>NC_140199.1:6684094-7369094 GCF_965226575.1 Pagrus pagrus | reverse complement strand
ATTACACGTCAGCATCATTACATAACCAAACCACAATAGTAAGTAGCTGAATTTAAAGAGCTCTGAGACCTGAACCGGCTTTATTCGCAGTCCCTTCCCAGATGAATAGGTGGAGGTGCAAAAAAAAAATGCTGCCCCGAATTTATTTGATTTGCCGTGTTGCATCAAATGAACCACGAAGCGAGCAGATGGGAACATCTGTAGACTGGATGGTGCTCGATTTCAACCACAGCTACTGCAGTGATCCCAGGGTGCCAACGCACTATAGCTTACTACAAAACATCCTTATAAAACGGAAGACTAATTAGTCGGCTCTCTGTTCTTCAGCGCTGCCTGCCGAGCCCGTCCATTATCTGTTATTGCTGTAATATTTCGCCGTTTTAATGCGCATGGATTTCTAGGTCAGCATACATTATGTTTCAGAAATATTCTTTCAAGTTTGTATGGGAAACTGAGCTGAATTGCACTATGGATTTGTGATGAAAATCACACTGGCTGCACTGATCCCGGTGCTATAATAATGAGGATTTTTTTTTTCTTTTTCTCCCCTCTGGCTCGGATTTTATCCTCTCTGGAGGAAGATCAATTGTAATCATCTCAACTCTCCATAGTAATGAAACTGATGGATGCCTGCTCTCAGATGCTGTTTTCACAAGCTCCAATAAATGTTCCATAACTATCATATCTGGTTATTGGAAAGGGCATCACACAACACTTACCAGTGGGAGCAAATGTGCCTCAGACTGTAACTGCCAGAATCTGTATATGTGTTTTTTTGTATAAAACCTGAGATATAAACCAACTCTTTGAGGTGTTTTGACTGAAGTATCAAATCAAAATAGAAGATATGATTAAATCACTTTAGAAACATTTTTAATTTGCCCTTTGAATATCATTTTCTGTGTTAAATCACAGAGAGCCCTTTTAAACAGCTTAAGGCACATATTTAAAACTGTTTCATGACCTTGACACTTAAAGACTTTAACTCATTCTAAGATAATTGCTTGTAAACTTGGCATTTAATGTGTCTTTCAGAAATCTGCTAGACAATTATGGATGAAACAAGGTGAGATATGACTGATTTTTGCAAATAACCCCAAATACTTTTATAATACTCTAATGGGAAGTTAGACTTTTGATTAATCCCACATTTAAGTAATGTCAGGGGTGTGTAGGTTAACATACTGTACATTTCTTTGTCTGCACTTCTTGACAAATAAAAGGAAATACTAATATTCAAAAAGTCTAAGACCTCCAATCAAAATACATCTATTTTTTAAGTGCAATTGATAATATAAACTTCACAATTTGAGTGAAAAATGTCACATTTAAAACATTTACATGAAAAACATAATCTCTGATACGTCCCCTTTGCTAGGAACAAAAGTTTACCATGCACCACTTTAACAAACAGAACCGATATACATGAAAACAAACATGTAGTCTAACAAGCTTGTATTTACAGTATCGACACAACGTAAATAAACATCAATTAGGGAGCACTGTAGCTCCAGAGGAGCTTCTCAGTTTGTCAGAGCCAAACTATAAACACCACAAACTTAGCACTTTGTTTAACGTTACACACAATCTGTCCCCTGGAGCACACTATACTGCTGCACAGAGCCTCGATGCAGTGATTTGACTTTTTGAACCCTCACCATTTAAAAATATATTCAGTCTATGCCAGAAAAAGATGTCCAGCTTTTTAAGAAGAAGAGATTAAAACTAAATTGCAGTGACTGACCTCTAGTTAGCTAGTGAGATAGCCTCAGCTAATGCTAAGGCTTATTTATTTCCTGTTTCCTTTCCTGTGATTGAGACATTAGTTTTCAATTCAGAGTGTTATTAAACAACATAAACAAGGCAGTAGATAAATCTAAAGGAGAAAACAGGCAAATAGGCTGGTAAACTAGTCCTGCTAAAGGCTAATTCGCCTAGCATAGTAGTAGTAGCCTAGTTGGCCAAGTAAGCTAACTGCCTCTGTAGCCTCTGACTCTCAAACATCACCTTTAACATTCAAGATTAATTAGCTTTTAAGGTCTGTAACAATGACTTATAATCATCCTAATACATTAAATTAGCCTGCACAGTTCAGCTTTAAACCCTTTTTATGTCGACTTCACTGTTCCTGTTAGTTACATGCTCTGCTCTTTCTCTGTAGTGCGGCGCTCACAGCCGGGCACATTCAGTACTTCGCCAGTATTTATATCTGTCATATTTAAAAACTGTCGTGTTCAAAGTCAACTACAGGAAAATTACTTTTTTAGGATGAAATCTCATTTTCTACTCACCCCAGTCAGAACTGCAGCGAGGTTTTTAGACTAATACCGGGCCGTTCAGTCCCTGTCATCTCCCAAACTGCTGATGTTAATGGGACAATCTTTTGAGACGGGGAAATGGGGGAAAAAAAGAAAAAGAAAATGCCCATCAAATTTCCCTGAATACCTCATTATTTTCCTCACTAACAGTGCTCTGGTGACGTGGTCTGGTGAGACTGTTGTTGCCTTCTAAAACAAAGCATATTCACTGAAGGAAAAAGAGGATAATGAATGGACCCACTGTGTAATTGTTGGTCTACAACCACCTGATAATAGTGCATGAGCTAGTCTGGGAAATGTGATGGACATTTTATGCTGTTGTGTGGCTGTAAAGAGACGGCTCCTTTAACTCGCACAGTCTGGGAGAAGGCTGAGATGGAGATGCGGGGGCTCAGTCAGTGTGTGACAGTCATTCAAATGTCAGTGGAGTTTTGATTAACATGTGGGTGAGTAGATAATGATGAAGCTCTCAAACGATGATGCAAATCACGAACAATGAATAGAAAGGATGCAGAATACAACTTTTACATTACATCATCTCACTAATAAATGGTGCAGTCCAGCTCAAGTCTTACAAGGATAGCTCTATGTTTTGGTAAATACACCACACTGATATCTGAGTGTCGAGGCTACAGCACAAAAACTGGAAACATGAGGCAAACAGCAAGCTTGGCTCCGTCCAACACCGACAACATCTGCCTACCAATCCCCCTAAAGTTCACTAATTAGCAAGTTATATCTCATTTGTTTAATCCGTACAAAACAAGGTGAAAATACCAATTTGCAGTGTTACAGCGAGGTTAGGTGCCAGACTGTTTCTTGACTGAGACCAGTAACTTCCTGGAGTCTTCACTAGTTTGGCACATAACCTGCCATTAAAAACTACACATCAGTTTGTGCCAAGCTAAGCTAACCCGCTGCTGTAGCTTTTTATTCAACACACACTGATGAGAGTCGCAATCAATCTCACCGCTACAGGTGAAGCCAGTGGTGCATCGTGCATGCACATCCAGCCATTGTATACAGCCACTTATATTTCCAAACTAAAGGCACCAAAACTACTAAGAACATATTATGGTTTTGCCTCAAATAATTATTTCCTTAAAGCTGCTATTTGTTAGAAAAGTTGATTTTTGAGTCAAATTCCTGACTCGTCAAATACTGACGCTTTGGGAAGGCGACTGATCCGACTTACAATCCCAACCAAGTATTTGACGAGTCGGAAATGAGACTCAAAAATCAACTTTTCTTACTAAAAACAGTCACCCCTGGCTACTGGCTTGTTACAGGACCCGAGCCCGGGTGGAAGTCCTACAAATTAACCTCCTGACCATCACATACCTGCTCCCATGGCAGCCTTTCTGGCACTTAATACTCGGTTCATCCTGTAGGCTAGCCAAACCGTCACAGTCACGCGCTGTCCTACTGGTGCGAGACTGGGCTGATTTTTTTGTTACATTTGAATGCACATGTCTAATAATTAAATATGTGATATGTGTGGCCATGATGCCTGCCTGTCACTGTCTTTCTTTCTTTTTGTTTTAGTGTGCACTAGTGTTAGTATTTCACCTCTATTGACTTCTTTCTTCAGAACCATTCTGATAAGGGAAAACACCCAAAGAAAACCATTTAACAGTTGTTTTTTTTGTACAATATACTGCACAGACAGAGACAGCTACATTGGAATTACACAATGGAGAAACAATATGAAAATAAAGCGCAAACATTAGGACCTCTTGTTCCACGAAGACCTGGAAAAAGGACAAAAAACACATTAGTACATGGCCAAAATTGAAAACTCAAATGTTAGTTGTGCTTTTTGGGTGTCAAGTAAAGCCAAGTCTTAAGTAAGTTAGGGCTCCTGGTAGTCGAGTCCAAGTCACGTCTCCAGTCTTCATTTTTTTGAGTTTTTCATCAGCGTCTCAGATGAAAGCATTTCAAATGTAAACGGAGACACTGCTGTTCTTCCTCCAACACCACGCTCATCTGTTGGATCTGTGTTACTAACACAGATCCAAGCATTAACCTACATGTGCAAAGATTGATGTGGAAATTGTTTCACAAGCAGAGCACCATATATAAGAGCAGGTTGTCTTATAAACAGTAAGAACCATAAAATTCAAATTGTATTTATTTCCCAAAATTATATACCTAATATTTTCATTTGCCAGTGGTTTAAAGTAAGCCACGGAGCGATGTTGTTAAACTTTGCAGACACTAACCGACAGCATCATTAAAACAGTGTTAACAATCAAATACATTCACTCTAAATATTTTGACACCTCGAGATCTACCCTGCGTTAGTGCCTCTCAGTTACCCTTCCTGGAAAACATTTGTCCTGAGTTGGGTCAGGTTGTGCTGTTGGGCACGTTCTTATCCATCAACAGCTATTACACTTAGAGGAAGGGATGGCCATGAACCGCAGGCTATACTGTAAAAGTGTTTTACAATACTCAAAGCTGCTTTTCGGCTATCATTTAGCTTAGTTAATGAATGATTAACGAGACGCAGTGAGATGTTCGCTTCCCAGTGAGTCAATTCATAGTCCCTCAGGTCTTTAAGCACACCATAATCTCAGTGATGATCCTTCAGTTCCTCAGTCTCTGGATCACTGCACACCACTGAGCGCTAGGCTAAATAAAATCCAAACCGAGCTCATAATGCTGTTATGTTCCTGCTAGATCTACGACCCTTAGCCGAAAAACAAATGAAACCTCTGGACAACTGTCTATCATAGAAAGTGAAGAAATGCAGATAATGAACAAGGAACTTTTCGTATACTTATTTGCTTTGTATGACAGCTAAATGTTTGTTTTTTCTGGCGTTGCATGTAGATAAACTGAGAGCTGCAGTCAAAATCCTTTCAGCGAACATCTTCTGCCAATAAATAAACCGCATTCTGGTCATTTTAGGTGAATATTTAGAGCCTCTTCATGCCTGATGAGAATATCATGATCAATAAACGTCCCCCTCCGCTATGTGACAACTCGATATCACCTCTGATACGTGCCTGGGTTCCTTTCCTGACGACACCCCCCAGTTAAGGATCATATGATGCTCTTGTGTTACTTTGTAATGTTTCTCATATGGCTCCGGGGCGAGGGTCCAAACTCTGAGTAGAATGGTGTTTTTGTTCAACGTGGATCATCCCCGAAGAGAGCAGGCATGCACACGGCTGCCTCAAACAAGGTTGTCAAGATGTCCGCGGAGGCCCAACGCCAGCACACCCCACCAGGCAGCTGCTGCCTGCCAGGCGCCCATCTACAAATAATCTACTGTGGGAGGAGGTGTCAGTCTGTTCTGTCAGGGTATACAGTGTTCATGCAGAGAGGTTCAAAGCTATTACACAAAACTCTAGGAATTATAATAATAATGTAAAAAGTGCTGAGAATAAAGCAGTGTTGGAATATAAGCAAGTTGAGCCACTTTTCAAACAACTATTCAGTGAAGTCCATGTGTGGATGGATTACTGATACCTGCTGGGCCCCCTGACCTCTTGAGGTCAAACTGCCTCTGTAAGAAGTGACTGTGAGGATTTCTTGTTGAAAAGTCAATCAAGTGACTACAAACAGACACAAAACAACCACATGACAGAATAAAGACACAAGAGAGACAAAACTAGTAAACTAAGTAATGCAAAGTGCGGAGAAAGATGCAAAACCACTACAAAGAGACACAAAAGTAGCACAAATGTATGCAGAACCACAAAAAAGAGAAACAAAATGACCAGCCACAAATAGATGCAAAATGACTACAAGTAGACACAATACAACCACAAAGAGATGCTAAACCACTACAAGTAGACAGAATACAACCACAAAGACATGCTGAACCACTACAAAGACATGAAAAACAACCACAAAGAGACGCAAAACAACAACAAAGAAATGCTAAACCACTTCAAAGACATGAAAAACAACCACAAAGAGATGCAAAACCACTACAAAGAGACAAAAAATCAACCAAGAAGAGATGCAAAACCACTACAAAGAGACGCAAAACAACAACAAAGAGATGCTAAACCACTACAAAGAGATGCAAAACAACCACAAAGATATGCTAAACCATTACAAAGAGGTGAAAAACCACTACAAAGAGACATAAAACAACCACAAAGAGATGAAAAACGACCACGAAGAGATGCAGAGCTACTTCAAAAAGATGCAAAACCACGATAAAGAGACGAAAAACCACTATGCAGTGATGCACAATGACTGCTAAAAAATGCAAAACAACAACTAAGAGATGTAAAACTATGACAGAGATGTAATATGACCACAAAGTGACACAAGATTACCACAAAGTGATGCAAAACAACCAAAAACCCTGAACCATCCACAACCATCACAAAGACAAGCAAAATGACCACATGGAGACACAAATTAACCGCAAAGATGCAAAACCACTTCGAAGAGAAACAAAAGGACCACGAAGAAACACTACATTAAACAGTGAATCATTCTGGGTGTGAGGAGATTACTCACAGGTAATAACATTGTAAAAGATTATGTGCTGGGTAATGTCTACAGACCATCAGAGATGTTATCACAGGTTTTGTGTAGCAATACGAGGGTGCATTTAAACCAAATTTAGTATTTATCTTTTTCATGATCTTTTAAAATTGCTAAATATTTGGCGACCTCCCTCAGTACCTGATTAGTGGCATGCTGCTTTGATGTCACTGTAGGACACAAGGCATCATGTTATATCATTTCACAGGGAACAACACTTCTCCTTGTATTACTGAACACCCAATCAGATTTTGACAATCCCGTGATCAGGTGGCATGTCAAACTCCATTAAGCGTGACTGTGATCGCTACAGGGTCCATGCCATAAATTCTTAAGTGTTCTGTTCACACTTTCTGCTTTGATATTTTTAGTCCATCTCAGTTTCCTGTGACAAATAAAATCAGTTCGAGCGCTTTTCATAGAAAATGACTATGTAAAATGCTGCATGAAAAAACCCCAGTGGTATGGTGTTACCCTTGTTGCAAATTGCTTACAGACAGTCGGAGTTAACCGCAATCAGTTTGTATAAACAGCATGAGAATATAGCTCATGCTACCGAGCCAATACAGTGTCTCACAGGCCTCGCTGCCAACACACGTTATGTAAACGCTAAGGCGACAAGGCAGATGTTGAGAGGTGCCCCTGTAGGGACCGGGGCCATCAAATCGAACCTCTGAAGCCAGACGCATCAGAGAAGCCCTGACAAGTTATTTCTTTACTTTAGAGGAAAAGAGGAAGGACATAAAACTCAATTTTGAGGAAAATTAGTCATGAAATAAAAACCAGAGTTAATTTACTTCCCAAGCCTTACTGTTCAGCCCCAATTTATAAGCTTCAGTGATGCGGTTAGCCTGGAGTCAGCAGTGTCTTTTGGGTTTTATGATATGTTTTGTTTTATGTAATATTGTTGTGTTTTGTGAAATGTGTTTTATGAATGTCATTTATGAAACATTTTTTTCATGAAATGTGGTTGTGTTTTGTGAAATGTTGTGTTTTATGAATGTTGTCTTTTATGAAACGTCGTTTTTTTTTTTATGAAATGTGGTGTTTTCTGTAATGTTGCTGCGTTTTGTGAAATGAATGGTTGTGTTGGGTGAAATAGTGTTGTGTTTTCTGTTACATTGTGTTTCATGAAATGTCATGTTTTGGGACATGTTGTTGTGTTTTTTTTAAATGTTGTTTGTGGAAAAACTCAATTTTGAGGAAAATTGGTCTTGAAATAACCTACAGTACCTAAGCCTCACTGTTCAGTCCCAATTTATAAGCTCCAGTGACGTGGTTAGCCTGGAGTCAGCAGTGTCTTTTGGGTTTTATGATGTGTTTTGTTTTATGTAATATTGTTGTGTTTTGTGAAATGTGTTTTATGAATGTTGTCTTTTATGAAACGTCGTTTTTTATTAAATGTTGTGTTTTCTGTAATGTTGCTGCGTTTTGTGAAATGTTGTGTTTTATGAAATGTTGTGTTTTATGAAGTATATGGTTGTGTTGGGTGAAATAGTGTTGTGTTTTCTGTCACATTGTGTTTCATGAAATGTCATGTTTTGGGACATGTTGTAGTGTTTTTTTTAAATGTTGTTTGTGGAAAAACTCAATTTTGAGGAAAATTAGTCGTGAAATAAAAACCAGAGTTAATTTACTACCTAAGCCTCACTGTTCAGTCCCAATTTATAAGCTCCAGTGATGTGGTTAGCCTGGAGTCAGCAGTGTCTTTTGGGTTTTATGAAATGTTGTGTTTTATGTAATGTTGTTGTGTTTTGTGAAATGTTGTGTTTTATTAAATGTTGTGTTAAATGAAATGTGTTTTATGAATGTCGTCTTTTATGTAATGTTGTTGTGTTTTCTGTAATTTTGTTGTGTTTTGTGAATTATTGTGTTTTACGTAATGTTGTTTGTTTTATGAAATGTGGCTGTGTTTGTGAAACGTTGTGTTTTTCTGTAATGTGGTTGTGTTGGTGAAATAGTGTTGTGTTTTCTGTTACATTGTGTTTCATGAAATGTCATGTTTTGGGACATGTTGTGTTTTTTTAAATGTTGTTTGTGAAAAACTCAATTTTGAGGAAAATTAGTCATGAAATAAAAACCAGAGTTAATTCACTACCTAAGCCTCACTGTTCAGTCCCAATTTATAAGCTCCAGTGACGCAGTTAGCTTGGAGTCAGCAGTGTCTTTTTGGTTTTATGAAATGTTGTGTTTTATGTAATGTTGTGTTAAATGAAATGTTGTGTTTTATGAAATGTTGTGTTAAATGAAAGTCGTCTTTTATGTAATGTTGTTGTGTTTTATGAAATGTTGTGTTTTCTGTAATTTTGTTGTGTTTTGTGAAATATTGTGTTTTATGTAATGCTGTTTGTTTTTCTGTAATGTGGTTGTGTTGGTGAAATAGTGTTGTGTTTTCTGTTACATTTTGTTTAATGATATGTCATGTTTTGGGACATGTGTTTTTTTTAAATGTCGTTTGTGAAAAACTACATTTTGAGGAAAATTAGTCATGAAATAAAAACCAGAGTTAATTCACTACCTAAGCCTCACTGTTCAGTCCCAATTTATAAGCTCCAGTGAAGCGGTTGGCCTGGAGTCAGCAGTGTCTTTTGGGTTTTATGAAATGTTGTGTTTTACGTAAAATTTGTTTTATGAATGTCGTCTTTTATGAAACTTTTTTTTTTATGAAATGTTGTTGTGTTTTATGAATGTTGTGTTTTATGAAATGTTCCCAGTGAGCAAAAAGTGGTCTAGATCACGTGTTTTAGACGTCATTTATGGATATCCAAGACATCTAAAATATGTCCTCTGGGGAGCCAGAATGAAAGGTTTTTATTACGTCTTTTCTGGATGTTGTATAGACGTTTATATGTCGTTCATCGACTATTATGGATGTCAGTGGATGTCTAGATTATGGCCTGACTGGACGTCTTTTCTAAACGTCATTTATTGACTAATTCTGGCTATCAATGGACGTCCAGATCATGGCCTGGCCCGACGGACATGATGTCAACCTGTTTTGGATGTCCACAGACGTTGCCTGCTCAGTGGGTTGTTGTGTTAAATGAAATGTGTTTTATGAATGTTGTCTTTTATGTAATGTTGTTTTTGTGAAATGTTGTTGTGTTTTCTGTAATTGTGTTGTGTTTTGTGAAATGTTGTGTTTTATGAAATGTTGTTGCGTTTTGTGAAATGTTGTGTTTTTTGTAATGTTGTGTTGTATGAAATGTTGTTTTATGTAATGTTGTTGTGTTTTATGAAATGTTGTTTTATGTAATGTTGTTGTGTTTTATGAAATGTTGTGTTGTATGAAATGTTGTGTTTTGTGATATGTTGTGTTTTATGAAATGATGTTGTGTTTTATGAAATGTTGTGTTTTGTGAAATGTTGTTGTGTTTTTCTTAACGGCTGTTTGTGTGTGCCTGGTGGTCATCATGACAACTCCACCACCAAGACAAGAAGTCATGATGTATCAGCATTCATCCTCCTACAAGCTGCCAAATAAATCTTTAAACGTCTCCTATGTGGGAAAAACATTCTGCAGTTAGATGACCAAACTGACAAAACTCTTAAACCTTCAGCGGTTGGAAGAAATTGAAGTAAAACACTCCTTCACTCCCTCCAGACGGGTCCTTGAAGCTGTTTTCAGCTCCTGCCAAAATAACTTTCATGCACTTTTCATTTTCCCATCTAGTGAATCAAGTGATTCGAGGAATATCTGAGCTTCAGCGGCCTTCAGTTGGAAAGAGACAGCGGATATCAGAGAGGTGTGAGGGCAGCAAACAGGTTGGTCAAGTGGGGAAAACCCCACCACAACCTGTTTAACAAAGACTTCAGCAGAAGAGAAGAGACATAACACTCAGATATAATAAACAGGATGTCCCTGCACAGGTAGTACACATATATTACAGGTAGATGAGTGTCCTCTCAGGATGTAATTTAAGGCTTGCAGGTCATGTCTGTGGTAGCTACAGCGTTAATGGTCCCGGGAAGCCCCACCTCCACTACCACCTTTTATGTTAATTTCAGCGTGATCTGTGCGGGGACTGGAGGGAGCCTCTGAGAGCTGGATCCGTCGGCTGCTTCATGTCGATGCATGAGGCTTCTGCTTTCAGACACACACAACCTGCCGCTGAATCACCGCCGGGACTTTTTTCTGTGAACGGCGTCGTGTCCGGATAATGTCGCCGCTGAGGACGCGCGGCTGAGCGCGTGAATATCTGTGTGGATCCAGCCGGCAGTTTTTTTTATTTTTTTTTTTATAGAGACAGAGAGAGAGAGGAGGTGAACGCACCTTGCATCCAGCCATGGGAGGTCAGATCACCAGGAATACCTTCTACGGTAATGGCATCTTCATGTTATCGATGCTTTGTCATTAATGATAATGAAAGATGATATAATCGTGTTGTAAGCGTGCAGCCTGGAGCTCCTTGTTGCATGAACATTGTAGGCGTCCTGGTAGCCTGAAATAAATGAGAAGTGAAAGTAGCCAAGTTTTTTTTATTTATTTTTTTTACAGTTAGTCACGACTGCCTTTGAATTAGAGGGGAAAAAAGGGAAGTCGTGTTGCAATTGGTGATCTGCAGCATGGCACAATATGAAAACATCTCCAACAATGCAAGTGTCTCATTGAAGTGTGATCACTGGAAGTTTTGAGTTACAAGAGATCAAACAAGACCAACTTGGTAGGCTGCATAACTTTCTGTCCCCTGCATTGTTATTCGTTGTGTCAATAAAGCCAATAACTGTAAGTGATACACTCCCTAGGCCTCGTGGATGTCAGCAATGTTTGCAAAGAGTGACACAACTTCATGTTTCTGCTCATGTGACTGTCAGCTCGTCAGGTGTAGATGTCTCAGATGATGACAACAGGTGCATGTTTATTTATCAGTTTTTATATTTAAGTGTTAACTGTTTGATTCCCTAAATTGTGCCTGACTTACCAATAAAGGTCTTAATTTTATATGCATGATTACACTTATTTATGATGACGCAATTTAAATGTCTCAAAGCAAAGCCGGAATTTAAAGGGTATTTGTGTCGTCGGTGCTGTTTTATTCACGCTCATGTTTACTTTGTATTCTGAAAGCTGATAGAAATGAGTGTATCAGACATTCGTCCACTTGGAGAGAAGTTATTGATTATGTTGAATGTTAATCAGCAACTATTTTAGTTATCATTTTACCACTTAAGTCTTTTTTTTCTCCGGTTGCAGCTTCTCAAATGTGACTATTTATTTGGCCATTAAGTGAATATCTTTGTGATTTGGACTGTTTGGCTGATCAAAACAAGAAACTTTGTAGACCAACCAATTAGCTGATTAATTAAAGGAAGTTGTAATCAGATTAATCTGTAATAATAATGAGATTTCTAGTTTCAGTCCTGATTGCTTGTTTGATGAAGTTCGGCCGCTGGGACCTGACATTGGCGAGGATGCAGAGTTCACTGATGACGTCATAATATTGTGTAGTTTGGCTTCAAAGCAGACGCGTGTACTCTACGATGATTTCGTGGTTTTGAGTTGCTCTGATGATGTTAATTGATGCACAGTGCACGACCACGCAGGAATAAACACCACATTTCCTAGATTACAGAAGGACAAGGCCGGCCTATAAAGTCTGTCAGAGGCCACTGGTGTGAAGTAACATTATAGGTGCAGGCAGGAGCGCTGCTAGGTATTCTTGGCCCGCTGACAAGAGCTCAGTCTGGGCCCTGAAAATGTAATCCATGTCATGTTTCAGGGCCTCAGTCCAGCTCACGAGCTCATGAATCATTCAGCTTCCCCCCCGTTTGGCAACGCTGCGTGATTGTATCTTGATGATTGTGGGTTTTTTTTTTACATGTCAAGTGTTTTAAAAAAAAGTTTTAAATGATTTTTTCAAGTATAAGAGAGATGTCTAGCTCTTGTTTTCTTATTCAACAAAAGCTGTGCTTCAGTTCTGGCCGGTTGTGACCCCTAATTTGGAAAATAGCTCCAGAAAACCGAGCAGCGCTGATGAGTCATTAGGAGAGCTGCAAGTTGATTAGTTCATTCATCATTTAGCTGATTGTCAGGAAATTAATCAGCATCTATTTTGATATGAATGAATCCTTTTGAGTCTGTTTTTAAAGGAAAAAAATGCCCAATTTATTTTGGTACCAGCTCTGAAAGAATGAATGTTTTCTGGTTTCCTTGGTCTTCTGTGATAGTAGCAGACATTTGAAGGCATCACCCTGGGCTCTGGGAAATGTGACAAGCTTTGTACACTATCTTTAAGACCAAACAACGATCATGTTCATAGAGAAACTTATCAACAGATTCATCGATAATGAAAATAATTGTTAGTTGCTGATACACAGCATTGTAAAAGCACCAGGGCTGATACTTAGGAAGATATTTAAAGAATCACTCTTGTTTACCTCTTATTGAAACCACACCAGTTATGACATCCTTGCAAAAGCTAAAAACATATCTGTGCCCTTTGGCTCCTAAGGATGCTGCCTTGTCTTGTGAGAGGGGGCCACGGCGCCTTTCGTACTAACGTCACAGCACATTAGAGCCTCCTCTCAGGCCTCTTAGTGAGACCGAGCCTCGGGGATGAAACGCAGAGGAGGCCAGGTGACACTGGCCAGGGCCACTCTTTGTCTCTGCACTGTTTGTCCTCTCCAATTAATGACAGCAGAGCCAGTCACATTGTGTGCGGCGGTGCATTAAGTAACATTATCCTTCCCTTAAGTTGCTCATCTGACGTTTGTCATGGCACCTCTCTTTTATCGTGACAGCGCTCTGGTCACTGTTTACCCTCATGTCTCCGTCAGGTTGCATGACTTTTTAAACACACTTCAGCAGCCACTGTATCATCAGCACTTTTGGCTCTAAGCAGCTGCCATTTACAGTAAATCAAATGTGGTATTTTTATTTATCCATTTATTTACTCTGGTCATAGTTTATATAGACGTCTGTGTGCTCTGAATGCTGTAAACACACTCCAGCATGCCTGAGATATAAAAATAAAGCCGCTCCTGTCCTGAGATGATATGAATATAGTGAGAATAAAGGAAGATATTGAACGTATGAGTGTTGCTCCACTATCTCCAGAGGCCTGCGAGGTGTTGCTTCTGTTTTCAGACCTTACAGGAAATACTCTATTCAGTCTCCAGCCTGGTCATTGATGGAGTACAATACTGTCCTGTTCTGTTTTCCTGAAGACATCACGTCTGACATGACATCATGGATGCAATATGGTTAGAGGATTTGTTATGACTTCATTTAAGACCACTGTTGTGCACAGAGCACAATTCGACATTGTTCTGCAGGGACAAGAGCATGAGAAGAGCTTAACAAATACACCGCACCGAGCCCAGAACACTTGGCAGAGCTTCTCCAATTGTGATTCGAAGGGGGGAAAGACTCTTTCTAGTTTAACCTCAACAAATTTTTTACATCCGTGGCGGGAAATAATGTCGTCATCCACAGCTCCAACCTCTATCTCTGCCCTGAAACCAGAACAATGAGAGTGGGTGTTGCAACAGAAGTCACATGATAAGTTATTGTCGGCCCTGACAGCGTTAATTGATTTGTCTCCAGGGTACATTTGTAAACGTCTTGACCCTCCAAGGTCGGTCAGAGGAAAGCAAAAATATCTGTCTTGCAGCAATGGCTTGTATTTCTCTAACAGACAAATAAAATCTCCTACACAGTCTTCTAGATCGAGGTGTGAAAAATACAAGCGAAGTGTTAATTAGGCCTCGATTCTTTATTTGGCTTCTAGTCTTGGTGAATTGGCACTTTAAAACCTTTAGATACAACACAGAGAAGACATAAGTGTTGTATCAAAGTATATCAGCTTTACGAACTTCACGTCCTTTTGCTTTAGGTGCCAACCCTACAGTAAATCTATGATCTATAATTATCTCAGTGCTTTTTCGTGTATAACTTAGTTAAAATACTTCACTTTGCACAGTTTGCTTTATATATATTGTTATGAGTTCACTGTTCATTGTTGTATATAGTTTTTTAAATATTTTTGATCCTTTAGATTCATAGATCACCGTTAGCGACGTTAGCTGGCCACAAGCTAACATGGAAGAGCTGCCAACACTGAGGGTGACTGATGTACACCGTCAGTGAGTGTGTTAAGAGTTTTAAATGAGTTATTCAAGTAAGAGAGATGTTTTCTTATTAAACAAAATCTGTGCTTCCGTTTGGGCTTGTGGTGACACCTCATTAAGAAAACCTCTCCAAAAATGATTCATTACCAGGAGCTGCAAGTTGATTAGTTTATTCATCATGTAGTTCATTGTCAGGCTGTTAATCAGCAGTCGGTGTATGAGGAAAAAAATGCCTAAATTCTCCAGCTCTTAAAACTTTCTTTTTCTTTTTCCTATGTCTTCTATGATAAAACCGGACACTGGAAGGCGTCGAACCAACAATCAATCCATTAACAGAGAACATATCAACAAAGTCTGTGTGTTTTTAGCATTTTTGATCATTTAGATTATCACATAGGTGTTTTTAACTAGTGAGGTTAGCCTGTCAGCTAGCCTAGCAGGCTGCTAAAATGAAGAAAGGCCTTTGTTATTGAAGATATAGCCGGACACATAACATTTTTAAACCCTTACCCAGCAATGAGATCGAAACTTAGTGCTTGCTTTTGTCACTGACTTTAATTCTTGGCGGTTCTTCTGAGCACCGAGGGTAAAAGATGCCCCATTTTTGAGTGACCTAATGCTCAAAAATGTTAAAAACACTATATAAAAAACCGAACTATAAACAATATATAGAAAGCCAAGTGTGGAAAGTGTCTTTTAAAACAGTTATGGATTAAAAATCAACGAGATAACTTTAGATGTTTACTGTAGGGGACACTGCAGCTCGTTAAGCAGACGTACGTCACACTAAATTGTGCAAGTGGAGAACTTGTACATGTTGCCAAATATTTCCAAATAACACTGCCTTACATTTAATGAGCAGCCAGTGTCTGTGGGAAAATGCCTTCTCCACAACCGCACAGTGACCTTGAGGTTTTACTTTGAAGAGAAATGTGTGAGAAATGTGAGCGAGTTGGTCCTTAAGAAAGGGAGTGAGTGTGATACCAGGCTCATGACGTCTTTGAGCTTTTTCACCTTAAAACCAAAAAGAGCGATGTGAAAAAGGTTGTTTTGCTCTATTATGAGTTTGAGTGGGAGCAGCCATGATTCACTCATGTTCACATGGGAAAATTTATAAAAACTCCTGCTGAAAATTGTGAGTCAGATGTTCTCCTTTGGGTCTGTTCTCATTTTGACACTTCCTCTGACCGGCGAAGCACAATAAATGTCACTAAATCTCATTTAGCAGCAGCAGCAGCAGCTATTTTGTGTTCGTTTTCATTTTTTTCCATGGTGATAGAGCAGGTAGTGTGACTGTCAGGCATAAATATCCTGATTGATATGCAGACAACTGGAAATAACACTTACCACCCATGCCTTGCTATTATAAGACTAGCTTTGAATATACAGTTTACAGCAAGCTGCACATACTGTATGTTAGGGTTGGGCGTATTTATTTTTTGTTGTTGTTGTTTGCCAGTATTATAGCGCGGTATTACGTAAGTAAAATGTGTACTAAAAGGAATTAAAGGGATCAATCTATTTGTAGAAAACCAAAAGATTATATACTGAAGTACAATAGTCGTGCCTGTTACGTTAGCCGCAGCGCTAGCTCAGCTTGTGTTGCAGTTTTAACTTCCACAAAGAGCAAAGTGAAAACGTTTCCCACATCTAACCTACTGTGGTTATTTAACCGGCTAGGCTTAACGCTTAACGAACACAATTTTTCTGGACCCTCCCTTAATACCACATATGCCAACACTGCTCCTTTGTGCTAGTAGACGCTAGCAACATTAGCTGCAGAACATGCTAACGTAAAGTTCAACAGGCAAAACTGCGAAATAAACAGCAAAGTCAAAACGTACAGGTTTCAAAGTTTAATCTCAGTAAACTGGTTAGTTTTCCAGTTGTTGCGGGGATACTTCCATGAAAAATAAAGTTACTCCACTGGGCTTTCTCTTCCTCGGATGATGGGAGTAGATGAAGAGGGTTGTATTGGTTCTTGCAGACATCAACGGAAACATTGTGGCCCTCTAGTTGCGTTTTATCACAGCCACAGTAAAGCGCATTATTTTTAATGTGATAAAACACTTCTGACAGCATTGCGAAATCCGTGCCGTGGCAAAACTTGAAACGGGTGTACCCACCACCATTGATGTATACGCTTACGTAATAAATTAGCTGTGATGCTATATGATGTGCGAGCTTAATCATCTTTTGTAGTTGTTGCTCCATTTTCTTTCTAGTTATTAGTGTTCCAGCGTGTCTCGGCACAAGCTGCTAAAACACAAACCCGTTTAAAATCTGGCGAGATGTACAACAGCAAAAATGTGAAATGATCATTCGCTGTAATTAAAGCATTTCATATGAATTTTTCACAGCTGTAATGTTTTTAATTAAGGAACCGAGGGAGCAATTCTGTCCTTGTACTTGTGTTTTTATTTTTCCATCCAAGGACGTTTTTTTTTTGCACATAATTTAACTTGCACACTGCTCTTTCATATCTAATATTGGTGTGTGGATGTACTTTTTGCTGCCTTGAGAAGCTGAAAGCAGAAGCACAAATATTAGATTATGTTAAAGCATTTTTTACTTAACTGGATGTTACAGGATCTGGAAAGATATGTGAGAGGAAATGACATGTGACACCTGACACCATGAGTCCACCTCATGATGTTACACACTATCTGATCTAATATTATAATCTAATAAAAATGTGGGTCTTTTACCATAAATTGTTCCCCGAGATGGATTTATTCGGTAATGTAATTTCTGCTCTGCACCTGTGGATCAAACCAAGTGACCGCTGCTCTTTCTCCACGTAGATTCTATGAACGGCCCGTTTCCCGCCACGTCCCACCGGTGCCACCACAAGCCCAAGCGCTGCCTGCCCATCCAGCCATGCGGGAGTTTGTCGTCCTTCCCTCTGCTCTTCCACCCGAGCACCAAGGGCTCGCAGATCGTCATGGACCTGTCCCAGAGGACCGTCAAGAGACAGGCCAGCTTCTGTAACGCCATCACCTTCAGCAACAGGCCTATCGCTGTGTACGAGCAGGTCCGGCTGAAGGTAAAAATAACACTAGCTGAGCTCTGGTTGTATAATATCTTCTCATTTTTGACTGAGTTTTCAGAATGCCATGTGTAAACAGTGGAAAAATGCTGCCCACTAAAAAAAATCACTGGGTTAAAAATCTGACCCAGTTTGGGTTAATATAGCACCGCTGCAATAAACCGATGGTCTCGCTCTGTATGTTTTTATTTTTCCTCTCCCTCCATCGCTCTCGCTCTCTTTCTTCATCCCCCGTCTTTGCTCTCCTGTTTTGATTTTCTCTCTTTTCTCTCTCTCTGCTCTTGTGTGGGCCAAAGCAGCAGCGGCTTAGAACAAGTTTCCACTTCACCTATCAGGCCATCTATGTCTCGAAAGTGAGAGAGCAGGGCAAGCATTGCCATGTGAGGAATACTGTTATCTGGCACGGTGAATGCAAAGTAAATAGAGGTTCGAAATAAGACAAAAATCGTTTGCAGGTGATAAACATACCAAGGAAAATGGACCTCGTCTTATCTTGGAGATTTTTAGCCAAGTCGGTGGTTTGGCACTACGGATCGCAATTGTGGTCTGAGTGTCGGTCCAGGCTGAAATTTCTCAGCAACTGTTGGATAGATTGTCATGAAATCTGTTACGGACATTGAGGTTAATTTGTCAAATACTTTGGTTTATGGCAAAATACCTGCGAAACCAAAATTATTTCCATCAGCTGTAGTTTGAGTTTAGTGCTAATTAGCAAATGTCAGCATGCTAACATGGCAAAATGAGATGTGAACATGCAGAATGTTAACACAAATGGGTTGCACCTGCTAGCATTGTTATTATTAGTTTGCTAGCATGCTGACATTAGCATTTGGCCCAAAGCACAGCTGCAATGAAGTTTAGCTGCTAGCATGGTTGTAGGTTATCCCCTTAGCTTATAGTTCACATAACAAAGCAAAATGAAAATGTAAGGATTAATTCAAATATGTGTACCCTCCAGATCACCAAAAAGCAGTGCTGCTGGAGTGGTGCTCTTCGTCTCGGTTTTACATCCAAGGACCCATCGAGGATCAACCCAGACACCTTGCCAAAGTACGCCTGCCCGGACCTGGTCTCCCAGACCGGCTTCTGGGCAAAGGCCCTGCCGGAGGAGCTCTCCAATGAGGGAAACATCATCTCCTTCTGGGTGGACAAGAAGGGGCGAGTGTTTTACCGAATCAACGACTGCAGCCCGATGCTGTTCTTCAGTGGCGTGCTCGTATCTGAACCTCTGTGGGCTCTCATAGATATCTACGGCCTCACGAGGGGGGTCCAAATGCTAGGTGAGTGAACAAAACCTGTTGTGTTGTCACATTAAACTGTGGTTCACTGTTTAATATTTCATGTTATTATGAACAGAAACTCTCAGTCCTGCTGTGTATTTAGCTATACACTCTCTATTAGCTCCGGTAGCTAACAGGTAAGTAGCTCTCCACCGGTATACATTCTCTCTTTGGGATTTTTCATGTTCCTCGTGCTGACTAGCCAGAGCTATGAAACTGAAACAAGCACTGTGGAGAGAGAGCTAACTATGCTAACAGCATGAGCAGGCCCCCGGGACGATTGCCAGGCTCTGAAGCTAGTTTTTGTAGTGGCCAAACCCCAAAAAGACTTTTTCCCAAAAGCTAACATTGTGAAAGAAGTGTCTGCAAAATGGTGGATACGTTTTTTTGACTACGTGGTTGATACGTTTTTTCTGCACTATTAAATTATTTTATCCCCATTCAAGTTAGCCCAAGCGCTAAACCAGAAGTTAGCCGGCTCGGTTGGCGGAGCAGCTTTCATAGGAATGAGCGGGGCTCTGTAGCTGTGTCCAGATAACAATAATTAAACCGTCCTTGAGCATGAGAAGATGTTTGTCATTGGAAGCAAAATAGACAGAAAACAGAGTGTTTCTGGTTTAACCAACGCAGCTTTTTTAAGCTTTAGCCAGAAAAATCAGACCAATTTCATGCGTTGTAAATCACTCACACATGGCGCTTATTAAAAGCGGCGACGTGACTCACCGACACTAGCCGGCACGGAGCTCGAGCTTTTGAGCTAACAAAGCCCCTCAAATCCAAAAATAAATATTTTATATGGCACTGAAATGTATCATACCCTGAGTTAAAAATTTGATTGAGTTTCCATTTTCTCCTCTGAACCTCGCTCTCCTGTCCTGGATCTATAATTTTCTTCTTGTGGGAGGGAGGGTGCTGTTAAGAATTAACAAATCACCTATTGTACATACTCATACATAGAAAAATCCCTTTCATCCAGGAGACGTCCCGGGGAGGTTTGCTGTTCTCCAGGACAACGCGGCAACCATTAGTCTCGAGCTCTGCCTAATGACATTGCTCCTCTGAATTTTTATTTGTCCATTACTTTTGTTTATGTCCCTATAAAACTGATTCCCATCAGCCTCAGCTGTACTTTTTGCTCAGTGCTACATTGTTAGCATACTAAGCATGCTAAACTAAGGCCAAGGAGCATCGCTGCTAGCACGACTGTAGACCCTCTGCAGTCTTGTAACTGTAATGCTCAACGAGGAACCCATTCTGGATCTGATGTTTTTTCAGCGTGAACCGTTGAAAGGTGATGTTACACACAGCTGCTCTATTTTTTCCCCCACACCCACCAAATAGCTCAGTGGAAAAAGATGGTGGGAGATTAGGTAGATTGTATAGTTTCCACGGTTGTTAGTAACAAAGAAATGTCCCTAAAGGGGTATTTCAAAATGTTCTGAAACGCCTCTAACAAGTTCACCGTGCTCTTTAAAGAGTCGTTACATCAAAAGACATAAAAACACAAACAGGTCCCCCACAACCATTAGCCTAACAGCGGTTTTTCACCGAGCCATCTGAAGAATGTTTGGATTTTAAATTGAGACGTATTTATGACACGCATCATGCGTCGAAAAACAGCTGCCTCCAATTTTTGAAAACAATACAAAACTATGCAAAACAGATAAATAGGAATCCTTTTTCGGATGCCTCGGCACTTATTTATAACCATTTCCAAGAATTGCACAGCCTCTCTCCAAAGAATAGAGGCTGTCAGCGCCGTTAATAAAAATAGAAGAGGCTCCCATATTGTGTAGATAGTGCCATTTAACCTCATTTCTCCCGGTGTGGTTGACAGTGAGAAGCGTGCTATCTCGTGATGGGCTGTTTGGTATCCAGCGCCAGAGTGCGACTATCTGGGGTTCACTGGCCTCGCGGTGCTGACCAGCACACAGCTCTTGTCGAAGAACAAGAGGAGTGTGTTGGTCATCCCGAGAGGACAGACAAGAGGAGGGATGATGTCAGGTAATGACATGTCTGGGGGTGTTTTTTCCAGGACAATCAGACCAGTGGAATGTCTCACTCTTTGGATCCAAGTCTGAATTCGACTTCATGTGACAAGCGATCGACCCTGACACAGATTTATTTGTCTAAATTCGAACCACGTCCACTAAACGTCACGGTGTTACCGGAGAACTTTTTTTCCGTTTTGCAATTAAATTCAAGTTTCCCCACAATGTTTGGACATACTTCATGAAATTCTTGCATATGAATGAGGCCCGCAGCTCTAAATCCCACTGTTTCTTCTCTGGTTTTACCCACATCGATCTCCGTTATCCCCGCATTGATGGCTTAAACCAAAAATCCTCAGCCCTCAGTTAGCTGAAGGATCACTCGGCTATCAGCTTTCGTCTATAGCCTGAGAGCGTCACTACTCCGGAGCATGGTATATCTCAAAGGCCCTGTATTGTCTCAGTAGTTGGCCGCAGTTCAGTAAACACTTAGTCTCTGAAATATGGGCGGGCACATCAAAGTCTGGGGCTGCGAACTGGCACATGTGTGCATTTTCCTTTAACAGAAGGGTGCATTTTGCCTCCTAATGATGCTTACACTGGGGTCTGAAATTAATGCTGCACCAGCTGATAAATCGAGCCAAATTTCACCTGTTGTGGGCTTGTTATCACACAATCTGTCCAGGTGGGAATTACAGATCTGCTGCAGTTGTGTTTTCTTTTCTTTCTTTTTTTTTTTTTTTTCACAGGAAACAAATGGAGCGTGGAGCTGTGAATAAGCTCCATGGAGTGTAGAAAATGGCTTGGTTAGGTGACCTTGATTTGGCTCCTGAGATAAATGTTCAAGACAGCAAGGATATATAAGAAAAACAAGTTGTGAGAAACCTGATGACTTTGCCAGCCAGATAATGTGTTTCAAGAGTTCATGAGTTGTAAAGGGCCACTCCACCAATTCTACATATGAAGATCTACTTGACACTAAGAGTGCTGTTCAGTCTGCAAAACTTTTTAATAATATCTTCTCTGGCTCCGAAGGGGGCTTTTTAAAACAGCACTCTACTTGTTAAGCATTGCACTTCTGTGACATTGTGGAAATCACAAAAAAAGAATTAAAATGGATGCACACATCGTTCTTCTTGTCAAAACCTGACGCCACATTACCTGCAATGTAACGCAACCGCAGACACCTGGTTTGTTATGCTAGCAGCAGCCACTGTCTCAGCCTCCAGCAGAGATTAAAGCAAATATTATTTTTGATTTTGGCTTTCAACCATTATGAAAAGAAAAATAACATAAAGAAAAAACAAAACAATGAGTATGCAGCTGCTGCAATTATTCCATTTCAAGATGATGCTCATGTTTTGTCTTGTGTTATAAATCAAGCGCACCTATCTATTTTTCTTTGGTGAGATTTTGCCTCTCCCTTAAAGCTCAAACTGACTCCCAGCCAGGCTGCGGCATGTTTGGTTCAGCTTGAGCTGAGATAACACAAAGAGACAGAAAGATATCAGCAAGCGAAAGTATAATCGTATATTGGGAGAGCGAGCATTGATATGCACTGTGGCGGTGTGAAGTTAGAAGAGAGCCGAAGCATGTAACATGTCCAGAGCTGACAGTGTGTCGCTGGTCACCAAGCGGCTGAGCTCGGTATAGCGTGTGTGTTGTCCGATATGCGCAGATATATATATATACTTTCATTACTTTATAATTATTAAATTCCCATTGATGTTTCCTGCTTCAGTGCACTGGTGTAATACAGACCAATCTTTAATTGTGAAACATTAAACATCCTGCCTCCGTTACATATCTTTGTCAAGTGTTTGATAACTACATTTGAGGGATCGTTGCAATAAATGTGTGCATATCAGCCAAGAATTCTGTTGAAAAGCTTTTCTAGCTAGGTCTCCTAATAGTCCACCAAATGCATTGCATTCTGATTTGATTGTATATGTTGATCACATCTATTATCGAATGAACATTAACACTTTTTCTGCTCGTGTTGACAGGTGTTTATAGTCTAGTGTTCATATTAAGTCCTGGGTTCAAATGTTCAAGAGTCGGCAGCAGCGACCTAACGGAGAGTTTGATTGTTAAAATATTTTACTAAAAAATATTGTTTCGGAAAAATTTTAACAAATGATGCTGTTATAAAGTGATGGGGACAAAACTGTCCATTTCAAAAACAAAAAAAATGTAAATGGATCCTATGATATCAGCCTGATATCTGTATCGACATTGAGTACGGACTCAAGTAAGAACCAAATAAAAGGATAGTTGAAGCCTGTGATGTGCTGTATGTGACACATTTATTATTATTATTATTAGTTTTTTTTTATTATGTTTAAAGTTGATCATTTTCAAACGTGCAGTCTGTAAACCCAACTGACAAACAGTCAGGATGTCATGAGATCTGCTTTCCTTTTCTTAATCTGTCCACCAACTCTGTGAATGCACAGTAGTGCTTAAAAGCTGGAAAACCCCCCTTTGAATTCATGATGAGAAAATAACTATGAGAACCAAAATTGACTTCCCTGAAACATTAAACCTTTGTTTCTCTAAGCCGAACCATTCTTTTGTTGTGACCTCATTTTCCAGCTGACGAAGCCGTCAGCTCAGACCAATCAGCCTTCACTCTCTTTTTATGTTAAGGCCCTCGTAGTGAGCATAACTGCATCTGATCACATCCTTTGTGTGAATGGCTTCCTCGCCTTTAATGCTTTTATGGATTAATTATGAAAGCGTCCCCCGCTCACATGTCAGGACACGTTAGCGCACCTGTCACCGTTTTTGTCGGCATAGCACCACCTGAGCACAAACGTCGACACGATGCATCACGGCCACTCTGACGTAATCTTGATTAACTGTTTCTGTGATCCTTCCTCTCAAAGTAACTCTCGCTCCGCGATATAGTTGCATCATGTTTTTTGTAAATAACCTGATTTCCTGTCATTCAGCAGCAGTGACCCACTGTGAAAGTGATCCATTCTAGCATTCGGATGGGTTTCTTTTTTTTAGCCTGTGGGTAAACCACATCAAACACACGCTCGGCAGGATTCACATACTGTTGTGCCGGTTTGATCTTTTACAACCTTACATGCTGTATTAACAAAACTCTTCAAAGCAGCCATCCATCACTGCCTTTTCACCTGTGCTGTCTCTGTCGACAAACAGATTTTCCTGCTCTCAGGTCTTATTCTGATGTTTAAGGATCCTTTCAAGAGCGATGTTGTTTCCTCTCTAAGCCGCTATCAGGGGAGTGCAGTTCGGCAGCTAGCCACCCATGCACGGAGTCAAAGGTGATCCTCAGATCAGTGAGACAGCTTGAAAGCTGAGATGGTGTTGCGTAAGAGAGGAAGCTAAATTAATCTGCTGAAATCAAACTGAGCCGCAGGGGTTGTCCAGACCAACAATGCTGCCCATGCAATTTAAGAAAGATCTGTTACATCACCACACTTGTCCTACTCACGTAGCTATCAATAAAGACTAAAGTGCCTTGCTTGGGTTTTTGTACAGAACAGTCTGTGCTGTGAGGATCTGCGGCACAACGCTGAGACACATTAGCCCAGGGAGGGACTCACAAAAGGTCTCCTCAAGTGTATAATATGTCTGAAGCCGCATAACTGTTCTCAAAGCACAGTTTGTCAGCTGCATTTTCAAAAATGTCTTTGTTTACTGTGTTTTTTTCCGAGCGGTTGTGTAAGAAAACCTAATGCCCCCTCTTTATCTGGCACTATCACCTTCAAGAAACAAAAAAACACAATTTTCTCTTTTTTAAGTGTTCAAGTTTGCAAGGTAAGTTTTTCATTTCACTTTTTAGCATTTGAGTTTCGTGGACTTGGTTGTATAAGCTCGGGAAATCAGGTCACAAATAACTTGCAAGTGTTTTTTCCCCCCGTTTCATTTCCCTGAAGCGGAGCACATATGGGAATGCTATACCTTTCTGCAGTCAAGAAAAGTACCAGCGCTCACTTTACACATGTACGGCTGCAGTCTTAACAGAGTGTGTTTGTTTATGGGACGACTCCCGAGAGGCCACACAGCATCCTCCGTTTTGTACAGGTATGATGGATTCTTTCCAAGTTAGATAAGCGGAGCGAGTCAAAGGCATCTTTTGATGGATGCAAGATGCTCTACTGGGGGTTTGTTTACTAGAGGTAGATGAGTCACTTAATCACTGACAGAATGGTAGTGATCCGTGAGACCGGCGTCAGCTAACATCATCTGCAACCTGTCTCCCTAGTCATTAGAGAAGAATCCAAAATGGCTGCCAGACTGTCAAGAGGCTGAATACCTCTCAGGTGATTAAGAGGAGGGTGTTGACATCCATCATCTCCGTACACGGCATTGAGATGCATGCGGCCTGTAGAGCATCATAGTGGGGTAAAACCCACTGCTGTATGCTTTTCATGCGCGCTGGCATTCAGAGACGTCATTTACATCTGCAGCGCCGCGGACAGAGAGAACAGTTGGTCTATCTTAACAAATGTCAGCTGGATTTCCATGACATTTTTCACAGACGTTCATAGACTCCAGAGGATGAATTCTTACTATTTTGGTGGTTGTCGGACTTTTCATAGCACCACAAACAGGCTTTTTGGCAATAAAAACAGGTATTTTAAGCCAAAACATGATCTTTTTCTAACCCTAACCAATGAGGTTTCGTGCCTGAACCTAACCGGAGCATAAGAACAATGTTGACATAACATCAAAGTGACAACAGACGCCGCTGTTGCAGAAACAACTGGATTGTTTCCGTTTTCCTCAGAGACAAAACAACACAGGACAAAAAGTCTAGAATAGAAATGCGAACATAAACAGTATTGGTGCCAGGCTGCCGACCTGACTGGATCACCAGGGAACCAGTCTAAATGGTTTCATTATTCTGTATCCATTACATTGTACATTGTGTCTCGTGACTTTTTCTAAAGCGCCGCCATGTGGATTTATTTAAAATGTCTCGACAACAACTGGACCATGGATTTCAATGAAATATTTCCAGTTTTTCCAATACTTCTGGTCAATAATACTAATAATATTCTCATTATCCTCAGCTGTACTTTGTGTTGAGCGCTAATTAGCAAATGTTAGCATCCTAAAACACTAAAATCAGAACACGGTGATTATTTTCTCTTTGGATTCATTCGTCATGTTAGCATGCTGACGTTAGCATTTAGCTGAAAACAAATTCTCCTTTCAATCAGTTGGTGCACGACTGCAACATGTTTCATCGTTGTCTCAGGAATCATTTGAAACTATTCCTATTCCCTATCTTTTCAAGATAAAACAGCCTGTAAGCAGATGAAGATTGCTTCTACTCATACCTGTTTTGTCAACAGATAGAGAGATTGCGTGGAAACGCTGAAAAGCTCTGTGCTGCACGAACATGTCGGGTTGTCTCAACCTGATTGTGCTGTACTTTCCTTTCTTTGTGTCTATTTTTGTCCGTGTTCGCTCAGCGTGCCTCGCGCTCACGCTCACTTGCTACAGATCTCACTTATTGTTTCACTTGTCAGCACTGATTATGTGGAGTTTAACAGTGTTTTGATTCGTAGATAAGATGGTTTTAAATATAGAGAGGTCACATAGGTGCACCCTGTCACAACTGGCCAGATATACAGCCGGGGTCGGGTCAGCCTGGTAACAATGCAGGTAAAAATGGCTCGGTGTGACAGGATGAAGCTGAAAATGAAGGCTGTAAGACATACAATTGAAATAAAATACATGTATGTTCAGTGTTTATCCTCTGTTATGGTATTACAGTCGAGGCCTGGTCTCTACCTGTTTCCACGGGGCTTCATAAAAGAGCAGCACTAAACTCTTTTGTTAATGATGATCGATAGCGAACGCCCGAAACGTCTGATTACCCTGAAATACTGCAAATGGATGTTGTACTATTACATTCGATTTCTGGTCTGCTGCTTCTAGCCAAATCCTCCAAAAACAATAAATTGTGGATTCAGGATGGAAATAACAATATGCAAAGTCATCAGTCACATCTCAGTTTCCAGCCAAAGGCAAACAGCAGACAGTGAGGGAGAACAGCACCGAGAGATGCTGGATGTCTCCATATTATAAACATTTAGTAATTTCCTTGAGCTGAATTCTTTTGGCACAATTAGTCTGAAATCATGAATCATACTACGGCCTGTCGCCCTTTTTTTCCCCGCCCTTTGCTTACCCGAACCCCGAAGGAACGAGTTCCTGATCCTGTGTGCTGATCAGAATAATAAATCAAGTGAAAAGTGGTCTTTTTTCAAGAGACTGGACACTTAAACCTGATTATAGTCGCATTAAGATTTTGCAAGACTGTGCTCCCAAGTTCTCCTCTTTTGGAAATCATCGAAGCCTGAAACTGTTCAGGTCAAAAGGACCCGTAACGGCCATGTTGATACCTTTTTTGGGTAAAAATGATAAGGCTGCAGAGGTACATTGTCCGTCTTTGCGTTCCCACTATGACGCTGAAGCTGTAACTGTGCTCCTTGGCAATCAGCCAGTCCTTTAATCCCTTCTCAAGGGCAGCATTTTGCTAAATTGTTTTTACTCAACTCAATACTTTCACATTCATTAAGGAAAAAGGGCAAAATTAAAGGGGTTTTATGGAAAAAACTTGTAGCAATTTACACGTAATAATGACTTTTTTATTGGCCATATGTGAGCAAATTGTAACGCGACTTGAAAAATGAGACCTTTTTCCGTTTCTGGATGATTAGGTTAAGTTGTTTAATGCTGCTGGACTGTGGCTTTCTATGGGGAGGACTTGAATTTTCTGCTACAGTCCAAAGGAAGTGACTTTATAGACGTTCTCGAGGGCCTCGTCTCAGTGCCTCTCTGAGAGCAACAGTAGCTAACAACGACTTCCAACACGACACAAAAGTTTCACCGAGCGTCCTTAAAAACCCTTAAAATGCCAACAGTCGAGCAGGATTATTGAGTGTGGTGCCAAAGGAAAGTCTTCTTCATCGAATTTTGTCTATCTGGAGGTGGTTTCACCTTGATTGTCCTCCGCAGCTGCACACTTGACGCTACATCCTGATAACACCGATTTGTAATTATAGTGCGTGAGTCTGTTAACTACCAAACAATACTCTGAAATACTATGAGGATTAGAGTGTAGTATTTATATACAGTGTCAAAATGGGGATGCAAATAACCTCGATGATCTAAATTCCAGTGCAAAGGCACATGAGGATAGTTGATCTGTAATGTCTTTTCGTGGTTGGGCGCTGTCTACCAAACTGGCATATGACGATCGCCCACAGTGGATAAACTGTCCCGCTGTCGCTCTGATGGCAACCTGCAACTGCCTGACTCCCGTCACCGGCTTAAGAGCCTGGATATAGTCTGACATACATTACTGTGCCTGTTTTAAAAGGGTCTTTGTCTTTGCACCACGTGTCAGCCTCAGGAACAGGAACAGATAGCAGGCCAGCAATACTGAAGAAGCTAAGCTAAGAGACTGCAAATAACAACGGCGCACTAACAGGGGGCTGAAGGGATGTACTAGTTTTTGTTCTCTCTGGTGGAGGGCCTTTGAAAATCACGATGTTACGATGGTACAGCCATCAGTGCAGGTTGGGAGCTGCCAAGGCTTTTGGACATGTAGCACAGTAAAAAATAAGAGTAGGAGAAGAAAAAATTACACAATTACTGCTGATAGAAGGTCAACCTGCACTAGATAATAAGCCTTCTTCAAAAAATCTGCAGTACTTTGGCTGTAATCAAGAAAAAAAAAAGGGTTGGAGGAAGGAAACCATGGCAATGGTGAGGCTGGTGTGAGTCAGGAGCAGAGCGCGACGCCAAGAAATGACTTTAATAAAGAAATAAGTAAGAGATTCACACATTCGGTGAGATATCGGAGGGTGAATCGTCTTCGTCAAAGCCAGCATTCAAAGAGCACGTATCATTGTGACTCTGTATGTGTGTGTAGATCTTAATTTCCATTTATTCAAATTAGATGAGCCTGGCAAGTACAGAAGCAAATGTTACAGTTGAGTCATGCAAAAAACCTAACGGCTGTACGGTGAGGGAATCAAGATTTTCCCTTTATTATAACTGAAGTAAAGTCGTCCCGTCAGACAGTCGGTTACAATGAAGTGTGAGGCCTCGCTATAAACTCAAACGAGGACTGTCCCTCGACCTAACATCTGCCAGCATGTACACATCGGGATTAGGGCCTATGTATTTATAAGAGCTCTGTTTCAAGTGATCTCAGCGCTTGGAATTTTTTTGATTTGTCGAAGCAAAATAAATGCCGCTGGACGGGCTGTTGTGCGCCTCAGCTGGGATTTAATCGGTCCAGATGGAATCGAACAGATTTGCGGAGAAATCAAAATAGAAATCGTAATGGATCCTGTCAGGTTTGGATCCGGGGAGCTGGGCTGCGGAGGGGGAAGCCTTCAGAGAGGAGGCTAATCACTTTCAGATGACCGGAGTCTCGTCCCAGCGAGGACGTGAATGTGTTCTGCTTGTGTTAGTGTGCAGAGATGGATGGACGTGTCTATCTGAGCAGATTTCAGAGAGGTTTTTTTGTAATATCATCATGAAAACAAAACAATGAGATTAATCTAATTGGAGAAATATGTTTGATAACAGTTGAAACAGTGGACACTCTTACTTTTAACATACTTAAAACAAGTGTACAAGTCGGTCCAGTTTCCAGCGACTACGTTTTAAGACCGAGTTTTAACATATTGGACCTTTTCCGGGCGTGTTTGTGGCGGCAAAAAAATTATATCTTTGACGAGAATCGGGACATCGGCACTCGTATTTGCTTTGTGCTTCTAGTGAAACCTCTTGACGCCTTCAGTCGCGTTTGTGGCGATCAAAACAGGTATTTAAAGCCAAGCTGTGATCTCATACTCACCCTGACCAAGTGGGGATTGTGCCTAAACCGACCCGGATCATAAGCTTTGCACATAAAATTGAAAATTCAACCTAAAGAAACAAAAGTTGTAACAAAAAGAACTGTTTCCTTTCAACATATCTGTGGTTTGCAGAAGCAAACTTGATTTATTAATGCAGAGACACTTCAGTGAGTTCAGAAGTGTCTTGAAAACACTGTACTACGTGTCATTCCTGAAGTGCTTAGCGACGTTTTCACCGCCGCCATGTGTCACCTCCTCGTGTCCCCGTTTTCTTTCCACGATGAAACATCTGGCACTGAACCAGAGACTGGACTTGATCCCTCAGAAACGCCACACATGTGTCTCCTGTTGCACATGGCATCTCAGATACTCTGCCGAGCTCCTCCTGCGTATCAATATCGTAGCCGTCTTTACCCTCGCAGCCGCCCCTCCTGCTTCACGCTCGTATGCTCGTGCCATTATCTGGACCAGGATACCACTCCTTAAAAGCTCATCAACGCAGATTTTTTTTTCCCTTCTTTGATAAGCCCTTCCCTCTCCTTTTTGGGACTGACACACAAACCTTTCCCCCCCCCTCCCCAATCTCCCTTCTCATGACAGATGACTTCACTCACTCATTGTAGACAGAGCCCTGGATAGGCCCCCAAGGCATGCATACTTAGGGCAAATCCCCAAACACACACATACACACACGTACACAATTGGTGCAGCTGACCTTGTATAGAGGTTGCAGCGCCGCTAAAACCCCCCAAAAGCCTCCTAATCCTCTTCCACCGGGCCAAGGAATAAACCGAACCCTCCCTCGTCTGCTCAGCACCATGCCATTGTCTGCCTGAGAGCCGTTCGAGACTAAAAAAAGGAATAGGATACATAAATTCAATGGAGTGATTTAGATCAAAACTTACTAGTATACTCTAATCCACGCAGGCCTCGCTGCTAAGCATTTCAAGATGAGGTGGAGCCAGGCTGCTTGTTTTGGCAGCGTTGTGTTTTAAACGGCTTTTTAACCGCAGTACTTAAGTTGTCATTCTGGTATGCGTTCAGTTAAACAGGACGCCAGGTTTTCAGTCATATCCTGGACATCCTCGTGTTGTTCACTTTCCAGGAACCGGTTTTTCTGGCTTTTAGAGTTTGGTAAGGTTGAGCTTGTTAGACGGGTAAACACAGAGCGGGACAGAGGATTTTTTCCGCAGTTGTATGTTTTGGTGCGGGCGCGTTGAGACTTTCACGAAGATCAGAAATTCCTCCCCGGTGTTCAGCAAGAGTTGAGCGAGTCTGAATTCCTGATTTTTAATAAAAAAGCCGATGATGGGAGGGCAGTGGTTGACCCTCCAGGACTGTGTTGAGGTGATTAAGTACCTGGAGCCGTGCAAAGAACACTTCATTTCACTAGGACAATTTGAGCCACACACTTAATCACGTCTGTATTTTCTTTTCATGCCAGAAAAAAGTGGTTCAGACTTTGTGTCGCTATTCGAGAGTTGAGGACTTGAACTTTGAAAGTTGCAAAGTAGATTATAATCAACATTATGTCCAAGATGCCATTGTAAAACCCGCTGGAGCATCGCCAAACGTTAAAACTCTAAAAAGTCTGTTAGGCTAAGCTGCATTTAATTTTCAATGCTTGCAAATCAGAGGACAGAGACAAGACTGCACCTGTCTGTCTGTCTGTCTGTGAGTGACAATGTAATGAGTGAGCAGTCTGAAAGGAAGATTTGGCTCCTTATCAACGTTAATAACAAACAGTGTTTACAACAAAATGTTGCGTGTTGTGTGTGTGTGCTGTTGGACGGACCCCAACAAGCCCTATCAGATGAACGGAAAGTTCCCCTTCACATGTGTTCATTTGAATATAAACTGCTTATGATTGAATTATTCATGATGTATAAAAGTGGATGTTGTTACAGTATCTTTTTTATACAGTTCAACTGTCTGTGTGTCTGTTTTGGATCAAGTTCACATAATACAGTGGCACGGCCTCGCTGGATAGTTCAGTGGTTTGTCCATTAACTTATATATAACATCAAGCGTTAAACTATTTCAACCTTTTAGGCTCGTCTATCCATTATCTTTCGCTATTTCAATCATTGATACATTACTTTCAGCTAAACATTTCAACCCTTTAATTTATCAATTACCTTTATCCATAACTATTCAACAATTATCCATTACTTTTAGCTATTTTAGTCATTAATCCAGTAGTTAGCTTTTTTAACCACGTATCCATTACTTTCTAGATAACAATTTCCATTACGTTTGTTTAACAATTTCAACCTATTACTTTTTTTATCAGTTAATTTAGCTCTTTTAACAATTTATTCATTACTATTAGCTTAATATTAATTAGCTAACTATTTCCATTTATCTATAACTTTAGCAATTTTAACTATTTATCCATTAGTTAGCACTTTTAACCATGTAATAATTACTTTTAGCTGACTATTTATTTAGTTAATTTAGCATTTATCCATTATTTTTAGCTAACTATTTCAATGTATCAATTACTTTAGCATTTTTAACCATGTAGCCATTACTTTTACCTATTTCGACCACTTATCCACTATGTCTAGCTAATTTAGCATTTATACATTACTTTTAGCGAACTATTTCAATGTATCCATTATTTTAGGTGTTTTAATACTCTTAGCTGTTTGAAGTATTTATCCATTAGTTAACATTTTTCACCATGTATCCACTACTTTTAGCTAACTATTTATTTAGCTAAGTTAGCATGTATACATCCTATCCCAAACATTTATCTATTGCCTTTATCTTTTTCATTTACACGTTACATTTGACTGTCTGTCTGCTACCTTTATCCATTTTTCCACCCATGTAGCTTCTATTAGCACGTTGAACAGGACTGTCCCAGCCATGTGTTCCAGGTCTTTATCCCTGTGCATGCAACCATTCACATTCATGGCAGGACACAGAAGATAAACATAGATTATTGTTGGTTTCAAGCTCTGTTATCTAACGTCTTGACTGCATGCATTTCATATTTGTCAGGTGCTTTATGTAAGAAATCCTCTCCCAGACTCCTTTGAGACCGAACCCAGGGAGAGGTCATACATATTTATTTGGCGCACGTCTTTATCTTTCATTGTTTCATCTTCTTTTATCTTTCGAACATCTTGTTTTCTCGAAAAGGTGGAAACTCTCTTCTAATGTTGCTATTCTCTTCACGGCTTGTTTTGACTGCTGCGCCACTCTCAGAAGCACAAACTGAACCGCAGGAAGCCCTAATAGCGAGGATAGAAAATTATCTCGCGTATCCCAAAGTCGGCTAACTTTGCCTTGAAGATGATAAGGCTGCTAATAATAAGAGCCCGCCGCTTGGTTGTGGACACTCTTGACTGAGGAAGTAATTAAGCTCAAGCAGTTTATCAGCGGCTGGCCGGAGATGTGCTGTCTTTGTGTGATAAAGAGGAGCTGGTGAGGTATGCCCTCTCTCTCTCAAGTGTCCACCCCACCCTATTTTTCATCCTCTCCTCCTCTGTCGCACTCTCGCACTCCATCCACTTCTCACAGGGGAAGCCCAAAGCAGATCGAGGCTAAGAGCCACACGGCTCAGCCATCATGTCACTCATCCCTCGGCCTGTCCCTCCCCGCTCTCCTCAAATGTCCAATCAGGCTAATTTTAGCCGGGGCCCGCGTTAAATTTGGCAGCGTGTCCCTAAGCGTGCCACGCTGCAGATCCGCTTGTACCGACACACGACGCTCCCTCTGTTTTCATTTCTGCAGCGATGTTCCCATGTGGTTTCTATTTTACAGTGAGCAGACTTAGCATAGGAACGGCTATTTGTGAGAGCACGGAGGGACATGCGATACAGTTTTTTAGGATGCCTTGCCCTCTCTGCGATTGGAAAGTGAGCTGCTTTTAGCATCCAGACACATAACTGGAAATGTTAACAGAGCACAGAGGTGGAATACAGTACGTTAAGTCACCGCTGCTGAGACAGTTTGTTATGTAAACACCTGGGGACTCGTGGCAGCTCATTACAGCTGTTTGAAACCCGGTTTATACTATATACACTGTAAGTCTGTGACAAATACTGAAGGTAAACTGCCTTTATTTATTATTAAACAGCGCTGTTTTAAAGATACAATCTTTGATGATGATAATATCTGCGCTTTCCCACCTCGGGCTCTTAAGGAAGACTTAAAAGCGAAAACAAGAACAAGATTACTGAGAATAAGCATCTTATTATCACAGGACTCCTGGCTAAAGACAGAGTGGGAGGCTCAAACACAGAGTTTTCTGTCTTTCATGTGCGTCTCTTATCTCTTCGACGTTACATAAAGCTGTTACGTCTTCTCTCGCTGTGGTGCAGCCACCGAGCCTGCAGCTACAGCGCGACCCCACTTGAAGTCCTGATATGTTTCGCAACATGTAAACACTGACTCTATTTGTTCAAATTGTTGAACGACGAGCCTCGGCACAGAGAGTGCGTCAGAATTAATATGTTCAAAGGCAGAGAGGCCGGAAGCCACCGTTTGTTTACAGTGACGGGGATGATGAATGAACAGCAGACGGTGGATGTTGGAAATATGCAGAATACTAAGTGGGCACATAAATTGCAGTTTTGTCTGGACACTTTTCCTCCACTTGCAGAGGCTGTAAATGTGACTATATTAGTCACAGTTTGATGTAATGATGTTATTCAAATAAAAATCATTACAAGAGAGGGAGGAAAAAAAATACATCGTGTCACTTCAAAACAACCGATTATGTAACATTCCTGTGTTGTTTTCTCCACAGACAGCGAGATGCTCCCCCTGGACTGCCTGCGTCCTCGTTCTTTCGCCGCCAGCCAGCGGGCCTCCATTCAGAGAAACGGCGATGACCCCCGCCTCTCCATCAGCCTGTGTGACCTGAGCCAGCAGCAGCAGGAGGCGCATCTGGAGGAAGACGACGAGGAAGAGGAACAGCTCCAGCCCATGAGCTCCGCCTCCTGCCACGTGCCCCAGAACTCTCAGAACTCCCAGCAGTGCTCGATGCTGCCCAGCCATTTGGACACTGATCTGCACTTCCACCTGGTGCACGGCATCCACGTCACCGCGCTGGACAAGCACACGGTGGCGCGGCTGGACCACCGCGGCGACGAGAGGACCCTGGTGTTCACCAGCCGGCCGATGCGCTGCTCGGAGACGGTGTTTGTGAAGGTGAAGGCGGGCGTCACGCGACCCGGCTGTCTGTCTTACGGCGTGACGTCATGCGACCCGGCCACCCTGAGGCCCAGCGACCTCCCGTCCAACCCGGAGTCACTGGTTGACCGCAAGGAGTTCTGGGCCGTGTGTCGGGTGGGCGTGCCGCTCCACGGCGGAGACATCTTGGGCTTCGTGGTGAACGCGGAAGGGGAGGTCATGATGAGCCACAACGGCGTCAGTGCAGGGATGCAGCTGTGTGTCGATAACTCCAGGCCGCTGTGGATGGTCTACGGGCTGCACGGCACCATCACACAACTCAGGATTTTAGGTTTGTCACTTCATCTTCTTCTGCAAGTGTTCCTGCCTAAAACAGCTGTCTGGTTTTAAATAAGGGTGGGACACTCACGATTTCATTCGATTCTGATTCAGGTTCAATATCTTGACCAAAGACACTTACGCATTAGACTCCCGGTCCCGGGGATTGTACCACCAAGCTTGTAATGAGCCACGATTAAAATAAACAGATGAATTCACTCCCATTATCTTTGCTCACCCTCTGCAATCCTCACCACATGTCAGGGAGGGAGCCAAGATGGCGTCAGTGTAACACGTCTGTTATGACGTCACCAAGAGATTCTGTCAATAGCCCGTTTTCACAGCAGATATTTTGACTTGTCAAAGCAGGAAAAGCACAGGTGTGAGCGATAACGTTAACAATGGCTTCAGTCTATTAAGTGTCACAATAAGTAATGTCAGTGGCCTCCGGCTATGCTTTTCCTCCTCTGCCCTGCATGTTTTAGATGTTTGCCTGCTCCAGCGCACCTGATTCAAATGAACGGGTCGATGACGAGCTGATCATTTGCAGGGCTGAGAAACACAGCTCAGAAAACTATGGATTTAATGTTGCTACAATCTTAAATGACAACTTTTGATTACCAGACTGTGGACACACCCTGTTTGACTGGACTAGCTTACATCAGGCTAACAAAGTAGCCTAGCTAATGATGTAAACCTGGCGAAAATTCAATTGTTACAGCTGGTTATAAAGTCACGAACTGTCTTTTAAATGTCTACTGACTGTTTTGAATTGAGACATAATCTTTCAAGAATCGATTTTTCCCCTTCGCCTGATAACGGACTCCATCATTGTTATCATTCCCTCAGAAAACTCCCTCCTCAACCGTAATTGATCACTGTAATTCGATTTGAGTGCCGTCTCATTGCTCTCCATCTTCAGGTGTGATGTTCCACATGTTCTTGGACTGTTAATGGAAACTCCACGCCAAGCTATTCGACGACTAAGACGGAAAATGTGTTTCATTAGATTTCAGTCTTAGTGTTTGCTCTGGATGCTTCTATTTAAGTCACAGTGATACCAGATTTCCTCCGAGCAAACAGAAATGTGCGAACCCAGATCAATCGTTCCCCCTGTTATATTAGTTTTAAGCGAAAGTTGATTATTTAATCACGTCGCGGTTCGAGGAGTTCGAGCAGATCTTCACAGGTTGTCTTTCCATTCAGGAGTTGATGCAGTCTACGATCCTTGAACGACCTTTGGAGGCTGAGTTCCCACTCAAGCTGAGTCACAAAATAGTTTCCCCCCTCCTTCACCGTCTGGGCCGCTCTCTGACTTTCTTATCAACTCGTGTATCTCCTGAGAATTTACATTCTACCCCCACAGCTCGCATATGAATGTTAACTCTGTGTCTTCGGCTGAGCAGAATTTCGGTCTGCTCCGTTTGATTCCTGCAGATTTCACACAGTGATAACGCAGCGTTACCTGAAGGTCCCCTGAAGTTAATCATGCCAGGTGCTGAGCTTCTGCAGCTCCCCTGGATCCGGGCCCACATGCACGGTTTGGTTCTGTCTGATTGGAAACGAGCAGAATAAGCCGATTTAATGGCTTACAGGTGCTGGTTTTGTGGTTTTGACTTTCTTGCAGTGAAAAAGCTTCGTAACGTTTTATAATTAAAACGTTTGGGACATATTTACTTACCTCAGAGCATTTCTGATGCATATTTTTGAGTTTTGTTGATATTTTTGGTCAAATATGGAGTCGATTTTCACCACAAGGACATATATTAAACTACTCTAACTCCAAATATAACCTCATTTCTATGTTTTTCTCGAATATGGATTGTATCTATGGCATAGCATCACTGTCAGCATGAACTGCTGATATCTTCAGCTAAATCTGATCATTTCAGCCTTGAACTAAATATGTTTCCATGACTGTAAACCCCTAATTACATTTAAAAAACCTTTAATTTACTCAACAAAATAGCCCCGACCTGTGATTTATGCTGGATTTTGAAACTTTGACACCTAAAACTAAGGTCAGCACCCCTATGCCTGCTTCTGGTCGCCTAAACATGACCGTAAATCTGTAAATCATGCTTTAGTTGCCAGGAGCAGCTATTGTTGGGAACAAATTAATGCAACATTATGTAGAAATTGGCATTTTTGTGCAATTTGGCGCCCCCCGCAGTTTCTAAGTGAAACACCACTGTCGTAAATACAAATCCCAGGTGTGTAACAGTTCGTCGGATGTACTGTAGGTGCTATCTACGAACAAAACTCACTAAACATGTATGTAACGCTGTGATCCTACCCTCTCACTGAAGTTACATCAAGTCACAGGGGAGCTGAGTGGCTGAGACAGAGACACCATTCACCCTATTACAAGACACTGTGCCATCAACATGACTTTAAAGCTGTTATTTTACGGTAAAATGGGACATAACGTTGCTTTAATAAGGGTGAGTAGCCCACCACAGAGGATCCACAGGTGAAAATATTACTGAATACGTTTTGCGGCTCCAGACAGATATTTCGGGGCCGTCTGAGTCTCTTGTCTCGCTGAGAGTTTATTTTCCTCAGACATCTGACACTCGGCGCACAAGAGCTATATAAACTCCAACACATTTGCGCGATCCAATTGAAGTTTGAAATATTTAGTATGACTCGCTCGGTTTTAAGAGTCGTGCACTTAAAGGATTTTAAACTCTCTATTTTTCATAAGATGGAGCTGTAGCGTTGCTCCGACTTAGTGTATTACGATGTGACTGTGAAACGCCGCAGAGTGCAGCGAGCACACACACACACACACACGAGTGCTTTCTGATTTGTTTACAGTCGCCGCGGATAAAGACATTCATCTTAATTCTTTTGAAAACAACCTCCCTCCGCCGCCGCGTTGTCGTCTGGCTGCATTGATAATCATTCTGTCCCGACGAGTTAGCCTTCTTTTCACAGATAATGTTGATTAGAGGCAAAGTTTTCGGAGGAGTCAAAAAGCATTTGTTTGTCAGAATTTTCCTCTAATTCATTTTCTCTTAGTTCATTTCTGGATTACAGTTCCTCCCTCTCCTCTCTTTCATGTATTCAGTCAGACCGACCGGGGCTGAGGAGGTTATTTCTGTCTTGCGTGGGCTCCCCCAGCAGCCAGCATTATGTATCAAGAGGGGAGGGGGGGGTGCTGTGATAGCTCCTTACGATGCCCTCTGTATGCATTATTAAAATGTAATTGCATGGAGGTTTGAGATGCAGGGTTTTCCACCCACAGCCCGTTCCCTTAACACCGGTCCTCCAGTCGTCTCTCCACTTCCTCTTCTCCTCTTGCGTCGCCTCCTCCCCACCGCCTCCCCTATCTCTTCTGATTCTTTGGGGTATGAGCGTTTCTTCGAGTCATTACCCACTCCAGCTGTGGGGAGTGCATCTGTGACGTCGCCGCTCACCCACTCGCTGCAGCCCGCACGCCACAAGTTGCCATGGAAACATCTAGCTACCGAGGCAAGTGACAGTTTGTCATGGCTGGGTGTTGTCAAGCCTGTGAAGTGGAACAGATGGGAGTCTGTTGCTCTCACATGTTCGTTTTGTCCGTGTGATCTTATAAAACAAGATTTTTCTCGTTTCCGGTGACATATATAAGATCAATAACGGCCGACAGTCGTCATCAAGTGTCCTCGTTGCGGTTGTTGCTGCTGCAGGTTTACATACGTTTGTTTCTTCATGTGCTTGGCTGTGATCAATACTTTCGTATTGACATCTGATCCGACGACTGTGCGTATGTCAAAGGGGTCGCTCTTATTGATCGTAGAGGATCAGGTCAGGTTAAAGTCGTAGGGGGTCGTTATCAGGCTTCAGCAGAGCTCGATGACGAGCTGATCACTTGAATCAGGTGCGTTGGAGCAGGAATACATGGAAAACAGGAAGGGACTGGATGGAAGAACCACAGATATAGGGTTCAAGTTGGATAACCATAGTTTTGACACTAATTTTGAAAGAGGTGACTGAGCTCGCCTCTCGAATTTGGGTCTGAAGATGACTCTAAAGCAGAGGGACAAGAAACCACCTCCTGAAGTTTCACCACCACCTGCAGCTCCCCTCAGCTGTAAGGAGCGACTGAGTTCTTACAACTCATTGTTCTTGATTTGTTATTTAATATTTTGGTCCACACACATCACTCTCTTTGCATTTTTTTCAGCCGAACGAGGCAGCTGTTTCCTGAAAATAAAGAAAAAGCACAAAAAACCCACTGTACAAAAGACCGAGTCGGATGTGTCACGCTCTTTGATTGCCCCCCGGGGTTAAATAAAGTTTCTTTGAATTGAATTGAATTGAATTGAATTGAATTGAATTAGCGACTAGCTGGTAAACATGGTGGAGCATGTAGCTACCAAAGAGTCAGATATTTCCCTCAAGGGATGTTGGAGACCAGAGACGAGCTAGAAGGAGATTAAATGATATTCCTTACAGGCAATATGTTAAAATTGACCATCTTGAATTAAAAATAATAGCAGCACATCACCTAGCTCAATTAGCTGTATAGGAGAGGCCCGGGGCTGGCTGGTTAGCATGCTAACTTCAATTGACAACTGTTATTTCTTCACATTCTGTTGATAATGTTAATTTTTAATATTTTCTTACCTATTGCACCTTTAAGTGGACACAAACACGACTTAAAATCACTTCTAACATACTTTTGTATCTGCTGGATGGGTAAATAAGCAACTTTTTGCAATGGACTCAGCATAAACGTTAATGTTGGTAGTTTAAAGCCTGACTTCTTTCAGACACGGACAAAATAACAGGGTGTGGCAGAGATCTCTATATTTGATAAGCAAGTGTTGAAAGCCAGCATACAAATGCTCAACCTTAAATACGCCTCCAGGGCTGCTGCATAGCAAAGGACATTCACACACTCGTTCCCGGTGGCAGAGCCAGCAGTAAATTTATAATACAAGAGCAGATGAAAGGTCCCCTTGATGAAAGGGTACATGAATAGACATGAAGGTTATCCATTCTTCCTTATTAGAGTTGACCAAGACATTTGCGAACAGCCGGGCTGCCTCATAGGTCAAGTTAAGTAGGTAATGGAGGGGTGTATAAATGCTAGTGTATGCAAACACGCCTCTGTGTACACTATAAAATATGATAATATCAAGATTAAATAAATAGATGACTCCGATGGAAAAGCTTTTGTACGAGCGACCGCAACTTCTGTGTTCTGTTGATCTTTTTAGCAGCAAACTGGTTGTTGCGCGACCGGAAAGCTACTACGGTTTGTTTACGTGGGCTGAAACTGAGACTGCAGCGGTCGGAGCGGTCCGAGGAAAAGACATCAGAGTTCAGGGGTTGATGTTTCGGAGCACGTAGCTCCAGTTATGCAACAAACTGTATACATTTTTGTGCTGACAACAGACCACATTAAAGTGTTCTTTTCTTTTTTAGGCCACCAGTATTTCATTTTTTCTGCATATTCTCACCATCTGCGGTCCTTTTTTTTTAGCTCTTTCTCCACTCCGCTCTGTCATTGTTGGAAAATTTGGATATGCAAAATGTGGGACACGGATGTAAACTACCGATATTAGATTGTTTGATACATGAAAGGATGCCGGTGCCAAGTAGGTGGCCAGCCCCGACAGTGTAGCAGTATTTCTGCCATGGTCAGTTGAAGGACAATGTGTAAACAACAATGCCGCGTGCCTGCCAGGCGGATCAGGATTTGTCCGTGGAATCGGGGGTTGGTATTCTCGTCGGTGCGGAGAGATGAGCTGCCAATATGAGAGCTGATGCCAGTGCCGGTGGTTATGGGGCTCGGACGGGGACGGATCATACGGGACGGACACCAGATAGACTGTGGAAGCATTTTGTACCCTTCCCAGAGGGATCATGGGCTCATGAAGGAGGAAGGAGGAAGGGATGGGAGGGGGGGGGGACGGTGCTTGGCGTCTCTGATGAGACTACACCAACTCAAAGGCTCTTGACTCACTCACACACACCCACACACAGACACTGTGGACTCACAAGTCATCTGCTTGGTGATAGAAAAGATTTAATGTTTGCGCGAGAGAGCGACGGCAGACTGAGACAAGCGAGGGCGATGCAACAAGACGTCCACTCCCGTCCATTTGCTAATTATCAGCTCTGACTAACCTCTCGGTGATGCGCAGTGTGAGTGATGGAAAAGGAGTTTGTAAATCTTCGGTGTCTCCTCTTTTTCTGTCCAGGCTCATCTCTGCACGCAGACCTCCGAGGCCCGTCGATCCCCAGCTCCCCGTCCTGTACACCCAACACCCACACAGTGCTGTGCAGCGGCAACTCGGAGCCCAACCTCAACACAACGTTGAACATCAACCTCAATTCCAGCCTGAACTCCAATTACCACACGGTCTTTTCTTCCTCCACAGGTTTGTCTGAGTGTTACAGTTTATCATCCTCCCTGTCCATCGATCGTCTTGTGATTCTTAATTAGATTTTTCACACAAATATCTGTACTTTCTACTCTTTACATTTTCAAAACAAGCTTGTTACTTGTTATTAGTTTTAATGCATTTGAGGGGAGTTATCGATTATAATTATTTTGGGCCACTGTAGCCGCCTTCCCACCATCAAAAAAACGCATATCATGCACGGCAGACGTAGCAAGACAGACACAGACAGAGAAGAAGACTCGAATGGGGAGAAAAAGGCATGTCAGTGTCTCATATCTGCAGAGACCCTGCAGCCCTCTGACTGGATTTTCTTATTTTCTCAATTATTGGCTGCTTGACCAGTCCAAAATGACGGTATTTGACATCCTGGGAAAGAACTATCTTTCTGGTGCATTTACGAACAGCTCAGACTAATCCTACTGATTCTACCTTTAAGTTTGATTGTCTATGAATTATATTAATATGGCTTGAGGTTGAGTTAGCTTTGACCAGAAATGGTCAGCAGAAATGTCCTTCAGAGGGAGACTTTGTACTTGAACACTTACATTTACAGTATAGTACATTTCAGAGCCTGTTCTTTCTACTACTTTTACTTGAGTAAAACGGTTGAATCAGTACCTATTAAGTAGTATCTGTACTTCTACTTGAGTACAGAATGGGTGGACTTCTGCCACCTCTGCTCGGCGGTCAGGCTGCAGGCAGGTTGACAGGAAAAATCCTTTCAGATAATGGCGACTGAAGGAGCGAGGACTGCAAGACAATTATTCCTCCATAAAGTTGTCCTGACGCTTCGTTAGCGGAGAAAAAACAGCAGGCAGGGTATTGACAGGCTTAAGTACAAGGTGCCTTGGATATATGTTGCAGTGAGTGTTTGTGACACTTGAGCGTAGCAATGCAGCTGCAGCTCTCCGCCTGAACTACTTCGAAGGTTTCCTCAACGTATTTTGTTTTCTCTTCCACACATCACATCTTCTTCTCTCTTTTCCCTCAGGTACAACCCCGAGCTCTCCCTTCTCCAGCCACCCAGAGTCCCCCACCTTCCCGTCCTGCTCGGGCACGTGGAGCGACGAGTGCACCATCTGCTACGAGAACGTGGTGGACACGGTCCTCTACGCCTGCGGACACATGTGTCTCTGCTACACCTGCGGCCTCAAGCTCAAGAAGATGGCCAACGCGTGCTGCCCCATCTGCAGGAGGACAATCAAAGACATCATCAAGACCTACCGGAGCACGTAAGCTCGGCGCAGCTTCGAGAGGTTGTCAAAGCCATAACAAGACTTTGTGAAGATGGACACAGCGCAAGTGAAAGCCCCGCTTGTTTGTGTGTGCAATCTGGCTCAGGTACTCTACAGCAGGACTCCATCATTAAAAACATTTTTTTCTATGTCATGTCTAATGCACATCGTTGGAAAGCTCACGTCGGCTCCGACCACCGGAGAAAGACCATCAGAAAATACAGTTTGATCAATGGGAACAAAACGTGTACTAGCGCTATCCGCATCACAACTTGACCTACTATCGTCCACTGACTGTGATTTGTGTTTCTGTTGAGGAGAAAGAGTAATCTGAGGAGGAATCTGTCCCCCTTCCTGTTCTGGTGGCGATAGCACGGCTGCTCGCTCGTGTTTAGAAGAGGTAAAATTGTCCAGCGCTGCGGAAGAAACGGGGGGGGGGGGAAACAAATCTGTGGTTTCACTAGCTGCTCCTGCGCCGTTTGTCAGAGAGCGCTGGGTCAAAAAGTGTGTTTAGAGAATCAATTCTCTGCTAGATCTGAGAAAATCGAGAGGATTTCCCAAACGTTTTTCAGAGGCCATTGAGGGAAAAGTTAAAAGAAGTTTCTGTGGTGGGAAAAAAAAAACTTTGCAGCACTTCCAAATTAAGCCATTTCTGAATGCATAGATGAAATTGCTCTTCCTGCAATAAGCCCTAAACCTAAAGGGTAAAGAAATCCTTAAAGGAGCTCGGTTGCGTAATAAATGAAGTGTTTTGTCGGATATCTCTCTACCTGCTGTGCCTCTGTGCACTTCAGGCAGAGGCGAGATTGCGCGGAGGGTAAAAAACAAGTGCGAACGTCGTCGCCATAGAAGGTCAAGCTCGCGGTGAACGAGGATGTAAATCAGCGAGGAGGGAGCGAGAGGGAGGGGGGGAAGAGAGAGGATGTTGTATGTTTGGGGATGGCGACAAGGGGGGAGGACGGGGGTGTCTGCACATCGTTTCAGCAGAAAGAAAGTGTTTCCTCGCTCAGGCACATCAGATACATCAGGAGTTTGTATGAAAGCCCGTAAAATGTGGGACTCGCATGGTTTGCACGTCCTGCTCCTCTGGCAGCCGGCCCCGCTGCTCGGCGAGCCGGCTGCATGCTGTAATTGGACAAAAGTCATTCAAATAAACATCGGTGGGCAGTGAAGTATTTTTAAAGAGACGCTGCAGCAGCACACGAGGATGACAAATCGACCTCTTCATCCACCACTGCAGGCTTAATTCAGGTTTCTCTCTTTAATCTGTACATTAAATAAAAAAACATGGTTGTTTGCTCTCAGTGATGACGTCTGTCAGCGCACCGTGTCTCAGCCGGTGACATGGATGTAGCTTGTTATTGTGAGATTTTTTTCATTTGCATATCAGTTTCTGAGTGCTGCTCTCCGTCGGTAAAAGCAAACTGCAAGGACACTTTCACTTTACTAATCTCATCCATTATGTACTGCTTTGAATTGTTGAGAAAAACAAGCTATTTTCAGGTTTCGGCCTTGATGAAAAACATTACTCAGTAATTTGTTAAGTAGTAAGTGCTGATTTGTTTTGTGTTCAAGGTGTTAACTTCGGCTCAAGTCATCTCCCCGCCGCCGTGGAGGGAAAAAAAATCAGCAGCTCTGTTGCGTAACGTTTGAGTCACAGTGAAGTTTTTCTTGTGTGCCTTCGAAAACGAGAAGTCTGGACAAACTTTGGTGTAACCACACAACCTACCGACACAAAGCCAACATTTCAGTGTGCTTAATACCAGCGTGTGAATTTATTTTACTGCTACAGATGAAATGTTTCAACATGTCACTGCGTTGTATGATACTGGAATTATTTTAATTTTGCTCAGCTTTTACATTTCTACCTGTTTTTTTTTGTTTTTTTCCTCTTGACCAAATATGACCGAGCAGAGATATGAATGGTTTTTGATAGAAAATGGTATTGATGAGTGTAATATCAACTGTACATTATGAGGTTTATTTATTTTGTCAATGCTACTATAAAGATTTCTCATTGTTTTGTTTTCTATGTATGACTATTAGTGTCCAAAAAAGTAAGAATATTGTTTATTTTATTGTTGCGTAGTTAAAGGTTATAGGATACTTTGCTCCTCGAGGCTCCGTGGATCAGCTGGTTTTCACTTAAAGGAAGAAGTTTGACATTTTGGGAAGCGTGCTGATTTAGTCTTTGGCGCACAGTTGGATGAGAAGATGGACGCCAACCTTCAGTTGTGGAAGTACTGAGTTACATTTACTCAAATATTGTACTTAAGTACAATTTTGGATGCAGGAGTGGAGTATTGAGGCACCGATGTTCAATTTTTAATCAGAATCAACCCTTTTTATCAATTTATTTGCACGTTGAGTTGTGTCAGGAGAGGTCAAGAAGACGCCGGCTTGTAAAACCGACCTTCACTATGTTAAAGAACAACAACAGACCTGTTACAAGACCAAAGTACTGCCTAAAAAGTAACTTGTTATGTTACAGCGTTACCTATTGAGAAAGGTAACTTGTTAAAAGTTGATGTAACTTTAAAAAAAGTCAGGAAACCGATTACCTCAGGATTACCGAGTAAACTAGGCTATTACATTTAAGTTAGACGTCACACATTGAATATTATATTCTACTCCACAGGCTTCAGGAATAACAGACACTTTATCCCCTTTGCAGCATTTTTATGTTGGATAACAAAACATACAAGCTGTCATTTCTTTGCAGAACATTATGATGTCACAGTGAAATTGACCTTTAATCTTTTGTATGTAAAACATAACACAACATCATTTTATCCTAGTGTGTCATAATTATCATTTGACCGTTTAATAAGGGCCAAAAATTTTGTTTTGTGAGGTCACACTGATCTTTGACCACCAAATTATAATCAGCTCATCTTTGAGACTGACAGACTTTTGTGTGGGACGGACAGACAACCCAAAAAACACTATGCCTCTGGCGACGGCTATCGCTAGTGAGGAGGCCTGAAAAACTGAATGACAACAAGTAGCACACACAATAGGCAAAACCAACCAATCACAGGGCGAACTGCTAGTTTAGCTCTTACAATGGTGAGGACGCGATGGCAACAGACGAGTAGAGACAGCAGGATGATTTCAGGTAGAGATGGAAGAAGGTGAACAGGAAGGAAGAACATGAAGGTAACACAAACTGAAATACAAACGACACAAGACAAAACCCAGCAAAGCAACGTCTGCTAGCTGTAGTCATATCAATCTTTACATCGAACTCTTAGCCAGAAAAGCACATTTTCCATGATGTCAAATGTTTATTATGTTCACTAAAACGTGGTATTAAAAGGGAATACAATGTGTAATGATGACATCAGTTAACTATCAGTTTGGACTTCTTGTGAATATTTGAATTATATCTTGAATGTGTGTTGTAGTGAAGCAGGCGTGAGTAGTTCCCAAATAATTCTGACAGCCTATTTTTTAACAAATGTGACCAAATGTTTTCTGTCCAAACGAAACAAAAACCAGCGAGGAAGTGAAGGTTGGGCATTGTGCATTTGAGACGAAGAGAATCAGCTCATGTAACTTTGGTTTCCCGGGCCGGGGATTTCTATTAGTTGTTAAAAAAAACCTTCTTAAAGTGGTTTAAATATGTTCAGTTTGTTAAATAAAGTTCAAGTCTGAATAACTGGCTTTGTACTTGTTATTATTTCTTGTTATTTTTGACATTTGAAGTACATTTTGAGCCTGTACAGCTCTTCTTTAGGTACAGTCAACCCAACCACCAGGATAAATGTTTGCCATGTTTGTTACAAACCACAGATACGTTGCAACTTTACGTTTCTTTTGGGTCAATTTTCACCTTGTCACAACGTTTGTATTGCGTAACATCCATGCCAATATGAAGGACGCACTGAAGTATGTGGACAGTGATGGTTGTATCGTTTAAAACTGACGTACCTATTGTCTACGTGAGGGAGCATAAATGTACTGTACCCTCTTTATACCCCTTCTCCTCACTTCCTCCTTTGCAGCTGTAATAACTACAACAGCCACTAGAGGTCGCCGCCTAGCAAGAAACGTAAATACGGGGTCGTAATAAGCTGCTTTCCCTCTCTGCGGCCGTTTTTCTGGAGAGCACAGGCCACAATTGTATCCTGAAGTCTGGGCTGGTACAGAAGAAAACCAATCTCCTACTTTGTTTGAGGCATTTTACTCGAAATGCAATAAAAAGTTAAAAATGACCATTTCTCAGCTACAGTCCTTATTATGTTTTATGCACACCAGGAAACTGGAGTCAATCTGGCACAGAAGATGGAGAATGAGAGAGCAATTACCTTTTCCCACGTCGTCCATTACACAAATGGTTGATGCAACCTCTTAGGCGAGAAAATTCAAATTGTGCAACAGTTAGAGAACGAGAAGGCGGCCATCTTTCAACACAATCAGTCACCGCAGTAGTATACTTGACTAACACCCCGCCATATACTATATGAATAACAAAGGCGAGGGGCTTTTAGTAAACAGCCATAACTCACTGGGAAACTGTTTAGAGTCGTGGTATGTAGACCTGGCCACGGTGAACATCATCTGTTATTTACTACCCTGCGGGCCTGGCTCTAATGCAGCGCCGGTTTATGCTGCACTCGAATACAGCCCATGACGTCCAGACATGAAACAGGCATCAGCGGCTGCCGCTCACCGCCAAGTGTTCTCAGAGGTAAGAGGGAAACACACAGCCGGGGTGTGTGACAGTGACATGAATACAGTATATCTCAGCGCTGTCTGTGTACACACAGACTTTCCACGCAGACCTCTCAGTGAACCTGGCCGCCGGCCTCCTGAAAGGCTTAAGGGCTCGGCTGGCTTGTTTGAGCTGTGTTGTGGTATCTCTTCTAGACAGCTGTTTGGTCAAACACACACACTCTCGTCTATTAAGGTATCAAATTTGTATTCCAAAAAAGCACGACACTATCGATCAGGAATTTTAACCAGACATCAGACAGCTTGAATTTGAGTGTGTTCCTCTGTTGTAGTTAAGGCTTTAAGCTTTTGATGTTCGGCGTGATGTAAAATCTTTTTCCTCAGTCTGATTTGCAGCGTCGAGGGACAAACTGAGAGAAGAAGTTCAATTATATTAAAAAAGTGCAACTTTTCTTCATAGCCCAGATCAATTTGAGGGATTTCACCCCTACACTTTCTAATTACTGTGTTGACGAAGACAAAGGTGAAGGTTACTGAGATGCCGGGCTCCTCAGCCACGAGGAGCTGAGTGCTGCTGCCCTCCAGAGGACAGAAACGGCTGCAGCAGCTTCTGCACGGAGCAGAAACACCTTCAAAAGCTCGACCACCATCGGCTGTGTGGGATGAGATTATCTGATGAATATGGAAGATTATAAAAATAGGATTAAGGACTGTTTGACCAGTGAAAATTCATGGTCTTGATGTGATTTGTTGTCTCAAATAATAGAAAAACAAGCAGCAGCCTTCTGGGTTGCTGCTTAGCTGATTTTTAACATGCATAGTCGGTTTTTAAGAATTTCAGTATGAAAAAGCTTTTTTTAAAAAAAAAAAATACCAGAAGAGTGCCTCGGATATTTCCCTTTTTATGAACTTGAGTGTTCCCCACCAAAGAGCACCTTCATCACAGTTTGTTTGAACTTCCTGAGCACCCTCGACTTTTTCTTTCTGAGGGAAATGTGTTGTTTGTTTAAAGTATGTTCCTTGTTTCTTCTACAGGAAACCTTTAATGCTGCTGTCTTGGCCAGAACAGTGGGGCGCTCAATATCCAATTTCTACATGATAGAGGAGGTTACTTCAGATTTTCATGGCTGAACCAACGTCTTTGCTTGAACTTTAAAGGATAAGTTCAGCCAAAAATGAAAATTCGGTCAGTATCTACTCTCCTCCATGCTGACGTCATGTGAAGTTTCTTAGTCCACAAAACATTTCTGGAGCTTCACAACAAAACAACATTGCAGCATCCTCCTAAACAACTGAAGTAGACAGGGAACAACTGAAAAACATAACCTCAACCTGCATATTCTGATCCTGCTGAAGCCCCGAAAACCCAAATTGATTTAAAAAAATCGTATTTACACCTGAAATCTTCACTGTAGCTGCTAAACTAAAAGCATCTGAAGTGGCTGCACAAGCTCGACTGCGCCTCAAGTGTATAAATAACAGCTTTTAAAATCAATTTGGGGCTCCAGAGACTTGGTTTATGTCAGACGAGCTGTATGGAGCCATTTCATGCTTTTTCTACAGTTGATTTTTTTTTTTTATGTCACCTTCTACTTCAGCTGTTAGCTCCCAGAAATGTTTTGTGGACTACACAACCTCATCTGACTTTCCATCAGCACTGGGGTGAGTAGATAAAGACTGAATTTTCATTTTTGGGTGAACACTTTCCTTTAACACTTAAGAACCCTTCTATTTTCTGTACCAAAATACTCTTCCCTCAAGTTTACTACTGTAGTTTTATTTTTTTAAGAGCTTTAAATAACACCACATGGTCTTTATCAGTTTGCTCAGCTGTCACACTATTATTTCTATGGTCAAGAATGACCCGACACACTCGATATGACACGGTGACTGACAAACTACCATCATATTTGAAGTTATAAGCCCCTTGCGGCGTCTTTATCTCACCTGCACATCTTGCATTTCCTTTTTCCTCTCTCCTCCTCCTGCGATTTATCATTTTCACGCACAAATAAACACACACTCGACACAAGAACAACAAGCAAGCAAGCAAGCACAGACGCACTCACCCACAGCCCGCAGACAAACACGTCATAAAGATGATCAGCGGGCACCCATAACTTAGTTCCAAGCCAGTGATTGTAGTACGCTTGTTGAGATCCCAACAGAAGAAACAGCCAGTGGGATGGACATATTTCACATCAGATTCCTGTGGGCTGTAAATCTTATTACATCCCAGGCACCAAATCCAATATATCAGCAATATGCAGTGTCTGACACTGGAAAACTGCATCAGTGTTTTGAGTTGGTGTTTCTCCGATTATAGCTGAAGGCGACAATATTATAGACTACAAACTCCACACTGTGACTTAAACTTTTGCTTTGTCGGTTGACGCCAAATTAAGCAGCCCGGTGACCACAAAATGAAAGCCATCAAAAACCAAAGTCAACGGACGCTGCTGGAGGAGGCCAATCAAAGTCAATTGCACGACTCTCTGGCTCAGTGCTGTGGGGGAGAAATGAAAGGAATGCCATGCAACCAAGTGTGATCTAATTTATTTGCTCAACAGCATCCAGCTGGACAAACACTTCAGCTGTATTGCGTACGCACAGATGTGAGTTTATACTGGATATAAACACATTCAATATTCAGATCTTTTACTTTTCCAAAGGCAGGAAGATGTTACTGCAACACCACTGGGAGGCTTACATAACCAGCAATTATGGCCTGTGATAATATATATGTGCTAGTACACAACATTAATTTGCAATTATCGGATAATTACACTCCGATGACTTTCATAAACAGAAGTGACAGCAGATGTTTTGTCTGCTACAGCAAAAAAGATCTGCCACAAGGGAGACACTTCTTCTCTGATGGTGTCACGACGGCGTTAATGTTTCGCGTTATGTAGGTGGAAACCTTATTTTGATGCAGCCAATCACATCTTGGACAAAGCAGTGATGTCAGCGGCGTCACAGACTTTGAACAGTAATCAACATTAGTTTTAGTTTTTTACGAGAGTTGCATCTTAGCTTGTTGAATGAGCCTCCCAACAAACCACATGGGGGAAGTGCACTGTGTGCCGATGTCAGTTTTGCCGGCTGGATGAGCTAAACAGCCTTGAAACTCACCTGCAAATGTCACATAGGTCCAGTTAGATATTGGTCTTCTTGTCCTTAACACTAGCAACACATCGTCTACCGTCTTGACATGCAGGCTGCAGCATTGTTCCCAGCAGTACAGGCCAACACAGACGCTTGCTGTAGCTACATAGTTAGGTTAAGTAACTCTAAACATTACAAATTCAACTGAATGAAAAAGTTCTTTAAAAAACATCTCCTTTTTATATTGCTCAATAAAAAACATCCGGTAGAGCCCATTCATAAGAACGTACTGGGAGCACGGCGGGTGGTGTTGATGAAGGTACTTGAGTTAATCTGGCTGTGGGAGTTAGGATCCGCTGCTCTCGAGGACCAAACCTGACGTGTGGGCAAACAGCACCCATGAGTGATGAGAGTTTTAAAAAAAGAAAGTGCTAACGATTGTTCAAAAGTGCATTTATTTATTTAATTCTTTGTTTTGGCACTTCAGTGATCATCACTGGTCACACAGTTAACGTAAAACAAAAGTGAGCATCCCAGTACGACTGCAGCTGAAGAGTTATGTCAAATTTACTGCCCAGCAGAAATTCAAAATGTTATCATGATTAAAAAGAGCAGTTAAGCTGTTGTGTTTTTATTTTTATATCAGTAAATTTCTTACAATAACAATAAAATAAGTAATAATATGATTTTTAAATGATGAATAAATATTATTTTCACTGACGTTAGGGAAGGTTTAATTTTGGACATATTAGCCTCTGAAAGGAAACAAAGTTCAGGGGACTGTTTCTATATCTAAGGAAAAAGAAAATACTGTGATACTCAGAGATGCTCACAAATTGTTTCGTTAGGACAATATTACACAATTAAATGGATAAAATATTTCACATAAAGGTGACATACAGTATAAAGCAGTATAAAAAAAAACATGCAAACAGTCAGCACCAAGTTGAGACTAACACAAAGCAGCTTTGGCAACAACTGAGATTTTCTTTATGGAAAGGAGGAGAAAGAGGGTTTAATTCAACAGCTCAAGGCGTCGTCAGTATAATGAATCATTTCAAACATGCAATCAGCTTTAAATGCTTAAAAAGGTTTTTAAAAAATTACATTATAAACTTACAGAGAAAGGGTTCAAGGAGTGGGCACTGGAGGACATCTTAGTTCAAGTTAATGGTAAGACTATCATTAAATCGCTCCTCCACTCTGGTGTTCTCTTTGGCTGTGTCATTAAGTCCCAATATATTGCTCTTAATGCAACGTCTCACGCACCGTCTCATGTCGACTCATGTGACCAGATGTCTCATTTCATTTCAAAGTCAACATTTGATCTGGCTGCTCTTTTTTGGCAAAGGTACCGGGTAAGATTTCGATCCTTACTTATCGTCTTAGGGTTAGCCTTTTGTTTTTTTTTTACAAAATAAATGCATCTGTTTGAGTAGTCTTTACACGCATGTTCAGAGCTCCGCCGGCTCCACACATGAGCGCTAGTGCTTTCTCTCGAGGTAATTTGAGGGAACCCATCCCTTCCGTGGTTTGCCATTGTCCAGAATCTTGCAGTACCACCATCCATTGGGGTTTCTATCCAGGACCTCCAGACTCGTACCCTCAGGAAATCCCATGGTCTCCTCGTCGCCGTGATAATCTGCTATGGAGACGTACACCTCTCTGAGGTTGTTGTGGATGATGTGGGGCTTGGGTTTCACTGTGGATACAGGGAGGGCATTCTTCTGAGAGCTGAGGCCAAGGGATTCAGAGCTATCGGTACCAGATCTGAATCTGCTGGGTAGTGCTATGTTGTTTGGCGCCATGCTGCGCGGCGCGGTCCCAAAGGAGGCATTGCGTCGCACCGTGGGGCTGGCACGAGGGTGGTCCGTGGAGTTGAGGGACTCATTTCTCCTGAGAGAGCCAACAGGGCTGGGACCATCCCTGATCGGGGCTGATATGAAGACAGACTGAGGTCGGACAACCTGCTGCTGTTTGGCGCTGTTCTGCTTCCGTGAACCGAACAAGCCGGTAGGTTTGGAGAGGCCACCTGGAGGCTTGGAGGGGATGGGTGGGGTGACCTTCTTTAGGTTTTGGTTGATGTTGTTCAACGCCTGCACCCTTTGCTCATTCTTCTCCAGGCTGTTTGACTTACTGAGGCTTCCGGGTTTAGTCGGGGTGCCATCAGATTCAGACCCGGCCATGTCATCTTGTTGCCTGACGGGCTCCAGGTAGTAAGTTGGAGCCCAACCCTCTGTATCTCCCCAACGAACATACCACCAACCGCTCTCCTGCCTCTCCAACACTTCCACCTCGACTCCAGCAGGGAAGCTGAGCTCAGACTCTTGGACTTTCTCATATGGATCTGTGGTGCGAAACAGGCTGCAGCCCTCCAGGTCAGAGTCTCCCCGGCTGCCTTTAGAATAAATGGAGGAGAGATCGGATGTGCTCTGGGAGGAGAAGGAGTCCTCTGAGGAGATGACTGAAGCTGTCTCAGAGTCCTCACCTTTAGTTTTGGTGCCGTTCTTCAGCTGCCCTGTTGGTCGTAGCTGTCTTCTCAAGGTGCTGATGTCCATCTTCTCCGCACTGGAGGCCTTGGCCAGTTGTGGTTTAGGCCTCACGACTGGCTTTAGTTTAGAGGAAGACTTGATGGAAGAGGATGCCTTGCTGTCCTCTTGGTCTTTCTTGGTTCTGGACAGATCTGGGGTTGACTCAGTGGAGGCAGATTTAGGACTGGCTGCCTCCTCAGCTTTGGTTGAAAATGGACTCCCATTCAAGTCGATCTTGAACTTGTTCCCTGCATGTCTCCATCCACCTGATGATGGGTTTGCAGTCTTGCCAGCTTCTGACAAGACACTTGTCTTGGAGGAATTTGAGTCCCTGCTGCACTGCCTCTCTGGTGTCTCCCTGAAGGGTCGGAAGCCATCATTCTCATAGATACACTCTTCCTCTGCCTCCGCCTCGCCCTCTGCCTCGTGGCCATCTTCAAACGACTCACCCATCTTGAAGGAGGCACTGTGGAGTGATGAAGCCGGAGAAGGCTTGGAGGACAGGTGGGATCCCCTCTCAGAGGAAGTGTCCTCATTCTTCACATCCACCAAGGAAGCTTCTCCCCTCAGGAACTCAAACTCAGACTCCAGGTCCAGATCACCGATTGCAGGGACGTCGTATTCTGGCTCTTCATACACGGGCCTTCCAGGAGACACGGGGGACTCTGGAGCTTCAGACCCGGGGCTGCTGGGAGGTGCAGTCTCCACCGAGTCCTGTTTTTTGACAGGTGGAGCTGGGGGTGGAACTTTTGGGCGGCACAGAGTGCTCGTTCTACGATTCAGGTTGGGCTTTTTGCGTTTGTCGATGTAGGAACAGGGAGCCCAGCCCTCCTTCTCTCCAATCTGGACATACCACCATCCACCGGAGTTCTTCTCAATGACCTACAACACATGTTCACGATAGATTTTAGTCTTTATGTGAAGGCGTTTGATACATTTGATACATGATTTAGATTTAGAGGGCTGAGTTGTTGCTGAGCTATGATGAATGTAGAGATACACAGAATGGTAAGTGCTCATATTTAATTGACTTGCAACTGAAGTTTCTCTTGAAAAATGATTCTTACCTCTGCTTTCTGTCCTCCATTGAAAGTGATGCCATCAGATATACAGGACTGGAAATCTGCGATGGTGTAATACTCTGCTTCAACTGTAGGGGGCTCTGGTGGGGAGGGCAACTGAAATCCCTAAGCACAAATGAAATTGGCACCGTCAGTCATACTGTAAATAACACAGAGCAAGGGCAGCTAATTTGTATTCCTGTCAATCTGTCTGACAGCTGGAGTGACTTGTCAGTTTTCAGATTAAGATTTGACATTAAAAAGTGTTTGATCATCTCATAAAATACTGAATATTGTTGGATTTAAGGCCAGTTTTAAACCCTCTCGTCCTGTGGCCCCTTTAAACTCTTTTTCATAATTGTTTCACACTCGACTACAATTACTCAAGCTCAAAAGCAAACATTACAACACAGTCAAAAAAAAGGTAATAAAACATTTCTGCAGGAACTTTGTTTTCTCTTCTCTTCTGTACCATTAATCTTCTCATGACTCCTCAGATTTATCTTGTGACGGGGCCCAAGTTGGAAAACACTGGACCAAAATACCAAACTTATATAAAGAAGTAAAAACAAGCTCCACCTTGACCAGCTACAGCAATAAAATGCTTACACACCGATGCATTAGTATCTAATAATGTCATATTTACTGTAAATACATAGGCGACATTTACACTGTGGACGCTGGAGACACCACTTTTTGAAATCACCAATTTGGTCCCCATCACTTAAAAAAAAGGTATAATTAGTAAAAAAATAGCTTTCACATGGAAATATCAAGTACACAATTAGATTAAATGAGCCCCTATAAATGCAGCCTTTCAAGCTCCATGATCCTCAGTCGATAAAAGATGATTAAATGCCTGGATGACCAGAGGAATGGATGGATGGCTAAAAATATCAAACACTCTCACCAGGGTTGCATCTCTTCGAGGAGGAGGTTTTTGCCTGAGAACTGGAGAACCTTTGAAAGTCACAGAGGGAGAAAAAAAAACATACAGTTCAAATCTGAAGAAATAGTTATTGGCCAAACTTGACAGAAACTGAACAATGCATCAAGTGAGATGACCAACCGATTTCCACCCGATGAGGGGCGATGCGAGCTATCGCTGGTGAGGCCGGCTCTGCTTTACTTTTTCCATCCTGTGGGGCATTAACAGGGCTGGAGTCTGCAGCACAAGGAATTGGCAAGCTGATCTCCTTCCTGGCCACCTGGGGGCTCTCTGGGACACCTTCAGTCTGCACATCTTTCTCACTCAAGGCTTTCTTGTTAAGCAGGTTACTGATCTCCATGATGTTTCCAATGATCTCCACTGGGCCCGTCACAGTCTTCTTACGGGGTGAGAGGTCATCCTTCATCTTCTTCAGGTAAGAAGCTGGAGCCCAGCCCTCTTTATCCTGGTACCTGGAAAGTAAGTTGAAAGAGAAAATGATAAGAAAACCTATTTTCTTGATGAAAGAAATAACAAATGTCTGAGGCATGTGAGCAGACGTTTACCTGATAAACCACCAGCCCTCCAGGTTTTTCTGAATGACCTCCACAATGGCTCCTTTCTCAAAAGCAATTTCATCCTTGCCCTCGCTGGTGTAGGCCTGCACCGTCACGTACTTCTCTTCTGCCAAAGCCAGAGCACAGGATGACAACAAGATTATGAGGGCTGTGAGATCTCTGACAACAACATATCATCATTGGAAAAGAAAAGAAAAAGAGAAAGAATACTGGGGATACTTAATATAATCACACTGAAGTAATAAGAGATGAGGATAAAAGGATAATTAGCCTTTTATTATGCAGCAGTTTTTAATGATAGATGCACTTGTGATACGGTGACTGGAACTATTCTGCTTTCTGAGCGGCTAGATGTGCAAGTAGATGTGCTGAGTGTGTTAAAATGGTCTTTGGCACATTAGATTTGTCTGTAATTTTATTTTTTATGAAGCTGAAAGGATTTAATAGTCCAGGGAACGACTACCAGCCATAATGAATTCTTGCATTTAGATTTTCTTTTCTTTTTTTTGCCATTGTAGCAGTCTGCAACAATGTGATGTGATAAAAGTTAACTCAACAAAAATTTAAAGGCAGTGCTTTCTTTTCTGAAGTCGAAGTAAAAGATTCAATACTTTTTTTTATGAACGCAAAATAATTATTTCTCTCAGATGTGAGTGAGCGCTTCTCCTTGGCCAAGATAATCAATCCACCTGACAGGTGCGGCATGATCGTGATGCTGATTAAGCAGCATGATTAGTGCACAGGTGCGCTTCAGACTGGTCACAATAAAAGGCAACTCTAACATTGTGCCGTTTTATCTTGAGAAGAGACATTTATCATTTATTCATCATTATAATGGGAAACCTTACAATATTGTGAAGGTATTACATTAAGAGCTACAGTTTGATTCCCGACACAAACTAGGAGTACTGGGGTTAAAGTCTTTATCATCCTTATACGTCAACAGGGAGTATGTATGATTGGCTATCTGCCCTGTTAAGATGCAGGATCTTAGTTCGAACCAACTATTTGACGAGTGTTGTGATGCACATTGTTTTCTTTCATAGCAAAGAATAAGATATGGAAGCTTCATAGTATAGTTGTTTGGTCGCATGATTGGCAGGACTATTTATCTTTTAAATGCACTTATTGTCCCTTTGTCACTTTGGATAGAAGCGTCAGCTAAATGAATGTAATGTAAAATGTTTCAGACTGTAAGAAACTCTAACTGTAATGTTGGCAGCTAAAGTGTACGAGGAATGGTACGTTAATGCTATTCAGATGTGCGTGTGGGCGCACGCTTACTCCAAGCCACCGATGTTAAAGTCAGCGCACCACATGAACCACATCAGTCTGGACACGCCCCTGACGTACATTAAGAGCGCTGCTGTTGACTTATTGTTCCTCCCGTCTCTACTGGCCTCTGAGCGATCCCATCTTACAACTTTGAATCGATATTTGCAGAAAAGGTCTCAGCGGTCTGAGAAAGACAAATCAACTGCGTCTCCTCTAACATTTCAGTATTTATGACACAAATCTCCCTCTTTCTGTTACTGTCCCTGCAAGGTAACTGTGTGGAAACACAACAAGGAGGTTTGGCACAAAAAAGACCCACTCGATTTTACTGCCTCAGACTGCTTTCACCTCAATGCATTTTGCATGAAACAACAACACTCACTGTGAAAACACTTCAGGAAGGGATGTCTTTACTGCCAGTGCAGATAGAAGGAAAAATAGAGAGCGAGGCTGTTTTCCAACAGACTGGACGAAATGTTTTCCTTCAAACCTCGACACAAACCTAAGGACTAGCGGAAATACTGGACAAAGCTCACGTACTGAACAACTGTTCCCACCAACTTAAACAGTTGTTTTTGGAAGGAGCATAAACCTGACAACTGAGCAAATACACTGGACGACACAGTGAACGACTGGTCAGTAACCACTGGAGTTCAGGCGCTAAATGACCCTACAAATCAAGTGAGAACGCCACATTTTTGTGTTTTCTTCTACTAAAACAAACATGTCCTGCAACTAGCAGCTAACACTGTGTGTAACACAGAAAAGGCCAAAAAAGGAAGGAAGGCGAGCAGATTTTGGACGAGATCCTGGACGCATCCATTGAGTCAGCTAATGAAGCTCACTTCAGCTAAAGCTGTTTATTTATCGATACGTCCCCCTCAGGCAACACGCAAGTGACCTCATCGGTTGCCATTGTCAAACAGGTTTTAAGAAAAATGACTGTAAAAAGCATCTTGCAGCGATAATAATCTGTACTACCTCACACAGTTTCTGACTTCATCTATCAATAAACACCAACTGGAACAGACCAAGTTGGTCGTCACGCCCCAAATCACAGTCGTAATCAGCTCGGCAGTAATCTGTGTCCCTGCCTTCAGGCACCGATCGTGATCCGCAACATCCCATCGAGTCGTTTCCCTTCTCTCTCTCTCCCCTCCTTTTCTGTCATCTCTCTACGATCAGCAGTCCAGGAAAGTCCCTAAAAATGTAGTTTATTGTAATATCTACTACTTGCTAACTAAATTCACTGGTATCGACCAGGGGGAGGCTGGTGCCTTGACAGTGTGACAGCAGCATCTCCTAACTCAGCACATAATAGAGAGCACAGGCTCCATGCTGATTTATGCTTTCCCATGAGGCCAGGGGCAGAGCTAAGACATCATTTCCTGTCATTACAGCGATTCCTGTCTGGAAGCAGCCAGCACAGGGAGGAGAAGTGTGTTCAGAAAGGAGAAGAGCCCATAAAAAGGCTGCTGTCCTCCCAGTTGGTACACAGGAATCAACACTGTGGTGACACATTTTTCCAGTTTCCTTTTTCTCCACCCGTTTCCAAGGTTGTGTAGGAGCTCGAGCGGGTGTGGGATTGTAATTCCCTTTACTTGCAGAAACTGCAGCAAAGGTATTTCTGTACGCTTTATTTTCCTTCTGCCTGGTGTTTCCGGCCTCTTTGTGTCGAGGCTGGTAAACCGTTCTCCTCTCACCAGCCTCCTCTTTCAAACAATATCCAGCGGTGCCACGGAGGGAAACTCTGAATCAGATGTTATGTTAACCACAACATGCATCGCCTGCATCAGTGTTATAAATTATTCTCGCGGAGTCAGCAAAATATCAGGCGTTTTTTTTTTCTAACACAAAGCAGGATTTAAGTCCTAGGGTGGAAACAACTCTCGACTCCAGAGAGCGGCGTCCGCTGCCAAAGTTTGAGCTGAACTCAATAGCCTATCCTCACTCCTCTGTCAGCGATCCAAACGCATCCCCTGTGAAAAAAAAAAAAAAGCCCGTGGCCATTTAACATGTGCAAGTCTGTGATTGAGAATTTTCTTGTTCTGTAACGCTCTTTGTTTATCTGTCAATACTGGTTGCTATCTGCACCACAGCAGGATAGACGTCCGTTTCGACCACACTCATTAGAAAACTACATGCACGCTTCATTTGCTCATAAAAAAGCAAAATATGGCTCTAAAATGCAACATGAGGCATTCCTGAGTCTATTACGCAACTGCTTTCAGATGTCGCTCTTTTTTTTTTTTCTTCCCAATCTTCTCCTCTGAAGACTGGTTTTGGCACTGGGTGTTTAATTATAACAAAAAATGCTTACACGGGGCAATTTTGTAACATAATTTGAGCTGAGCGTCGATAATTGGGCGCACATAAAAAGTTGCTGAGTTCACCTTTGCTTTCCAGGCTCGTTTTATATTAACGTCAATTAGTGGTTAGTCGTGGCGGATTGTGTGGCTCATGATGAATGCATTTGCTGGAAGATGACACAGGATGAAAGACTCAACAAGTATGTGCATGCGAACGGGGACGAGTCGAGCCGTGTGATAAGAGACAACGGGTGAGAAGGGGTGAGGGGAACAATGACAAAGGGAGGTGAGGGAGGTGATGCAGCGTCTGTCTCAGTTCACCTCGGCTCTGCTGCCTGCTGATGACGCCCCCCAACGTCCATCTCCGGTCCAGCCTCTTCAGATGAGCCTTATGCCGCTTAGTAACTGACAAGACAACACGTGGTGGCCAGACGACGACACACAGACAAACAAACAAACATGGGAGACATGAAGAGCGAGCACAAATGTTGCACAAACACACAGCACACAAAATGACATGGATCCAGCTGAGAGAGCCCCCGTTATTAGCCACAACATGGAGGACATAAACAACGAGACCACAAAGTACAAGCATGGTGGACAGTTAGTGTGGATGGATGGATGGATGGATGGAGGTTAAAGAGGAAGTGTTAAACCAGGACATCGTCTCCGTGGCCTGTAATTAGGATGTTGTTAGCACGGTTTTCCCATCCTGTTGTGTTAGAGCATCTGGGACACACATTGGTGCTGCAGGAATGCCAATTAATAGAGCAGCTGACGGTGCCGCTGGTTGGATTTGTCAGAGTCTTTATTTCCCTCCGACTTTTGTTGGTAAAACAGCAGAGATGGAAAGGATTCCTGCCAGCTGTGGCTGCAACTAATGACTGTTTTCACTGTAGGTTAGTCTGTCGCTCGTTTTCTCGATGGTGGATAATATCGACGATAGCACGTTTTCTAAAAGCCCGAGATGACGTCCTTAAATGTCTTGTTTTGTCCACAACCGGGAGACATTTATTTTGACTCAAACAGATTAATCTTTTATCAAAAAAGTTGGAGTTTAATGGATAAATTCCCCCAAAAATACAAGTGAGTCATTATTTTCTAACCCCCGTGTCAATGGAAAGTCCGGTGAAGTTTCAAGTCTCAAATCAATTTGGGATCTCGGGGCTTCCGGAGATTTGGATTACTCCCATCAAGCTGCTTTATGTTGTTTCAGTTGTTGTTTTTTGTTTTATAACGAGTCTCCAGCTACTTCAGATCTTTAAGAGAACGCTGCAACACAGAAATGATTTGTGGACGACAACTCCCCCGACTTTCCATCCGTGTGCGGGGTGAATTTATCCTTTAATCAGTGAATCTATCAATCCATTAATCGCTGCAGCTCTGCTAAATACTCTGACACACAGTTTAAAATGAATAATTGTAGATGTTGTTGATGTGATGAAGCTAAGAAAAAACAATAAAGAAATTTAAAGTTGGGCATTTGGGTAAATATGCTTAATCACTCTCTGGCAGAGAATGTCTGTAAATGTGACGCCACAGCGACCCATCGGTTAGCTTAGCTTAGCACAAAGACTGGAAGCAGGGGGAAACAGCTAGCCCGGCTCGATCAAAAGGCCACTAAAGATCGAGAGATGGCTGAGAGTTTGCAAAGTCACTGATTCACCATCTTATGCATGTTAGTTATGAGACCAGTGCTTGCCTCTGAGCACTTTACTAAGTCCCAGCCAAACTATTTAGACATAATGTTTTAATGTGTGAGCTTTAGAGGAGCTGGTGTGCAGACTTTGTAACCAGTGGCAGAGCCAGGCTGGTTGGTTCCTCCCTTTTCCCAGCTCTTTATGCTAAACTAAGCTAACTGGCTGCTTGCATCGTTTCATATTTACCATACAGACATTAGAGCGTTGATAACCTCCCTCATCTAACTCTCTGCTAGCAAGCGAGCGTTTCCCACATCCTTTTAGCAATAAGCTTATTTTGCATAAAATGTGACCAAAACAAGAAACATCGGGACGTGTTTCCTCTTTGATCAGCGGGTAAAGTCTCATCCGAAGCTGTCTGAACTTTCAGCATGTGTCTTTTTTTGGCTTTTTAGAAAATTCCAAATCCAGTTTTCCAAAAAAAAAAAAAAGTGTTTTCTTTCTCCGTGACAATGTGGTGCCACAGACTGCTGAAGACCCCGGGACTGACAAAGAGATCCTTTATGAGTTTCATGCCTTTCCCATGACTGACTGAGACACATAAACACTAATTACACTGACAGATTGTTCTTCGTGAAACCCCCCCTGGCAGCAGACTGCAGCTATCTGTGGCAGAGTATATACTGTAGGAGAGTTAGGTGGACATGTTTGCATTTAGATTAGCGTGTGTGCGGTATGCACACACGTTGAACTCCTCCGTTGATTAATGTGTATGCTGCGAGGGCATTTTAACGTATTGTGAAACAGTAACGCAGTTTGCATGCATTCATTCCCTCCCTCTCTCTCCATCCTTGAGTCATAAGATATACAACACCGAGGGGAGCCGTGGTCCCATTGTTACCGAGTACAACAACTGTACAGCACAAAAGATGCTTTGGCCGTAGCGCTGGAAAATCTGGATGTTTGTTTGGGAGTGTAACATGCAACTTAATTATTTCCGTGCCTCGAGTTTGTTGGGTTTTCTTTAACACAATACTGCATAAATCTTAACAAATAGGCTGCAGTTGTTGCAGTGTGTGTCAGAACTACTAAAGTCTGTGTATAGGACAGTAATTGAGCCCTATTATATTTAAAAATGCTTGAAGAATCGGACAACATGAGCTGCTCTCACATGGTTCGATAACTGAGTCCGACAGGGCTATCGAGATGATTGCATGACTGCGTGTGTGTCTGCGTCATATTCTGGCAAACCGAACTCTACATAGGTGTGTTTCTTATCAGGGTTTTGGATCCCTCTGTCAGTACGCTCACAAAATTTAACAACAGCACTTGTCTGCTCATCATTGAAACTTATCAGGAATCCTCGATGATGAGCAGACATCGCACGAAAAAGCATAATCCATGCGAGAGCTTGTTGCAATTAACGATAAATGTGAGTTAAAGAGCGCAAATCCCCGCGTTTTATTCCTCACCGCTGATGGAGACATATGCCTCTTTCATGAGCTCATATCACGTAATATTGCGCCGTACAGAGCATCACTTCAGCGGCTGTGGTCTGCTCTCTCCTGGCGCTCCTCCTCGCTGTTTACCCAGGCCTGAATCTACACTCTGTTCAGGCGTGCTTATAATGGCAGAGGTGCTCACACCAGCCCGGCGCCAGCCGCTAGCGTCGGGGCGAGTTTGCTCCGTTTGTCGCAGATCAAAGACTGAGGATTTTGGGGCATGGTCGGTAAGTGTGTGTGGGTGTATTACAGAGTGTGTGAGGTTGTCTTTGAAGGTGTGTGTGTGTGGGCAGAGGCAGGAGGAGACTTACCTTCTCCGGCTTTGGAGGCGCCCAGCTCCAAGTCATCCCGCGTGCCGCTGTGGGAGTTGAGATAGGTAGCAGGGACCCAACCCTGCTCCTCCGCGGTGCTGACAAACCACCAACCTGTGGAAACACACAGTCGCCATGTTTAATGCACAGAAAGATACATTAGGTTTATTCTGAACTGAACAGATCTGGAAGATTAGCTGAAATCCTGCAGAGGAATGAGCCTGAGACAAGACTCCCGCCCAAAAAGGTTGACATAATAAATCACTACAAAGATGAGAGTGAAAACAATTACCATCTGCTGATGTGTCCACAGATATTCCAGTGTGGCTAGTATCCTCCATCAGATCTTTTAATCTTTGTTTTAGGCAAATCAAAGAGATGAGCTACAAATGAACATGGACACGAGGAACTTAATGTGTTGCCAACAGTCTATAACAAAGCGCAGGGCCAAGAACATCAGAGGGAGAGCCGAGGTCGTGTTCAACTTGAATTTCACAAGATCAGCTGTGATTTTCAGTTGCGATTACACTGCTTGATTGCTGTTACAAGCCAGCATATCCATTTGTACCGTTGCAGCTGATTTGATTCAGTTGCTATGACAACTGCTTCATGACAAACACCTCAGCTCACTTTCAAAAACCTGATCCCAACAAAGAGAGCAGATCCATTGTGTTAGATAAGGATCGCTGATGTAAACTTATCAGAACATTTGAACTTCAGTCCACATTTGTGAGGCCGTGTCGGCCCGAAGTGACAAAGTTGGCACACGGACTGCTCTATATGTGGTCCGCCACACGCACACTGTTTGTTGTGGTGACGGGAATGCAATATGGCCGACAGCTGTCTGGACGACCCGTAAAGAGGCGAGGATTGTTCCAGCACACTTCCACAGCTGGTCCGAACGTCCAGCGTACATTTTCCTACAGGCGTGGTGTGTCGGGGGGGTAGCTGTACACAATTAGGGCTGCAACTAACCATTATTTTCATTCTGGTCATCAAATAGCTTATTTTCTCCAACCAACAGTCCAAAACCAAAAGACACTTCATTTACTGTCATTAATTACAAAGAAATGTATTTTCTTTTGATTGACTGACTGATTAATTGAATAATCGCTGCCATAGGAACACAAAGATTACTTTTATTTTAATATATGGTAAAAGGATGAGGCGAGTAAAATGTATAATATGCAATAAAAATGTAGAATAAAGATGTTCTACGTCGTCTAGAGTTAGTAATATCTGACGTTTTTCCGGCCAGAGCTGCAAAAATCGTTCCCCATAGACTCTTGCTAGAAGTTGTGCATGCATAGTTCGCGACTCTTCCTTACTGGAACAGCATTTAGCTCAGTTACACACCACCACCCAACAGGCAGCAGAGAGCAAGTGGCTCGTCCTTTGTCAAACATAAGACCCAGCATGCATCCAGACAGGTACGATTTAAAGCATTTTTCAGAACAGACTGCTGTGAATCCCTGTGTTAGGCATTCGTGATCCGATGCACGGTTCCCTTGAGTTTCTCCCGCGGAGGACAATGAAGTAACCTTAACTTTGACCTTTATTTTGCAGACTACAATTAGACGAACGGTAATTAAAGGTTGCTATAGATTAGAAGAGGTTGTTGCTGCTATTTAATGTAGAAAAGGAAAGTCCGGGTCGGTGTCGAAGGCTTTTTCACTGCGTGTTGGTTCTGCTTCATGCAGAGAAATGATTTTGTAAAGTCAGAGAGAATTTGAGAAAATGACACTGCGAACAATTTCACAGCTGCTGGATGATAATGGCACCTTAGCTCTCAGAGTAGAGATACAAACCTCTGCCAGCATTGATTATTTCCTCGACCCGCTGTTGCATTCAAAGACATCACGGCTTTCGCTACAAATTATTGATTTCTGCAGGGATGCTCGCAGGTACTTTTCTCAGGCGGTTTATTACTGCAGTTAATTTTGATGACTAACACAACTGAATCAAAATGTTCCCTGGCTTGTAAATCTATTCAGCCTCCACATTTTTTACTGGAGTGCTCGGAGATATCCTGCTGACAGACACAACTGCATGACTTTCATAACAAAGAAAGTATTTCCAGGCCTTTTATAACTTGATGATTTATTTCAATCGATTGACTTGCAAAGCTACACAACAGAAACATCGTCAGCTGAACAGTTTGGAGAGTCAGGGTGGGTCCAGATAGGAGGATCCCGTTATTATTTGGCTCCGAGCAACATGCTGGCTCGGGCTCAGGTACGTAACAAGCCATGTAATGCGCTCAGTCATTGCACCAAAGCTGTGGCTTAAACAAAACCTCATGCCAATAAATCAGATAGAGCAGCAAACTATTAAAAAACAGTGTCTACAATATCCAGAAACAAAGGACGCAAAACACGACAACGCAGAGGAGAGTCACGGATTGTTAAACATTTATTACACGGACATCCTAATTTAAAATGAGCTCATTATACCAACATTTTTCAACACTTCATTAAGTCACTGACAGCGTTTAAATAAATCTGATGTGTCCTGTTTAATGACCAGCAAAGGGCAACGTCAACTACAATAATGGTACATTAAATTAAATTGACCGTTATAAAGAGAGGTCAGCTCGGCGGGAGTAAAAAGACCCGCAACGCCTCAAAGAAGTTTCACACTAACATGGCACCTTGAGCAAAGCAACACTTATAGACATGTAAGCATAAATTGTCATAATGTACCTTAATTGAGAGGTAGAAGAGAGTGTGAACATACACACAGTCACTCTGAGAGGCCTGAGTAAATATAGGCTGTTATTGATGGCCCGGGCGGCCTTGTCTGTATTTTTCAACCATCCTCCCATATGGCAGGTGCTTAGACTAAGTTCACTGAACCTCAGAAGAAGCAATAAAAGTACTTTTTTTAAAAGCACACGCGCACATTACGCAAGTGCTGATTTCACGGCTGTTGCAAGTTTATATCAGACAGGTTGCAATATGTGAAATGTAGAGAAAAAAAACAACGAGAAACCTGCTTCATGTCTTTCATCACGTGTGCTCATTCACAGAGTGACTGCAGGTCAGTGTTGAACATAACCAGCTCCACAGTCAATGTGCTGCACATTTCTACATGAACAGTAAACACTGTCCTGCTCGTTCTGAGCTTTTGTTAAGGTGTAGTTGATGTTGTTGTGAAGTTTTTTGCTTCGTACTTCATCCATCTATAATTATATTTGATAATATTCTGATGTAGACTGGTAAAGCTGCCAGTATCACTTTGCCTGAGGCAGTTGTGGGTACTGTATGTGTACTGCTACTGACTAAAGTATGTATATATGCATAATGGCAAATTTATATTAAATAAATAAAATATATAGCCAAATAATAGAGCCGATAATATGAAGCAAAATTACTTTAATTGACATTACAAGTGCGGCATCTCCACACTTCGATCCAGTAGATGGCAGACGAAGAACAAGAGGAGCAAGAAGAAGAAGAAGAAGAAGAAGTGCATGCTGTTGTCATGATCATGATGTCCAACTGCCAACTATATCATTGTTACAGTTTTGTTACAGTTTTATAGAAGGATAATACAAAAGTTATTTGCAATACATGTTCTGCAAAGGCTGAAAGTCTTAACACACATCTTAACAGAGCTGTGGAGTATTCAATCAGCCATCTTTGCTCACTACATCTTCGCCCTCAGGTGTGCATAAACTACATGTTATGAACTTTTGAAAATGCTGCTGTAACACCTAAATTTCCCCTCTGGGAGATCAATATCATCTTATCTTAAACTTCAACTAAACTTTGAGAAACCATGAACATTAGCTTGTTCAGTCGATAGGTTGTAGTTTAGGGCTTCAGTGTCACATATGATCTTTTGTTGTGATAATTATTCTTGAATATTTCTCCATCAGGGCTGGGAGGGAAAGTCATTCCTTCGTATTGGAGCGTCTTATCATTTGTACATTCTTCACGATGAACCTTAAAATGAGGTCACTGTAAAAGAAACAGCTGTTTTGTTGGTCTCCTGCTGCCAAGACAGCACTTTTGCTGAAAGTGAAAAAGATGGAAGTACTGTAAAGCTGAGAGGACGGTGTCGTAAGAGAAGAGTGGATGAAGCTGTGGATCTGCAAAATGGCAGATCGTTGAAATAAGATTATCTGTGCAGATGTGGGGACAAAGGTGAAGGAGGTATACCTTGTGTCTGGAAATATGTGTGTGTGTGTTTCTACGAGTGCACATGTATCTGTGTGCTTGTCTGCTTTCAGATCCACCAACTGTCTTGGGGTTTGCTTTGCTCCATGTCTCGCTGCCTTCCACGTAAGGAAAAGTGAAAAATCTTGGAGAGCTGCTGCAGAGTTTCAACCACAACGGGGGAAAAAAACAACACAGCCAAATGCTGACTGGCAATACACTTTGCAAAACATTATTCAGTGTTACGATTATAGCCACTTAGACAACATCCTGAGCAAATCAAAAGGCTTTTAAAACGTTTGAGCAGAGTTTAGTTTTGCAACCTTAAACGTTTGAGGGTCAGTGGTTACATAAGACAATAGCTCAACCCACAACGCTCTGGTGGAGATCTCATATAACATCATCACACCAGAGGATCATGACCACAGACGTCGACCTCAAATGTCACAGCCTCGGAAAGCAAGAAACCAAACAGTTTGTCTTGACAGCACGGTTGTATTGCACTACGAGGACCATCGTGAAATACTGGCTGTTTGAAGCAGAGCTGAGGGCGACTTGTAAGTTTATACTTACTTATTTATTCCTGCTGTGAGGTGCAAAAAACTCAAAACTGCTTGATCACAATGCTGACTGTAACAAAAATAAACATTACGATGTCAGCGTAATTCAATTGACATGAAGCACACAGGGGACGGTGAGATGATGAGTCAGGATAATTCTGTCCATCTGACATTTTTGTAAATACACTTTATTTGCTTTCTAGCAGAAAGTTATCGAGAGGTTCGATACCGATCTCGTATCCGTCCGCTCAATATGAAGCTACAGCCAGCAGCCAGGTAGCTTAACTTAGTATATTGTTTCCGTTGGACAGAGCCAGGCTAGCTGTTTCCCCCTGTTTCCAGTCTTTATGCTAAGCTAAGCTAACTGGCTGCTGGTTGAAGCTTCATACAAAAAACTGACAAACATGTGAGTGGTATTAACCTTCTGGTCTAACTCTCCAGAGAGCCGGTCGACGTATTTTCAAAAATGTCACTATATCAGCAACTCATTTAAAAAAAACAATCGACTGCATGATGAAGAAAAATCAGCGTCTGTTGCATAAATTCAACGATGCCTGATTAAATATTCTACTCAGGGATATTTCCTCGAGGAGAAAGACAGACGTGTGAACTCGTGCTCTCCCCCTGTCAGCCAGAGTCGTCCTCGTAGTCTCACTTAACCTGCAGACGATACAGACATGATGAGACCGAGCAGCTCTGTCTGTCTCCGTCTCTGCCATCTGGAAACTCTATCAGCTTTAAGACATCGGCTTAATTTTTTTTTTACTGTAATCAACAACAGACTCTCAGCTGCAACAAGAAACTAGATTTATGCAATTTGGGGTTTTTTTTTCCTGAGGTGACTGGATGACCCATTAAACCGCAATCTAGGTATACAATCAATCAAGTCTGATACCTGAGCAATGGCTTACATAACACAGCGTGACTTAGCCGTGCTCCCTCATGCCCTCCTCATCCCTACAAATCTATCATCAAGACACCTTAAACTGTACTCAAATTTGAAATCAACAATGTTTTCTGCTTTCTACGCACGAATATGAGAACCACAGATTCAGCAGCACAAGGGAGTCTTTTTTTTTTTCTTCACGACCTGAGATGATGAGGAATGCAGTGGCTCAGCAGTCCTGCAGATATCTGACACCACTGTTGAGTAGAGCAGGAGAAAAACCCCATTCATTTCCAGCTTCTGTATTCATTAACAGTGGATCCAGTATCAAAGCACAAGGGGGAAGGTATCCAGTCCAACACACACACTTCGGGTTTTCAGAAAACACTGGGTTTCGATTACTTGGGTGGCTCCGGTACGAGAGGGGGTGGGCGAGAAACGGCACAACACAGCCTTCAAGAGTCGATGTTGACCTAAGGAATAACCTTCTCTCCCTCCCAGCCTCTGAATGGATCCCCTCATGGTCTGAACCGAGCTGTAGCCCACAGCCTGAGTGCTCTCTGCTGATTCGGAGACACAGCGGTCCTTGAGTGTCTGAAAGCCCACCTTTAGTTTTACTCAATGGTCAATTCTTCTGCGAGACAGAGCGGCACCTTTTTGGCTCCACTATTACTACTATTAAATACTGTTATTGCTCCTGCTGCAGCCCGTATCTGTCTGTAACAAGATGCATTAAACACAGCAGTAGCAGACTCTGCTGAAACGCATTGACAAACCTCCCGTCTGAGTTTCCATATCAAGAAATACAGGATAAGGTTAATTTCTTGTCATTAGTACTTCCTCTGGTGAGCTGAAAGAATGTGGAGGACGAGGATTACTATGAGTGGATAATGTGTCTTCCATCTGCCGCTGCAACTTCAGCTTAAAAAAAGACATTTAACACTTGGCAAGTTTTCTGCATCATGTCTTCGGTTTTTCTTTGACAAGAATTATAGGGTTTTTCCTCTTTTATACAAGGAAACATGTTCTTGCTGAAGCTGCACATACCAAATTGGGAAACTGGAAGTTTGAGCACAAACAGCACTGGAAGCTTAACGCTGACCTTGTCTTTAATCCCGCTGCATATCAGAGACAGAAAAATTCGGCACGGCCAGTATTCGTGATGCTGTCACACTGAAGCTAAAATCTGCAAATGGATTGCAGTTCTCTCATTAAAGTGGAAACAGAGCTTGTCACAGAAAAATGAAAGACAGCCTGTGCACAGCGGTGCTTCTCTCCTGGGTGCACCACAGTGGACGAAAAAAAATCAGTACTCCAATATTAACAATTGCATTAAAAACAACACGGAGCGATCTGTGTGGCTGCCGTAGGTGTTGCTTTAAATAACCACGGCAGAAAAAGTGGTGTTTTTGCTGGCACTGCTGTCGTAAAGACAACCGCATCGCTTTCTGTTTTCCTCAAAGTAGCAACTACCAACACTGCAAGAAAAAAATCTATAATGGAAGCCTAATTGGATCGCCAGTCTGTCTTCATTTTCTCTGGAGGTTTCGGGCCCAGTGGAGGAAAAAATGTCTAAAGTCTAAAGGCAGATGGTTTCATTGTTCTATAGCTGAGACGTTGTGTAATCAGTGTAAGTAAGTCAACCGTCATTACAATAACCTGTTGGCTGTGCAGGATGATCATGACCACCTAGGGAGCTTATCCCAGGTGAAACAACAACTACTGTAGTCTTAAGACTTCAAGAAGATACGCAGGTCAAACTGTATGTTTGTTGTCTGTGCAAGAAACAAAAAAACATCTTCACTCATGCTAGCCCTCCTGTGAGGCTGTCTCTGATATCTACACAACAGCAACTTCTCAGACTAACTGATAGTTTTGACTCAAGCCGTCATTTTCCTTTGTGTCTGTGGCCCAACAGGTAAATAAGGCCTCCATCTATTGTCGGCAAAAGTGTTGTTATTATATTAGATACGACAGCATCAAGCATGCACTTTAGATTAATAAGATGGGTACACTTTGGAATAAAGTTGTCACAAAAGGCAGTTGTATGTAAGCTCATGTGTGATGCAGGGTTGTGTTCCTACCGTGCCCCTAGCATTGCTAAAAGCCCTTAAAATAACAACAGATAACCTTGTTACACAGAAGAATAAATTGACTAAACACGAGTAATTATCTGGATCTGGATTTTTTTTTTGCCGTTATACAAATACCGCCTAGTAAAATGTTATAGCCAACTTTAAAACCTCCAGTACCAGCAAGTCTGTACTGTTGGAGTAAAGAATCAGCCTCTCTGAACGCCGAGCTCCTGCTGTGCTGAGATAATCTCGCTTCCAGCCTGAAGACATTGTTGCACCGCTACATTTTTTCCACATGAAGGTAAGGAAGACATCGAGCACATCCACCGTGCCATGCTGAGGGGCCAGAACAGCTTAACCTGCCAGGATTTGAACATCACCTGCAGGATACCTCCGTTACCTCCCAGCTTCTCTGAGGCCAAGATTTGTCGAACTTAAAATGCGCACGCGAGGACAAAAAGGGCAAATTTAAACGGCTAAGATTACTGTCTCAGTGAGTGACCCTCGAGGCACTTCCTGAAGTTTCCCTCACTCCACCCTGCATAAGTAAGCTGGGTGGATACTGTACAAGGGTGGTGCCAGGGGGTCTCGAGGAAGCCGGAGGGACTTGATGGATGAGAGCCGGCCTCTCCGAGACAGACAGACAGGCATTCCTGGAGTTCATTTTGGCAAACTGTAAATCACAGAGGCTGATCTGGACTTGGAACGGAGACAAGTTAAACCCTGACTGGTCCACAGAGAGAGATTTTCTACTCAGGACTGGGCACAACACGCCGAACGCTGCCCTTGAGGTGTAGGCAAAGCATCTGCAATAAGTACAATATTTCCAGAAGTGGCTGCAAATTATTTTTTCCCTTCCGACACACTACCCCATTAAAGGGCAGAGTTTAAACCGCCGAGTGCGGAGCATTTGAACTGACCAACACGGCTGCTAGCTTAGCTTTGGTTAACATCCCTCCAGTAGAGTGTAAACTGAGGAGGCATCCTGGAGGATCCATTAAGCCATTATAATGAACCAACCTCTCTGAACCACTAACTTTGGCAGGAAATGTCTTTTTCCATTTTCTCCCCGAGTTTCTGCCTGCACTACTCTCTCCTCCCGAGCCAGCATCTCCCCCTGGCAAACTCTCATAAAACAGACAAATAAAATAGCTGCAGAGGGAGCGAGGACAGAATTAATAATGAGGAAACAAATTTTAATTACGGCGCAGTTATTTTTGACATAAGAGTGTGCGTTTTTGTTTGCATATTTTCACACTGCTGCCTTAGATTAAGCCTGGCATTTAATTCCATGGGTGTTAGCAAACAGTGACTCCTGTGTTTTTAAGTAATATTCCAGAAAAAACATCAAGCAGTCTTGGTTGATTTGCCACACACTCTACTTATTTCTTGCCCAACAAACCAGAAATCAATATAAACTACTGTACTAGCTGAAACAAAGGCCACGACACAAACTGTATCGTCGAGCCACTGCGATGGAAAATACTGCCTTGGCTCGGGGCAGCCGGCTGGAAAAGTGGAGAAAGCTGAGCTCGCTTATAGGTCTGACCTAGATTTAGTAGCCCCGTCAAAGGCATATATTATCTAATCCAAGGTAAGGAAAAGTCGATAACTGCACTGGGCAGCAGTCACAGCCACAGTCTATGCTACAGTAGCTTTAACAGCAGGACTTCTGTTGGAGGACCAGAGTGAGTGGCAAAAATAATACAGAGCTGTAGTTTTCCACTTCTAGATCTGTCGCTGTTGCACTCTCACACCTTTGTGTAAAAAATATCTCATATAAAAGCAGTCAGAGACACAATGCTGATACAAAATTAGATGGCAGGGTGACAACATACTGACATTTTCCACCGAGTGCATCCAAAGAAGCAGCGGGGGAGCCCGCGTCGGTTTGAATCGGCGTTGGCTTTGAAGGAAAATATGTGACTGGAAGCTCAATAAAAAACCCTTTTATCATTACAAATGTAACAGACACCTTTTAGTGCCTCTAACTCAGCATACTCAGCTCTGTAATACCCAGATCAATCTGTCAGAGACCATTAAAGGGTTTGTACTTATCCTGCGAGGGAATGGATGCTAAATCAAATGAGCTCTGAAATCTTCTTAGCACACACCTGGTCTTGTTAGTATTGGCAGAGGGATGAGGAGTGATGTCAGCCAGCCAAATGGAGCAGATTTAGACGACTTCCATTGCAGGAGGTGTTGAGTTTTCAGTTAAATGCTAGCTGTGCCGCTGGAAACGGTCTCCACAGCAAGATGTAAAGGAGTGTGGGGGGGTTGTATTTACTACGGATCTCTGTGAAAGTGTCCGTCAGTGTGTAATAAAACTGTCAAATAGGATGTGTTTTAAGAAGCCTGGAGTCTACTGTTGTGCTTCCTAGAAACTCGTGACGAATCCGACCGAATGAGAGATGAATGAATGAAGAGCGGCAACAAAACGTAGCCTGCATAGGGGGTTGAAACAAAGCAAGGATAATATGGAAACTAAGCTGCAACAATCACAAAAGTAGCCTGGAAATCGTAAATCTGCAGCGAGATGATCGAAGCGCAGGAGTTTCACATCCTGCACGAAGCATCAACACGCAGATCTTTGCACGGTGGTCAGCTGAAATACAAATAGCAAAGAAGGGGCCCTCAGGACTGCAGCAGCTCAAGTTCATGGAGGAAAAGCTCTCGTATAAGGCCCCCCGATAAAAGGACTTCAAGGTGTTGGAGTATCCGCCTCACAGCGGCTCCCCATCGAGTCAAAATCCTACTGGAGCAGGGAGTGAAAACAAATACACGAACCCCGAAGGCAGGACACGTGACACTTCAAAGCGCTCCCGCTCCACGGACCCTCTTCCTCGAGGGCCGGTGCGGCATGGCGTTTTCACTCACACCCATCATGAAACCCAAGTCCCACTGCCTCTCTCGTTGCTGCTTCCTCCTCCGTCTCCCCCCCCGACCGAACACATGAGTCCCATTACTGTTTTACTGTCTCAGCACACCATTAAAGCTGAACGTCAGACCCTGTTACTGGGCCCTATACATCTCCGGTCACTGTTGCGCTTCATATGGCGAATTCCTTTCAAAATAAACGTGATTCTTGCAGGTGATTAGACAGTTTTAGTGTATTTACCCAAGATACTCATGATGTTTATAGCGGGTAACATGCAACTGCAGTTTAAGTAGCTGTTCTAGTGTCTCGTGTCATAAAATCTAAAAAACTATCCAACCAGTGTTCATTTACTGCGTCTCAAACGAAGTCATTTGTTTCATGTATCTTCTTCCACCCACAATAGATTCAAGTTCCTGGAAGCATTACAGCATGTTGCTTAAAGATCATGAAGTTTTACTGACTCATTAACCGTTAAATGTTGTCCAAGTGAATCACACACAGCCTAAAACATGCTCTTGGCCTTGTCTGCTAGCTCTTTCCAGAGGTTAAACAGCTGACTAAGGGTTCTCTGCAGCTGGCATTTGTAAATCCGGCATGTCTTGCTGGCTTTCCATTAAAGTGAGGTGGAATAATTAATACGAGTCTGGAAGACATTCCTCTTGCTAGAGGCAACATTCTGGCCCCCAGCCTAAACCAACAGTGGGAAAAAACAGGGCTGACTGCAGGCCAAAGTGAGCCTCCAGATGGGGCTAAGTCACAGCTAGCAAGCTGTGGACAAAGGAGGAGGTGAGAGGGTTGAGTCGGGGAAAAGGGCTGCATGCTTGAGGAGCTATGGGCTGTGTCATGAGAGAGTCTGTTTTGTGTCTGACATGCACGCATGCATTTCTCTGCTGTGCATTTACTCACCGCTCTCGCTCTTTTCAATGACGTCGACCACCTCGCCCGCTTGAAGGCCGATCTCTGCAGGCTCCTGCTTCTCGTAATTGGCCACCACCACATACTGTTCCAGGAGCATGGGATCCGAGGCGTCCAGACCTGGAGTTGATGGGAAAAAACATGCTGTCAGCCAGCTGCCAGCCATAGGTCCACGAGAACGACTGCTGGGCACTCGTTGTGCCATAGGCCACTTTGTCTGTAGAGCTCAGCCAATCACAATATTCACAGGGCTCAGTGCATCTTCCTGAGAGTCTAGCCATAGAGCTGCATCCCCCTCCAGCCCAACAACGAGGGCAACGGAGATGCTGGAAGTCTAGAAAAAGTATCTCCCTCCAAAGAGTGAAGGATCAAACAGTCAAATGCAGAAAATCCATTCTGTGTTACTGAAGGAGCCTCATCCTGATTGTCCAACAAAGCTGGGCCCGGGTCAGCAGACGTAGATAGACACATTAACACAGAGGAAAGAGGAGCAGCAACGAGAGAGCAGAAGGAGCCGTAGCGGTGATAGAAAAGTGAGCTAAAGCCAGCTGAGGACAGGACAGTAGAGTGGGAGAAAGAAATGGTTTCCCTTGGAAAATAAACCATCTGCTAAAAAGCCTCCTTCTCCTCAGATGGGGCTGGAGCTGGAGGAAGAGTAGGGGGTTGTGTACGCCAATCATACGAGTCGGCACTGGAGGCCTTAAATAGAACCAGATGAAGGGGCTGGAGCTGTGCTCGGAGGGATGGCCCTCTGTCTCCATGAAACACTAGAGCTCTGACTGCAGCGTGCAGCCCAGCCAATGGAAACCTTCCTTTCTGTACTTCGCTGAAGTTAACCATATAAACACCAGCAGTGACTTAGTTTGTGCCTTCTTGGCCACATCCACTTCTTAACCAGAGTTCGATTCACTCCAACTAGGCATGCCTTTTCGAGACAGAGACGTGTGATTTCATTCGTAAACATATAGAAAGAGCATTTATTGACTGATATCCACCAGGTTTTTCCCCCCTCACACGAGTAAAGCTTTAGTTAAACTGAGCCCAGCTGAAACCTTAATCATGATAAATCCTTAAAGCAAGCATAGCTCAAGGAGCTAAAGCACGTCTAACGAGCGTCAGCTGGAATCCAGACACAACCCCAGCTGACGTTCAGTTCACACATTAACAAGAGCTTCTGCTGACCACTGAGTTCAAAGCCCTGAACAGGAGGAAGCTACTGTCTGCACACCAAAGATTATATCTGTTTACTCTAATTACACTGCTTCTTATGGTGTAAAAGATCTACAAACTCAGTCTCGAAAAAGGGCTTTTGACTCATATAATTAACAACTATTTCAAGTAGGGTTGCATGACATGGTTAAAAAAAACATATTGCCATAAAAAAAATATTAAAATCACGGTAATGTGACATTTTATGGAGTTTTTATCAAACAAAAAATGTTTTCTTGCATCTGGAGAACAAGATTTGAAGGCTATAGCATCTCTTCAGGGTTACACACCTTCATTTTAATGTTTTGTCACAGGTTTAAAGGGGCAATATGTAAGAATTTCAGTTGAAAATATTAAATAAATTAACTAACATAATCAACAGAATGTGAAGAAATAGCAGTTTGTGACATTATGAGGAGTTAAGTTGCAGGGATATCTACTTTAGTTAGCATGCTAACCAGCTAGCCCGGGCCTGTCCGGGTCCAAAGCTCCTGTGCTAGCAACGTAAACACTAGCACTCCCCTGGTACCAAAGCTCCCAGTCAGAACCCCTAGCTGCACGGCTAACTGAGCTAACTAGCTGAGGCCAACTACAGTTAGCAGCAGCTAGCGCTTTTGAGCAATTTGACAGCTGACCGGTTCTTACATATTGCACTTTTAATCTTTTTATAAAACTGGATGCTGCATAATTAACTGTTCGCCTCCTAATTTCATGGAACATAAAGCAAAAGAAGAAGAGAAAAGCATTTTTCCTTTTTTTATCAAAATGTGGTGAACACATTTTCTGGAAAAAGGACGTCTGTTTTATCCCGAGGATGGAAAAAAAGAACATTTCAGTCCAACTGGTAGAAGATTTGGGGCTTAGATAAGATTAAGACAACTTGGATGAAGTCACCATTTCTCAGAAAGAGCTGACCTGGCGACAATCCTCCAGACTAAAGATTAACATTTCTCTATTTGGATGATATTTTGCATTCAATTCAGGAACTAAATTCAAAATGTCAAAGACCTCATAACTTAAAAAGATGAACTCAGCTCCATTAGCATCGCAAATGCTAAATCTGCCAAAGAGTCTGACGCTGGATTACTGTGGTCGGGGCTGTGGTTTATGAAGCTTCACGTTATTTGCGCAAGATGTTTTGTCAAACCGCAGAGTTGGGTGCAGACACACTGGAAAGAACACATTATTTAAATTCTGGGTATTGCCCTCGTGTTCGTCAAAGTAAAATATGACAGCAATTACTTTAGTTACAGCAAGGAGTGATATTTCTTGGACACTAGTCTGGAAATGTGCGGTTGAGTGGTTTGTTTTAACTCGCAGATCAATTAACACTGATCCCTTCACATGTAGGATCAACAGGGACACGAGAAGACAGACTCAGACGTGTTACTCAAGCTACAACAAACAACAAACCTGTAGATTTATTCTGTGCCTTTGCTTATTTAATACTGAAACTGGCATTTGAAATAAAATAACGGCCTGTCGGGAACCTAATTTCATATAAATATGTTATCCCGGACGTTAATAAACACACGCTTGTCAACAATATAATTTCAAGACAGATGGAAATAAAACGTGTGATCCCATAAAACCATAGTACATGTCAACTGATGTAAAATGGGGTTTCTAAAAGCACACAATTAACGACTGCTGTGAGTGAACAGTAAATCTGAGACCAGAGGTGAGTGAGTAAAGGCTTTGTCAGCAAAGTCAATAGTCCTGAAAAACAAAAGCTAATATTTCAGTCCCATTCAGGAAATGAAATGTTTTGCAACAGCAGGAAGACAGAGCCAGAAACAAGGAGAACATGTGTGAGAGAAATGGGGTGAAACAGCCTTGGACAGGATGGGTTTAATTTCAAATGAGCTATGTGTAAAGGGAGCTGAGCATAAAATGAGCTTTATAAATAACTGTGTACGAATGAAGGTTTCATTCAAATGCATCAGCCCAGCGAGGCTAACGGATCTTCTATCAGTCACAACCTGATTTTTCTTGGTATGCAAGTGATATGGCACAGTGATTATTTAGATCATTTAGAGTCAAGCCTACATGTAACTGTGAGACTCAATGAAAAGAAGTGCATGAAAACTATCACAGAAGTTTAAATTGTTATCTAAAAGTTATGGATACATGATTGACCAAGCTAAATGTTATAGATAAATGCTAAACATAGTTAGCATAAAGTAATTCCTAAAGGGTTTAAAAAATATATTGTCAGAAGCACTGGACAAACGGTTGAAATCGCTTGACAAAAATAACAGACAAAGACATGAAACAGCTAAAAGGCAACGGATTAATGGTTGAAAGAGTTAGCTAAAAGTTATGGATAGCCCATATGGTAATATTTTTTGAAGCTTTAAGTAGGCTAATAGATAAATGGTTTGAAATAGCATAAAGTAATCAAATGGTTAAAACTGTTAGCTAAAGCTGAAGGATAAATGGATGGAGTAATTAGCGTAAAGTAGCTTCTGGATAAATGGTTGAATTTGTTAGCTTAAAGTAACGGATAGCTGGTAGAAATAGTTTGCTAAACATAATACATAAATGGTTAAGATAGTTAGCATAAAGTAATAAATGGTAAAAACTGCTTGAAATAGCATAAAGTAATGAACACATTTTTTTAAATAGCTAGCTAAAAGTAATGGATAAATGGTTGTAGTAGTTAGCATAAAGTAGCTAATGGATAAATGATTGAAATAGCTTAAAGTAATTGATAAATGGTTAAACTGTTAGCTAAAGTTAAAGGATAAATAGATGGAGTGGTTAGCGTAAGGTAGCTATTGGATAAATGGTGAAGGTAGTTAGCATAAAGTAATTGATAAATGGTTAAAACTGTAAGCCAAAACTAGCCTAATGGATAAAAGGTTAAAATGTCAACTGTGAGCTTGCATGTGTATTATACAGCATGTGTATGCACAGTGTATACCTAATGTATTTCTGAGTTTTGAGAAGTATTTTCTTCTTGGCTTGCTTCAGAAAGCCCTATCAGCCGCTCTGTGTGTTTATATCTCTCCTCACTCAGATTTATACATGTGCTTCCTGCTCCCACCCTTGCACTCCCAGACGTCTCAACTACATCCAACCCTCACCTCCACCCCCACTCACCCATCATCAGCTCCGTCCAACGATGATGACAGTTGGGAACCTCGCAATAATTCATCACCACGAGGAGGAAACCAGGGAGTCAAGCCTACCCATTTCAAACCCAGGAATTTTTTCTCTGTCAGAGATTTCTCAGGATGAAGCATTTTGCTTGATAGCATAGTTGGCACCGGCCTTTATATCTCAGTGCCATATTACGGACCCCTGGGGGAACTTTACGAGAGCAGATCTGGGTTGAGAGGAGTAAAATTTGGCTAAGTGCGACGCCTTTGTTTGGCTCATCAGCAGCAGATGTGCAGTTGGATTAGAAAAGGACACAGGACTGCTGTTCAATGTAGTACAGATGTACTCATGTCATTGAATCAGTATGTGGCCCTGGGGGAGAAGGGGCAGACCACAAACAAATAATACAGAAACTCTCCCGAAAATCATCTTACAGTAAGAGAGCCTTCGCAAGGCTGTTAAGAGCTGTCGAATATCTCCGCTATCTTCACTCGATCAGCTGTTTCTCTTATCGTGTTAGTATAGTCATGGACGTGAGAAGAAAAAGTACCAGATGGATAAGCAGAACATTTCCAAATATAGCCGAGGTTTGGAGGAATTTGAAAACTACATTAGCTGTGTTGAATTGGTTGTATTTCCATCAACTGGTTGATGAGGCCTAGAAGAAGTAGAGGTCACCAACTGGAGGCAAAACCTCAAAGAAGAGGAAATAAAGGCTGAGTCCAAATGTCCACCCCCTGGACTGAGTCATACGCATAATGGCATTTCCAATGTCATCACGTCAAGTCTGTGAGGGCGAAAAGGCTGCAAGGCTAAGGTGCTGACAGACGGGTTAAAGGCTACAATACTAAAATGCATGTTGATTACCTCTAAAGCCTTTACTTCTGCTTGTTTCTGTATCATGACGTAGTGTGGGTAATTAAATTAGTGCAGTCCAGTGAAGTCGGCACCCCAAGTGGACTTTGAGGGACTTTCTGCTTGAGGGCCTGTGTGGACTTGACAAATTGTGGGTCCACGAGTGTGCAGGAGTGGTCCAGTAACCAGTTACTTTGTCTATTATTATGTCTGGGAACGGGAATCTTATCTTCTTCTTAAGAAGGCAAATGGTTCAACAACCGATTAGTCATGTGAGTTAAATGTTTGTACATGAAAAGTTATTCAGAAGAGGTATTTACATTTCCTGTTAAGCGCATTAACTCTTTTCCAAAAAAGGCAAAAACCACTCAAGCAGGCGTAAAAACCTTTCCTGCGAATTTGAGGAAGAATTTCTTGAACCTCTTATAATGAGATACAAATACGGCTGTTTTTTACAACCATGTTTCTTCTCCGTTGTCTTTGTTGGCGCTATGCAACATCACTAAAAAGGTCACCACTACCCACATCGCATCAGTCACATCACTGGGAAACATCACTCCATCGTCCTACTGGAGGTAAGAAACTCCACCTCAAACTTCAGTCCAGCCGCAGCATCACTGCAGAGGGTTTCCAAAGAGTCTGGGATCAGAGGCAAGCTGCTAATTAAGTAAGTGGGACTTCAAACCTCCACTTCATCAGGTTTTCCAGCAGAAACTCTGACGCCTTTAACACTTGACTACTGTACTTGTAAGCAAAGGAAAAGCATCACAGAACACCACACTGTAACTTAAAACCCCAAATAACTAATACGTTTCTGATCTAACTCGTTACAGGACATTTTCTGGCTTGAACACGGTGTTTTTGAACAAAAAAGCCTAAGTGCTTCCTCCAGGGTGGGAGCCCACTGTGACAAATGGTCACTTATCAGAAACAGAGAGGCCTGTATTGGATCTGCTCCACGCTGGAGGAGGTGGAGCTTCGACTGTGCCAGAGTTAAGTGGTAACTCGGGCCGAAAACAAACAAACATCTCTCCGCCGATGTAAAAGCTGAATGCATGAATTCAGTTCAACAGCCGTGTCTACCGCTTTTAACGACATCTAGCGGAAAAACCGAGTAAAACGCCGAGTTAAACCTGCTTAAACCACAAAATTAATCTTTCTGCTACTGTGAGACTCATTGTGCATTAGTCTAGGAGGGAGGATCGGCTGTCCATTGAGAAAGAAGCTGCTGAAACAGTGCACGATTGTTAAAGGGGATTTGGAAGTGCTCGTTGGCCTTAATGATTTCCTATGCCAGTTTAAAATCTTATCCAACTGCAAACACAAACAAACACACAGATCTCTTGACCCGCCCACCATCGAGCTCGGATCTGCAGATTAACCCCCTTTTCCTCCCAACAAGCGCGCGCACGCACATGCACGCCAACGCACGGCGTGTAAACACCCACGCAGACACCGCCTCGTGCACACATGCACACCCTGAAGGCCCCCGGAGACCCGCAGCTCAAATAAAGACAGCAAGTCTGCACACATAAACACACTCCCTCAGTCCATGCGCAACTCTGAAATGGTTTCCACTTGCCACGTAAACCTCCTCTCCTCTCCAGCTGCTTTTCACATGCACTACACCCCTGAGCGCTCCATTTCTTCTCCTCTCCTACTCGATTTGTAACTGTCTCCTGCTCATCTCGCTTTCCTTTTGAATGCAGATCAACACTTGTGCTTTAAAGATGATGTGAATCTGAAGTAAGCCGAGTTAATTTCAACACTCGCCTCGTTTTCTTTTATCTAAAAAAAAAAAAAAAACGGCTCCCATTGTCTTTGCTTCCGCAGTTTTGATAAAAGTGTTATGTATTTCATCACTATGGTCCAAAGAAGTTTCCTCTCAAGAGTTTGGTTATGACAGCAGTCATCTGACAGTGATTTATTTGCATGAGCCCGGTATCAGCTGTCACTTATGACAACTCTATTATACGTTAGACTTTAAGCAGTGGCTTGTGTGATGCTGAGCAAACAGCACAGATTTCAGGCTCATATTGTGGGGCTTTTGAAGTGGAAGTCTGGGGACAACAAATGAGATATGAGCCAGAATCTTACTGAAAACATATGAGAGATAAAATCCTTAAGTATACAACACAATTCCCTTTTAAATTACTTTTTTTTCATTGATAACATCTCCTAATGTCCGTCGTACAACAAGGAGAAATCGCCAAAGAAGTTCACGACAGATAATCAGGTGAGCATTCTTGGCAAAAAGTAATATTACGATCAATTTAATCGCAATTATGACCTAAATTTTAATGAAATTTTCGATGAATCTGCCAAAACTCATAGAGAAAGGCTACGTTTTAAGAAATACCTGCACGTGTGGACGGGGCCTGAGATAAAGAAAAACAATCATCGAGACAAAGATGACAACGAAGACGGACAGCGTGCGATCATCCGTGAGCGCGGAGGTAAACAGAATTCCTCGTCGAACCTCTGACCGCTTGCAGTTTTGTGGCGACGGGTTACATTCTCCTGTTTAGGGCCGGGGCTCAGTAAACTCTTATGGGAGACCTGCACCATGTAATTATGGAGGCCGTAAGCTGCAGCTACAGCACAAATATCACCACAGACTCGCTGCACTTTATCTGCTGTCCGGCGTTAAAAGAGAAAAGATCAATCTTTCAGCTGCTTTTACCACTAATGTCCGGCATGGGGACGATGGTGAGGGCCTCGTACAGCACGTCCTCCAGGTTGACTTTGAGCAGTAAATCTTCATGAGTACCAGACATAAAGTGCGTTATTATTGTTTTCATTGGTAAGACTTGATCTCATCGAATGATTTATCGTCGGCATAAATGTACAGAGCGTACATCTTACTACTGAGGTGATAACAGATTTAATATCAAACCGAACCTTTCACATTAAAGCGGCTGAAACGACAGGCACAAACTTTCCAGGCAGCCGATATGAATATAACTGGAAACCAATCTAATATCTTGCACAGACTGAATGTAGGCTACTCCACACACACACACACACACACACACACACACACACTCTCTCTCTCTCTCTCTCTCTCTCTCTCACACACACACACAGCTGAAATAAGACAAATTTTCCATTTCGCTATGTAGCTGGAATCCCCTGTTACGTAAAGCCCCAATACCATGGAACACATAATGAAATTAGGTTGGGGTCTTATTTCGTTCGGTGGCAGCTCCGGCACAGCTTTTCCTCAAAGTGGATCACCCACAAAAAAATTAACTTTCAGGTCATTTATTTTAGACTTTCTTCGCTGCCCGGCTATGTCATACGTAACTGTGGCAAATTGCAGGACGGACGGCCACAGCGAGTTTTGCATCTGATTGCGGCACTAACGTGTAATTTGGTAATGCGTGTGGGTATCTGGGGCTGCATGCACACACAAATACACAACACTCGCACAGCTGTTCACTAAAGCCCTCTCATACTTTTCCTGCTGCCTCCTACGCTTGTATCCCCATTGCTCAGCTGAGTCACTCAGTCTTTCTGTCTTCCTCTCACACACACACATAAACACAAACCTGGCAGAGGGGATGTGGAGCGTAGAGGCACAAACAGGTGGTCTCCCCCATCTAACACTGTTTTCTCCAGTAGTAACATAACATCAGAAATGGAGAACAAGTGCTGTTCAAACCGGTTTAACATTTGACTCCTGTCATCGATAAAATGATTAGTTGTCAACTGTTCTGATGATTGATGAAACCATTTGAGTGTTTTCGTAAAAAGAAACAAGTCAAAATCTGATTCCAGCCTCTGAAATATGAATATTTTCTGGTTTCTTTCCTCCTCTGAGGCTGTAAACTGAATATCTTTGGGTTGTGGACAAATCACGACATTTGAGGACGTCGTCTTGGACTTTGGGAAACAATGATCAACATTTTTCTCCATTTTCTGACAAACCAAATAATTAATTGAGAACACAATCAACAGATTAATTGACAATATAAATAATCGTTAGCCCATTTTCAAGGACTAAACCAAATGTCGATATTTTCATTCAGGCGCTCTAAACGGACCAGAGTCGCTACTGTACGACTCCTCGGGGTCGCTGTTATCAAATAGCAAATGAGGTTAACTCACTTGCAGTGAACAAAAAGAAACTCACAAGGGAAAAATGGCAGACAGTGCTAAGTTACACAGATTTAAGAGAGGCACAGTTGTATATGACTGTTTTCAGGTAGTGACCAGTTTATGGCTGTTCTACATTGTATTAATGGCACGCATGGACATGGACAGGCTGCGGTGGCACTAAGCTAAAACTTTTTGCACTTTTTCCACAATGCAGTAAAAAAAACAACACATCCTTCCTGCTGTTTTGCTTTTTTTAAAGGTGTTTTTCCTTCTTCAGTTGCTCAGACATCTCGATGTATCGTTAGATGATCGTCTTGCAGTGTATCACAGAATCGCTGTATCGTGATATTATCGTTATTGTGGGCAGTCTACTGTTATAGACTCGTATCGTGAGTTACTCTGTGATTGCCACAAGAGCACGGATACCCGACTCTGACGTGTTCGAACAAAAATGTAGAAATGTGTTTGTTTGTGTGTTTGTTTTATATCCAGGTGTGTAGAACAATGTCGTTTCATAAACATCTACACCGCACATGTCTGTAATCAGTGTAAACAGACAAGCTGTAACCAAGGGAATAATTGCGAGACCGATGCACAAACTTGTCGGACTCAATCCGGACGAATGGTTTGACCCTACTACTGATAAATCTTTTCTTGATTGATTACCTGATGAGAAAAAGAGTGCTGTGAAAAACTGGCATGTGTGACTAAGATAAGCTCCACATCTTCTCATTTCAGGAGAAGCTGAAACAGGAGAATTCTTGGCATTTTTTGCTTGAAAAATAACTGAAACCACTAATCGATTATCACAATAGCCGCTGTGACCTCAGGCAATTTTTCAGACATGACGCAGCTCCCTCTGGAGCCAAAAAAGATTTGCAAGACTGGCAGTAGTACTCCCCAAGACCCGTAAAGAGACTTTAATGTGTGTAAACAGTGGAGTTCATTCCCCTGTGAAGTTTAAGAACATATTTAAAAAAACAATGATGAACGGTGATACAAATCAACACCGCAATAATCGTTCAAGTAAGCAGTAAATACGGACTGTGTCGACAGACGGCTGTAAAGACATTTCAGATCCTTACCTGATTTCCGTTTGCCGGAGCCTCCACAGTCTCTGCAAAAGAAACAACACCAGAGAAGCATGGTCAGTACGATTGTGAGTGCAGGAGAAGTCAGAGCATTAATACGACTTGATCAATCCGGTAACTGGTTACAGCTGAATCTCTGCATGGGACCATCCAAATGTAGCTGGCACAGACGCACCAGCCAAGCCCTCATTGAGAATGCGTGCAGAACTTGACCCGTGGGCAGAGGGAGGGAGACGGGGTGGGATACAACATACTGTACGGGTGTGTAAGTGTGTCAAGGACAGTAACGAGACAGATCATCAGATATTTTAGCCAATAAACTCCCACTGCTCTGTTCGAATGGTGTATCTGAGAGGCTACGCAGCTGCCTCTGTGTGACAGAACGGCGTTTATTTACTTGACAACAGTATCATATCCCCCTTGATAAATCCCATTCATGTTTAGATGTGAAAGCGTCTTTTCTGTTCAGTGTGAATGAACCCGCTCTGTGCCTTCATGCTCATCGGGGTCACAGAGCAGCAGTCTTGCCATTGACTGTGTGCACTTACTGTACGCGTCTGTGTGCGCTCCCTTTCTTGCTTTCTAGACTGGAACTGATCATTTGCATGATTGTAAACCTGTCGCTGTTGATGCATCTGTTCAGCCCCGAGAAAATACGACGCTTTTACTTCATTCAGACAGAGATTAATCATTAAGAAGCAAAAACAAACAAAAAGTGGTGCGATGAACACAGGTGAATACATTTAAACTCATTCATTAAAGTGTTGTCAGCTCAATTTGTGAGCTCATGCTTCATTTACTATAACGCAGGAACATAAGTGATGATGCTTCACGTAATAACTTAATCCAGTTTGATGAGATTATACCGCGAGGATGCGTAAAGATTTCACGACAGGATCTGTGCCCGCATGTGTGGCTCGTAGCTTGTTGCACATTTCTGGCTGACTTCATGTCCTCGTTCAGTTTAGCTGAGCTGCAGAGGGAGCCCGCTGAGGGGAGGCTGACGTTTGACGCAGATGGGAGCCGACACCGGGCTCTCTGGAGAGGCCAGCAGCAGGACTGCAGCCACAGCCAGTTATCGATATGGAGCACATGCTTGGATAAATCTTGTCCAACGTTTGGTCACGAGGTTACAGGCTGGTCATCAACCCGTTGTGTTTTATCGATTACACTTGAAAAAGCAGGATATTTTAAACTGCAGCACAAAAGAAGCCGCTTCACGTTAAAAGTTTTGCTTCTAGAGGACGAGCACGATGATAGGATTACCCTCCAAACACTTCTGGCTTAATCAAAACATTTTTGACTAATAGCAGTATTCCTCTGTTACTTCAGATAAAGTCATTTTTGGCGTGAGGCCTCTCTGTTTCCAGATGTATGAACAAATGCGAGTTTGGAGACATTTCCAATCACACATGTAATAGCTTACAGCTCGGTTCGGCTTCATTAAAAACATAAATGATATCCGTGCTTAATTTGGAAATAAAACAACAAATTCACCCGTGAAGGCACTATGAAATTGGATTGTTGGACAGTAGAAACAGTGTTTATATGGGATCTTAAGGCAATGTTCTAACTTATTATAATATATGATGGGCAGATACTTTTAAACATTAATGCCGAGCCAATGTAAACAGAGTTGTAGCCGATTAAAAAGTAAGCAGATGATGCGCAAAGTGTCACTGGAGATAACTTTAACCTTTTCTTTGTCCTCCGAATGTATGTAAATTTATCCTAAACGCTTATCCCCGTCCAGCCCAAGTAAAAGTAAAATTCAAAGCTGTTGTTGAACCGTTTAGAGTACAGGCATGGTTTTGGGCTCTTTGGAAAGGTTATGAGCTGATTTTGTTCCCAAGTTGTCAGAAGCTCTGTAAGTGTTTTTCTGGCACCAATCTATAGGAGTTTGAACAAACTGAATTATTTATTTTTTCTCGCCCACATTTCTTAATGCAAAAATAAACCCGCAGATGACCTATGACTGCCCTCACAGCTGGGAAACACAATGGATCCACATCACATAGTAAAACATGGTCCAAGTTCAAATTAGACAATAACATCACTGAAAATGGACAGTGAACACAAGTTTTTCTGAGGATATATTCAGGCGCCTAGCAAAAAAATTCCAGTTTGTGACCTCACATGGGCTAAAAAAGTCATTCTAGTTATTTATTTCTTTATTTACACAAATTGTATGCACATAAAATAGTCAAAAACAAGTGCTACTCCAAGAGGAACATGTAAAACTACATAAACGTGCATAATTTCCAAATTTATAGCTTTAAAAACTGATCTAGACTGCATTTTGCCGGATTTGAAATCTCATTGGCTGCATGATGCATCAATCATCCAGAGGCTGGCGTGAAAGTGGCTCAGGAGAGAAGAGAAAGAAGAGATAGGGGGGCCACTTGTCTACACGATCACCCATTGGCTGTCGTAGGCTGTAGGACGGGCTTACATGTCAATAAAAGCATGAAAAAGCATCCACGATCGCAGTTTTTTGCCATTTTCTTACCATTTAATCATGGTATATGGAGCTTTGCACTTAATGTGTTACTGAAATGGATCTATTGAAAGTTTGGGAATAAAACGTTATAGATAGTTTGTTAGCTTGTTTGTTTGTTTGTTGATTGTACCTTGCTAATGCGGTTTTATCTTAAAATGGCTTAAAATGCAATCTAAGCTTTCTAACGATGCATTGCATGACTGTACACTTTGATAGAGGCGTTAGCATATTTGCTTAGCTGTGTTTGTAAAGTTTTAACAGGTTAAACTTACATAGTGAGGAGAGGAAACCGAACATGTCATCGGTTTAAAACTCAAAAAGAGTTTGCAGATTCTACTGAGGGTGGAAAAGCAAACAGGGCGAATGAGTACGTAAGTAATGTGGCATAAACGTACGGATAAATCACAGCATGTTCATGGTCAAGGATTCAGATTCTGCTCACATCAGGACATCATGTGAGATAAAGTCAATGTAACACATTATACATTACACTAAAGTATTTCATGAAGCATCCTGTGTTTATTTTATTAAAATCCTGCAGGGTGGAGATGAAACTGAGAGAATCACTACAGAGGGTTGGGGAGAAACGATGGGGATAAAGATGCTTGACCTGCCCTGCTGGCTCGTGACCCCTTAGCACAGAGCTGGAATAATATTCTTCCCAGGAGGAGAGTGAGCGCACAACTCTGGCTCTGTGCGCTCTCCTCCTATCACCAGTAAAAATCTAATAGTTGAGGGGAAGGTAAGGAGAGCGAGAATATATCCAAACACTATTAAATGCTTAAAGACTTTGCGCCTGCGTACATGCTAACCTTTCATGAACAACAGAACGCGGTGAGGTAGTCTTTACATGTCATACAGCTTTGGTTTCACTATGTGCACGCCCATGCCAGGAGATGCACATACAGTATAAAGACATAAACAGCATGGGCTGAACACATCATTAAATATCCGAGCCCGTGAGAGTCCATCCCAAGCTCGAGTTGAGAATAACCATCTGTTTGCAGCTCGCTCTTTGTAGGTGGGCCTATTAGAAAAGGAATGTGTGAGACATCAGTCCTTTGCTCACATTTCTCAGCCAAGCCAGAGGACTGAAGTGTCTGCCCTGCTGCATGTATACATTACACAGACACTCCTGCCTGACCCGAGATTAACCTCAGCGGGAGTCACCTCCAGCTCAGGGGTCAACGGGTCGACGTCGATGAACAGGAAATCATTACGATGGAGCAGAGGGCTGAAGAGATGCAGCAGTTAAGAGTTGTCGTGTTTGTAAGTAAAATGTAAGTATCACAATACATATAGTGTGTGGAGTTTTTTTTCATTTATCATAACACTTGTGGGCACGTTGAAAAATGCGCATATGAAGTCTGTTTTTTGTTAAATAATCATTAAAAAGAAATGTGGCAGGAGCTAAAAACCCAGAAACCGCTTGGAGCTCTGAGGGTTAACAAAGGTAATGATGCTGCCTCACTCAGAGCCTCACAAAAGCACAGTAAACTCACGCACCTGGGCCAAAACCTCCAGCAAAGCTCGGTCATGATTACTCAGTGATGTCAGGTTGAAGGAATGTCAGTTTGAATCATTAATAATTTCCCTTGTGGTGAAATAATGATGTAAATTTGAGCATTCTGCGATAAAGAAAATACTTCTTTTTCTGTCAAATAAATCAAAATACCAAATTTTTTAATCATATTGTGTTTACACATTGATAATGTGGAGACTCATCTCCCATTTGTGGACAAAAATAGGTCAATCACCACATTTTAGACTTGGTTTTTGGCGCAGGTTACTTGGTTAGACGTCTTATGATGTAGCCTTTGCAAAAACCAAGTCTAAAATGTGGTGATTGACCTGTTTTTGCCATTAATGGCAGCAGTAAATCTCCAGGAGATGAAGATAAGTCAGTGCAACGTCGTACACAGTCAAGTGTGTGTATCTGTTTACATACATATGAAAGGAGCACACGGTAGGTGTATTATAATGTGTGCACAGCACAACTGAGGCAATGTATTTTCACCACAGGCTCTGTACCAGCAGCATGATTGTATGTTTTGAATTGAAGCTACAGAAGTGAGACATCTTGTCACAGGCACTTTACTGAGATCTTCAGACCGTCTTTACTCTGACAGCCTCTGTGACCATCTACGAACTACGGTAATGTTTTCATTTGTGTATAATCAAATTTTTTTTAACGTTACCTTGAAATGAGCCCTTTCTATCTACAGAATGAGCGCCGGGCTGCCATTTTTCTACAGTAAACCCGAAACAGACAAACCAATCAGCGGCTTTTCGCTTTCGTTAGAGATGAGTGATGTTTAGTTGATTGCAATCTGCAACCTCACCTGTAGATGCCACTAAATCCTGCACACCGGGCCTTTAATCACATAAATGGATTTCGTGCTGAAGACTCATGTGTCTTGCACGATCAAATGTTCTGCGCCTTCCTTCGCGGAAATATGATGAAGAGAAAAAGTAGTAATTCTTCTTCTTCTTCATGTTGCCACAAGCACAGGAATGAGCCCTTTGACCCCTGGACTGAAATGGATGACATTTTGATCTCCAAAGTCGTACCGCACTTTTCCTGCGAGCTGATTAGATACTCTTTTTTATCTGAAACTGCAGAGCCTAAGCTGTCATGGATTTTTTTATGTCAACATCGCTGTCTGGTTCAGCTCAGTGACACAACCGATCCCCTGCTTTTCTTGTTCTCGACAAGTCTACAGGGTGTGTAGCAGTTAACATGGAATCCAGTTATGTGATACAAAGGCTTATAAAGGCATTGTTAAGAAACTACCAGAGCGTTTAACAGCTACAGTGTACAAGAAGATGCTGCCTGGTGGAGCGCAGACAGACATTAATTCATGCAAGAACGACTCGTTCTCCAGAGATTTGACCTCATGTGGCACGTAGGAATGATTTAAGAGTCACATTTGGGAGTGTTATCATATTAAAATTTCTCTTGGGTAGGACCAGAATTCTTCAGCGGTCCAGACATTAATTTGAGATAAAATCACATCGACTCAATCTGAATAAATTTTGAATTTAAAAATTGATCCTGAAATTGACTAAAAATAAAATACGTTACTGAGACAAGCTCGCTGCAAAATTAATATTCTATTCACCAAATCATCATAATCATCCTGGCTTGCCAATTAACTGAGAGGTTTTTTTTTAGATGTGATCATTTATATTGGCGTATTTCCACACGGCCGACGTATTCAGTCCAACAGTTATGAGGAAAATTCTCTGACTGCAGCAGCTCCCTCAGGCTCTTTACTCAGGTCTCAGCCTGGTTTCATCCTCTGTTGGACCCGACAGTGTAACATCACCAACTGTAGGCTATAATATCATCCCTTCTGATATCCCCTCACCCACCTCTCGCATTACTCATGGACCGCTTTGCTTTAGAGAGACATTTGCTCTCGTATCTAACGTCATTTGTCGTCGTTCTTTATCTATTTCTGTCACAGTACAGCACTCATCGAATGGCACATCACTGAAAGTTGTTTTATTAATATTTTATAATTAGTTTTTATAATTAATTTCTGTGGTTTTGAGCATCGTTGAAAACATTTGGGATGACTTAATTACACTGAATCTACTTCAAAACTTCAAAATACATAACGAAGGTCGAGACGTTTTTAGACATTTTAATGCGGAAATGTTATATATTATGCCTTGAAGGGGTACGATCAGCCTCCATGGCTTTGATTTGGATGTCTGCACTGGAGGAACAGTCCAGGAAGTATGAGTTTTTCTTTAGGAGAGGTACATTTTCCTCCTCCTGTGGGTCGAGGTCTTAATCTTTGTTTTTTTTTGTATGCTGAGTCAGTACGCTCGCCGCTGGGCACCATATGTCCGGCCTCCTAAGTCTGGATGTCGAGCTACAGTCTGTTAGGCCACAGCGCAACTGCACAAACCAAAGCAGCAGCAGGAGGAAGAGGCCCATCAACAAGGACACAATCTAAACAGATGAATAGATAAACATGAGCGGTGGTGATTCGACGTCAGATGTGTAAAATGCTGCTGTGGAGATGATGGATATATGCATACGTTTTTTTGAATTATTCATAATCGTGCCATTGCCTTTGACCAAGCTGCTGGCCTTAGAGCTGCAGATGGTCTCCAGGCGCTGCACACTCTTCCTAAATAGCTCAAATGGATCCAATTCAGAGGACAAATTTCCCCATGGGGATTAACAAAGTGTAACGTCCTGTTTCCACTCTAAAAATAAAGTTCAAAGGAGTCACACTGCAGCCAAAAACAGTGGACCAGCAAAAACATGGGCTGGCACTGATGGCTCGTATTATCTCTGCAAAACATGATGTCAAAAATATAAGAAACATCACCTTGAGAATCACCTTACTGTATCTTGTTGCGAACGAACCACACACCCAGTATCAAATCTGCATAATAGCCAAACTAACACTGCAGTGTTGAAAGAATGACTGATGACTAAAACTTTTAATTTATGTAATTTAATATCCGGCCACATGGCATTTATTATCATCAAGGAAATCTAACGTCTATAATTCAATCTTTCCCTGCATGTACTCGATCATAAACCGCCATCTGAAGTACTGACCCAAGGAAATAAAACTATGAAAAACATGGTTTTAATATCCAAATGTTTTATAATGTCTATCGGTCTTAATTTGTTTCTCCTTAGTTCCATTTCTCCATTTTTATTGACATTAAGCCTTTAATCCTCGTAAACTACTTTAAGAGAGGACGTCGTTATTTGAAGTTTGAAGTGAACATCACTTTCATATGAAGGATCTGAGGCCAGAAAGAATCAAAATCAATTATAAAAGCATTTTATATATGTGCAGTTTCAGTTGTTTACTTCAGACAATCAGGTGTCTTAATATGAGAAATATTAAGTTTTCCCCCCGTTGATGCTGATGTTTCTACACTCGGGGGATCACAAGAGAGGAACTTTCCACATGGGGAAAAGAAGTAGTTGGATATATCTGTCTTGTAAACACTATCTAACCAAAGTTTATTCAACATAAATCTAAATAGGCCAATCAGGACACTTGCTTCTGTATATATAAACTGTTGTTATGAAAAACAGCACAGAGCACAATCATCACAAACACCCACATATCCTCCCTCAGCAATAACCCGAGAGCATCAGTGTAATGTGACACTTGCAGCCTATAGCAGGGCTCCCTCATGTGGCTGACAAGCCATCACATCCATTAATGTTTAAATCTGTGCAGTGACATCTGTTGTCCATTAGATGGCGGTAGCAGATGAGGGCTTAACAAACAACCTTGCTTCCTGAATTTACCCATAATGTGATGAAACAGCTCCTAAAATATGTAGAAATACAGTTTCATGGTTGCTTTATGTTCCATGAGTTATACAGTGAAACAGCACCTTGTTCAAATCAACTGTAAATGTTTAAACTATGTTTTATTGACATTCAATTATTTTACTTTTGACTATTTTACATAACTATTTTATTCTAATTGATCTATTTAACGATCCACCTTCATTTTAAAAAACATTTTTTGGACTTTTTATGGCTTTATTATCAGAGAGATGACAGGAATTGGGATGACATCGAGGAAAGGGCCACAGGTTGGATTCAACCTAACTTTTAGTTGTTTATTTTATGTTTTCAACCAAAATCACATCTTACATACTGTACCTTTAATACTGACAGTACATCCTTCCTCTAGTTGTAAGACCTCTTTCTGTGAGCTTGTGACTGTATGAAAAACAACAGAATTACATCCTAAAAGTCTTTTCATGATTCCCCGGGAGTGGAGTCAGCACTTGGGTGGCTTTTAGACAATCTCAACCTCTCAATTTAAGCTGCACTCAGCCGTCTCCGAGACTGGAGGAGGACCTCACTTTGAAGTGGGATTAACATGTATGGGCGGCGGGGTTAGAGGTGGAAGATCTGGCGGTAGAGGAGAGACCCTTCAAGAGGTTTCTCGCTCAGACAACATCTGATGAGTTCAAATTCATATCTTAGCTGGAAGAAAATAGTCTCACAGACAACTGCACATAAATCAAAAGGAAAGAAAGGAAAGATTTCTAACAATAAGTAATCCAGCGGCCAAGCTGTAATTACTCCCACTCTGACTTTGAACTGAGTAAGATGAATGAGTAGCCTGAGAGCTTTATCTGGTCCGAGACTTGAACTCAGACGCACCCTCGTGACACCGCTGATCCTTGCGCATTCGTTTTGGGATCAGGTGTCACCTCCCAGAAATCATTATTAATAAAACACAGTGGCTCTCAACCAGCATCCATCAATCAACCCTGAGACACGGCAAAGCCTCCGGATCAAGATGGGTCAGAGCGGGTGAAAGGCATTCGTCCCAGCTGCTGAACCAAAGACACTCACACACACAGTCCCTCCAGAGGGGTCTGTTTGGTATCTAACAGTTCATATAAAAGAGATGATGCTAATGCTCACTGATAGCTTGTGATTTAAGTATGGAGCAATTGTTACTCACTCTGTGGGAGGGTTGAGGTCTTCTAACTTGGTCTCAAAGAACTTAAGGACCTCCTCGCTTTGGGAAATGTGGGACGGAAGCTTCATCAGAGCCTGCGGGGAAGAAGGGAGGGATAAAGCTACTGGCAGCAACAAAAGCACATATTTAAAAGGTTGCATGTATTTTTAAAAGGGCTGTAGTTTGGTTTTTGAATGGCAGTGAGTAACCAGTTTACAACACTTAGTCATTGTAGAGTCAGTCAGATGGGAAGAGCAGGCGGAGATGTGGAGGGTGTGGAGGGGAAGGAAGAAGTCTCTGAGTCCGGAGGGTTAAAACAAAGGAAAACACGGAGTCGATGTAGTAAAACAACCGCCCGTGTCAGCTAGATATTCAAAATAAGACCGCACTAGAAGCAGAAAAGGCATCCTTATAGGAACATATTAAAAAGAGATCTAGTTCTGTTGTCTTTAAGCTTCTTGCCTTCACCGCAAATCTTATTTAGTTCCTTTAAATGAAAACTGCTGCCACACTTGGCAACGCACCTGCCCCACATTCCCTCCGCTGACCTACCGAATGTAAGAGGGTCAGTTCGCCATCTGCACTCATGAGTGTGCTGATTCATTCTTGTTCTTTAGATTCTGTTTTACCCCTGCGTGCCCCCGTTTCCCTCGTTTCCTTTATAGGCTGCCTATTTACATTGGTGACAGGAAATGACCAGTGCAGATAGAGCAGTCGCTTTCCTGTTGAGGCTGGTGGGGGGAGATAAATGTCGGGGGCCTGCCTTGGAAATGCTGTTTCAGATGGTCAGGGAGTAGAGGATTGACACAGATAAGTTATCTTCCAAGCCGCAAATAAACCAGAAAATGAGTAGTCAACATTTACTGTCCTAGAAGACGACACGTTCTGCGTTAACAGTAGACAAATTGATACAGCCTCGGTCTTACTTTGCAGTAATTGTCCAGGTGCTTCAGCCTCCTGACAGCTACGTCTCTTATGTGACTTCGGCGAAACAAGACTTTACCTGAGGAAAAAACACAGGACTGTCAGTTTTACATACATCTCTGTAAAACATTCAAAATACAACTTAAGATGTCAGATACATCTACATACTTATTAAAAGGCAGATCCCTCCCTCCTTACTGACTGTATAAAACAGATGGATGACATGACAGCTTCTCAAAAGAGAGGCCAAAACATCTCAGGGACACCGGCCAAACTAAAAGCTCAAAGTACATGTACGAGATGGTGTCTGTCATTTAAAGGGGCTCTGTGCAGCTTCTGTGTTGTGCTGCAGGCCGGTTGTTAGTTTATGTAATTTGCTACAAATTGTCATCGTTGGGAATTCGATGCCACGGCTCCACCACCCTATCACCACTGTGCAGCCTCTGGCTACAAATGACATCGCCAGCACAAGATGGCAGCACTTGTACCAAGGATATTTTGGCTTCGTTTTTTACAGTGGGAGGAAGTGGAGACGCGTCCTCCATCTTTGTATAAATCGATGATTTGGTATATTTTATATATATTTTCACACCATCTTTGAATGTAGTGATGAAACCAAATACTGGTGTTTGCAATTTCATTTACTCATGCTCAGTCTCCCCTTAAAACCCCTTCTTTTGAGGTTTTTATTTATTCTTTTGAGTATTTCTTATGTGTTTGTATTTATGTGTACTTGGAAATGTCAATGTATTCATTTCTTCCATTGAAATCCTGGATGCATACATAATGGAGGAGAATATTTAATTTTATTGTAAATAAATACATAAATAAATAACATCAGTATTTAGTACAGCTACTTGGGATACATACTGTACTGTTTACATCACAAATAAGTAATTCAGATGTTGCCAATACTAAGCGTGTTTCCCTTCAGATGACTTACATACTGACAGAAAGTATTCTACATCGAGTACAAGTTTAAAATCTTTAATAAAAAAAGCTTGAAAAACACAGAAGAACTCAAAGGCTGCTCTGATCTATAAAGTAATGAGAGCAGCTGTGAAAAGCTGCTCTTCCCCTCTACCAGTTCTCACTTTATAACTCTTGCAGACTGCCTGCTAATCATCAGGAAAAGGCCACAAAACAGTGAAATTGTGTTGTTTGCCGTGTGTAAGGGAGTACAGTTCACCCCATGTTGGGCTTTCAGAGAGATCAAAACAGCACAGGTCAGGCTCGAGCAGTACGGCTTGTCAAACAAAGGATCTCTTCACTGCTCTCCTCTGCTCTGGCCTACAATGAGTTTATCAGATTAGACAAATCCCTCCCTGCTAGCCTCCCACTGCTATTGCAGACCTCAAATAGATTTGGCCTGGGTGGAGTATGGCAGTTAATAAAACAATGAAATGCGGTGGGCAACGCTATGGAGTCTGTAGGAGCAAACAAACATCTGTTGTTCATGAAAATGTCTGAAAGACTTTCTTTTTCTCGCGCTATCTGGGTTCATATCAGGGTGTGTTGTGCATTGTTGTTGTGTTTATCACCTGGCAAAAACGGAATAATCCTCTTTTTGGGGTCTTTCTGTCCTCCTTCAATGGGGAATTTGTCGAGGATTCGCATCTGCAAGTGTGAGAAGGAGAGCAAAAAAGACGTGAGTTGTACAGAGAAAAATCAAAAACATGCCTTTACGGTCGCCACAAAAAAGACACACGCCAATACAAGTGCCAGCAATCATTAACTCGTAACTAAACCACATGAACCGCCTTCTATCTACCACAAGTTTATCAGTCCAAAGTTGAAAGCGGAGGAATCTGAGATGAGAGTAGACACCAAAAAAGTAGGCTGCAAAAAATCTCCAGGAACAGTCAACCTCCTTGTTACGGTAGATGAGCTCAACACGGGCTGTAATTGCATGCCGTCTGAAAAGCTACTGTGTCGTGCAACTACAAACAGTTTGGCTTTGATCTCTGGGGCAGCGGACAGGGTTACATCACCCACACTTCTCTGGAAGAAAAATCAAACGCGAGTTCCACTTGAGGAGCTCAAAAAGACATGAGAGGAGATAATTAACACTTTGATATTAGCAAAGGATCAATCTTTTTGAGAGATATAGTTTGAAACAGTCAGAAAAAATAGATGCCGTGTTAAGTCTTTTATCGTGACAGCATGCAACTATTTCCCTGTAAGTGTTTCAGCATGTGTCTGCTCAGATATACATGAATGTGTGCATCTGTCCCGTGTGCTGTGAATGATGCATGAGTATGTTTTGTTGAGTCCTGAAAAATACATATCGCAAATGTGTTAAGTGTGCGCTGCGTCACGTACGAGAGTTTCTAGTTTCCTCTTTGAATAAATCACGGCAAATACCACGGACGCACGTCAGAGCATCCTACAGGAACAGCGAGCTGGAAATCCACACGTAGCCCCGCCTTTGTTCGTTCTGCCTTGCCTCGTTCCAGATGTGCTTTGTGAAACAGCAGAGACTGTAAGCGTAAAAAAGCTGAAGCACACTCAATTGGTAGGAGGAGTAGTCTTGGTCCAAACTCAAGCCAAAAACAACCAGGTGGACAAACAAGAATCAGGCTTGGAGTGTATAGTTGGATCCGCTGTGTCTGGGGCCTGCAGGAGTTGTTCGTGGGACTTTGGTTTCTCCAGTCGTGGTTTGTTCTTTTCTGCACTCATCTGACGACTTTTGCTGAGTCTCTAAATTTCTCGCAGGGCATGGCATTTCCCCACTCCTCCGAAATATAGACAGCTAACAAGAAATGGTTTCTTTTGAAGAGGACAACTGTCATTATTGTGGTTTAAGGGCAAAGCAAAAGGGCTGAGTATAACGACCGGCCCTGGTTAACCACACCTGCACTTAAACATGCACAACACAGAGTTTTTCGGCTCCTAAAACTGAAAAGGCACGGCATTAAATATATATACAAACCAGGCTGTTTTTCTTTAGAATACTATGGCAATAATACAGTTTTATAGCGAGGGCTGTAATTTCCCAAAATCCCAGTTTGTGAAACAGTGCATTTGGCAACTGTACTGTTTATATGACACACTGAGCTGCACGCTCATCATGTTATCAGCCTCCCAGCTGGACCGAGACGAATACTCCCTCTAAGATGGGAGTGCTCACTCAACACCTTCAGAAAACCACCTCGGCCGACACAGAGGCTCCTCATCCAGAAGCAATGATGACCTCACCCTCCCGGGACCTGCCTGGATACACTCAGGACAGGTGTGAAAGCTGTTTCTACGGCAACAGACGAACAACTTGGAACCAAAGACTGAGAGAAAACATTTCTCACATTTCATAAACCTCTAATTTAGAGGCTTCAGGGACCTAAAATGCTGTGTTTACACTATTCAGTGTGACTGCTGGAGGCTTTTACAACATGTATTCATCATCTACGTACAAAATTCTTTTCAGTCCGACGTGATTTTGGCACTCACACTTTCCACATTCTTCAACGTAGAAACTTCATTCAAATATCAATATATTCATCTCAATTAGGACATTCCAGCAGTTACTTTTCTTTCTTATTTTTCTTAGCATACCATTTAGACACTTTCCAACTCTTCACTCTCCCTCAGCTACTCCTAAATACAAAGTTAAGCCAGCTGTGCAGTTTAGTGTCCAGCCGTTAGCGATGAAATGCAGTTTAGCTCGCATTTTCCTTTTCATACTATTTTCAATTATCATCTACTCAATCATACTTTTAACTATGAACTTGATTTAAAACTCATAATGTTCCACGTCTTTGGTGCACGAGTTTTATTTAACTTTTAAATGCCATTCATACTAATTAAACCCTTCCCTACTTGTCCAACTCTTCATACTCCCTCAATTAGAAGCCAGCAATGCAGTTTAGCGTCAGCTTTTCAACAAACTAAAAATATTCCACACAGTCTCAAAGTTATCATCAGTAACTAACCAGCGAAATGCTGGTAAAAACAGCCTGATTTCCCATCTTTCATATGCAGCTGTACAGCTATGCAGTTTAGCTCCCAGTATCCACTATATTTTGCGTCCTTAATCCCTTTTGGACTTTTCAAACTGTTCATACCCTTTGACCTTTTATCTACTCATTCATTCTTTAAGCTTGAAACTTCATTAAGATCTTTTAATGTTCTACAATGAGTTGGTACAATGAGTTTTATTTAACTTTTATGTGCAATTCATTGAAATTAGACCCTTTTTTACTTTTCCAACACTTCATACACACTCGATCAATTCAATCTTTAATTGCTTCTTCATACAAATAAAAGGAAGCAATGCAGTTTAGCATCCAATTCAATTCAAAAAACTTTATTTGTCCCCGGGGGGCAATTCAAGAGCATGCAAGTGGCTGGTAGATTTCCATCACAAACAAGCCAAAAAACAATGGCCATCTATTACATGGCTATACATTTTTCATAAAAATTCAGAGTCCAGTGGTTCATTTTGCAATATGATTCCAGTAATTTCATGCATTTTGGGTATTGCCATACTTTTTTTAAGCCGGCAGTGCAGTTTAGCTTCAGTTCAACATTCAACATTCAAAACACAATTCTTCAAAAACTGCCTTCTCCAGGTCTTTCCAAACCTCTGCACAGGATACTTCTGTAAATTAAGCTGCAGAGTCAGCCAAGAATGTTCTCACTGGGAAAATGAACACGTCCATGTAGCAACAGGTGCTATGACGTAATGACGTTTCCCAGTGTATTTTTACACACTCGATAATCAGTGTTGTGAATAAATGCCCGAGGAAGAAAAGTGCAATAAACACTCAGTGATGATGCATATCCCTATTTTTGCATCATGACATTGTAGACATGAATTATGGTGACAGGAGAGACCAAACAGCTTCTGTGCAGTGTAATGATAATCATTTGAAGCATTTAAACTTAATTGCACTCGCAGGAGTGTGGAGGGGGGGGCAGACAAAGAGACACTGCACTGAGCAGCAGACAAAGACACTGCTCTGAGAGGAATCTCAGACAGGGGGAGTTTGGAGGAATGTTTGAGTGGGAAAACAATCTGATCCCATCTCTTGGTTGTGTTTTGACATCTGCCTGACAGTTGTTTACTGCAGAAGAGATTATGATGCAACAGACCTCTTGGTCATGAAGTGTTTCGGACTTGGAACCAAATTTTATCCTGCATGTTGTAACACAGGCTGTATTGTCAACATTATCGGAAACAAGTACTTTTAACGTCTTCTCTGTTACTGAGGATCATTTATCTACAGTACATAACCCATGGGTTCAATTGGCTATTATCAGTTTATTTATATTAAAGTTGTATAAAGCCTTTTGTGGCTACAGAGGGAGCTGCAGGAAGTCTGATAAATTGCCTCAAGTGATGTCATTTGACAGTGGGGGCCTCTGTAGCCCCATCTTTTATAGCCGCGACTAGCATAACACACCAAAATCTCCAACCTAACTGTAAGAGGAATGCGTGGAATAAAGAAGATGATGTTCTGCTGCATCAACTATTCTCAGTCATTAGATTCACTTCCCTCATATGCCTTCAAAGTAGCCCAGCTCTGACAACAGCTCTTTGAGAAAAATAACCTCCTTAAAGTCATTTTCTCATGTCGGGAATGTAGGCCAGACAAATTATCATCCTGACAGAGTAGTGCTGACCCTGGTCCAATTCTCCGATCCAAAAATACTGACGACTAAGGGATTTTGGGGACATTTCTATCCAGAAAGAAAACCAGGCCAGCTCGCACACTCCACAATCCCCCTGTGGTATGCCGTGACCCGTGTGCTCTGTGGTCGAAGGGTGTGGAGCCCTCGCTCGCTGCTCTCTCACGGTAAACACCGTTTGACACACTGACCAACTCTGCTCGAGTCAAACATATGTGGTTTGAAAACATTTCCCTCTATTTGGAGGAATTCAGGCTCTGCAGTGATCAGCGTGAAAACAAAAGCCTTCAAGAAATCAATGCGCTTGACTTAAAAAGCGCACTCTTCACTTCAGGTCGGCAGAAAAGAAGGAATCAGATAAAATCAGAGATGCGATCCTGATAATTTATGATAATTGCTTCCCAGAGGAGCGGTTATGAGTTATGTTTAGTGCACTGGAGATGTTTGAAACATTACCACTGAGTGCACTTTTGGACGTCCATTTGGCAATGAAAATGGATACTTCACCCTTTAAAGACAAACAGCAAAGCTGCCTGTTGTGGCAAGTGGTTTTATATGACCGGCTACACACCGCCGGCTGATGTTGAACGTAAAATGAACGACCGGCCACTGTTTAAAAGGCGTTACTTGTTCTGTGACCTTACTTGGCTTTTCTGAATTATGAATTAATGCTTATCAGATGAGATCATGGCCACATTAGTCAAGGGCCGAGGGTGTCAAATGCATTTTTTTCCCTGTCAGCTTCCAGGGAACATAAAACACGCGATTGTGCTTCGAAGACAGAGCACTGTGCAGAGATGAGGAAAGATTGTAGGCGTCAGATGGCGGACTCACAAACAAAAGCTCAGTTTCTTGCCAATTATTTTAATACAGGCATTACAAAAGTGACTGTCATTGCCCATCATCACTGCTGATAACAAGACATGCAGCTGTTAAATTGCTGTTTTATCTAAACTTCAAAGGGGAAGCATCTTCCTTTCAGTCTTACAAACCAAGGCTCTTAACTGTTCATTACCCCAACCCCCGACCCTTTCCTCAGCACAGCTTCCTCCTTATTTTATCTAAAGCATTCAGGGATTGCTCCTCAAATTACCTAAACTACATCCTAAGTCTCATTGGCTAAACCAATTTCCAGAAAAGCATCTTGTCACTACTCTTGCCTGGTAGGGAGAAGATGCTTTAGTCTTTTTTTTACACCTGCTCAATCCAATACTATAATACTCATATTCTGCAACTGTAAGAGTGTTTCCCTCATCTTTCACCTATATGACTGTGTCAATAAGGACAACTAAAAAACACACTATCCCCACCCATTCTGTATGGACAGCTGCAGACTGTTGTTCTTCACGGATTAACGTGGCCAGACCAACACGCCCAGGCAGCAGGGATCTATGGACAAGACTAATGTTTACAGAGACAGGAGAGAAGCTCTGTTTCCATCAAACAGACCAGGGCAGAATTTTCCTGGCTATTAGCAAGAGACCAGAGAACAAAGGGTTTCCTCTGCTGCCTTCAACACAGCCAGCCCACCGAAACCACAGCGCTGCGGAGTGCAGTCTGCCAGAGAGGGGTTATCGGAGACGAGCCAGAGACAGCTCTTACAAGCAAAATGTTTGATAAGGTATGCACCAATTTAGGTTTAAACCGCCCACAGTGTTGCTTCAGCTACTTGGATGTGACAAACAACAAAATGTAAACTTGGATCGCTCTTAGGAAATGCAGAAATTTCACCAGAAGCTACTGGATCCCTCCAAAAAGTCCTGAGGCTTAACTTTGCCCCATGTTTTATTCTACACACTGACTGAGGTCATGTTTTCTTCCTGCATCTGCTGACTGGATTTCCCCTATTTCCCTTTTTGCAAGCAGGCTCCAGTAGTCTTAAATGAGACCTTTCACAAAGCGTAGAGCCTTCCAGCAGCTGAACAGAAAGACGTGACCGAAAGGTCAAACTGACCTCACCGAGCTTGATATGCAGAAGACACGATCAGGCTTTTCTCACAGCACAATGTACCGGGGGACACGGCAGGTGAAAACATGCACCGGACAATCTTGAGATTTTGGGCCATTTTGTTTCCATAACATGTTCTTCCAGACTAGTGGAAAGAAAACACCCAGAATACATATTAAGGTGTGTACTTTAGCTCAGATTAATGCTAATGCGAGCCTGAATTCTCCACTTCAATATCACTTACATTCACCAAACTTCGCAGTTTTATTTCTATCTATATCCTAAAGGTGTTTACAGAGAGGTTTATTCATCATTTATAGTCTGATTTATATCACATTTTATTCCTTAAACCATGAAGGAAATTGACTTTTTTAGTGGGTGTCGGCAGTATTTTCTGATTTATGCTGTGATAAAAAGGAAATACCCCAAATTTCCTCCCTAAAATCCTTAAACTCGAATATGTCAACAAACAGCAACAAGAATTTTCAACCTGGCTTGAGCCAATGCTCAGTTTTCTGTTCTGGAAATGTATGCAATCAGTGCATTTTTAACTAGATAGTGCTTCATTTTAATATTCAAACACAACATTTCAGTAGTAAATAACTGGGGGAAATTCATGGTGATATCTCAGGCTGCTCTTGTATTACCTGGCCGTAGGACTATGCAGCTTATCTGCTGGTATAACGTACCTGTAGGTCGAAGAATTTGCTGTATCTCCTGTAGACGACATGAGAAGTGGAGTCTGAGTAGGTGACGTTGATGAGATAAACCTAGTGAGAGAAAGACAAGCACAAACACAAAGAGGCCCATTAGGAACAGAGTCACTTTGTCAGAGACATCACGGTACCGTCACCGCTCCAGCTTGAGCTGCCTTAATGACACAACGTGCAATCCCTCCTGGCTCAACTTCAAGAGGTCGTCAAAGGTCAGATAAACTCATTAAGTTCATTTGTTTCCATCACACATTGGAAAGCTATCAGGGGTCAATGAGAGGGCCAATACATTTCAAGTACATCATAAATTCAATTTACTATGAATTTTTGAGTGCAGATGATTGATTGTGACTTCAGGTTTTAAAAGTTTAAGTCTCAATTTTACAAGAAGCTGCAAAGTTGCATTCCAGCGACTTGTAAAACTCCCAACTTTGCATTTTACTTTCGCAGTGTCCACCTGAGTCGCTGTCTGAGAAGACAAATAATGCTCCCATTATGTCAGCAGCTTCCAGTACTTCCATCTATCAGCAGGAAATATGAAAAGGAAGACGTGTTTACTCATACAGGATCATTTCCTTGGCAGGCATCAGTCATTTACTGAACAAAACACTCTTGCCAGACGTTTTCCCAAAATAAATTCCCTACTTGCCTCAACAATAAAGGGCCAACAAACAACTGTTCGCGTCCTGAGGTTTCGGAAACAGATGGCTGCGTCCAATACATTTCCATCTAAGCGCATGGCACAGAGTGTTTACAAAAGCAGCATTTACACATATGGTGGCAATCTGCGAGGACACCAGTTACTATGAAATGCAGTCTTCATTCTGCACACAGTTCATTACAGAAAGAGTGTGCAGCGAGGCAGAACGAGCTCTCCAGCAGCTCGCTAATTAGATACAGACAGGTCGGTCAAACACTCTGGATATAGACAACAGCATGGCTCAAGGTGAAGGTGTATGAGGTCATGGTGAATCCCACACGAGCCATGGACCATGTTAATGTTTCAGCATGACGATAAAACTTCTGTGCTGTAAAAGTTTAACACATTATTTTGAGTTATTATTGCGTAATTTTTATGTGAGACTTAGAGTAGTGTCAGGAATCGATCCCTGATACCTCATGCCAAAGGATTTTATTCCTAACAGCAGATTCAAAACAAGCAAATGCGACAAATGAATGGTTTATGTGTGGACTCATCTGCATTAAATAACACTGACTTGTGGTCAGACAAAGCTAAGCTAAAAATCTGTATTTAACGAGGGTGTTGGTGCAGTAAAGCACACAGCTGAAGACTTCCCATTGGATCTCAGCTCTCCTAAAAAAGATCCTCTGGCAATGTATGTAAACAAGGATGAGTTGCCATGCTGCATCTGGCCGCAGTGCCACGAGTCCCTGGAAGGAAGTCACACTTGAACAGCGTTGACAAAAGACAAAGGGTTGCTTCTTTCCTCTCGCAAACCGGATAAGCATTTTCAGTTGCTTAGCTCATAGATAATGAGATTTTATTTTTTTCCTCCCTCTTCTTCCCTCGTGGGGACTTCCCAGTCCACCCTCACCTCCAGCTTCCATCCCAGGGGAAAAAGTCTGTGCCCTGTGTTTAGTGGCCTTGGGGAGGCTCCCTCAGCAGGAGATGGATGATGCAATTGATCCTAACTCTCAGGTTAATTAATCCAATTGTACCTGATGGACTAATTGATTTTTGCAGTCCCGCTGAGACATGTCTCGTGGCTCATCAGATTTGATTAGTTGAGTTAGTAAGATAACACCAAGACCAGACCCTGCAGTGACACAAGACTAGGAGCCTACAGCGAGGCTAACAACTCTATTAGGGCCGCATTGAGGCATAGTTAATGCTTTGTGCCACGTGCTAACATTAGAATGCTAACAATGCCGATGTTTGACAAAGGTTTTACTCCGTCACCATGTTAGTTCAGCGTGTTAACATGCTTACATTCTCTAATTGGCACTAAATACAGATGAGCCTGATCGGAATGTCGATAGATTTGCAGGTTTTCAGTCAGATACAGAGGTATTTTGACCTGATTACAGCACCAGAGGAAACGTCAGAGGCCTAACAAAGTCACTGGCATTCAGCCTCTGGACATAATGAATTTCTGTGCAGCAGTCCATCTAATAAAGTCTGGCCAAAGTGGTGGACCAACATCCATGGAGCCACACCACCACCAATGGCACCAAATACTTCTTAAACATGTTTGCCTATTTTAAAATGAGCCTTTTTCTATGCGTTTTATTACAATGTTGTTCATTTTTAGCCGTGCTTTGGTCCAGACCGAAATATCTCAACAACTGTCGGATGGATTGCCGTTAAATCATCACACTTTCATGTCCTCCTTAGTGTGAATTATATGAACGTCTTGTTCGAGCACCAGCAGCAGTGACTTTTACTTTTACATATGTCAACGTGTGTTTCTTTACTTGCAAGTTCCACCTGTTTATAGCCCATCACCAGAAACAGTTTGAATCAAGAGGTTTGTTGGCATTACTCTGCCTCAGCAGAGATGAGTGATTCACTACATCCAGGGAACAATGTGGGTGTGCTGTAACTACTCCATCTGTACAGGCTATCAAACTACTACAAGATGATTTATGTTCATTGCACAAAATCTCATTTAGTCTAACTCGAATTACCGCATGCTAGTCTTTTGTTGTTTTTTCTGCTACTGTGTACATATCTGCTCTGTGAATCACTTCTTCCTGTGTCCATTGAGAGAAAAAAGGGAGACATATATTATTTATATTTTGCGATGGCTCCCCCACCACTCACAGGGGGGAAAGTGCTCTGCTAATGTTAGTTTCCAGGCCATATTAGCCAATTAGCTCCGCTGGTCAGCTGCAGAACATTACTGTACATTACACATTGCTTTTACATGAACTCTTATGTCAGTACTTGTGCTTTTAATATGTGGTTTTCTGCATAATTATTTGTACCGCATGGATGTTTGTGTACTGCTGCTATGACACACTAAATCATTCAGGGATGAATAAAGTATTTATCTATCACGCTAATGTCAGAATGCTCAAATGCTACTGTTTAACAGGTGTAATATTTAGTTCATTAACATATTCACCATCTTATTTTAACATGTTAGCATGCTAGTGTTAGCTACTTATTAAAAAAACAAAATAATAAAGCTGATCCAGATGAAAATGTTGTTAGTTTTGGAAGCACTGGCTGAGAAACCAACATAAACCAAAGTATACTGACCCTTGTGTAGATGTATTCACATGATCACAACACTAGAAACTATAGCGGTAGTAAAAACTACAATAATAGAGGTCGGAAATGGCTTTAAAGGGGCACTATGTTGTTTTCGAGAACAAATTCAAACTCAGAATTTGAAAATGTACTATATTAATGAGGTAATAATACAAACTCAGAAATATGTAGAGTTTCCATAAGTGAATAAACAAGTTGTTCTCAGAGGGAAATAACGTCCCCAGAACACTCGTGGCAAAAGGTGGCAGGGTCCGCCACATATAAACAAAGTAAAACAGTCTGAAATTGTGTTGTCCTTTAAAGTCAGCGAAGATTTTTGTCATCTGATTTAAATTTCTTCCCCAAAAACTACACAGTGCACCTTTAATGGCGCAAACTGTGGATGAAAAGTCAGAACAGAACCAACATCAGGTCAGATGTTGTCCATTAATCCACATTTCACAACCTCATGGTGGCAAAAGAGTCAAATTCAGAGGATCACCAGAGTCCCTGGGATCCATCCTGTGAACACCACTGTCTGTATAAAACTGCAAGGCAGGCAAATCCACAGACCCACACTGCCATCCACAGAGCTGCGAGCAAGGCTAAGCTCTAAGTTACACTTGTAAAGTTAACTACTGCGTCTTAACCAACATGACAGCAGAAAGACAGAAAACAAGAAGACACACTTACATAATGTTTGGAGGGATTCCTTCTCTTCTGCACGTCCACTACATTGACGTCAAGCACCGTCCGGAGCTGCATCTTGACTTCTTCTTGCACCAAGAAAAGACTCTTAAACTCTACAGAAGACAACGCTCAGCCATGAAAACGACATAAGAGTGTCTGGAGAGAGAAGAAAAGTTGTTGCGAGGTGAAGAAAAAGTCTCTAGGCTTTGCGTGCATCCATGAAATGATGGTGTCGGGCGGTCTCGGAGCCTCTGGACTCGTTGTGAAACATGACAACGCAGTAAAAGCAAACGACTAATCTGTCTTCTCCTCCCTCCAGAGGGGCTGCGGAGCACGGACAGGAGGGCAGAGCTAATCAATGTGTGCGGGGCGGTCCCGCTGCCTGCAGCTGGCCGGACACAACACGGGACACTTTGAAGACAGAAGCCACAGACTGTTTGCGACCTCGTTTTGTTGTGTCTTACTTGTAAAATAAAGCAAACTCTTATAAAGCTGAAAACCAGGGAGAGTTTGGAGGATAGCTTACATCATGAAAAGCACATTTTCAAAGCGGATGGGAAGGAAAATAGTAATGCTGCCTTCAAGTGTCCCTCTTTCCCGTTATAAAAGATACATATAATATATGAAATGTATTCTTAACTTCAGGTAAACAGCTTGTATGACCAGCCAAAGAGAAGTATTTAACTTTTTATCCTTGCCTGACAGTAGCAGCCGATAGTATCCGTGTTTTATTGGGATTTCCGACAGCACGTAAACTCCGCATCTGGCAAATGACTCTGCTCCCTCCTGCTGGAGGAGGAGGAGGAGTGAGCGTGGAGGTGAAGAGGAGCCTGCAAGTTAGCTCATGTCTCCACACGGGGGCGCTACACAACACACAAAGTAGATCCCCTCTGCTTAAACATGTGAACAAGTGGAACAGTTGATGTTTATTATTAATATTATTAATATTTGCACTCTGCACAGGTGAGGAGCACATTGGATCAAGTACTCCACCTAAGTACAGTTAAAGATGCTCATTGGCTGATTGTTTTTATGCCTAGACAAACTAAATAAACAAACTCTCTTTGTTTTCATGACTGAATAAATTGAATAAACAAACTGACCTTAGAGGACAACACAATTTCATACTGTTTTACTTTGTTTATATGTGGCGGACCCTGCCACCTTTCTAGCTTCAAACAGTGTTCCTGGGACCTTATTTTCCTCTGAGAAAAACTTGTTTATTCACTTGTGGAAAAAATAAACCTCTATTAGTGTATTTTTTACTACAGCTATATATTTTCTAGTGTTGTGATCATGTGAATACATCTACACAACGGCATACAAAATAGTCCATTACTGTTTTATAACATGTTTAAATCATCATTGTCAAATATAAATGTAAGCAAGCTGTATATGCTGCATATTGACATGTATGCACACACTGTTAAATCCATCTACTTCATGCATATAAAGCAACCTGTTTAATTACTTAAGCACTCTACACACTAGAGACTAAACTACTTGTACACACTAGTTAAATGATCATGTTTAGTAAACAGTCAAATGTACTTAAGGATCAAAGTCTTAAGCTTGCTCTTTTATATTTAGTCTTATCTCTGTGTTTTATATTTCTTGTTTACTTCTTTTTGCACCAGTATTGTATTTTGTGAAGCATCTGATTTTATTGCATTTTATTTGCTTAATTTGTCTATCTCGTACTGTATGATATATATTCTGTGAAGCACCTTGTTACTTTGATTTTGAAAGGTGCTATAGAAATAAAGTTTATTATTATTATTATTATAAATTCCTTGTATGTGTAACCATACTTGGCCAATAAAACTGATTCTGGTTTAAATTAGAGTCAACTCAAATAACTTACAAACCTAAAATGCTTCTGAGGCCCCAATGTGAATGAGAATTAGTTCTTACTGGTTTGCCTGGTTAAATAAAGGTCAAATAAACAAAATAATTAATACAATAACAACAACAACGACAACAACAACAACAACATATACAACACAGAAAATAGTAATTCTGGAATAGTAGAATTACTCTTTTTTGTTTATTATTATACTTTTTCGATTAAAATAAAGCATTTCTACTTTGTGTTACATTTTGTACAGAGCATCTGTGACAATGAATTGTCCACAGGATACTAAAAAGACAACACCCACCCCAACCACAGTCTGTTCACCCTGCTGTCAAAGAAGTATCCGCCATGGCACCACCAAACCACAGAGCACTTTCTCCTCCTGAACTCACCCTCAACACTCTTTTGTTTTGTGTGTAGCTTAGGTAACTACAACTACAAATGTTATTACACAATTGTGTGCTGCATAATGACAAATTAATCTTGAATTGCTACTTTTACTTAAAGATCTTAATAGTGATGTGAACCTACAATTTGATGAGTTCAATGTGAAGGAAAAAAATTGTATTTTACCAATAATTATGATCCAATAGTGAGTTTTAATGAGCAACAGGAATACTTAAAGTACCTTATAGCCTATGTTGTTGTAGGTTAGTGAAAAATATGAAAATAAAAGACCAACTGAACTTAATCATAAGGTTGTTTCTTATCTGTTAAACTGACAGGTTAGCGTACACCTTATGTTAAACAACTTCTAGTCTCTCTACCATTTTTTTCTTCGCCATGACAGCATCACAAGTAGCATGCGTGGTAGAGCCGAGGGGCCGAGCCGCTGAGCAGCACGTCCTGCTGAGGAGGAGATCCAGGAAACAGATACAGCTAACCAGCGGCGTCAAGCTAACCAGCGACGGACCGACTGACAGCGGAAACATCGACATTAATCTCCGAAGTAAACGCTTTTAGTAGGGTTTTACTGTGACGTTACAGCAACATAAAACAGATCTCGCAGAATAAACTCGTGATAAACATGAGCGTCATGTTAAATTAAGTGGAAAATAAGCATCCTGACTGAGCAAACAAGATGGAACGTTAACGTCACAAAATGGTAGAACGCCGTTTCAACGGCTAGCTTAACTGTTAACGGTCATGAAGAACATAACTTTTATTCATGTATTATTTATTTATTTATTTTACATTTAGACATTCATTCTTTTATTTGTGTATTTAATTATTTATTTCTGCATTTTTTTTATTTATTTATAATAATATATATATATTTTTCAAAGCTGGCAATATTTCACACTCGCCAAATAGCGCAAAAGATTGTTAATATCGCATTATTTGCTGTTCTGACATGTATTATTAATTTTCTCTTAGCTAATTTTAATGACTTTCTTTTACGCCTCTCCGTTAGCGATGCTTTTATTTTGGAACGTCTTTAGCGGAAATGAAAAATAATACCGTTAGCTTGATGCTAGTCCGCTAACTTCTCTGTGGTCAGCCAACCGAAGCATGGGGTCCTGTGGCTCTCCGGTTTTCGCTCGCTAACGTTAGCTTAATGATGAAAATGTCGTACTGAGTGTGGCGATACTGAGGATATATCCTGTGTCATCTTTTTTTTTAAAAAAACGGGGAACACCAGCCTGTGCCTAACGGCGAACTCTTCTCCGTATCTCTCAACCTCCCCGACCAGGCAGCCGCGTCCTGTGAGCACTGCTAGCTATGATGTGATTATGAACAACTGCCGTCGAGGGAAGTTATAATTGACATTATCACAGCTGAATGGCGACCAAAGCAGCTTGCCTGCCTTCATTTAACGCCCGCATGCTGTTATTTCGTTAGCCATTTGAGCTCCGCCGACGGGAGGGAACCTCTATAATTTCTTGGCGGAAATAACCGAAGAGACCGCATCCACAGACGGCACTGTAACTACTTCACGTCCGAAAAGATGTCTTTCTTCAATTTTCGGAAGATATTCAAGTTGGGGCCTGATAAGAAGAAGAAGCAGTACGAACATGTACACAGGGACGTAAACCCAGAGGAGATTTGGGAAATCATTGGTGAACTGGGTGATGGAGCGTTTGGCAAAGTGTTCAAGGTAATGTGTTACATCCGCCTTGGGGGTTTCTAACCTATTTCTTTTAGACACTCCTCGCCTCCATTGTGTTAAATGATGTTGCATTCAGGTCGTGGCATATTTCATTAAAATGATCATCGTCTAGGCGGTTTCCTCCAGGCCACTAGAAATAGACATTTTCGTTCATGTGTGTGCTGTGACGCTCATTAAAAACGGGGCTGTCGCTGCGAAAATCTTCCTGTGGAGCATTATGTGATGAAAACATGTGTTTAGTGACAGACTAAACTCACCTGGCGAGTGTGTCAGAGGCATCTTCAGTTTAGGAGGGTGCAAGTAAGGTAGGCCAGGTTATAAATATGACTTTGCAATGTCATTGAGTTGGCCTCAGCGTGGTTCACTTCCACAGAATAAACATGGCCTCATAAATGTCAAATCTAGAGAGCAGGTGCCATTAAAAGTCAAATCCCAGCCTTTGGGAGTTTGTCTACAAAAGCAAGGGCAGGTAGTTTGTGAATGCCATACAGTGTGACAGGTGCACAGGTGTGTATATATGAGTGCAGTGGTTAACACTTGAGGTTGATGGTCTGTTTGTTTCGTCAACACAGACTGTAAATTATACATGAGGTGGAGACAATACCCACAACACCAGTTCTGTGCAATGCAAATTTAATGACAAATCCCCCCAAACAATGCTTGTGAACATTCAGTTTTTGTACAGGGATTGTTTCCATCTGCAGTTATCCCAAAGGCTGTAGTTTGCAGTGTTGGATTGCGTTATACGGCGAGGTATTCATGGTTTTGTGTCCACCACCTGTAATCTCTGCTGCCTGACGTACCTCTCCAGGTTTATCTTTGTGTGGATTTGTACTGGGCTGAGAACAGCCTCTGGGAAAAGGTCAGCAACATGACAAATAGTCAGCTCTGCTCATGTACCAGTAGGTCTTTGAGTGAAGGTTGAATGGTGTTTTTGTTAATCTCAATACAACCTCTTTTAAACAACTTTCAATAAAGGATTGAGGAGTAAACTACAGGTTTTACACCTGTTATCAGATCAGAAGTAGTAGAGCTTCAACTATTAGTTGATTGAAAGAAAATTAGTTGCCAACTATTCTGATCGATTAATGGTTTCAGGCATTAATGATCTTCATGAAGAGTCTTTGGGTTTTTGTCTTTGGCTGGACTAACAAAGCAATTTGAAGACGTCACTTTGGGCTCGGGAAGATTGTGATGACCATTTTCCCCAATTTGTTGACATCCTTTAGACTAAATGATGGTGAAAGTAATCATCGGTGTGTCCCTAAAATAGTTTCACACGAGGCTCCATCTCCTCATTGGTACAGGGCTCTTGAACCCAGTTGAATAGCTCTCTCCCTCTCTCCCTGTGACTTATGTTGTCCCTTCCTGGAACTCCTCTGATCAAATAATGTAGCAGATGGCCCAGAAATCTCCGTTTGCTAGTTTCCAAGTCACATTAACTGATTAACTAACCGTGATGAAAGCCAGAAGACTATCGTGCCTTCTCAGACTACAGTCGAAGACTGATATACAGTTTTGTGTGTATAGAAGACATCGAAGGGGTGGGGAGGCGTTGCCTTCATCAGGTCAGGTTACTATCAACACAGACTACGTATTTCATCAGTTATTTCACAGGCATTTGGTGGCTTCCTCATTTGGGCGGGGTGACAAAAATTGCCAGTGAAGTGTGAATCAGCTGACATCATCCTAGCCTTTCTTAGTGAAGAGGTGTGTCCCTTTTATTGTACCTAACACAAACTGCTTAAATGATTGTCCGTGCTTAGCCCATCAGTCCACTTAGTCAGAATGGCATGCATGTCTTATAATATGAGAGACAGACATTCAGTCCTGCTGAGTAGTGTGACCATGCAATACAGAATCATCCTTATTATGATTGAACCAATTTTCTAATGTTAAAAGATCATAAAAGGATTGTTTGACACCCACATCCTCTCATTTATTCCCTCAAACCAGACCAGACCAGAGTAGTGTAAAATGTTGTATCCATAATGACTAAAGGCCACAGACTCCACTTAAATAGCTCAACGACAGACAAATTATTGCTGCCCTCTCCATCTTGAAGCTAATGTTAAATATGTATTAATGGTGGCCTGTGCTAGACAGGCGTCAGCCAGTACAAAGGGAAAGACACAGCGAGTGTGTCAGGTCAGAACTGTGTAAATATAGGGTGTGACACAGTCTGCTCTGCAGCAGTTGGTCGTAACACTCCCTCCCTTCTCTTTTTCCTTAACTCCCAGAGATTGTGTCTGTATCCATAAACAGTAAATCCCAAGCAGGCCTTAAAAATAACCTCCTGTGACTTGTTTGACAGAGTGAGAGGTAATTTTTTGTATTAGTCTCTTCAGTACAGCCTAGCCAGGAATGAAGATTTTGGAGCATGTGTTACCAGAAACCTATTACAGAAGAAAAGTATTTGGTATAATCTCCAAGTTTGTGCCACTGCAACTTTATTTGACCCTACAGCAGGTGTATGAAAGTGAAAGGAAAGAAAGAAGAGATGGTAGAAAAGGAAGAGGAGGAAGTGAGCAAGCGTGATAAGATCAGCTTTTGCTACTAGGTCAGGAGATGATGGGGTGGTTTTTTTCCTTTACAGTTATTCCCCTTTCAAATACATATCTATGTGTTATCATAAAGTCTACGAAATGTATTTATAGAGATCGCTTTGATCTACACAAGCCATAAAGTGTTCCAGTGTTTATAGATCTACTTTCAAAGTGGCTTTTGTCTTTAATGAAGTTGTTGTTGTTGATGGATGTTCTTCCACAATAGCCACTTCACAGCACTGCCCCAGCAAAGTAAGCCAAGCTGATTGTTCTGTAAGACAGCCAGCGATATAAGAAATATATTAAACCCCACACTCAATGATCAGTTTCCTTCTTTTGTGCTCCATGTTGCTTTCAGGCTCAGAACAAGCAGAATGGGACCCTTGCTGCTGCCAAGGTTATCGACACAAAGACGGAGGATGAGCTGGAGGATTACATGGTAGAGATTGACATTCTGGCCTCCTGCAACCACCATCACATTGTCAAACTGCTGGATGCCTTCTACTTCGAAGGCAAACTTTGGGTAAGTAAGCAAAGCGCCTGACTGAGAGAACTGTTTTTTTTTCTTCCTCGTTTGTTGCTGTTGATTTGAAGCCAAGGAGACACAGAGGCAGTGAACCAGTCACGCATGGAGACACACAAATTCATCACAAGCCAGTATTCGTCATGCTGTTACTCAAAGGACTCTTGTATTTTTATATTAAAGGATAATAGTAATGCGTTTTCTCTCTCTTGCACTGCATGTTCTATTGCTTGAAAAAAAACATATTATAGATTGTACATCATCTTATTTAAACTGATGGATTATGTTATTACAATGTAGGTTAAGAAAAGCTCTGATAACAACCGAATACTTCCCATTTTGACCCTCCCACAAATCTTAAGCTGTGAATACGGTTCCTTAAAAGTGACAAAAGAGCGAAACGTGTAAAAGCCCCTTCTGAAAAGATTCCTGCGTCTGCTTCCTTATCAAGCTATTTTAGCGTGAGCAGAGAGTTGAGTCACAGTGCATTTTTAATACATAGTCAGTAGATCTCATTCTGTGTGCAGTAAGAGGCCCCAGAACAATTAGGTCCTGGCAGGTGGTGTCATGTGACCATCCCTTGTGGACTGGCCACATCTATGGGATGATAATGGAGTGGTTTTGGTGGCTAGAGAAAGTGCCTGTGAATAATTCAGAGCTGCATACAGGTTGTCCCTCGGGCCCCCGTCTTAAAGCAGCATTATGAATGTGTTACTGCCTCTGCTTTGCATGTGTTTGGTTGAGTTAATGTTTTTTAAATTTTTTTCTGCGAAATATCAATCATGGAAAGTATGTTGCTGAGAAAGGGAGGGTTTATATGCATGCATGATGTTCAATTTAACCTGAGATTATGATCAGCAGACTTTAATTTGTGCACATTTGTTACACCTGTCAGTATCCTACCAAAGTAAATCACCAGGGAGATTCCTGTGGCACGATAAGTTGTTGTTATGCAGAACAGGAATAACTGCTTGGTCTGTCCTCTCTTTATTTTGAATCCCTGAATAGAGGGTGGTGCTCGGGTGTAGCTTTGATTGATTTTTTTGTATCATCTGATACCATGAGCTGCCGTCTGACTGGCAGTGCCAATACAGATGAAGTGGTGGCCGGGTACATTACATCAGCTACTACAGCTGAGGTCAGGAGATGGTCTGGTTTACATCTCAATAACAGTAGAGGGGAATGGTATTATGTTCATCTAATGCACTACAGCTTCATATGCTCTGTAAACTGTTGAATCCATAGTTATGGATTGTATCATCAGACAGGAGGTCATGTGGTTAAGTGTGCCTCACCTCTGCTGGGCATTGGATCATTATGCTCTAGTCTAAACTTTTACTGTAGATTTACATGTATGTCGTTAAAACTGTCACACAGGGAGTGACAAGTGAAAGTCAGTTTAAGTCATTAAGGTTTTTGACTCCCTGACTTACAGTCTTTCATCAGTGCTTTCTTTTCACATCTTCCCTAATATAACTAGAAGAGGTCAACAGATAGTGGATATTTAAAGGCCGATATAATAACGAGGTTGGGGGATAGTTAGTTCTGTTGGACAATAGACGATGTGCTGTTCTGTGGCTGAACTGGCCAGGATTACTTCTGTTGTGCATCCCATTACATTGTTAAAAGCCTTACAAACCTGTGGTAAAATCAGCTGTTCCAACGTTTAACATCACAACGGGATCGCAAAGATTTAACGGTAGCTCATATTTTCTAAACCTATCACCAGCGTAATGCGGGGGAGGTGTTTCATGGAGTGGAGAATTACTTTCTGAAAGAAATATCTCTGATGACATGGTAGTCTCTTAGCCTAAATTGAAAACGTGACAAAGTCTGTCGTGCTTGTATGGCTGCTGCATATCTAACGTTAATGTACAGTAGTTACTTGTCTGTGTCAATTTGTTTACTTTAGATTAAGAGGGAGAAGGAGATTACGAGGATTTAGATATTTTCAGCAGAAGTGGCCCTCAATTGATGATGATTGACTCAGCGTACACTCCATGCAAAATGGTGACGTAGTCCCCCGCGGTCGGCGGAGGCTGCGCAGCCATCGGCAACTAGCAGAGCCAAGTTCAGCTGATAACAAGCCGATTATTTTGACCGAATACCTCTATCGATATTGCTACAAAATTGTAGGCATGACTATTGGTACTTTCACAAAATATTACCCGATAAGATTTTTGATAAGTAATCATCAGTGATGTGGGTATGATGACTAAGTGAGTAAAGTAGTATATAATATATATCAGGATACAGGATATAATAATATCCAGAATCTAACACGATATAATGTCATATCACAATAACGATGCAATATCAATGTATAACCACATTAACACAAAGGATTATGCTTTATCTCTTTAAAACATTTTAATGCTTACCAAAATGAGGAAATTGTTACGCATCAGGATGTATGTTGAAATATCCTGGATGTGAGTCATACCTACACATACACCCTAAAGAATGAGAATGTATTTTGTAGAAGTTGTTTTAACCGGATGACCAACTGTCAAAACCCAATCCGCACACTTTTTGCTTCAGAATCGTTCTGAACATACAGAAATCATGAGCAGATGATCCCTCTCAGTGTCTCCATCTTGCAACTGAGAAAACCTCTGCTGATATTTCGACCCAGCGAGGACTGACACATAAAGACTGTCCTGAAATGGAAAAGAAAAGATGCGTCTGTAGAGGATGCTCACTGCGGCTGATCGATCGGCTTCTTGGAATGTCTCCACAGCGTAATCAATAACATAGAGTAGGGGGTTCTGATGTTTTTCTCATAAAGGTCATGTTGTTCACCTACATTGCATAACCAAAGTTTGTCCTTAAAGCAAATGATGGATTCATCGCGCTACAATGCACATGACTTATCGCTCTGCTCTGTTTTGCAGATTCTGATTGAGTTCTGTGCGGGTGGTGCAGTGGATGCCATCATGCTGGGTAAGTCCCTCATTCATCGAAGGAAACAGAAAATTATTATAAAGCTCTGGAGCCTTTTTCTTTGCTCCATCCTCAAGTGCCAACTCTCTCTATTCCATCCAGAAGCCTCTGCGGGATTTTTTTTTTTCCCTCTCCTCAGTTGGAGATGTCGTTTCCAACTGTGTAATTATTGTAGCTCAGATTTCAAGGAGTGGTTAGTCCACTTCTGATGCGTGCATTTTCTCTCTAAAACTACACCTCGCCACTTTTCTCCAAGCGAATTACCATAACAAAAAGGATGCCAATTAATTCACTTTGCTTTTGTATGTTGATGCATTTTGCTTTGTGGTCTGACTCACACAGAGAGAAATTTCTTCCCCCAGATTTGTCCAGTCATACATGCTGGCTGGTGTCAGGGTGGAGTTTTGTCGTCCAGTTGCTATTGGAAACCATCAGGCTATCGTATTTTGATATATCCAAATGGCTCAGTCTGTGTTTTTGAAAGTGCATCACAAAAAACACAAAAACTAGATCACTCATGAATTATCTCTGTGCATGTGTATCCACAGAACTGGAGAGGCCCCTGACAGAGCCCCAGATCCGGGTGGTGTGTAGACAGACCTTGGAGGCCTTGATTTACCTCCATGAGAATAAGGTCATCCACAGAGACTTGAAAGCCGGGAACATTCTCCTCTCCTTGGATGGAGAAGTAAAACTGGGTAAAAATCTCTCATCTTTTGCTGCATTTGCCACTAAATGTGAAGGATTATCACTCACGTTCCAGCTAAGCACACGTCAGATTACTCGCTTTAGAGTATTACACAGAACAATAAGTGATTCATTGTTGATTCCTCTCTCAGATGTATGTCCTTGGTGGCTACTCTGAACCTTCCAGCGGGGCCAACACTAATAGGCTTAAGTAGCTAATTAGTAAAGTCAATTTTGGATCCCTTGGCCATCAGTGCAGCGCCAACCAGCTGAGCTATGTGACTTGTGGGATTGTGTAAAAGTGCACAGCACAGTGTTGTTTACATATGATAAGACTGGAATGACTCATTCATGTGGCATCAAGTTTTTAAAAAAGTGTATTTTTTATACACCACTTATGTACTGGAGTCGGTGATGCATTGAATCGGTTACATAATACTCCAGAATTAAGAGCATTCATGTTGCTGCTGTAGCATCCATAGCTGCCGGCTCCCCGATGATTCATGTTCTGTAGGCAGAGGGGTCATGACGCAGCCTGGCAAACAATAATTATCAAGCAGTCACCAGACTTAATGATAGATCTCTCTTTCCCTCTAATGTGTGCACACTGTAAGTGGTGTGAGGAGAAAGAGAGGAGGCTGAAATAGTTTTACAGGTGACAGAACAGCTGGGAGTGATGATGGACTCCCAGAGCATTATGAAAGGGAGATTCTTCAGTTTTATTGGGGTCATAATTAAAGAGTTATGGCAGGTTAGTTAAGAAAGGATTCTCCCATAACTGTGTTGCTTTAGTAGAAATGTGAAATATTGTGTTATTTTATGTCTTTTATTCCAATGGTTTTACAACACAAAGTGTCATTGTGCAGTTGATTTGCTGATGAAAAGGATTGTAATTCATTTCTTCTTTCAGCTGACTTTGGGGTGTCTGCTAAAAATACCAAGACGTTACAGAGAAGAGACTCTTTCATCGGCACTCCGTATTGGTGAGTCATCAGCGTGGATACAAGAGGGCATTCACCCCTGTCTATCTGATAATTGTCTTAGCGTGTCCCACAGCTAGGGGTGATGATTATTTTCTATGCAGTGGCACAAAGCTGTCATGGAATGTGGGATAAGAGAAAAAGCCTCATTCAGCAATTCGGATGCACTCTGGTGTTTGATGACCTCAGCCGAAAATACTGAATAGGCTTCCTATCTTTCAAATTCCAGACAGATGCACACACAAACAATTTTTTTTTTTTTTTTTTTCCACTTAATCTTTAAGGATCACAAAGCAACATGTCTGAATGAACTTGTCCAAAAGTAGCTTAATGCTAATCACAAACCCACTGACTTCTAATCTCACAGGATGGCCCCAGAGGTGGTGATGTGCGAAACGTCCAAAGACCGTCCCTATGACTACAAGGCCGACATCTGGTCCCTCGGGGTTACCCTGATAGAGCTGGCACAGATTGAGCCACCCAACCACGAGATGAATCCCATGAGAGTGCTGCTGAAAATAGCCAAGTCCGAGCCACCCACACTCATGCATCCCTCTCGCTGGTGAGATGGTGTACTGGTGATAACTAGAGGAGAGGTGTTTCCGGAATGGAGATAAGGAAATGTTGACTGTTGAATGTGTGAGAGCTTGGTTAATTGTTAATGCCTGACTCTGAATGGCCACAGGGAATGTATGGTATTAATTATATTACACAGAGCAGGACCCAGGGACATTTATTCTGGCCTACAGCCGGCAAGCTGAATCTTTTTTATTTGTCCTTGAAAGGTCACCAGAATTTAACGACTTTCTGCGGAAATCTCTTGATAAGAATGTGGACAATAGGTGGGGCCCAATACAGCTGCTACAGGTGAGCTGCATGACTTCGTTCACTCCCTGCTGTTATCTCACAGTACACAACCATCCACACAGCCTGTAATATAACCAAAATAATGCATAAACACACATAATAAAATTTGAATGTGTTGTTTCTGTTTTGCTGTTCGTTCTTCTGTCTAATTCACGTTGATGTTCTTGTGTCTCTGTCCGTCTACATAGCATCCTTTTGTATCAAGTGTCACTGATAGCAAACCTCTCAGAGAGCTCATCGCTGAGGCCAAAGCTGAAGTCACAGAGGAGCTCGAGGACAGCAAAGAGGAGGAGGAGGAGGAAGAGGCTGATACACCTGTGGTATGTAGATTTATTGGCGTACTTAGGGGTCTCACTTAGGCCATCCTGGTTCATGTCACAGATTTTATTGAAAAAAAAAAATAATAATCACAATCAAATCAAAAGGGAATGGCTCTTTGAGATGAATTTAAAATTTGCTTTTGATTCTTTGTATGTGTATTCTACAGAAGCATATTGCTGCCTTTGTTTGTATGTTGTAACAATAACACTTTCACGTTATAAATCAATAGTGATTCATTTATCTTTTTCTGGTGTGGCAGCAAAATATATAATATACTGCTGCCTTAGTATTCAAAACCTCACCAACTGCTTATTTTTTAACTAATTAGTTTAAACATTGAGGAAACTCCATCGAATATTTGAACCACATATTCATCTAAATAGTTGTTGCAGAATGATTACAATAATAATCTAATTATTAGCAATATATCATTATTTTATCTGAACAGAGAATCTTTTATTTTCAGAAATTAAAATCTTCAGTAGTTTTCACTTTGCAACTAAATTTTGATTCTGTGAAGTTTTCATATGGTTCTATCGCATCCAGAAGTTATGTGGTCCCCCATAAAAAAAAATGTGCCTCAGATCTCACTAAAAATAGTTTTAGAGCTGGAAAAGAAACACCTTTTAATATATTTTACTCTATATTTACAGACGATACATTGCCCACTGCAGTTCTTGTTGATCTCTTTGTGAAATGCATTGCTGTGACATTTTCTATCACTAACTGATGACATATTTTGATGTTCATATTTCTCTAACTGTATGCTCAGACGGCTCCTGGGCACAAGCGAGCACCATCAGATGTCAGCATGGCCAGCTCAGAGGATGACAAAGTCCCACCAACTCCCTCCACGCTGGAGTCTGTTACAGAAAAGCCGACGGTCGAGCCTGCTGAGGACCGCACCAGTGATAAGCTCTCTGATGAAGGACTTGGAACGAGTGAAGTAGACAAGGCTGAGGAGGAGAAGCTCAATGAGGTGTCTGATGTCAGTCATGAAGACCTGCCGCCTAGGCCCGCCAGGGCTTCGATCGCACCGGAGTCTATAGATCCTAAACCAGAAGATGGTCAAGTTGAGGAGATTTCTGCTGAGCCTGAAGTATCACAGCCGGAAGAACCTGTGGAATCAACAGATACTCAAGAACTTGTAACAGATGGTCAAGAAACAGAGGAGGAACAGAAGGAAGTACAAGGAGATAAAACAGAGGAGGAACAGAAGGAAGTACAAGAAGATAAAACAGAGGAGGAACAGAAGGAGGTACAAGGAGATAAAACAGAGGAGGAACAGAAGGAGGTACAAGGAGATAAAACAGAGGAGGAACCTACCCAAGTAATAGAAGAAGAAAAGGAGCCAGAAGAGGTGAAAGAGGAGGAAGAAAAAGAAGCAGGTGCAGAAGAATCCAGAGAATCACAAGAGCAACCTGAAGAGGCACCAGAGGAACCAGAATCCTTACCAGAGAAAGTGACACAAGTAGAAGAAGAAAGCAAAAAACCAGATGAAGAGATTCCTGATCATAAAGACTCAGAAGATAGAATAGAAGACATTGTTAATGGAACAGATGGTAACACAGACACAGAAATCATAGATTCACATGTAATAGACACAAACATAAATGGAGACACAGACACAAAGCCGAGTGTGGATGAGTCCCCTGCTGAGGTTTCATTGGAGAAGGAGGCCAAAGAAAGTCAGCCAGAGGAGAAGCCTGCGGAGGAGGCCCCTGAGGAGGCAGAACAGCCTGAGCAAGACAATCACCCCAGAGAGGAGGTTGAAGTGGAGGAACAGGCACCAGCTGCATCCATAAATGGAGTCAGTGATGAAGCCAAAGACACCCCTGAGGATTCAGAACAAGTGGTCCCATGTAAAGATGTCCCCGCGAAGGAAGATGAGGAGAAAGCCGCTCGTGCAGATGAGAGCACGTCCCAAGATACAGTCTCTGTCCCAGAGAGCGAAACCGATTCAGAAAGCAAGATCGAGCATGGAAGTCCTGCTGTGATCAAACCGGATATGGAGAAAGACTCTGACTCTGGAAGCAGCTCTGCTGCTGATAGTAACAGCCTTGACCTCAATCTGTCCATCTCTAGCTTCCTGTCCAAGAGCAAAGAAGGGGGCTCTGTGTCTATGCAGGTAAGCATAAAGTGTTCTCATGTACAGCTCATGTCAGTTTTAAATTAGCAACACCATTTTGATCATATGAGCCCTCAAAATAACCCTGTTTCATTTATAGGAGTCAAGACGTCAGAAGAAGACTCTGAAGAAGACACGTAAGTTCATGGTGGACGGTGTGGAGGTCAGTGTGACGACGTCAAAGATAGTGACGGACAATGACACCAAGAGCGAAGAGATGAGGTTCCTGAGGTACGTATGTATCCAGGCTGCTCACCATACCGTCGCTCTAAATATGTGACATGGCCTATTTAACATGCCTGCCTTAGATAGTTCTCGTTCACTTCACAACTCCCACAGCTTTTAACAAATGCCAGATGGGTTATCTCCCTTGATGAATGCTGCATTATGTTACTGTCATCCTCCACGTTGCCTTTTAAAGACATGACACGCTGTGCTGAATGTTTACACAAGTGCACTGCAGGCTGATTATTTACTGTTGGGTTCATGAGCTTATGTCAGTAGTGCACAAAGTTAACATGTATCAATTTAACAACTACTGATGCAGAAAGCAGGAAACACTCATGTGAGGCTCGAATTGCAATACATTTTAAGATTCATGTAAAAATAGATGATGAAAGAAATAATGAAATCATCACCTCAGAAATGAGAAGTTTTTTTGTGAATAGAATGCTATATCATTGACAAACAACTGAATTTGAGATGAGCTAATATGGTGGCACCCTGACCGCGCTGTCTGTGTGGTTTCCTCAGGCGGCAGGAGTTGAGAGAGCTGCGCCTCCTGCAGAAAGAGGAGCAAAGGGCCCAGCAGCAGCTGAGCAACAAGCTGCAGCAGCAGAGAGAGCAGATCTACCGGCGCTTTGAACAGGAAACAACTGTGAGTCAGTTTTTGCTGTATTGCAGTGGTGTGATGTTTTTTTTTTTTTTTGTATTTGGCCAACTCCTAGGAAACGAGCTGCTTCATTTCAAACATGACATGAATCTGAAGAAGAGAATTCAATAAAGCAAGTGTCTCTGTCACTTAGCTACTACTGTGAAGCACCAATCACCTTAAAGCCAGCTCAAAATGACACCATAAAATATCTTTTACCTTTAATCTTCTCCTCCCTCCTGAGCAATAAATAAATTAACCAATCTATGTTTACCTTATGATACCAGATCACATATTAAACACTTGCAGTCATCTTGTCAGGCTAATGCTGGTGTCTGTTGTTTCTGTCCGTGCAGGCTAAGAAGCGTCAGTATGACCAAGAAGTGGAGAATCTTGAGAAGAAGCAGAAACAGACCATTGAGCGACTGGAGCAGGATCACACCAGCCGCCTCCGAGACGAAGCCAAACGCATCAAAGGGGATCAAGACAAGGAGCTCTCCAAGTTCCAAAACATGCTGAAGAACCGGAAGAAAGAGGTGCGGCCGTGCATGACGACGATATTTCTGCATTAGCTCTTAACCATGGGAGCTTGGGGTCGTAAGCATTTGCATGTCACATAGTATACAAGCTGTTTAATGGTGCATGTTTTTAACAACTTAGCCGGTGGCCTACTTGGCTGTGTCATATTAATCCTGTGGGAGTGGTGTGTCTTGCTGGTCTGTCTGGTACTGTACGTGTGCAAATGATGGCAACAGACAGACTGTGCTATCCTTCTCCTAGCTGCTGCTAGCTCCATGTTGTTGTATCCATTATTCATCAGCCCTGGGGCTTCTGGTTGCCTCCTAAGAAATACTGCGCTGCTACTGAGTCTATTTGTTATTTTTAGAGAACAATTTAATAAAAGTTCAGGCTAAGGATACAATCTTATCATGGTGGTGTACTGGGATTGTTCTAAAGACATGCTGTGTTAGGTCTTTATTAGTCTTCTCTGCCCCTTTTCTGCTTGGCAGCCTTAACTGCTTCGTTGGATTTTTTTGGGTGTGCTTTGCAGTTTTTGTGTTTGGCTTTATGCAGCTTCTTTTATGGCAGTAATGCCTTTTGGCATCTTTGATGCCTTGGTGTTTGTTGTAAAGCTCGCAATTTGCTTTCTGAGCCAAGTACAATATATTTTCATTGCGCAGGTTGGCTTAATATGGTTGCTTCAGCCCTGAGCTGTGTTCTGTGTTGTAGGTGCTAAGATGCATAAGTATGCTAGTAAGCTATTGCCTATTGATAAAATGTTTTTGCAATGTTGTGTTCTTTATTGAAAATGTATTGGTATTGTGTATTTAACTAACCATGTCTCTTGTATGAGTGTGTGAGGTGGCTTTGGTCATGGGAATGACCGACTTGGTGATGGTTGGTGGTGTTGGGATCATTTTGGGAAATAATTCAAGTCTTGATCAGAGTAACTGATGTGGAATCATCCTTAATATCATATTATTGACTTAAGTTCAGTTCATCCAGTGCATTTCTATACAATGAAAAACAAAGTATAAGCAGTACACAGTCGCTATCATCACAGGGTTACACACAGTGTTGCACTATAAACAAATACATAAAAAAGAAATCAATAGACTTGAGTAATAGTGTGGAAAACACAAGTGGGTTAGTAGCTACTTGCTGCTGTGCCCTGCAGACTGTTGAGTAAAACACTGTCTTTAAAACAAGTGGCGTGGGCTTTGATGCCAAGATATCGGTCACCCAATGGTAGCAGTCAAAATAGAAGATGGTCCGGAAGAGAGTTGTCTCTGATAATCGCGTGTGCTCTAATTTGACACATTAAAGTGTGGTTATAGGTGTTAGGGAGTATAAAAGCATTTATTAAAACAAACAAAAAACTAGTGTAATGCCTTTTGTGGTTGGAGAGCTGCATGTAATCTGATAAACTGCCTCCAGTGATGTCAGTCAATGGCTAAGTTGCATTGTGGGTAATGTAGGCGGCAGGTTTTTTTTAATAAAAGGAAGAAGACAGCGTGGAATAAAAAAGATGATATCTGCTGTTCTTGATTTTAATCATTCGTTTTCCATCATGAGTCCAACAGTGTTATATGAGTGCAATGCAGACCAGGGGACTGCTTTTCAAAGCCTAGCGCCTACATTACCCAGAATGCAACGTAGCCACTTAGTGCAATTATTATCAGAACACAATGCAGCTTCTTCTGGAGCAGCAAAATGCTTTATACTACTTTTTTTCACAATGCAGTAGTACTCCACAAAACCTGTAAACACACTTGTAACTATTTAGCCTCAAGTAAGAACACTTGTTATAGCACACTGATAGAAACTGACCGTCCAAGAAAACAAAATAACCATTGTTGTTCCTTCCTTGGACTGAGACAGAAAGTCTATTGGCCCACCTGTGAGTAATATGATAGTGGAGATTATTTCCCGCTCTCGCTGCTTGTGGCCTTTTTCTATCTACCCACGAACAGATTGCATCACACAGACCTAGCTACAATAGTTTAGCTGCCAGATTCACAATGGCACAGTGGTGTTAAGTGCTGCAGTCTATGAACTGCAGTCCTGCGTAGGAGTGCAAGACAAAAGAAACAGTATCCATCCACACATGTCGATAAGCAAACTGAAGTGGGTCAAGGATACCTGGTAATATACTACAATATGAATGCTTTATCCATTTTTTTTTAAAGCATTTTGTTTTCAAAATGGCCTCTAGTCCTTAAGAAGTGTTATCAAAGATTTCTTAGATGCTGGGCTTATTAACAGGAAGCAACCATCGAGAGTTATTCTGTATGTGGCGTGATGCATCATTACAGTCTCATCATAATCATAATAAAGATCATGGAGGGCAGATGATTCCAACTCAGTAACTCTTTTAGATTTCTCAAGGCAACAGTGATCATCTTGATGGCTGTGGGACTTAATTGAATGCAAAGTAATACGATGATCTATGAAAAGCCTACAGGGGGAGCTGATTTTGAGGACTAACATCTTCTGCCATGTACCAGTCAAAACTCATAACTTGCCTCTAACTGGTGCAGATCAAACTTACTGATCTGACGTGCTCTGAAAATCTTCTAATCAAAAAGGCTGACTGACTAGTTCAAAGGAATATCAAACGAGGAAATTAAGCATGCCGTCTTCGAATCATTTGGTGGCTGGATGCAGTATCTCTCCTCTCAAAGCCGTCCGTGCATGTTTTCTACTGTTGGCCGGCTTTGTTAGATTTCCAGAATATACAGCATCAACCAGTTTCTGCACACACACTGTAGGCCAAACAGGACGTTGGACAGTCTCCCAAACACATGAGAAAAGAGCTCATGAAACGCATTAAGGAAGATCTGTCGCTCCTTAAGACTGCAGAGGTAAACCGTCACCTGCTGTCTCTCACAGCAGATTACTCTTTCTTTCTCATTCTCCTCTTCTCTCTTTCCCTACAACCTCTTTCTTTTTGTATTCATATGCACATACACTTGAATTGCTGTGTCTGTAATCGCTCCGTATTTGCTATAGGAGTGTCTGAATTTTTGTTAAGACAATAAGATGAAACATATATTAACTGTGGGACTATAGAAACTGTGGTGCTATAAAGACATTATGAGCAAAGATGTAAATCAATAAGCGGAACTACTTTATAGCTCTGCTGGATTCACTTAATTGTTTCATCAATGTGATGAAGCAACTTGATATATTATGTATTTAATTCACAAGATTAGCCAAAAGATCAGTTATCAGTTATTTTATCTATAAGTCATCTGTACTGCGTTTCTAGAATATGTTATACATTAGATATAAATCAATATCAGAATATAATAATTACAGCTGGAATTCGTTATTCGTTAGTTCATTGATAGAAATTGTGATGATTCATTGTACGGATCCGATAATTGGAATCGATGTACATTTGCGGTAAAAATTTAAATGTTAGTGTCAATATTGATAACAAAAATAAGTTAAATTTGGTCAAGTACTGTACTTAAAGATATAATATGTAAGGTTTCTGCATTAAAATGTTTGAAAAGAGGAGCGCTTTGTTAAATACTCTGTTGAGATGTGTACTCCAACAATGTCCAAACCCAGAGAAAATCATCATTTTAATCAAGGTAACGTTTCTTCTTCTCACCTGTCGGCGAACAAAACCAAACATATCGTAACTTTTCTGCCGGGATCATGTAGACAGATTTTTATCGGCAATAGTGGTTGTTTGAAGACCGCAACTCGCATGATTCGCCACTACTTACGTCTTTTGTTTTGGTTTGATTTGGAGAGCCAGAGTGGCAGAAATGATATACTGTGCTTTTACTTTTACTTATGCTTATTAAATTATATATTATAATCTAGATAACAAAACAAAAATGAACAAAACACAAACAAGCGTAAGGTCCAGTGCACAGAAGTAGCCCTTTAATCTCGATCAAATAACTAAATATGAAATAATTACAGAGGAAACATTGTAGACCAAAGTATTCATTGTGAAAATAATCAGCAGAATAATTGATAATGAAGATGATCAGTTGCAGCCATAACAAAACGATACAACGATACATATCCTAATGTCTACTCAACATCCCACAATGCAATTCTTCACCTTCACTCCTGAGATGGAATTCACAGTACTCATGTCAGTGATCATAAAAAATGATTAAATGATTCATCAGTGTCCGCTCTGGTTTAACTGCTCGCTGCAGAGCGCCCTGCAGTGTTATTATAAAGTGAATCAATGAGCGAATGAACGAGGGAGCAATTACAGACACAGCGCTTGTTTCCACAGCAGACTCCTGTACTGAAAAGCTCTTTTCCAAACTTAGTTTCCTGTGCATCTTTTATGAATTAGACGTGAGTCATGCGGAGAAAGGCTTTCTTTTCTTTGAAAGGTAACTCTTAGATTATTAACGCTCTCTGAGTCAGTAGCATGGAAAGTAACAAAACTGCTATTTCGCAAACTGGATTAAACTCAAGTGCTGGAATTAAGAGCCGCTTTCAAGCATGAAGAGAGGTATTAATGACTAATGAATTGACTTTCTCCTAACTGTGCTGTGCGCCGTAAACTCACCGATACCCCCGAACAGGGAAAGGGCCATCTCTTACTTAGCTTAGGAAGAATCAGTGTGTGTGTTTGTGTGTGTGTTTGTGTGTGTGTGTGAGATGTTTAGCCTGCTGTGTGCTGATCAGGGCGAGTGCGCTGTGTGCTCTCCTCCGCAGGCAGTGGCCCAGGTTATGATACAGTCTTTTCAGTTGTCCTCATGTGCACTCTTCAACGCTCAGATGCAGGATGTAAGTCCCCCCCCACCCCCTCCGCCTTGTTTCTCTCCGCCTCTGGCCCATACTTAGATGTGAGCGAACTAACGTGCCAGGATAGTTTTGTGATGGTGCAGTTTTTTTTCTTTAGATACGACACATGTAAGCATGGGCGGTGTTTTTTTGAGTGTTGTCATCACTGTGTTTGTGCGGTGGATCTCTCCTCCTCTCCTGCTCAGTATTTTTCCCTCCACCAATCCACAAACGTTCTACGTCTAGTGTGTGTATTTTATATGGTATTTATATTGTAATACATCGTTTGCATCGGACTAGATTGAGTCTGGGAGTAAACATGTACCGTACTCTTCTCCAGAGGAGATGCAGCAGTTGATTCCCTTCTGACCGACTGCCTTACAGGACGGATGTTAAAGTCTCTTCTATGACATTTTAACCATCTCAGTTAGGAATCAGCAGTATAATAATAATCTTTCCCAGGTTTTCTCTACTGATAAAGTCAATTCTGTATAATTATCTGATCAATTATGCCCTGATCATTGTTAAGTAATAGCAGTGCATAACCCACAATCTGCCACCAGCTGGCTGTTGAAAATCTAAAGAGTAGATCATTACATCGTTTTGAATTATGTAGCGATAGCAAATAAAAATTAACTGATAATTTGGCCCGTTCTGTGATGAGTCATGCATAATGTAGGCTGTTCTCTGGACGATGTGAACGTCGATGTAGATGTTGTCTCACATAAAACTGTGAATGTGAGTCTTTACTGGACTGTTAACTTCTCTTTCTCTCTCTCTTCACCTCCATTGTGGATCGTTGCCATCCATGACTTCTGAGTGTCTCCTCTTCTGACTCCAGTTGATGCTGTGACATCTCAGTGTTGTTCTGAACTTGAAGTGCTTGACTTGACTAGATTATATAATCGTACTTCAGGCAGTTTTGATATTTTAGATGCGTTTGTGCTGTGACATTTTCCTGTGCTGTCTCTCTCTGCTGTCCCTCTGTAACGATGGACTCCTCTGGCTGTTCCTCACTGCTCCTCTTCTCTCTGGCTCCTCAGGAGCAGGAGTTCCTACAGAAGCAGCAGCAGGAGCTGGACGGAGCTCTGAAGAAGATCATCCAGCAGCATAAACTGGAGATCGCCACTATTGAGAGAGACTGCCTCAACCACAAGCAGCAGCTGATGAGAGGTAGGAGATGGAGGGGCGACGCTTTATATTAAGATCCTAGTTATAGGTGTTATAGGACACTTTAATATTGAAGTGACTGTATAAGAATTGACAGTGTTTCCCACCATTTTATCGTTTTTTTAACCCGTCAGAGAGAATGACGCCGGCCATGATCGATTATCTAGTGAACAATTTGCCCTCGCTCTTCCTCTCCCATCTGCTGACATTCACACATGCTCTGCAGAGAAACAGAGAGATGTTCTCTGGTATCACATCCCTCCTAAACACACCGATTCTGATGTGCGACCTCTCCTCTCTGATGTCGGCCTACTCATGTCATTGTACTGTACAGACTTGCAAGTGCACCCGGTTGTTGCAATGTCATTCGATACCATGTGGGTTTCGATAGGCTACATATTTAGCGACAAGCTTCCTCCATATATGACTCACCTGCTGTTGTGAAGACAGAATCAGGGGTGTAGTTTTCGGGTGACTTTAATAAACATGCTGCTGATGAAGAAAGTGAACAGAGCAGACACACACAGGGAAAATGGCGAGGCAAGCCAGTGTGCCTGCATTAAAGTGGACAGTTAAAGCAGCAGTACAAAGGCAACGTTTTAAAGCACTCATGCAAAAGATGTTTGAGTGTCATTCTCGGGTCGTCACCCACAGCCCCAGTCCCCAGGTTGTGTGCTGCAGGTTGTAGTCAACACTAAATTCATTAACCTTAATAAAGCATTGTTCTGGGTCTAGATAGTTGGAGTATAGTTAAAGGAAATGTGAAACTTTTCTGATTTCCTGGCAGCACAGCTGAAGCCACCACATCAGCAGACTCTTGTTATCAAAACAGGCAACACGATGTGACAGATTACCAAGAATCTCGTGCAAGTTTCAGGTCTCTAATTTTATTTTCATAACTGAAAGACATGAAACCAGTAACGGCCTGAAAAACATCTCTTTTTTTTTACTTTTTAATTAGTCTCGGCTAGTAACAGTCAGTCAGATGTCACAGAGTGACAAGCAAACGAGAACACAGACGTCCTGTTTGAGAAGACGTGTTTCAGCTTGTCCAACTTGTCTGTTTGTTTTTATCACTCTACTCGTCACCGGCTGACATGCATGTGCACGTTTGTTAACTCATACTTGTTTGGCATTAAAACATGTGATCGTGTGTGTGTGTGTGTGTGTCTTGAAAGCTCGAGAAGCAGCCATGTGGGAGCTGGAGGAGCGCCACCTGCAGGAGAAGCACCAGCAGCTCAAGCAGCAGCTGAAAGACCAGTACTTCCTGCAGAGACACCAGCTGCTGAAGAGGCACGAGAAAGTAAGAGCTTGGAGAGGAATCCACTCAGAGAGAACGTGAAATCTTATTTAACGCTGCTGAACTCAAAAACTATCTTTGTGTGTGCATTTTATAGGAGATGGAGCAGATGCAGCGCTACAACCAGCGGTTGGTGGAGGAGATGAAGAACAAACAGAATCAAGAGAGGGTTCGTCTGCCCAAGATTCAGCGCAGCGAGGCCAAGACCCGCATGGCCATGTTCAAGAAGAGCCTCCGCATCACCGCCACTGCATCCGTCACTCCGGAGCAGGAGAGGGAGCGGATTAAACAGGTACAGACAGCGTGGCTTCAATTTCTGCCCGTCGCGTTGATGTTACTGAACATGCAGGGTCTTTTTTTAGCAGCGCTGTGTCACTCTGGCATACGGTCTCACCCCAACATCTGTCCAACTCAAACAGAACTCTTAATGAGGTCAGCCTGTCTGGCCACAAAGTTTTCCATTCACCACTTCACAAACGTCACTGACATGAACATTTATTATCTATTAAATCTGGTTAGTTTTGTTTCCGACTTGTGCGCAATCTTGGAGGAAATCTGAAACATCTTTAAAAAGTTTCTGCAGCAGAAATCAGCCAAAAGACAAGTCACGCAACAGCTAATTTTGGTGCAGTGTCGTGGGTCTGAATCGTTGTTACATTTGTCCGTTGTATTTTGGTCCAGTTCGCTGCTCAGGAAGAAAAGAGGCAGAAGAACGAGAGGCTGCATCAACATCAGAAACACGAGAACCAGATGAGGGATCTGCAGCTGCAGTGTGACTCCAACATCAGGGAGCTGCAGCAGCTACAGGTACACACACATTTAACCTGTTCTAGATCACATTGTAAGCACTGAGCTTGCTTTCTTATCTATGCAACTTGGATGCAACCGGAGCAGCTTAAACACAGAGATCAAAAATAGTGGATGGTTTTGAATCATTACTTTGTGAGGCTTGCAAATCTAACTTGTCAGGCTTCAAGCTATGTGTTTGAGGCCGAACACACAGGTGTTTAACAAAACGGCGTCCTTTGAGGGAATACTGGCAGCCAGAGATGATAGCATAGGTTTGATGACCAGCGAGAGAAGCGACTGTTCATTCAGATGCTGCTGTAGCATCCGTTACAGCAGAACTGGAGAGTTTATTTTCAGGAAAAGCGAAGAACGGCACTGGGTTTTTCTAGTTTGATTCACCAACTCGATCCGTCTGTTGATCTGGTTGGTTGAAGCTAGCCAGTGGTAGAGGGTGATAGATGGTTCCTCCAATCGCCTGCCAAGCCTTTTTTGAAAAACAGTTTGTTTCCAAGGAGAAACAAACCATCTGGAGGGTCAGGTTATTTTAAAAAAGAGGAAAAACATGTTCAGTTAAAATGAATAAGAGCAAAGAAATACAAGTATATTCCAGTGCAGCTAAAGTAAATAGAGTACAGGAGTTGTTATTCGTGAATCTTAAAGAAACATTTTCTTACAGAATGAGAAATGCCACATTCTGATTGAACACGAGACCCAAAAGTTGAAGGAGCTGGATGAGGAGCACAGCCAAGAGATAAGGGAGTGGAGGGAGAAGCTCAGGCCCAGGAAGAAGGTATATGTAACATCCTTTTACTCTTTGAATGTCTTTTATGAATTCTCTCTAGAGTCGTATCATGCTCAGTATCACGCTGCTGCAGAGTTCAGACGTCTGAACAGTCATCTTCAGAGAGGTTGACTCAGTTGTTTGTATCTGCTGCCCCCTGCAGGCGTTGGAGGAGGAGTTCACGCGGAAGCTCCAGGAGCAGGAGGTCTTCTTCAAGATGAGCGGCGAATCCGAATGCCTTAACCCCACCACGCAGAGTCGAGTGTCCAAATTCTACCCCATACCAAACCTGCACAACTCCGGCGTATAGCCTCCCCTCCGTCTGTGCTTCAAGACGGACTCGGCTGCGCTCACGGACTCTTCCTGGTGGAGCGGCGTCATCTCTCCGTTACCGATAAACACAAAAACTTCTTCACTGCTTTGATTCCACCGTTAGTGAGCATGACGTGCCTACACACCGTTCCCTCACTTAATCAGAATTTTTTCTCAGCTTGTTGGGAAACGTCCGATGGATAATATGCACTTTTTTGAGCATGTTCAAATTTAGGAAGTCTGCAGTTGGTAGCGAAGGCCAATCGTGCGTCACAGATTACTGTGAGCACAGCCTGCTACAGTATGAACGATCTCTAGTGCCTCGTATGTTCTTTTCTTTCCGCATTCAGGCCCTTTCTTGTGTTTTCTACAGCTTGCAGTACAAAACATCGCCCCTGAATGTCTCGCGCTTAAATAGCTGGGTATGATTTCCACCTGTAATCCAGAAATGTCGAGAGATTATTTCACATAAACTGGTGATGAAGCTAAACCTGAGATCACATGTTGCTGCACGTTAGGCCGAGCTGGTTGAAGGGAGACGTGCTGATGAGTTCAAAAGAAAACGTCTTTCATGTGCAGCGTCGTGTTGGGATCATGAGGCTGTAAATTCAGATTAAAAGGAATGTACTGTGTTGTAAGATGTTACATGTGTGCACCTGCATATGAAGTTGTATCAGATACTGTGCTTAACATAAGGAGTTTACATTCTTGAGAACAAAATTATATCTGTTGCTTTAGTATTGCTGTATTCCCAAACTTACATTCCCCGGTTTAGTTCGACACAGGACTCCCTAAAAACTTGGTATTTCGCCCGGGAGGCTTGTCCTTGTGTGCCTGACGCATTATCGTTGTCGTCGACTCGCATCGGGCGTCTCGTCACCTCTAACTTCAGACAGATGATTTTTATTGTTTGTGATCGTCGCTGTTTGTGTCCTGCGTGAAAGGAAGAAGGTCGGGGCCGAGTTACTATTTTAATCCAGACAATGATTTTATCTAAACCAAACTGCGACTGAAAACTGAAAATACTCCTTTAAAATACGTCTAAAATTAAATATATAAAAACTCTACACACACACAATCTCCCGACACCCTAATGGATGTCATGTGCAAGATCCACTCAACCAACACAATTTGCTTTTGTCCATCTTTGTACTATATCATCTGACTTATTAAAGGCTTTCCAGAGAGGAAACTTCTTATATAACCACCCTCACGGTCCTAAAAAGAAGTTTCCATGCACATAGACGTGAGGTCAAATACAGACATCATTGAAAAACAACGTGCTGAGACGAAGCGTGCGCTGCTGTTTTGAAAAACCACGCTCGTCCGGATGAAACGCCAAGTTTTTAATGAAACCCAGTGAAACACAGAAGGTGTCCCGTTTCTTCCTGGAGAATGACGTACTTTTTATTTTAAATATATAAAAAATAATCACTATATCTTCTGGGAGTTTGATTGAGCAGTGGTCTCACAAAGAAATGTTGTGAGATAAAAACTTAAGGAATGTAAAGCTGTTTGATTTGCACTGTTTTTGCCACTTGAGCTAAAGAAAATAAAATATGCAGTAGTGAACTGTCAACGTGTTTTTGGCAGCGAGTTACCTTTTCAGACTCCAAACTGACTGAATCGTCTCAACACTTTTCCCTTTTTTTTTTTTAACTCTCTCTTCTTTTTTTCCCGAACATGCCCTTTAGTATTTTATGATCTAGTTTTCTAAACATGTATCCTGATGTATCGATGCTGTAATCGCTCCTTTTTTGATTTACAACAGTGTTGTATGAAAGGTAAAATGCTGTATCTGTAACTGTGGGAGGAGAAGAGCTTCGCTGTATTTTATGAGCAAAGTATTCACAGACGGTTCACAAAAAAAGATAAACCCGATTAGTTTATTTTGCCACATCAGTGCACGTGTTCAGTTCTGTACGCTGACATTAACATCGACTAGTGTTTGGTCACGAATGCTGGATTTTTATCGGGGTTGTTGGAGACTGTGTCTTGTGAATTACACCATACGCCCCATAGATTTGAAATATTTTTTTATTTCGTTCAGTTACAGCATTTTGGATGTGTCGATCATTCTACCACAATGAATAGTCATAGTATATGCATTGTTGATGTCAGATCAAATGTATGTATGTCAGTGTCTTTATAAATGGACATTTTTTTTTCGTTGTAAATAAAAAATATTGACCGTTTATTTGACATTGGAAACACCTCGAGTTGAATTGTTTTTTGTTTGGTTTTTTTTCAATTTAGTCACATAAATATCAAGACTCACAAGTCCAAAAATAGATTTATTTGTGTGTCTCTCAAGTATATTGATCAGATCAATCATGTTAAACATAATCTGGGAACATTTTTATAATTTAATCTTTCCAACACTTCAAGGTATAAAGAAAATATATGAATTTCAGTGCGCTCTTATACAAAAATATACACTCCAATCAGCCGTCTGTTAGTGATTATCTGAGTCCCTGTCGTCCAACAAACCTTTCAAGTACACCGTCAGTCCCAACCCTCACCCCCACCCACCCGCCCACCCTCCTCACCCTCCTCACCCTCACTCTGACTGGAACTGTGCAAGCTTCAGATAGCGATGCTTTAATATATTTAAATCTGTTTTGTATATCGTGAGTGGATAAACTTCCAGAGGTCTTAAAAGGCTGGACTTGATTTATGTGGGTAAACTGAAAATATTGTACTCCTTTATGAAACATTCAACACTAATATATTCCTCAACACAATAAAAATCATCAAAAGACAATTAATAAAAAAAAAAAAAAATACACCTCAAGTTACAGGAGCAGTGGGAAAAGACGCAAAGTGCACATGAAATATATCGGCTACTTATTGCTTAAAAATAATGTTCTCTTAAACAAAGCTGCCCCTGGAAAAAAAAGGTTTGAATGCAAGCATCTAACCGAAGCACAGTAAACATTTTACACCCACATGTCAAATAAAAAAAAGTAGTAGAAGTCTGTGTTACAAAAACACCGACCAGCAGCTAAAATCTTTAACTCTACTGAAGCAGTTTTTAAAGAAACTGATGCGTTTTTTGGCCACTTTTATTTTGCTCAAATTGTCCCCTGAACTTTTCTACAAATGGCAAGAATACGGAGCATTTTTCACTACTTGCATTGATCCTATAAAAAAAAAAAACAAATAAAGAGAAAAAATTAAATCTGACACGACCCAGCAGTACGTTAGCACTTTAGCCACCGTTGGCATGGCGACGGAGCTTCTTGCGACGACCGACCACTTTATTCTGATCGACCTCTTTGTTCTCTGCAGGGGGAGAAAGAAGAGACAAAACAAGGGACGGGTTAGCTCTATTAAACACTGCACATTTTTGTTTTTTTAAATAATTGGACCGATGTTTACCTGCATCCCTCTTCTGCACTCTGTGTGGGATCTGGACAGTGTATGTTCCTGGGAGTCCTGGTAAACCTGGACGTCCTGGATCACCTGCAAACACACACATCTCCTGCCTCAGTCCACTTCAACGACACTCAGTAAGCAATAAGCTGTCTTTTATCATCAGCTCTGTTTACCCTTTTCTCCTCTGGGTCCTGGGTACCCTCTATCTCCTCTTGGTCCGGGGCCTCCTGGCGGGCCTGCGATGGTACCGTAAGCTGCGCCAGAGCAAAAGCCCAGATTCAGTCATGATGAAGCAACATTTTCCAGCTGCACTTACATAAGTCTGGATAGTTTTCCATTGAAGTAAGCTTTGACCTGATACAGTATGTGGAAAGTCATAACAGTGTACGCTCACTTCTGAAGAACTCCATGAGGTCAGCTGTGACGTTGCCGTAGGCGCCGATGACGCGGCTCTGACCGGATGGTCCGGGAGGTCCGGGTGGACCAGGGGGGCCTTGAATCGCTCTCACGTTCGCCTTCCAGGGACCCTCGACCATATAATCCTGCAGCAGGCCTTGATCTACAGGAGGGATGTTATATCAAAGTACTGTAGTGACACTCGTGTTGTCATACAGAGGTGTCGAGTTCAGGAAGTAAAATGTTGGCAGCACTCACTCTTGATGTAGTCTGTAACCTTCATGGCGACGTTGGAGTAATCCAGCATCTCGGTGAGCCCGCTGATTTCGACGTTTCTGCGCTCGGCGCCGTAGCGAGAGCTGACCTGAGAGCCGTCCTGAGAGTAGGTCTGGCCCTGCGAGTGGCCCTGGACGTAACCCGGCTCTCCACGCTCTCCCTTCTGACCTCTTGGTCCTTGAGGCCCTGGCGGTCCGATGATGGTGCGACGAACATTGTCACCTGAAAAAATAAAAGTTTCATGGAGGTTAAAAGTTCGACTACAGGCACTGATCCCGTGTTTAATCTGTGCGTGATGGCGGGAGCTTACTGGTCAGATACTCCTGGACTTCAGCGCGGATCGTCTCCCGTGGGAAGTTTCCACTGTAGGAAACCGATCCACTGTAACCGCCTGATGGACCCTGTGGTCCCTGTGGACCTCGAGGGCCAGGAGGGCCGGGAAGACCTCTGAACCCAGAGCCTGAGAAAGATTTAATTCAATTGTTATTGTCATTCTAACCTTCTCACCCCAATAATGTTTATGTTTATATCTTTAACAGCCCTGAAAGTCTTGTTTTTGCTGACCTCCAGTGGTTTAAAGTCTCACCTCCAGGGTGTGTCAATGTACTTTATGGCTTTGCTAGCGTCTTTAACATCCACACGACGGCGACATCTTATGCTATCTGCTCGTTTATAACAACTTCAAGCTAAAGCCTGATGCAGAGGTTTTCTACCTGGACGTTTATCTAAACAAACTGTGATTTAGTCTATGAAGAAACCAGATATCACCTAAAACATCACCCTGGTGGGGACAAGACAGCCAAAAACATTTAGTGAATAAAGTGTGGAGTTCTGGAGCTGATGAGCTGTAAAGGTTTGAGGCTGAAACCGCCAAATGAAAGCGTTTACGGTTCTGTTTATTCTTCTCCTGTTCGGCGACTTTATGCAAACAAATTAGAAGTTCATCTGCAAAACACGCCGCCTTTGGTTTATGTTTACAAGAAACTAAATGTGTTTAGCTTTAAACATAAATATTTAATCCTGTTTTCAGTGAAACTCTCTCAGGGAGGCAGTTCGGACGACAAGTAATTTTTTGGTGAGATTTTTCTCCTCTAAGTGTAACGAATGCTTTCATTTAACTTGAGGGTGCAATGAATAATATACATATAACTCAACCATTATCACCATTTAAACGGTGCTGTACACAGTGTAATAACAACGAGGATAGATTGTCTGCAAGTAGCCATAAGTGAAATGTGTTTCCGATACGTGCACGGGTCATTTTTAACCTGATGGACTCAGGACTGAGCGCTGGTGGTGACTTTTCATACGTCATCTTGTTTTTCTCTCCGTCAGACTCACCCTGCAGGTAACGTTGAATTTCCTCCAAGCTGTGGCCACGACCTCCCGACCCCAACACGGTGGCAGAACTGACTCCTGGTGGTCCCTGAGGACCAGGAGGGCCTGGAATCCCTGGGAAACCCACAGAACCGGGAGCACCGGGAGCACCAGGAGCACCCTGTTTGACTGAAGAGCTGATCCATGTGCGGAATTCTGGATCTGAGAAGAGGAAGAAATGAGGAAGATGACGCGTGAGTGACAAAGTTTTCACTGTTGTTGCAGCTGAAAAAAGATCTGTTGATGAAGAAATCTAATAATTTACTTCTCATCAGCGCAGTGTAGTCGATCGTAGCGGTCGCGTAGCCAGAGCTTGCTCCACCAGAAGGCCCAGCAGGCCCAGGAGGACCAGGTGGCCCGGGCAGACCTCGGGCAATCCCTCTGTCTGAAAATGACAATGAAAGCAGTTTGATTGGTTGGTGAAGTCCAGGCTCCACTAACAGGGATGTTGCTTTCTGTTAGTGCAACTTGTGCTTACCGGTCATGATATTAAAGACATATCTGGCAACTTCCTCCACGTTGTAATTGGCTGAAAATCCTGCTGATGACCCTGGTGGTCCCGGTGGTCCTTGTGGCCCTGGTGGTCCTGTAATATATCTCCTCACGTCGTCTCCTGTGCAGCAGAGAGACAAAGTTTGCTGGTGAAGCCTCTTAGAAACCAAACTTCTCTGTCTTCAGAGCTTTTGTAAGTTTCTATTTTTCATTTGTTTCTATCATCTCAGTTTATTTTTTTTATTAGTTTCAGTTATTAGTTGAATCGTACTTACTCTGAAGCATGGTGATGAGAGCATTGACCGTCAGGGATCCAGAGCCAGAGCTAGGTCCAGGAGGACCAGGAGGTCCTGGAGGACCCTGAGCGCCGTGGCTGAAGCTTGAACCTGAACCTGAAATCACACAACACAGTTAATGATGTCTCCCATTCTACTATAGAGTGGAAACAGCAGCTTATAGTCATCACAGTCACAGTAATCTTCCACCAGCCGACCCAGCCAGACGCGATCACTACAAGAGGTTTCCGCTCTAATATCTAGTATCTGGGGAGGATCACAGTCTTACGTTGAATGTAGGCAATGATTCTGGTGGAGATGTCGTCGATTGAGCCAGAGAAGCTTCCAGGGATTCCAGGAGGTCCAGGTGGACCTGGAGGTCCAGGTGTTCCAGATAATCTGCTTCTACCTGCATGAGACAAATGAAACATGTTCATGGTCTCCTCTGTTCCCCTGACAGCCTGTGAACTCGTGACTTTGCTTCAGAAAAAGCTCTTACTCAGATAGTCGCTCATGTACTGGTGCATCTCACTGGAAGAGGCAGAGGAGCCTGGATGGCCTGGAGGGCCAGGAGGACCTGGAGGACCAGGAGGACCTGAAGCGACGGAGACGGAGCCTGAGGAGCAATAAGACAGTTAAGACCCTGAAGAGGTTAAGTGGAGTTAAACTTCAGAGTTAATCTGATTGAGCTGAGAAAAAACACTCCACTTATATTTGTAAAGACTATTCAGGACAATAATTTAGATCTTTTCCTACCTCTTGAAGAGCCGGGAATACCAGGAGCTCCAGTGTCCCCTGAGGAAAGATAACCAACACAAGCATTATCTTCATGTGACGCACACAGGCGGACACAAAGTTTACTCTGAAGCACAGACAATAAAGCTCGGCAGCATTCACAGATCCTGATGTGTTGGCAGGGTTACCTTTAAATCCTTGTGGTCCTGGAAGTCCAGGAGGACCTGGTGGACCTGGTGGGCCTGGGATGTTGTGGCCTCCGGAATAAGTCGACACTGTAAGGGAGACATAAGTACACAGTTCATCCTCAGACCTTCAGATTATCACGAATGTGTCTCATGATATAATTCTAATGTGGATTTGTCTGATTTGTGTTTGGATGTCGACCTCTCTCAGAGCTTCCTGGTCTTCCTGGACTGCCTGGCACACCTGGCTGGCCTGGTTCACCTGAGACGCACATGAGACGTCACAGTTAGTTATGTTGGAAGGCTCACAATGATCTACATCGTGAGTGATATAGAAGAAAGATATTTACCTTGGTATCCTCTCGGTCCCTGAGAACCTGAAATAAGGACGGACATGTTATAATAAAATGCTACTAGAAGTGTGTAAGTAAAAGATCTTTGAAAAAATGTGATCACCTGTTGATCCTTTGGGCCCAGCAGGCCCGGCAGGCCCAGGTGGTCCTGGCTGTGCAGTGTAATAGGTTCCTGTAAGAAGAACAATGTTGAAATGTTTCCTGTCAGTAAACATCAAACTCACATCAACACAGAGCACACGTTGAGATGTTGGATCATACCAGAGCCGGATGAAAAGCCTGGGTCTCCTTTGTCTCCTTTAGGTCCTGGTCTTCCATAACCTAGAAGGTAGAAATGATTTATATGAAGACTGGATAATGAACAGAGACATCGTGTGACACGTCCATGTTTGAAACTGTGGATTTAATGAGTTTAAATGGCTGACCTGGAGGCCCAGGTGGTCCCGGAGGTCCTTGTCTTGAATCTCCTGATGAACACATTTGAAACACACAGTCAGTGACACAATCTGAAGAATATTACATGAAGACTGTGGTCAACAAATCCTCTAGAGGAATCATTAAAGGCGAAGTTGTTCACGATGCTGCGTCATATTTACCTGGACGTCCAGGTGGACCGGGCGGACCAGGAGGTCCAGGTTGTCCTGAGGATCTACCGGAACTAAACTGGCCTAAAGCAGAAACAAAAACACACAAAGTGATGAGCGGTGTTCTGGTTCTGGTTCTCTAGAGGAAGACAAAAAAAACGATTTTAAAACAAAGTACTCACTCTCAGCTCTGGTGGAGCTGATGCTTTCAGACGTTCTCACTGATACTCCTGCTTCTCCCTGCTCTCCCTTATATCCTCTGTCACCTTTAGGACCTGTGAAGACAAACACAATTAAACATCGATGAAACCGGCAACATATCCAATCTAAAAAAGCTGTCTTTAGGAGCTAAAGACCTACCAGGTTGGCCAGGCAGACCAGCAGGACCAATCGGACCTAAAGAAATAAGTAACACGTTGAAGTTGGCACAACAAAAGTGATATAAGTGCTGTTGCTACTGATCTTCCAGTGCTGAGATGTAAATGAGGACATCATCAGGGTACTCTCTAGGTTTTTAAGGGTCAGTACCTGATAATCCTGGAGGTCCGGCAGGCCCGGGAGGACCAGAAGGTCCAGGTGGTCCTGGGATGCCAACAGCGGAGGAGCCAGCTGGAACATAAAAGTAGCGGCGGTCAGTTTTAGTAAAAACAATGGTGTCACCCGTCCTGTTTTCTCTTGAAATATAAGTTTTAACATGTTCTGTTACCTGCGTTGATGATTCTTCCTGCTTGCCCTGTTTCACCTAAAAACAGAGGACGGACATGTTAACTCAGCTGCACAGATTAATAGATAAAGCTCGTGATATTTCAGGAAGCAGAAGGCCCAAGCAAGCTGACAGCAGTCGTACCTTTAGCGCCGGGTCTTCCTGGATTCCCTGGTATACCTAAAAGAAAGACACAAGTATATTTTTACTGTCGAGAGCAGAATTTACAGCAAGATTCAGAATTAATAATAAAGCTACAATGTGTACTGGATTAAAAGTGGAGTCGTACCTGGTGGTCCTTGAAGTCCAGGTTGTCCTACAAAGGGGGAGATGTTATGAATATATCTTCTCATATCATCCATTTATGATGACGTTAACATAGCTAAAGATCAAGTTTCATAAGAGTTACATCAGGATCATGCTTACCTGGAAGTCCACCATCTCCGGGAGGCCCAGAAGGACCTCTGAGTCCAGGTGGCCCAGAAGGTCCTTGGTCACCTGAAGGCCAAAAATAAAAATGTAAATTTTTAGGATTTATTTGGGGCTAAAAAAAACTGTGTCTGAAATCCTACATGCTCCTTAAACAATCATGCATCAGTGATTAATCATCTAAAGGTACAACATGCTCATATAATGACTCATTTACCTCTTGATCCTTTTTGACCATCCAGTCCAGCCAAGCCTGGCGACATAAAAGCAAAGAAAAAACACATATTATATTGAATATCGATACAGAAGTTACTCTAAGAAACAAACTCCCATTGAAATGGTTTATTCAGTGTCTGTTGTTCCTTTAATGAACAGTAGAGGGCGGCGGAGAGGCTTCATGAGCAGACTCCTCTCTGCTGCCCTCTGGTGGAGCTTGTCGTTCAAATCAGTTGGACTGTATTAATTATTGTAATAACAACATTAACAATAATTATTTCAGAAAAATAATTAAAACACTGTTATCGTAAATAGCTGGAACATGTTTAAAGTACAGAATTTAAAAAAAAGACATGATAAGAACGATTATACGCCATTTTTAACAGGTATTCAAGCTACGTTTAAGCCAGAACCAGGCTAGCTCTTCCCCACAGCTTTCAGTCTTTGTGCTAAGCTAATCAGCTGCTGGCTGTAGCTTCATATCATTATTGATCTTTTCATCAAATTCCCTGCCAGGAAACCAAAAATACAAAGTTGTTGCTAGAGTCTAGAAGAAGAGAATAATCTAAGTGTCTGAGAGTCATTTTATTATTTGAGGCAGGAAGTTCTCAGACTCACCCATTGACCCTTTGGATCCTTTCTCTCCAGCGAGCCCTGGCAGACCTGGTGCTCCTGCTTCACCTGAGGAACGAGACAACCGGATTAGAAAACAGCACTCAGTTTATAAAAGTGCCAGTTTGTCAGATACTTTAGTTAAATCCACAGAGCTGTACTGACCTTTAATACCTCTGATACCATCGTGACCAGGATCACCTATAATAAACATGAATTAAACTACAGTTAGAAACATTCACTGACCCCACAAGTCCTGGAAAAATCTGATTTAGTCACAACAAACCTTTAGCTCCTTGGAATCCAGCGAGTCCTCTGTCACCTGCAGAGTGAGAAGAACGACTGTGAGAAACATTATGGTGCATAAAATCAAGCAAATACAGCTGATTAATGACCTAATCTACCTTTAGCTCCAGGTAACCCTGCCTCGCCACGGAAACCTTGAGGACCTGGTTGACCTATAAAAAAACACATCATGTAATATAAAAAAAAACACAGTTGGCTCTGACTTAATCCCTTTTTATAAGCTGCTGCTGGTGAATTCAAGATAATAGCAGGTGTTTCTGGCAGAAAGTAACTGACCTGGTGTCCCAGGAAGTCCAGGATTTCCAGGTGCACCTAGAGCAGAGATTAGTAATCATTAAAATAGCACGTTCGTATCCAATAAAGGTCAAAATTCCCCCAAATAATCGTTGAAAAATGGCACGTTTATTAACTTTCATCATCTGCTTGTGTGTTCATGGAGGCTTTATCGTCTAACTGACTACATGCTGCCATCTGGTGCTGCTTTTATTTCATACATGAGGTCATAAACTGTTCCAGTTGCAAGTAAAACTTTGGTATTTTGATGTAAAAACACGAGACAATCAGCTGTTTTTGTTGTTATTTATTTAAACATGAAAAAACTCAAAGTAAAGGACAAGAAGTACAATGATCTTACCTTTCGGTCCGACTGATCCCAGAGGCCCAGGAGCCCCCGGTTCACCAGGAGAACCTGCATAAACCAAACACATGAGATCCTTTAATGACACAATCAAGGTAAACTAGACATTATCAATATCATTAATAAACACAAGAGTTCTGCTGGAGATCTGAGACGTACCTCTGTCACCTTTCGGTCCAACGCCTGAAGGTCCTGGCTCACCTCTGGGGCCACCTGGGCCTTCACGACCCCTGATACCAGGCAGCCCGTCCACTCCATGATCACCTGATCAGACATTTTACATACATTTAAATTTATCTCACTCTCAATACGACAAACAGTGAACTTGAATCATGTAGTCTGAACTCTCTCTACCTTGGCTTCCTTTCTGTCCTTTAGGACCTTCATGGCCTGAAGGTCCCATCGTACCAGGAGCACCTGAGGTCAAAGGTCACGGTAAAAATTACATTATGACGCCACATAATAGTCCTATGAAAATGTAAAGTACTGTTAATGACTCAAGAGTTATGTTCATCATCATTCCTCACCTGGAAGTCCAGGGAAACCAGCGTCACCTGTGACGAGTGAAACATTTAATTATAAAGAAGAACGAACATAAAGAAACACAACAGATCAACAGAACCACAAGTGAAGAGTCCAAACCTTTAGCTCCAGTGTCCCCTGAAAAGACCAAAAAAAGAAATTAATTAATATAAATCAAACACGACTTTTTAAAAAATGTTTCCGTGTTTAGATTTTATAAAAGAAATTATATATAAAGTTCACCTTTAGGTCCAGGCAGCCCTCTCTCTCCCTGCACCGAGGATGTTAGGAAAGCTGAAACACAAAGCAAGAGATCAATAAATGTAGTGTGTGTGTGTGTGTGTGTGTGTGTGTGTGTGTGTGTGTGTGTGTGTGTGTGTGTGTGTGTGTGTGTGTGTGTGTGTGTATTAGTACCTCTGAATGTTTGTGACTGCATTTCACTTCTTAACATGTGTTGGATCATCAGCTGAAGGGAAGCGTCTGTGTGTCCTCCACTCACACCGAATCCTGTGGTACCACCAGCACTGCCAACGCCGCCACTGTAACTGGTTCCAGCACTGCCGGCACCACCACTGTGCCCAGTACCGACACCGTAACTGGTTCCAGCACTGCTGACACCATCACTGTGTCCAGTACCGACACCGTAACTGGTTCCAGCACTGCCGGCACTGTGTCCAGTACCACCAGCACTGCTAACACCGCCACCGTAACTGGTTCCAGCACTGCCGGCACCACCACTGTGTCCAGTACCACCGCCTGCGCCAGCAACTCCAACTCTGGACCCAGTAGACCCGCCAGTGCCACCAGCACCACCAGCAAGGCTGACGTCGATGCCATTGGTACCAGTGGCGCCACCTGACCCACCGGCGATCGCGATTCGTGTCTTGGAGCTCGTGCCTGCTCCTCCTCCAGCACCCAGGTGTAGTGTGTTGTCAGTGTGGCTACCTCCTCCACCTGCTCCACCGGCCAGATAGATGTCATTGTCAGAACCTGACAGCCGACCGGTACGAGCAGCGGCGACGGAGGACGCGGCCTCCAGGGTGGCCACACGATTCTTCAGCTTTCTCACATCCTCAGCTGAAAGAGGGAGATCAACATTTGCTGATTTTACTGCTTTCATCCTTATTTTAATGTAAATATCAAGATTATTTGTTTATTAAAACCCAAATCCTCATAATTTAATGTGTAGATTATGTCTGATTACTCCCAACAGACAGTGAGCTGTCCTGGGGTCATTTAATTAGCTGTGGGCCACAACTTTTAGCCTATATATGTTTACATTTTGCCAAATTTGCAGCATTAAAAGTATGCCGAATTAACTATCAGCCGTTCCTGGTTGCAGTGAGTCCATAATTAGACGGACAGATATAACTGGGTTACATTTATACAGAAGAAAACTTAAAAACATCATGATTCTCAGGCAAGTTCTGTAGTTGTAAGGAGCGTCTTTTCCTCTGATTTCTAGGCGAGTTTTTGGACATTTATTAACAATGGACGTAAAAATTATGACGTCCTAAAATAGGTGCAGTATGAAGTCAAACGGTTTTGATGTGCACGCGTTTACAAAGAAGTAAAAACACACCTCAAGTCAGAGGTTGTAAATGTTATCCCAGGTTCGTTCTTTATCACATTATTATCAGTAAAAAAAACGAATCAACAGCTCTCCTGCTGCAGGAAAACAAACTGGAGTCTCTGATGTCATCAAGCAACGATTTCTGGAGCTACTCCACTGACAATGAATGCCAGACCGACTTTATGGCAGCGACACAGTACCCACAGATCAAGTTTCCAGGGAAAGGAGTACATTTACTGCCTCCCAGCTCTTAGCAGCAGAGTGAAATAATGCTCACTAGCCTGTAAAAGCTGAAACCCTCATTTTATTGGTTCAGAAACAGTCACTCCCAGGCGTTTCATTGCAGGGCCGCTGCCGAGAGCATCTCAGGACACCTTCGGTTTTTATCTTTGTGGATAAGTCGAACCTCACCCAGTGCAATGAGTCCAAACAGGAGTCCGAGCAGGAGCAGGGAGAGCAGGAGGAGACCCAGCAGCCATTTCCACCAGGAGCAGCAGGAGTCGGAGCAGCAGCACAGTCCTCCGCCTCCGAAGGCGCCGCTGTCTCTGTGAATCTCTGAGGACGGAGAGTAAAATCGTCACTTTCAAAAACTAAAATATTAGTTATCGTGTGAATATCAGCACACAAGCGATCAAAAATACCTGCATAGGTGGCTTTGTCTTTCATTACAACTCCAGATGATCCATCTGTGGAAGGGATAAATAAACAGAAGTCATTTATTTATATAATCAAAGTACTTTTCTTTATTCTTCGAGGTGTTTTGAAGCGACCGCTCACAGTAAGAGTTGCCTGTCTCCGACTTCAGTGGCATCGTCTCCGTGTAGCTCGAAATAAGCTTCTCTTTCTTTATCGAATCTCCAGATAGCGACCCTGTAAAATTAGACATACTTTTTTTTAAAACAACTGCTTTCATTGTTTTTTATTGTGTTTAACAAGCAGAACCAAAAACACAGCTGATAAAAAGTGAGATAGCAAACGATAGCGAAATATAACAGAGAAAGGGCTTCAAACAGTCTGAGAGCAGCCGTGCTTTCAAATGTGTTTATCGTTATCCCGAGATCACAAGTTAATGATTTACTTATTTATTTTTGATCTTATATGTTCCTGCAACTGACCAGCAGCTGATAGCAAACAATGGCTGGAGTTGTCGAGTTCACTGATGAATTATTTTGTTATCTCGACATCACAAAGGTTGTGTTTCTTTATAAAGAGCTAATTTATCTTGTAATCTCAAGAAAACAGGAGGTTGTTTCCTCTTCGTACTTATAATTTTAATTGGAGATCAGTAGTGCCGTACCAGGATGCATCTTGACAACTACGGCGACTGATTTAAGCTGAAAATGTATCAATGCATCAGACTTCAATCTTGCTTCTTTCTATACGTACTTGACTTCACCGTTCAAACACCCGACAGTGTGTGATGTTTCTTTTCCCTGAGCCAACAAGACTTCTTTGGACTCTCGCCTACTGGACGGTAACACATCTGCTTTAAGTCGACCACAGTATATAAGCTCACTCTCGTATCGCCAACACTCGGAAAAACATCCTTAAAGTAAAGTTCATGTGGTTTGTTTTAAAACTCTGGTCCCCTCCTAAGAATCTTATTAAGTCGTTTCCTCGTGATTGATTATCTTGTTAGCTCTAATTGAATCTTGTGATAACGGCGTTCAAAAAATAACTGCAAGCTCGGCCGCCCTCAGCTCCTGAAGCCTTTCACCAAACAAAGACAAGAAGTATTAACTCAAGCAAATATCTTCAATTTAATGAGAGGAGAAGAACAAATCGTAAATGTCAATAACACCTTTTTATAGGAAACTGGTCTGCTTATAGAGGATCCCCAAGACTGGGAGGAGGTAAACAAATAAACACTGGGAAGAGTGGAAGTACTTCAGCTCCTGATCTGATTAAAACGACCCACAAACAGATCCAGGAAGTTGAACATTGTGTCCAGAAAAAGTTGAGAAATTTCATCAAGGTGAGAGAAAATTCACTGTTCATCCAGAAGGAGGCGGTGTGCGTCTGACTCACCTCCTCCTATATGAACGCTGCTGCTGCTGGTGAACTGCTTCCCGCTGTCTTTAGCCAGAATGAGCATCTCCGTGTCCCTCTTGGCGTGCACGTTCTCCTTCTCAGAGATCAGGAACTTATAGTCCTTCTTGTAAGCATCATCGACTGTTTGGGATCTAGTGGCTGATGACAACGAAAGAAACAGTCAGGAATCATTTAAGTTTGAGAAACTGTTCAGACGGTGACTGCAGGGAATCCACTGTGGACTTACTTGTAGAGACTCCAGTGCTGATGACACCAACTCCGTTCGACACGTTCTTCTGAACGCCGTAACCTGTAAAACACAGACACACGCAAATAAACACTCAGATACAGAGAAGAAGGTGGAAAGATGTCTGAATGTGTCGAGATATAGTGGAAATATGTCAGCGAACGTGCTGTCGTACCTCCTACGTTAGCGTGTACGTTAGCTCCGCTGGTGGTGAGCACGCTGCTGGAGGTGGGAGCCAGATTGTTCTGAAAGCCGTAAACTGTAAAATACAGATGCAGTTTGATTTGATTAAATAACATAAAATAGTAAAATAGAAATGCTTGTCTGAACATTCAAGAAAAAAGAAAAGAAGAACAACAAAATACACAAACAAGGAGAAAAAAGTGAATGACAAAATAAAACTAATCGTAAAAAGTAACACACACTTACTGTTTATTAAATTTAACTACACAGGATAAAAAACAACTTATTTATAGATTCATCGTTAAATATCTTAATGGAAATGGAAATAAAATGCATGGGAAAGTATTAAATCTTCACATTTTAGCAGCTAGAACTTGTAATTGGCAAATTAAAGGATGTACGTTCAAATTTAAGAAATGTACATGATTCATTTTTTGGTTAATTTAAATAGTTTTGCCCAAAAAAAGTACGGTGCTTAACATAAAGTACGTAATACAGCACAAACACGTTCCTCACTACGTCACAAAAGAGACCACAGGTAAATCTCAAGGTACGTTTGGTCTCACCTGACAGGGACGAGGGTGAGGTGAGGCCAACAGGCGAGGATCCTCCCGGCATGTTGTTGGTGCTCGTCTGGTACGAGTAGCCGGTGTTGCCAGCGACCGCCGTGGTGGAAGAGGCAGCGGGCAGCGTGGAGGTGGACCAGGAGAAAGATGGAAGTATGGCGTCCAGCGTGTCGTACTGGCCTGTTCTCATACTGCCGTCATACTGCCCTGATTTCATGCTCATGTCATAGTGTCCTGACTTCAGACTGGTATCATACTGGCTTGATTTCAGAGTGACATCATATTGTCCTCCTGACTTCACACTGGTATCGTATTGGCCTGATCTTAAGCCAGTGTCATACTGTCCTGATTTCAGACTACCATCGTAATGGCTTGATTTAATACCAGTATCATAATGGCCTGATTTTAGCGTGACATCATACTGGCCTGATTTTACAGTATCAAAGTGCCCATTTGTCAGACCAGTATCAAACAGGCCTGCAGTATCGATGGTGTGGAAGCCGGCTGATCTCAGACCAGAGTCGAACGAAGTCGAACCTGCAGGAGAGAAAAGACACAGATCTGTTTGTTAGAAAATATTCTCTCCAATGCAGGATGAAAAAATTTTCTGACCCGTTTCATATTCTCATTTCGTGTTGTCCAAAGTGTTACATAATCCTGGTGTGTGTACGTGTCCGGGTTCAAAGATTAAGCTCTCTAGAAACCAGTTGCCGAGCTCTGTCACTCGCCGAATGTAACGTAATACAACTTGAGAGGCACAAACCGAGGCCATTTTAAATCATATACGTTTAAATGGGAGACGACTTGTCTATGCATGTTAGGTATGTGCATGTATGTGTTATTCTTGTAAGGGTGTACCCGACTGAGAGGCCACGGTGATGGTCTTGGTTTCCACGGTGGCCTTTTTAGGGACGGGCAGGGTGATGGAGGCGTTGGAGGAGCGGGTGGGGCTGACGCTGCAGGAGCGTCCCTTCAGCAGCTTCTTCACGTCATCCAGCTCCGTCCCTGTGAAGGCAAGTTCACACAGACAATGCTCGACAAGCACAATACTGAAATTCATTTTGAGTGTGTGAGTTTAGTCTGAAAGTCCACACTGGAGTTTATACTTATTCAAACACTATACTTGCAAAATCCTGTTTTATTTACTTTATTTCGCATACTTGACATCCCGGTAGGAAGACAGTTGCAAGCAAAATTGAGAAAAAACTGTTTAAAACTATCTATCTATTTATTTATGTATATTTTTTTAAGGCTAATTGTTTTACCCCCAGTTCGTACATTGTGTTATAGGGATTAAATTTAGCCTTTCTCTGTTGTGTTGAGTGTCCCCAAGCAATATTCATATTTATATCGAAGTCAATATACATTAATCAACATTTTAATAGTTTAAAAACCACCAATTCACATGAAGTGTGAAGAAAAGTGAACTTAAAGTATAAAGTAGCACAAGCAGAAAGTGCAAGTACCTTAAAATCTTTGTAAATGCAAGTCAGTAAAGTAAAAGTAAAAGCCTGAAACACTTCTTCCACCATTTTCTGAAAGTTCAGCTATGCACCGTCGGAGACCCGGCTGAGGTTTGGGGGGGTTAAGGTGGCACATGATGACTAACTGTTTAAAAATGTGGATTCGATTACTGCAGTTATACACTTCAATCAGCAGGGGGAGCGTCCAGCGTCTGTAAAACTCTGAGTCTCCACTGTTTGGTTCAAAACGGGATGTTCTGCAAACTGTGACTCATATGTGCCATTGTTGCCACCGCAAATCTGCCCCTTAACTTCTCCCCTACTTGAACACGCTGCAAACAAACCCCTGATCCTCACTGTGTAACTCTAACTTTTTTTTTGCTGATGTGCCGTGAGTCTACTGTATGGAGGGGCTGCACATGTGTTACTAATTGAAATTTCATGGAGGTAAACATCCATGTGAGAGGTGGAGGAGAGGGAACGCCGTGTGCGTGACATACAGCGAGCACCGAGCCCTAACATTTGACAGCAACATAATTCAAGTCCATTCTCCTCTAATGTGACCCAGCGCTGCTTCTCTGAATGAACACAGTCTCATAAAGACGCTTTGTCGCTTTATGAGCGATTGCACAACCAAGAGCAAACGGATCAATGTGTCTCAAGTGGTCTTACATCTGCAGGCCGTGGGAGAGGCGCTTTGTAATCTGGCTCTGATCTCGCTCTCTGGAAAAGAAAATCACACAATGGACAAAGGAATCCTGATTTAATAAAGATAAACCAGGACAATTCAGAGGCAGATGATGCAGAAATAATGAAGGGGAACGAGGAGGGGCCAATAAAACTATCAGTGACTACCTCTGCTCTCGCTCCTCCCTCTTGTGGCTCCCGAGCCTGCAAAGAAAACAGGAAAAAGGGGAAGAAAACATAAATATGAGGATAAAGCTGGAAAAATATGGTGCATTTTCCAACGCGGCCGTCAATCTCACTTACAATAGATCCCATAGTCTTTGCGTGTAAATTCTGGGGAGGAGTTGCCACTTGAACTTCCTACAAGAAAACACAATAGCAGAAGAAATGTTAACAGCACCCTAATGCGCAGCGGCTTCCTTCTCTTTTCAAGCTTCTGTTTCAGGCCCCGTCTGATGCCAACTTGTTTTTATTCACAGGATCTCACCATCATAACCTCCTGAGCGGCTGGTTAAGGTCTTCCTCTCCCGGAAACCTGGCGACAGGCCTCCTGATGAGCCGGCGGTCTGCGATCTCCTGGCACCGCCTGACGAGCTGGACCTGACCTTTGACACCGAGCTCACCATGTAACTGCCGCCGCCGCCTCCTCCTCCTCCTCCACCTCCGCTTCCATACCCTCCTCCGTCAAAGTAGCCCCCTCCTCCATCACCTCCTCCTGAAGAGTCTCCTCCCAGGTAAACTCCAGAGGAGGAGCTTAAGCTGCCGGTGTTCACACCTACAGAGGCTGGAGGAGATGATGCAGCCGAGTTATTTTTGATTTCCTGTAACTGTATCCGCTTCACAGTGTATATAAACAAACAAGAATATTACTGAGTCACTGGAGTCCAGACACAGCGGCTCGCTGTTACTGAGTAGTCTACTTTTACTCACTTGTCTTTACTTCACACGAGTATTTCCATTTTATACTACTTCATACTTCTGCTCCGCTACATTTCAGAGCTAATTATTGTATGTTTTACTGCACATTTATCCAACAGCTGCAGCTATTTTACCAAGATGTTTCACACAAACCACTGATGATGCATTTTCCTAGATTAAACTACCCAACAGTCTGCAAAGTAGTTAAAGTTAGAGCTGATAATTCTTCAGGAATTTCCTGGAAAGTTCAATATAATTTTAGTACAAATGAAAGGAAACGTTTAGAAACTGTGAGGAGACAGTTAACGTTGAACTTCATGTTGAAAAGCAGACAAATGCACATTTTTTTGCACATTCAGCTGACTGTTGTTCTCTCACTGTCCGACTACATTATTGTAAGTGAGCAAATCAAAAACTGACTCCATTTTCTATATAATTAGTACCAAATGACTCTCTTTAAAAAACTCTTTCCAGGAACATTTACGGTTACATAACAGTTCCCTGATTGGAAAATACAGGAAGCCACTGTGTTGGCAGTGATTTAGGAACTACTCAGATCCTTCACTGAAGTAAAAGTAGCCACACAACACTGTGGAAGTACTCTGTTACTATTGTTTTCTAGATTAACTGATTGATTGTCTTCACACAGAGAGTTTTGTCCAACTATTGAACAATAAGTAATAATAATGACAAAACTAATACTTATAAGGGAAAATGTGTCAATCTTTACATCCTCAATTAATTTCCTGTCAGTGGAATTGATTAAAGGGTAACTCAACCATTTTACACAGTAAGTGTGCATGTAATCTGATAAATTGCCTCCTGTGATGTCCCTCAGTGGCTTAGATGCATTGTGGGTAATGAAGGCACCGGGTTTTTAAAAGCAGTCCGCTGGTCTAACAACACACTCCGATCTTTATGAACAGTTTTAAAACAAATGATTAAAGAGATGTCACTTTTTTTTTATTCTATGCATTCTTCTTCCTTTCAAAACTGGGGCCTACATTACCCACAATGCCACGTAGCCACTGAGTGACATCACTGGAGGCAATTTAATCAGATTACATGCAGCTTCCTGTGGAGCCACAAACGGCTTTATCTACTTGTTTAGTTCTCCCTAAGACCCGTAAACACACTTTAATGTGTAAAACAGGTGGAGTCACCCTTTAATTAACTCATTGTGTCAGCTCTTATTGTATACAGGTAAACCGTTAGTAGCTTTATCTATAAAAAAACAAACAAACAAACAAACAAACAAACTCCTAATTTGTAAACCAATCAGTAGCTATAACTTTCAAATTATTGTCGTGATGTATAAAATATGTTATTTCCTATAAGATGAAAAGATAATACTCAAGTCAAGTACAAGTACCTTATATGTGTACATAAGTACTTAAGTAAATGTATTAGCTCGACCAATTACAACATTAAAACACGACTTATCACTTATCAATTAATGCATCCGTAAACAAAATCTAATAATAAACTATAATGTAAAACTGAAAGAGTTTATTCTCTGTGTTGTTATTTTTAAATAGATTCAACTGTTGTTTGTTTTTGTTGCAGTACCTGGTGTATTTCTACGTAACATAAAAAGTGGAAGTTCCCTAAAAACTGTAAGTGATGTGAAATGATCTGCAAACCCCAGAAATAAAAAAAAAATAAGAGTCAGTTTCCTCCTCCTGGGGGTTAAAAATATAACATGAGCGTTGAGACTCATCCGCACACGCAGCCACAACTTCCCAAATTTTCGGACCCTGAGTGGAAATTTGCTCTCACATGAGGAGAAATACGTTCCACTGCTGTTCTGGGTTAAGACATTCTTCTCCAAGCCCAGCCCTCCAGCACCGCTGGACATATTCCTGTGATTTGATCCGCTGGTTCCCTCTAGCAACGAGAAGACACACAGCAAAACAAGGAGAAGCTGTTACTCATCGGGTACTCCCTTCAGAGCCGCTCGGGCTATAATTACTGCGTTATAAGTTTAGTTTGCTGCCGATAATTAAAGAAAGGGTGACTGGAAGAAAAGAGACACTCACTTGGGGGTAGAGAAGTCAGCCTGGTCGTGGTGGTAATAGTTTCTGTTACAACTGATAACACAAACATAAAAAGGAGGAAAGTTAAGACACTGTGAGTTCCTCAGAGTTATATACAGCAGACTATATTATTTAAACATATGGCTGCTAATCCCACTTAATGGGTGTTGGCTGGAGTGTTGAGTGACTGACATGGTGATGATTTTTACGCCGCCGCAGATGAATTCATGTGGTTTTGATGGATGGACGATACTGACGGATGGAGTTTCCACGCAGTAACTCACAGGAGGATTAACGGATAACAAGTCATCCTATAGTGTTTTATACATCAGTTATAAACCATCAATAAGAACAATGTTTGGGTTGCCAGGTTGGTGTTCCTCCCTGCAGGAGAGACTTACTTATAAACCCTTTAAAAAGAAGGAAGTGGTGACAAAATCTCTGATGTCTGAGCTAAATAAAGTTTTTTTTAGTTTTTTTTTTGTCAAATTCAAGTTCAAGTTAAAGTTTATGAACAACTAAACAACAAATCTGACGAGTCGGTCTTTGGTTTCCACTTTGACGTAAACTTCTCAGCACAAGACAAACCTACTTGAGATTTCCCGGAGCTCTCAGCCAGATCTCAAAGCTTTTGTGTGATTTATTAATTATATTTCATTGTGACATTATGCGATCTGGTCTGTTTAGGTAGTTAAGTCAAATTTAACGGTCCCGTTTGTAGGAAAAAACAGTTTGGGATGACGACCGACCCGACCTGCAATCCTACAGCGTCAGTATTTAACGAGTTGAGACTCAAAAATCTACTTTTCTCACCTTTAAGTTCAAGTTCGGGTTTATTTTTTGATAATTTGATAGTAAATCCTTGTCAAAATTGAAAATAACTGATAAATCACATGTTGCAGGTGATCAAATCCAACATGTCAGCTTTTGCGGCATTGATTTTTCTTTGTCAAAAAAAACCATCTCAGCCTGGGAAACACTTACTTGAGATTTCCCGGAGCTTTCAGACAAATCTCAAGGCTTTCATTTCCCTTTAGAGTTTGCTCAGCTGTCATGGAGATGGCTTAGTTGCTATCATGACACATAAGTAAAGGGACTAACAGCAAAACCATCTCCACGAATGCTCTGGGAAACTTCCAGAAAGTGGATCTTTGTGCTCAGAAGTCGATGATGAGCCTTCAGTCTCTCCGACAATGTGAACTGTGAACTTACTCATGTTTATGTGCTTATCGTTAAACTCTTTGCTAAATATAAACAACATGTGGGAGTAAAGCTTGTGTACATCGTGTTTATAATGAGATGGGTGCAGATAATTAGTACTAATGACAGCCTTCTTCCACTAGGAGGCATCTTGATCTCCGGCTGCAGCCTCGGTTAAAGATGTACATTTCATTTCGGTTTCGTGCTCCTGTCCTCCCACTCGTCATCCTCCTCCTCATCCTCCTTCCTTTTACGGACTTATGTCTGTGAAGGGTCAAGGCTGAAAACCAGTAGTTATCATACTTTAACTGATTTTGTAACAGCCTCCCAAAAAATTCCCGGAGAAGCCAGCGTGAAAAGCATCTGAAACTCAATTGTTTTGGCATTTTTATGTTCTTGTTGCGTCCAAACCACTTTATCCTACCCATCTCTTCTTTCCTCCTTCTTTTCTCTCACTTTCAGAAACAGTGATGTATACAGAAAGTTTACTAGTGACACATTAAACAAGAGAAGAACAAGTTGACGACAGACTATATGTTTGTTTCAGTTGGCGTGAAACATGTAATCAGGCGTTCCTTGACCTCGTGTCAAAAGTTTTTTAGGCCAAGATGAGCTGTCCTTTAAATTCGGGAGTGACTACCGGAGGAAAACCCCGGAGGATGACTTACAGCCCGAGTCTGGAGAGAGAGGAGCAGAAATGGAAACCCGAGAACTGTGAAGGCATGCCATGATGTTAGTGATAGTAAGCTCCCCCGAAGAAGAGAGAGAAGAGCATCACCCAGCGAATAAGTGCAGGCGAGACGAGCGTTTAAACACAGACTGACACCACGGCGACCTGTCATTAAGCTTTCACATGAGAAAGCACGTTTTTGCATCTCCTGCCACAGTGAGGTCTGTGGAAGAGGGAGTGTGTTTTTGGAAAAGACACGTTTCTGCTGAGATTTTTCGAAATGTATTTTTTGAAGCGCCGTAAATAAAAAGTCGGTTCACCTCCATTGTGTTTAAGTGACCAGATCAGCGGTGGGTTTCTCTAAACGTCTAAACCAAAAGTATCTGCGTACATATGTCAGAAATAAATCGATACAGCGATACGTATCGATTCTGATTATCTGAAAACGGTTTCATGAGTAATTTTCTGCAGTATCGACACACCGAGTCACACTTCCTCGCTCTCTATTCTCTCCGACAGCGAGTTAACTCACATGACTTTTAAAGGCAAATCTAAAAAGTATTTCTAAGAAAGTATTAATGTTTTCTACAGTCGTTCTGCTGTTCTCTGCTACGAGACAAGAAATATCTCGTTGTTTTTCCTCAATTTTTCCTCGTGGCATCAAAAATGGTCTTTTATATTGTCATTTTTCAAGGTATTGTATCGGAGTATGTGTAAAAAAGTGTTTTTTTTGTGTGTGTGTGTGTGATTTAGGTGAACAAGCCCTTTAACTTTTTCAAAACGTCATGGATAAACTCAGAAGTCTCACCCTTTTCTCCTGACAAGCCTGCCGAGAAGTCCATCTCTCTCGTTAACCCGTCCATCCCATTTTAATCTGCTGAGATGATGATAAAATGTCGACCACTGTCACGTTCACACTCTGCCAAAAGAAGTCTGTTTATTCCTCGTTGTGACTGTGGGTTAAACGGCATTTCAGCAAACATTTTAATGTGAGTTACGCTGGGAATGATTTTGGGCTGAAAACCAAAACCGCTTTGATGTTTACGCCAGGACAGAGAGAAGAAACGTCACAACATCAGTCTCATGATCATAAAATTAAATCCCGAAGGTCACAGCGGAAAAATCAAGACACAGAACAGCTCAACTCAAAACAAAACAACTTTCCAGACACATCTCAAACCTCACGTGAGAGGCTGATAACCACCAGAGAGGCTCCTGAAGCTTTCAATGCATCATCTGTTGATTTCAATAGACTTTTATTCACTTTCTGTCTTTGAAGACTTGAACTAACAAAAGAACAAAAGGCTTCAGTGGGTCCCTGCACTGCTCTGATACACCATCCTCTCACCACACCCTGCCAGCCAAGGACATTTAACAACATGTGCCTCGTGTCCTGCACACTCTGGTCCAACGTTTAGACACAAAACAGACACAAAAAAGACTCTTTGGGGGACTGAAAGTGCACAAATCATAAGTACAACATGAGTGAAAGTCAGTCAAACCAACATTTCTGTCTATTTCTTTTCATTATCAGCCTGGAACTGATCTGGACAGCAGGTTAAAAACGGCTCCAGCTTGTCCAGTTTCTGACCGTGTCCTGCAGTATATTTAGAGGGATGTAAATAGCTCAGCAAAAGGACCTGTAAAACTATCCTGAGATCAGCGTAACAGACTAATTATATAGATCCCACTGGAAGAAAAATGATCCCGAAACCCCCTGTTGGGTTTCACAGACAAGTTCAACAGAACTTGAAATTTATAAGCTATAAGAATAAAGACTTTCTGCAAAACAATCCAAACTATAAAAGCCAAATAAAAGAGGCTTGACAGCCCATCACCAAAAGTCCCAGAGAGCAGTTGTTAGTGCAGAGATGCAAGAAACACCATCCACCATGAACAACCTCCTTTTATATAAATATATATATATAAACAGTCTCCAGGTAATCCCAGTGAACTTGTTAAAATCCATACCTTCAGCCAGCTCGAACAAACAATCAATCAAATCCCGAGTCCTCCTCTACAAAAGATGGACCTCGACTGATCCACAGGAGGAATGATAATGTGTTTATATGAAGTTGACGCGTCGTGGTGGGATGTTCTCTAAAAAAAAAAAAAAAGTCCTCCTCGGTCCTTTTGTGCCTTTTCGCTCAACTTTTTTTTCCCAGGCAAGTCAAAACACAGAGATGTGGGCACCGGTCCCAGCCGCGCCCATCAGGCGCTGGAGCTTGGCAGGCAGGTGTAGCAGACGGCACGGAAACTGAATCTTTAAAAGAAGGAGAAGAAAAGAAAACAGCGCCTGAGGGAACCAATTAAGTTGTCAGACTCACCTCTGCAGAGACAGTCGAGAAAAGAAAAAGAAAAGTGATGATCTTCCTCCTCCTCCACCTTCTTCTCCTCCTCCTTCCCCTGCTGCTGCTGCTGCGTTTACTCACCACTTTTTGGAAGAAAAAAAAAAGTTTTGGGGAGGCGGTGGAGACGTTTGGGGGGTGGGTGGGATTTTTTTCTCTTCTTTCTCTCAGGTTCTGGTTCTATTGTGTGCAGCCTGGTGCAGCTGGAGCACATCTGGCGCGCACGTTGGAAAGTCTATATGGTTGTTACATAAGCAAACAGTCTTTTTACCACATGCAAACTCTCCAAGACGCAGCGCAATAGTTGCAGAAATGTCCCTTTTTTCCGACGTGTTTTTGTGCAGCATGTTGGTGCAGCTGCTGCAGGATCACTTTCCCCTGTTTATTATTGAGATTAGTGCTAGTTTACAGCCCCCCCCCCCCCCCCCCTCCGAGCTGTTTTTAAACTGGGTGATCATAATGAAACTCCACATGTCCATTCATTTGCGTTCATCTGCCATTTGCAGCCAAATTGGATGCTTTATTCCTCCGCTGGCAGCCGCAAGCGCCACTGGGCTCCTTCACCCACCACACCCTGTGTAGACATCCACCCACCCTGCGTGACTCACAGGCGAGCATGACTCCAATCTGCTCAAATGATGGAAAACAAATGGCCCCAAGGACAGTGGAGAGGGAGGAGGAGCTGAGCGCACATCTATGGGCGAGCTTGAATAATGCCATATCTAACGGAAAGGAAAGGAAAGGAAAGGAAAGGAAAGGGGGGCTGGATTCAAACAACAGTCCAGGATGGTGGGGGGGGAGAAAAAAAGAGCTGAGCTGACTGACTTGTTGGATAAAACTCACTCATGTAACAGCTCTCCAGATGAGGGCTTGTTATTTCTCTGGAGGCAGCAGACTCTGAGGTGCCCAAATTAGGTGAGATTAGAGTTCAAAAGAGCTGCATTAGAGGGGAAAAGAGCTTCATCTGCCAGGTCCAACGAGATGATGTGACACAACAATGACGCACTGTGAGAGTGGCAGCAGAAACAGCCAGTTTACCAGAATTCACTCTTTTAAACTGTTGTGGTGAAGTACAAGAGCCTGCAGGAGTTTAAAGGTTAGAAAACTAAGATTAAGAAACATATTTCACGGTGAATCTTAATTATAAGATCAAGAAGCTGAAATGATGAGATACAAAATCATAATTATAAGATAAAAATTCAACAACTATCTCATAATTTAGATATTTTTTCTCATAATTTAGATTTTGTTTCTCATAACTTAGATGTTTTTCTTATAATTTCGATTTTTTTCCTCATGTTTTGGATTTTTTTTCCTCATAATTTTGATTTTTTTCTTATAATTTAGATTTTTTTCCCTCATGTTTTTGATTTTTTCCTCATAATTTAGATTTTCTTTCTCGTAATTTTGATTTTATTTCTTATAATTTTGACTTTTTTCCTCATGTTTTTGATTTTTTCCTCATAATTTAGATTTTCTTTCTCGTAATTTTGATTTTCTTTCTTGTAATTTTGACTTTTTTCCTCATAATTTTGATTTTTTTCTCGTAATTTTGATTTTTTTCCCTCATTATTTGTTTTTTTTTCTCTGAATTTTGATTTTTTTCCTCATAATTTAGATTTTCTTTCTCGTAATTTTGATTTTATTTCTTATAATTTTGACTTTTTTCCTCATGTTTTTGATTTTTTCCTCATAATTTAGATTTTCTTTCTCGTAATTTTGATTTTCTTTCTTGTAATTTTGACTTTTTTCCTCATAATTTTGATTTTTTTCTCGTAATTTTGATTTTTTTCCCTCATTATTTGTTTTTTTTTCTCTGAATTTTGATTTTTTTCCTCATAATTTAGATTTTCTTTCTCGTAATTTTGATTTTATTTCTCGTAATTTTGACTTTTTTCCTCATACTTTTGTTTTTTTCCTCATAATTTTGATCTTTTATATCGTCATGATTTTTAATCTCATAACTTTGACTTTTTATCTCATCATCATGACTTTAAAATGCATAATTATGACTATTTAATAATTTAGACTTTTCATCTTATAATTTTTAATCACTTTTCCTCATGATTTTGACTTTTTTATCACATAATCATGACTTATTATAAAATTATGAATTTGAATCTCACAATCATAACTTTTTATTAATGGGCCTCCATAATGAACTGATGGAAAAGATTATTGAATGTCTCGTCTTCAGTTCTGGGCGATGAAGGAATCTATCTGTACCAACGTATGTTTACAACAACGTCAGGGTGAAATCTCCTGCAGGCGTCGTCTCTCCGCATTTGTTTATTGTCACCTATAAAAGATAATATAGGGAAAACTGCACAGACTGACTTCGACTGGCGTTTTGACAGTTTTATAGAGATTCAGCTGACGTTCATCTTCTCATGGATGGAGAGAATAAATTCCAGGTTGTGTGCTGCTGGCAGCTCGAGCCCTTCACTGGATCGTATCTGTGTTTATGTACCTGAATACTTGGCTAACAGAAAGGAACAGAGGGAAATTGTGCAGAGAGGGCGTAGCAATTTTTACTTTCAGCCTTTTTTCAGATGATTGTCTTTTTCAAACTCTTGCATGAACTTGTAACTTGTACCTTTCATTGTTCAGCTTTTTTGTGCTTGTAACTGAACGTCTATTCCTGGAAATTGTTCTTGGAATTAGAGTCAAATTCCTCGGACGTGTGCACATAGTTGGCCAATAAAGCTCATTCTGACTCTTACAGTCTCGGAGAGAAGCACCTGTGCTTTGTGTCACAGTGTCAGATGTGTGACTATGATCTCTGAGAGGAATACGAGTTTTAATTCATGTGGTCAACATATTTTACCATTACTTTTCGCTCATCTGTGACAGAAACCACGTGTCTCATTCGGGGGCGAATTCAGCAATGATGTGCAATAACCACAATCATCCAACTTGCACAACAATCAGGGGTTATAGGTCAAACTGTCATTTCGAAAGCACTTAGTTCATATCAGTTAGAGGCCTCTTTTCTGACGCTGGCTCTCTGTCACACTCTCATGTCTTACGGGGACACCTGAACATAACAGAGCCATTATTAATGTTGTTAGTTACACTTATTAGTCAATAACAATGAGAATTCCTGCAGTCTCAGGAGATAATATATTAGCACAATGTTTTGGTTTGTCTGCATTACGACACTTCCACATATACTGTGACGCCCACATGTTGCCTCCCGTTGTCTGTCATGGCTTTGAGCCAGTCACAACAACATACACAGCTGCCTACATCAGAGGACGGCAGAGATTCAGCTGACTAATGATCACCTTTTAGTGTCAACTGTCAGGAAAATGTCATTAAACAAGTGAAAAGACTCAATATAATGATACCAATAAATCTTGAATGACAACCACGTAACTTTAAGGTTCTCCAAAAGTCAAATAGTAGAAAAAAAATGTTTTATATATCATTGATCTTACTGTGACAACTCAAATAGTCTGCTGGGGGAAAGGCACATCGCACCAGAGGCAAAGATTCACTGCATGTCAGTTACTTTTAGCAATTTGATCATTTGCACCGCTCAAAAACCACATCAGCTCCAGCAGATGCTGCATTATTTGGTACTTCTGTGCCTGTGCCCGGTGGACGGGCTGCGTGTGCTGCCATTTAGATAGTGTGTTATGTAAACCTAGAAGATAAGGAAGCGTCGGACGAGACACTGGTGCCACATGAAAGGGAAGTTTCCAGCACAGAAATAGCAGATAACACAGGGTATCAAATGGAAATCAAAATAACCTACCGACCTTAAATACCAAATAAGCTTTCAGCCAAACCAAGCACATCTCGTCCACTAGGAAAGGGACTCAGGAGAAAGAGCTGAGAGAATCTAGTGCCACAATATATTCCTCAGCTACATATAAAGTGTAAATGGGGAGAAATGTATCTTACTCATGACCCATTTATACATTTTGAGAAGAGTTATTTGCCTGCTCAAACATGAAGCTGGGGCTGAATTTATGAGTGCACAGAAACCACAGCTGCATTTGATGAAAGAGCTGGCGTTCTCACTCAGTCTCTCACGTAGCCTCCAGATTTTATAAACTCACACCGCTGCCACAGTAACTTCATGCATAATGCCGAGGAGCAAGCACAGCATTTCATGTCGACTGCTCAAAAGCATAAAAAAAAGGCACAGAAAACAGTCTCCTGACTCACACGTAGCAATTATCTTTAACCGTCCGCCCTGTGAGAATCATCCATATAAAATCTTAAAAATCCCCATTCCCTGGGGTGTGTAATATCAGACTGCCAAGTGCTGATGTTCAAGTCGAGGCAGGAGAACATTTTAATTCACACCTTTCTCCTCGAGGATACAGAAAAACACAATGAGAAAAAAAAAAAAAACACGAAGGGAAACAGCACAAGTCTTAAAAAACAATCCCAAACAAACGGTGAATACATCAGCAAGTAGGAGTTTAAAATAAATCCTATAATAGAGATGAATCGACTGATGAGAAGGGCTGAATCACATCATGACTCGACCCCGGTAACCATGGTAACCAAGTAACACTTCTTCAACACTGAACCCCTGCAGCTGAAAAAACACTCTTCCTGTTTTGACTCCTTCGAGCACGTTATTGTGTGAAACTGTCCGGTCGTATCAGCGTGACTCATCTGAACCGGTGTTGTAAAAAGTACACAAAAGTACCTACCTGAGTAAAGTAGGCTGGTAGTAGTAAAAGTAGTTTGTATAGAGTCATCCATACGAATAGGACTTAAGTAAGAGTCTTAAATAATCTGATACTAAATGTACTTAAGTATCTAAAGTAATTTTCTGGCAATAAATGTACTTAAAGTAAAAGAATAAAAGAAGCCTACAAGTCAAAGTAAACTATATATAAACATGTATGCTTTACCTGAGTATTTCCATTTTCTGCTACTTTATACTTCTACTCCACTACATTTTCGAGGCAAATATTTTAAATATTTTGTACTTTTACTCACTGATTATTATTTGATTACTTAAGTTACTACTTAACTTAAGATACTATTGTACGCTGCATCAGAGCCAAAGTAGCACAAATTTAACATTCATGTAAATATAAGCATGATTTACTTTCACGTGTAGTTTTGATTCTTCAGTAGGCCTACATTTATTGCCAGAAAAATACTTTTGATGCTTGAGTAAAAAAATAATAATAACAATAATAATGTTTATACAGTTTAATAGTTTATTTGTATAGCACTTACCAAAACCATCTTCACAAGGTGATTCACAATAAACACAAAAACACAATGAGTAATGCAAGACGAGGCAAGTTTATTTGTATAGCACAATTCAGACACAAGGCAACTCAAAGTGCTTTAATAAAAGAGAAATAAAACTAATAACATCAAGATAAAAAGTAAAAAAAAAACAAAAAAACAAAAGGTACATTCAAATACAAGTGTGTAAGACTTCAGTGCAATTCCAACAATAAAGTAAATTGTAATTTAAAAGATAAAATAAACCTTGAATTTGAACACCTTTACAGGAAGGTCTTTAATAAAAATAAGTCTTTAAAGTGATTTCAGAAGAGGACACCGATGTGGCCAACCTTAGCTCCTCAGGCCGGGGTACATTTAATATCAGATATCAGAGACTTTTGCTAATCACATGAGTGACTTTCACTTTTATCAAAGAAATATTCAATCACAATATATTTGCTTTAACTCTGGTTCTGACTTTGAGTATGCTACCTCTCACATTACTGGGATTATCATAGAAATACTGGGTTTCAAAGTTGTCATTAGTGCTGAAACATAAAAAGCCGGCAACAACTACACTTCCCAGGATTCTGTTCGGTACCGCGTCATCGAATTCTGTCCAATCGCTGCCTTTGGAGGTTTTCTTGAGCCGCAAAACTCAGGAAAAACAGACGAGTCCGATATCGTGTTCAGTTTCATGTTTTAGTCCACGTTTTGTGAAAAATCAGTTTGTTTCTCGCCAGTTTAAGTCGTCAAAGTGTTCGTGTACACGCACTCTGACGTGCTGTTGGTAGTTTCGTTTTTTGAAAGGAGTTTGTCGTGTTTGTTGGGGAGAAGCTAACGTTAATACTGTTTAAGCTATCTCAGCTCTGACGTGTATCTACAGCAGAAACAACGTTAGTTCACATGAGTTAGAGAAAGTTTCACTCATGGAGATCACTCCTAAAGCGGGTAAAGTGAAAAGAGACTACTCTTCACCTTGTGATTCAGTGGAGTCAAGCCCCTGTGAATTTAAAGAGGGAAAGGTAGGTAAAAGTGCATTTTTTATGTGGTTAGCCACGTCAAAGTGGGCTTAAGTTATGTCAGATGAATGAAAGATTATCTAATATGTACTATTAGTCACCTGTTGACTAACTATTTGCCCCATCACTCCTTCTTTGTCCTCTCAGCAGCATCATCAGGTGCTGAGTTCCTCTCTAAAGGAGAGGCTGAAGAGATCAAGGCGTTCCTTCACCTCGCCCATCTCTGTGGCCAAGCGCCTTTGTGTTGATGATGAGGAGGAGGAGGAGGATGGCCAACAAGTTTCAGCAGATTCCCGTCAGACGGTTAATAATCCTCCACCGATCATCCCCAGAGTAGATGTAAACAGAAATGAGGCGAGAGCGGGGAGTGAAAGGTTTTCTGGAGCCATTCCCAAAGCAAAACATCCTCCAGCGAAAGACTTTGCACAACAGCGAGACCGACTGAGGAAGGAGGTTAAAGACAAGATGGAGACTGTGCGGAGGCTCAAGATGGTTCAGATGTACAGAGGCAAGGTACCAGCTACATTTTGAGTTGTCTGGGTTGCTCCTAACATGATTTCCCCCGTTTCACTACACTTAAAGTGGCACATTGTCTGTCTCTTTTCCCCAGAATGATTTAACACAGCTCCAAACATTGATCGACAAGTGGCGGAGCTGTGCTCAGTCTGCGCTGTATGAGCTCCATTCAGAAGTCCCCATAGATGGAAGAAAGGGCAGCCTGTCCGAGCTTATTGATCTCTTTGGTCTGGATGATGGCATTCTGCACTTTGACCGCACGGAGGAGGACTTTACCTGATAAATTCACTTCAAACACATTAGACAAATCATACATTTAATCAGTTTTATTTGATGCTGCTGCACCATTTTTGTTCACAGCTTGAGTTGTACATTTCATGTAAAGTAACGTGTAAATAAAACCTTGTTATCTGTTTAAAAATACGACTTTGCTCAGCTGTGTTTCAGCTGATCAAGTGAAGGAAAGCTTCTCATCCTCAGACGCTGGACTTCAGCCCAGAGGTCAGCCAGCTCATCTGCCTGTCCTCTGGCAAGGTCCTCCAGCCTTCTCCTCTGGACGATTTCCTGGTAGCGCTCCTCTGTTTCAGCCGCCTGATTTTCCTCTGAAGCTAAACACCAAACAAGCCACATTATCAGTCTGAACAGAAAAATCTGCAGTGTGTTTCATTAGAGAGTTGTATCACCTGTTGCTTCATAGATGTGTCTCCTCTCTGCCACAGTCACCTGCATGTCAGGTAACTGCTGCTCTACTATTGCGGTCTTCTCGGCTTTCTTCGCCGCCTGCCTGTTGAGCTGTTCGATCTTTTTTATGCGATGCTGCACACTCTGTAGATGAGTCTGAAAATATTTGATAATGATGTGTATATTGACTTGAAGCACCAAAAACAACTCGACAGCATTGACTCTTTCCAGAAATCATGACCCAGCTTACTTAAGATAATCCACAGACTGTGTTGTGAGCATTTTCATGTGGGAACTGTTTTCTTTCTACCGAACTACACCAAATCCCTGTGGGCAAGGAAACATGCATCTACTAATGGACGAAAGGCTCTTGCTCGTAACAGCGATGGATGTAAGCATTCATGGGATCTTCCTCAGCTGAGCTTTAATGATAGTTGGCAAAGTTATCCAGCCTCTCCCTCGTGAGTAGATGCACACTTCCTTCTGCACAGTGATTCACTGGGTGTAGTTCGGAACAAAGAAAACAGCTCCTGTGGACTCTTTGAAAAATAACTGCTTCAAAAGCCTTTTTATCCTGCCACGACTATCTACTACTCACTGAGGAGAGTGTTTAGTACTTAACCCAACAAAAAAATTCTTCATGTGAGACTTAAATTAATTAAATGTTAACGTTTAAGAGATTAGAAAAGCAATTAAATTTAGTAGAAACAATCAAGTTGGTCTGTTTTCCTTCAAAATCCTCTCAAACATCGGAGACATTTTCTCTCACTTTTATTTGAAAACAAACCACACGTGCTCACAGCACGTTGCTCGGCATGTGCACATGAGAAGTTGCCAGAGTCACGGAGGAAGTAATGCTGTGGTCCACCAGGAAGGCGGAGTTGGACAGCGTTTGTGCCCAGCGCAAAATGGATGAGACACAAGAGATGAACACGCTGTGGGCCACCGACATCAGAATGCCATCTTATTTGCCAACAGGCCGATGTCAGTCAACAAGGCAAATAACGCCCAATACTGATGTTAGGCTGATAAAACGGTGCAACCTTAGTTTCTACAAAAAAGGCCTGTGGATTATCATGAGTATCCACAGGCCTGTTTTAAAGAGAACACAGGCATCTTTACGGCCGATATCTCTTAAAACTTGGCTTCTCGCAACAGGTTAGCAGAAAAATATGTATTTTTGATCTCACTGTTGGTTTTCTGTTACCTTCTCCTGGAAGGCTCTATTTTTCTTCAGAATGGAAGCCTGCTTGGACATGCTGCTCTCTCGATCTGTCTTGTTGAGGTACTGCAAAGAAAAAGTGAATAGCTGAAAAATAACTGACGTGTGAAATGAGAACTCAGAACAACAGATCAAGTCTCCAACAGGGGTTTTCTATCATGCGTCAACTCTTTTGATGAAAGATCTCACAAACACTCATGGCAGAAACGCTTCATCATGAAATGCCCCAGGATGGATTTGTTTACATGTAAGGTTTTTCTCCCTCAAGGTTTCAGGGGGCCTAAACAATGACAGGAAGCTGAGTGCCACGCCTCGGCAGAGCTACCTGGACCTTGTGCCAGAGGAAACTGGCACTGAGGCCTGGAAACATGTTTTGTTTCATGCCATGCTCATCCACTTTTTTGAAAATAAGATGATGGGTGACTCATTTGATCTTAATGTATTCTTTCATTGCTCAACCACCACCTCCCTGTTATTTTTTATACGGCTAACATGAAATTCCTTGTGTTTTTTTGTGTGTGAAGGGGTTAATGGACTGCGAGCATGAGTGAAGTATGTTCTTGTCAAGTTTTGTGGTATGTGTCTAATTAAACTGCCTGTTGACGCCTTGGACTGACATTTCCTGCCAAATGAAGGAGATGAGCTTTTCTGTTTCTCCCAGAATTTGAATCTTTGTATCAACACGGAAATAAAGACAGCATAAGTCTTTACCTGTTGGACTTTAAAAGATGCAAAAACAGAGAAAAAATGGGGTGGGGTGTTTGTGTGAACAGGGTGTGTGTGTGTCTGCGATCATAAAAGATGATCCATCTGTACTCCAGGCTGGTAACAATTTTCTGCTCGCAAAAACATCTGACAATGCCAAAACCGAAATACCTGCCGTCATATCAGCGACTGAGGTTTGACCAAAAATGCGAATAGGGTTTAAGTTTCATCCCAAATATTGAGATTTCAGTGATATTACAAGCAGATGTTGAACTTTTGACATGTAATTGCCATATCAGAATTATGTACAGAGTCGAATCTGTTTACTATCTGGTAGCATCATTGCTCAGAAAGTGTTATTTGGTGGTTTTTATCCAGCTTTTGTAGAGATAACAGGTCCCAGAGGAAGCTAAAAAGAAAGCAGAGTTCGGGTGTTTTAGTATCCTGATTACACTCACATCCTGTTGCTCTTCTGACAGTCGTACCATCTGGATGTCCCTCGCCTTGTTGTTGAGGTCCTCTATCTGCATCCCCATCTTCTTGTGCTCCCACTGCAGCTGGATGATGCCCTTACAGAAGTCTTTGCGCTCCACCATGGAGGCGATCTTCTGCTCTCCAATTGTCTGAACATATCGATTATTATCGTTTTACAAACACAGACATCTTCATAACTAAGGTCTGTCATAAGAATGTACGTCCTTGTTTTTAAGAATCTGAAATGAAAGTGTCTGTGTGTGTGTGTGTGTGGTTGTGGTTGTGTAGTCTGACCCTGATGCTGCTGTTTAGATCCTCCACCACACTCCTGTGCAGAAGTACGGAGTCAGTGTAGTCAGGAGTCAGGTCTGTGGTCGACACCTCCACCTGGCCCTGTTTGAGTAAGACCTGGACCATCATGTCCGTCAGGAAGCGGTTCTTCTCCTTATGCAGACTGGGAGAGAACAGGACAAGGGAAATGTTAATTTGTTTTTACTATATCACATATGATTATTGTTACTGGGAAAGACACTGATTTTGTGGCTTTCTACTACTGTAATATCTAATGTGCAACATCACAGTCATACCTCTCAAGTTCATCAGAGATATTTTTTATTTCCTGTTGAGCAGTCTTTTCCTCCTCTCTCCTCCGCTGCAGGAACGCCTGCATCTCAGCGAGAGTCAAAGCTTTCACTTTTACCTGCAAACGACGAGTCAAACAGTGAGCCTACAACTATCCACAAAAAACAAACAATCATTGGGTAAAGCTTCCGAAATCTATTTGAAAAAAAGTGAAAATGATACATAACAATGCAGTGATGGCCCATGTATGGCCAATAAAAGAAGTTAATAATAGATGTAAATTGCTACAAATTGTCACATAGAGCCCCTTTAACCTGTCTGTGGCCTTACTTTACCTTATGCTCACTCTCTACTTTTGTTTTGCGGACAAAGCAAAACTTCTCCCAGATTGACGGGTTCAAGCCTTCTGGCATATTCTGCGGCGCATCCAGCTCCTCCATCGCCTTCAGCATTTTACCGAGCGCGTCAGGAGCTAGAGAGCCGCACAGACGCTGCTCTTTCAAAGGGTTGGAGTTGTTGTCGGACTGGGCCCTTATCTTTTGAGCCCTGAGGCGCACAAAGAGACGGACAGTGCTGCAGTGCTGTTCACTCATGCAGAATTATGATGTGGTTATCAAATCATGTAACTTTCAGCACAACTGCATTATGTTTGTGACTAAATGTATTACAAACCTGGGTCTACGCTTGAATAATCTGTATAGCTGATCGACCAGATGACTCTGTACATCAAAGAACTCCTTCCTGAATTCTTTGTCAAGAACCTCGGGACACATGGATTGATTTTATATTATAAATGAGCTCTTACAGTCACTATGATTTCATTATTCTACCAGCCGGCTTACTCTGTCCTCAGCTACAGCGCTGTCATAGTTCTCTTGAAACAACTCCACTTCTTCTTCGTGTCTCTTCACCTCTTCCCCAATTTTGTCCTGCTGTAGAAATCAGTAAGAAATATAAGTGGCATGTATGTGAAATTGTGACAGGTTAAAAGCATGAACGAATTCAAGTACCGCACAGGTTGGCTCTTGCAAAAACACGCCTGAGGGATTAGCAGCTCTTCATAGATTTTGGAAGAACACCATCCACTCACAAATAACAGAATCTGAAGCTGGCAGCCATAAATTCCTTCGGCATTACTGTGTTCACATTTTCTGACCTTGTGTGCCGTCGTTGTTTCAAGTTGGTGCTTGAGCTCCATCTCTCGATTTCTCATCTCCTCCTCTATCTGAACCGAATACACCAGATAGGTAATCTTGAGCTCTTCCTGTTAAATACAAAAACGACACTGAACAGCGTTTTCTACGGTGTCACACACACAAGATCTCATAATTATCTCAAGGAGGAAACCACATTGAGAAGAAAGGACCCTTCATCTTGAGTGAGGAACATGAGGAAAAGGGAGAAAAAGGAACTGATGTAATGACTTAATGTGTCCATTATGAGGCTGCTCAGACCTGGCGTCAACACCTGTCCTGAGTGATCTGGTCACACTCAGCTCTAAGTACAGGTGCCTCCAAGATGCATTGAGGACGCGCTTGAGATCCGACATACACATTTGGAGGTGGTCTGGACCGCATGTGACTACATTCTTTAAGCAGTGTGTACGCACACGTGTCCTCAGCCACACTGACACTGACTCACTTCTTAACCGACGCCCCCCGCTAAACAAGAAGAAGCCACAAAAACAGGCAGCATGCATTACATGGTAATGTATGTATGGTTCGCTGTACCATAAATTACACGTGTCAGCAGCAGATGTCTGCGAACGCACTGTTTCAACTAAGTATTGAACTAGCGACGGCAATATCGCCAGACTCCCTTACTAAGAGTTGTTGCGTGAAAAGAAACTTAACAAGCTTTGCAAAACATCTTTGGCAGATTCTTAATCATTGGTGCCGTCTTGTAAATCTGCAATACATCAAGTTGTTTCTTGTTAAGATGTTAATTACATCTGATAAAGAGTCCAACCACGTGTCACCTTCATGTACCGCAGGTGTGTGTGTGCTTGTCTTGGCTCACCTGATATATCGCCATTTCACAGGTCACTTTCCTCTCAAAAAGCTTTCTCAAAGTTTCATCAAACCTTTGGGTTGCTTCCTTGGTGGATGCCTGCATGTTTTTCATCTCACATTCCAGTGACTGCAATTACAGAGTTGATGAGTTGACTCACATTGATCACTGATCACAAGTTCTGATCATATTTCAAAGAACTGTGAATGTATCGGCCGTAATACCTTTTTGTATTTCTCCTTCTCCAAACTCAGGTCTTTGGATTTCTTTTCATACTCTTTGTAGACTTTCTTCTCCTCCTCAGTCCAGTGGATGCCAGGTTTGGTCAAAACAAACTCAGGCGGAGGTATTTCCTGTGGAGTCAATTCAATAGAAACTATGTGCCCTTCATGCTGATTGGTCTAATTCAACTGACACTGAATAGAAAAGAATTTAAGTTAAAAAAAGCATAATTTGCAGGAAGTTAGAGAATTAGAGGCTGCAGCGATGTAGTGTTGTGTTTACGTCATAAGAAGTGACGGCAGGAGGCAGGGAAGAGTTTTCTTTTGCTCTTTGATCTGATTATATAATAAATTAACGTCTAATAATAAAAAATATACTATCACATGTGACGAAGAAGACTAATTGTTACAGCTCTAATTTACAGTATGTTTCTATGTTGCTGATAGATTTAAGCCTGCTGATTTACTAAAAATAAACTTCACCACTTCCCTGCCAGATCTTTACATCAGCCTGGTTTCAACATTTGAACTGACAAAGAAGATAACGCTATCTGCAAATCCAAATGTGTTTCATATTGTCTCTAAATTTATTGAACAAATATGTGAGTGGAAGTTTCACTGGACACTCGATATATTACTTTGTACAAAATAATTTATCTGGGATCAGTTCATTGGCCCACCGTTTTCAAGATGTCCTCCCGTTTCACTTCAAGCACTCCGTCCATCATGTCACCGAGAGCTCTGTCCATGAAGTTATCACCCTAACACAGAAAGATCTCATTAATGACAGAGCTGAACTTTTATTTACGACTTGCTGCATCCACTGTACAGACACATAAGACAGTGATGTATTTCATTTCATTCTGGCAAAGGACTGTTACATGTATGCTTGCTGTCATCAGCAGTTGCAGTTTTTTTTGTAGATGGAAGTATTTGAAGAATTTGTAAATAGCGACAAACAAGAGTTAAAAAACAAAAACACATTTGTTATGGCAGCATACCTTGGCAGCCAGACGTCTTTGCTGTTCCAACTTCTTCCTCTCCTCCTCCTTTTTCTGCTCCGGGGTGAGGAATCTTTCTGCTTTTATCTAGAGTCGGACAAAGGTGCATTATCTCTCTGGTGAGGTGTGAAAAAACCTCTGAAACAAACATAATTACATACAATTTCATATTTCACTAAAAAAACGCACAAACCACAAAGCAGTTCAGGATGTTCTGTGAACTTTTGTCAACAGTTTAAATGTTTCGTGAAGAGGTCAGTCACCTCAGAGTCGTCCACAGTGAGCAGCCTCTCTGGCTGCTCGCTGTTGGTCAGGCTGGGCTCCCACAGCTCCTCGTTCATGTCCAGCTCCAGCATGATCGCCCTGATGTGTCTGTTCCTCTCCCTCGCACGGTTCAGCTCCTGCACCTTCTGCCTGTGCACGGCCTCAAAGTCGGCATTGAACGCTGTCTTGACGCGATAAATCACATCCTGCATTCGGAGCCGAGTGAAATTCAGCAAAGAAAAAATACTATTTATGATCAGTTCCTATAAATACCTTATTTTATGCGCTCTTTATTTCACTTTCTTCGTTTTAGCTAGCTAGTGTTTTGGGCACTGTTTTGGAAAAGTACTGTATGATATAAAGGCATCATTGTCACACTTTTGCTGAGCTCAAGCTGTTTTTTGAGCAGGTTCCCACCTGTAGCAGAATTATCTGGTTGATCCTTTGTTCTGTGGTTTGCAGGCTGAACTGATTGTAGACGTAGGGATTTGAATATCCTAACTCAGCGGAGAAACTTCCCGTCACAGCAGAACTCTCCGCCTCGTGGCCTTCCTTCCCCGGCTCTTCCTCCTTTGCGATGATTGTGTTGGAGCCTTTCTTTAAGTTGCTCTGCTGCAGTTTAAAGGTGGAGACGACACTTTGAATTAGAGAGAATCTGTGGCCATAAAATTACAAACTTCATCCCACTGAAGATAGCTATCGTATCAACTCTCTTTTAGCCACACGACCATAAATCTAGAAGGGTGTCAACACTGTTGGATTGGCACGTGTTCAAGCATTTTAAAAAGCTACAACCTTGAAAGGTCACAGATAGGACTGTGATTCAAAGCATCAAATTATTTTCCAGCTGCAAACCTGTTTTGACTTGAGTGGTTTTGCCATAAAATGTATTCCCAGAGTGTAAAAACCCACACACTGAACACAGACTTAAGAAAATGTAAAACTTTTGCTGCTGTGACTTTGCATGCTGCCTTTTCTGTTTCACATTAAACATATTGAGCAACATATCATCAAACTCATTCTAACTCGTCACATGTGCTCCTCTCTGCAGTGTTCACAAGAATCTCAACCGCAGATTGTTCAGGCCTGTTTTGGACCAGTTTTGCTTACGGTGCAAGCAGCCTCTTCTAACTTCCTCATTTTCTGAACCCTGCGAAGGTCCTCCACCTCTTTCTCTGTTTGCTCCTTCAGTGGGTAGTTCTTCACCTCATGCTCAGAGTGAAAGGCCTGTGGGAGACGGCCAGAAGTGATTTTAAACTCTTACACACTGTGATTATTAAGAATTATAACACTATAAGCCATCTTACCTTCACAGTCCTGCCTTTGACCTTCATAGTGTCCCAGCATTCTCTCTTCAGGACATCACGGAGGTAACATTTGGCTAAATTCTCCCACTCAATCTCATTTCTCACCTACAATGACAGTGGCTGCATTAAGAAACCCTGTAATCATGACCTCAAAGCAAAATTAGCCCCTATGTTTGTGTGTGCGATTTACCCGATCAACTTCCTGCTCCACCATGGCCTCCAGTCTCCTCTGCTCCTCAACATCCAGGTTGAACTCGCGTTGTTCCAGACGCTCGATATCTGGGAGGTTGTCGTTTTCGCGCATCATCTCCTGAATCTGACAAAACAGAAAACACAGTTAAATCGTCATACTGTTTGTTCGACAAACGTTTTGTTTTGTTTGTTTTTTCACTTTCAATTCAGTGTTGACATAAGTTGACATTAGCATGGCTTCATAGCTTGTTTACATGTGTATTTTATATAAAGTATTTCATTATTATTCATGTATTTATAATCTGAATTCTACAAACAGCTTTTATTCTCAATAAAAATATATATTATTTGTTTATTTATTTGTTTATTGCTTGTGAGTCTCTCTGCTAAACATGGTTTGTCAACTGATTTAAACTGTCTAGACTAATCATGTGACTGGTTGCATAACAATATATGACAGCCCAAAGGCGACCATTTTGTATTTGCCCTGATGAAGGCCTCATTGGCTGAAACACAGGGATGTTTTTACTTATGCTTCAATATCCATGAGATATTAAGGGCTTTTTAACTCATCAACCTCTTGAGAGCCTCAGACTTCCTCTTCCTTCTATTTTATTCTTTAGCTTTTGAGTGCTAATTTATTTTGTGTGTATGTGTTGCCTGGATAGTTGCTGCTGCATATAATTACAGGGATAAGTCTTATTTAATTGAACAGCGCTTACCAAATAATTTTAACAGCACAGTATTTGTGCTTACACGCAGTGAGGAGTTTTGTTTTGTCAGCAAGTTTTTGCTATGATAAGTTTTTTCTTGCTCAAGAGTGTATAAATATCTTCTTAAGTAAGGACTAAAACAAATATGTAAGGGGAGGAGAAGACACTCCTGATGAAAACTAGCCGTTCAGCTAACTCGGGTGAAATTACATTTGTTTGAAAGTTGATTAACGTACACTGTCCCTTTTTAAAAATGAGGAATTAAATTACATTGTAACTCACTTACAGTGTCACGTAACTCTTTGACTGTGTTCCTCAGGTTTTTCTTTGTGTCAGAGTATTGCTCATTTTCTTCTTTTAGAACCTGTTTAAGATAAACAGATAGAAAACAAATGAAAAATGAAGTTAGTTTTGTTTATCAACCTTTCGGAAATTATTTTTGTGGCAATTATCAAACTAGAACAACCAAAATATTACAGCAAAGGACATTTAAAAACAAAGTGCTTCACCACATCACCAAAAAATAAAATAAAATAAATATACCAAAACCCAACTGGCACACAATTCACGTGACAAGGATTTGTATAACAGAGTTAAACCAGAGGATATAACCATCTCTGGGCATGGAAGTCCGCAAAGGTGGCACCCTGCACCTCCGCCCTGATCGTGACAACTCATATTCACCATAGAGAGGGTGTGATACATCGCTGAGGATTGTCCGTCCTTTTCCTGCCACCCGGTTCTCACAAAGTAGTGAAATACTGCGGGGTTGTTGACCCGCAATGTTGCTAGACATAGTCACAATCTTACTGAGTTTGTTCTTTGCTCAGAAATTCATGATACTCTCTACAATAAAGTACTGATTCAGTTAGAATTAGAGTTTGTGCTGTGTTTACACCTTCGGGCAGTAAATTAAACTAAGTGTCAGACATCGTGTTAATTATCATAAATTTCACAACATGGGCAGAGAAAATAAATCACATGCTATCCAACATTTCGTCACTCAACTTGATGTAGCTTGATTTAAATAGAAGTCCTCACATGACCGAGGTGAGTCAGATTAGAAAGCATGTTGTAGCATAAAAGCAGACTGGAAAGTGCCTCGGCCCATTTGCGATACGTGCTTTTCAATGGGGCGTAGAACCCACATTTCAAATACTGCCACACCTTCGGTATCAAAGTATTGTTATCAAGAAGCTTTTTCAGGTGACAAAGAACTGAACACTTTTTTACAAATGCTTATCAGCTTCATAACACTTTACAACTTGCTAATTGGTTGTTTTTCTCACTCAACACATGATGATAAATCAAGCTGCTGCTCAGAGAGGCTGTGTGCCAACCACAACACGGCAAGATATCACACACAGGTGCAAAGGGCACTGTCGTAACCCTCCACCTGCAACGGCGTAGAGACACGAAAGAGGTATCTAAACATAGTTAACATTGTTAACATTATGCCACCACCGCAAATTTCACAGTATGTTAGTCACTAACCGCCTCTCGCCTGCTTTCCAGCCAGGTGGGGTGTGAAGGTGGAGCAGACAGCAGGCTGTTATAACTCTCATCCTGCTCCGTCACATCCACAGACTCTGCTTCAACACTGACCTGCACATTAAAATATAACAAACATGTGGATGCATAAAAGCATTTGCTTGAGCACATTGCTAAAATACTAATCTAGTTGAGTAACGAAAAAGGCTCTTGCATGAACAATAATTAAATAATTAGATTGAGCAATATTCGGCAAGATTTATACCACAGTGCCTTAATTAAAAACACAAAATTGTTCTTGTATGTTTGAAACAGCTCAGAAACAAACTGTTTTCTTACCGACACTTCACATTTATCCTTATATTATTCAGACTTACTGGAATGCCTTACATTTTTTCAGTTGGAGTGTACTGTCTGGTGTTTCAAAAGCATCAATACCAGCACAGTTCGTACGCTCTTAAGCAGCACTAACTTACTGCTAATTTATAATACAGTTTACCTCACTTTCCTCTGATTTTGCAGTGGCAGCTGGAGACCCTTGGCCCCACTCAGGCCAGTCAACGAGGACAGGGTTCTCTGTATTGAATATGTTCTTCAAGAGATGATCCATAGACTTGCTGTACTGGGTAGCTTTATTCACCTTACCAGCATTCACACCTTTAATCCTGTGTGAAGCCATGGAAACACGTAAGAAATACACAATAACAGAGCAGATAAGTGGATATATTTGTTATGAACAGGTCGACCAGATGAGAACGGGTGAAATTAGGGACAGGGAAGTTGGGCGTGGTCAAGGTGGCCTCTGTAATTTCTTATAAATTCAACAACGTCTCAACATTGCCCTCACAGTAGCTGTTAGCTGTTATCAAGTCACGGCACAAATGTACACAGCTAAAACAAACAACAGCCATAACTCATGAAGTATACGAACTGCTGTAGGCATTGCAGAGTTGGCTGCAGGGTGACACCGAAAAAGTGTTTCACAACAACCAGAATTTAACGTTTTTATAAGGTTGTAACTGATCAAAACTGTTGTTTAATCTAATTTGTGGGACAGTTAGGACAGGATTCTGGATTTCGGACAAATGCTTAAAATTCAGGATTGTCCCAAATTTTTCAGGACGTCTGGTCACCCTAATCATAAGAGGACTGATGATGACCAGTTGATCTATAAATCCCCAAAAATATAGAAGTCAACATTTTTATAGCGTGTTTAAATGGAAATAAAGCAAACTGTACAGTAGATGTGTTTGTCCCTTTCTCTCTTATGATGAAATTACTTTTACATTAGATTTTACACCACACATATCTAAAATGAGTCAAAGCTGTAGAAGAGTGAATTACACAACAGATTTTTTCAGTAAATGCAGTCTAACTGTGAACAATCACCTTACAGTGAGTCTAAGAGTAGAAGAACCTTAAAGGATGAGGCTGCCGGTATTCTACCATTGTTTTATTCCCAACAAATCCCATGAAAAGACCAAACTAACAGTAATCAGTTCATCCCTCTGTAATTTCTGATTTCCCTAACCTGTCTTTTGCATTCAACACCAAGCCCATTTGTTCCTACTGAAAACATAAATCTTTAAAAACTGGTCACGAATATATAGTTTCATTTTTACAAAGGGTTTTAAAATAATTTCATAAAACAGTTGGACACTGGAGTTTAGAGTGTATTTGTTGAGGACAGTTATTTAGCTGTGAGTATTTATGGCAGCAGTTTTTGGACAACATTGATTTCTATGGCATAGAGGAATAAGCTATTTAAGGCTTTGGCTACACAGACAATACTTGTCAATCTATTGTTGGTGTTGGTCTTTTTGTAGGATTTGTTGGAGATAAAAGGAATGAAACAGGAAGGAATGAAACAGAATATGACCAGCCACTCCTTTAAATTCCCATATCATCAACAAAGAAAGCAGCTAATAGATTAGACACACAGTGAACCATCAAAAGATGTAAGGGGGAAAAAAAGGAAAAAAAAACAAAACATTAACACAACAGGGATTTCAGATAATAGCAAAGTAGTAACAGCTGAGGAAAAACAAGAAAAGGTTTCTTAAGTTCAAAAGAAAAGCACACAGGAGCAGCAGATGTGGAATGTGAGTGGGATCTGATTCATTGTGGAGATTGTGCTGTAAAGTTTACTGGATCTTTGTTTTCCTCAAAATTATGACCATGATCACCTCCAACTCACCACTTTAGTTGTGTTTATTTACTATTGTTCCACAGAGCCGACACTGAGAGAGGAAAAACTCTGTTTTATGTTCGCTCAAACTGCAGAAGAGTGACATCACTACTGCGAGCAACAGTTCCCTCTACTGTTCGCAGTGGTGCGCTTTGTTAGACAGGCTGCTTTCTGCTTTACCTCAGATCGGCACACACAAGGGAGCCATCGTTAAAGCCAGCAGTGAGGAGCGTCTGGCTGTCTGCAGAGAACGACACGCTCCGAACTCCACCGCCACGGTATGAATGACACTGCAGCTCAATGTACCGCTCCTGTAGGGGCAGCAACACCATCGTTATACACACAACAGACAATGAAATCATGACTCAAATGTTTACAAGAAAAAAATATAACAAAAAAAAAGATTAGCAGCCACCATGGAAGCAGTTTCTCGGATGCGTAGGAGGCCATCTCGGCCTGCAGAAGTGAGCCACAACTTGTGAGGAGACAGAACAAGAGAGGCAGGGCCCAGAGGATGACCCCTCACTTCCTGCTCTGGTCTCAGCTGGACCACCGGCTGACTGGAGTCTGTGTCCTAGACACAAAGCAGGATAATGACTTCCTTTATGTTAACACCCAGATTAAATGCATCAATGATATTTCAGGGGAATCAAGACAGAGAATTATGTTTACAAGAATCAGAAACATTAGCAGCAGTAAACCTGAGGAAGCTGAAATCGCTGAAGAGTTTTCTTCTTGTGGCAGTAAGCAAAGACCTCGCTGACTCCCAGGACACAGGACTGAAGTGGATGAGGCACTTTGTATCTGGACACTTTGAGGACGTGAGGAGACAGGCAACCATGTCGGTCTACACAGTCTGGACCTGCAGGTAAGTAGAGTCACATAATAAATATATTCAGTGTTTCATTCACCGTAAAAGATCTTGTGTATGAAATGTTGAAATGTCTGTACCCTCACTACACTTCATTTTTTATAAATTATGATAATCACGGGTCACATCTCCCTTCTCACTCCCTCTTCCTCTCTTTCGGCGGGGTGGGTTGAGGGGGGAGGGAGTCGCAAAACTGCCCAGCAACAACAACCGCTTATATTTTGAGGAAGTGGATCAGATGATTTATCGTGGAATGTGTTTGTTGTCTTTAGATTTTTTTTCCCTCCCAATTGCTGTAACGATTTCCGTGGTGGCCTGCCATCGCAAAATGTTGCAAGTGAAAACACTGATGGTAAAAAGTAAATAAATAAGTAATTAGAAACAGTCAGGCTCCTTTTCATGTTTTAAACAATTGCAGGTCTATAGTGATGATAACTGCAGAGCGCCTGCTAATCCTGCATCTACATATCCACAATAATACTGAGGGATTCTCCAGTAATTGCTCCCAGCAGCTTTGTGTGGAGAGTAAAGGAGCTGTATCAGTTTAAGCATTAGACAATACATATATATAGTTTTTTTAAAGTATTTTTTGGCCTTCCATGGCTTTATTTATAGGACAGTATGTGCAGAGTTTGACACTATAAGACTATTTTCATATTCATTGCTTGAAGTGTACATTTTCTCTGTGCTTATTGAACACAGAGTTTTACTGTTTGATCCACTGTGATTTTCACCACATCACAAATAGTTTGGAAACCAAGCCTGTTGCAGTGTTCAACTTACACAAGTGTGATGTGAAAACAGACTTATAAGAAAATTATGAGACATTTCCTGTGATGTAGGTAAACTTTTGAAATGACACATATTTAGGTGAATGTAATTTTAAGGTTTTCCTTCTTTTTATGAAATGACGACTCTTATCAGTGATCAGTCAAAGAACAGTCTTTTTTACTTCTTAAAACATGTCTGGAGCGGCTCTTTAACCATCATGTAGGTAGCACACACTACAATCATGTTTTATAATCCCATTTAACCTGTGTGGGCACAACTCCCATCTGACTTAATGTTTCTTTCCTTTTAGAGACTCATTTGTCTCCTGGTCTATCTTGTTCAACATAGTTTTCCAGTCAGTATAAATACAGGGTGTGTTTCTGTAAACCCCTCAGACGCTTTTCTTTCTTTTCAACAGTGTAAGTGACGACATGTCTAAACATTTGGATCACAATGTCCCGTTGAGTACTATTAATGGTTTATGCTAATGTCTGTGGATGGGTTTTTCTCTTTGGAAGCAAGTCCAATGTCAAAGCACATCCATGGATGAATGATGAGATTCCCAGAGTTAAAACAAGAAGAAGAAGTCCAGAAAACTGCAACTCCTTTATTTGCTGCTTACAGATTTTGTAACCATAGCAAGCCGCAGGCCATTATTACTCAGTTAATTTCTCCCCACTAGCACAATCCTTGGCTTTTGGTTTAATCACCTTGTAAATCTCTCTCACCTGCAGGAGATGATGATTCATTAACTCATTAACTTCCAGTTGCAAAGTAAATTCTTCACTTCTCTCATGTCTGCGGTGGACCTCCCGAGTTGCTTTAGATCAATATCACCCTGTGAGCTTATGAATAATTTGTTGCATGAGACCCTCAACCTCAATGTGCTCTCTTTTATAAAAAGTTGGGTGTGCACCAGATAATTGCATGACGGCCTGTGATTAACAAGGTTAAACAGGTGCCAAAATAAAAAAGAGAATAAGTCATGGATCAATGTACTCCATCAGTGTTGTACCTGTAAGGTCACTCGCAGGCAGATAGAGCACCGTGAGCAGGCTACCATCATGATTTTTGCCCTCCTGTTCAGTGCACAGTGCGAGAACTTTCACCTGCTCACAGTCCCTGATGCACTGAGTGGACAGCGACAGAACCGGTCCAGGAACAACTGGAAAAGAAAATCAAAGGACAAGAGGAGGCGGGTCAGCTTGATCTCGCTCTATCTTTCAATAATTAAACCTGAAATGACTAAATACATTGTTCTTTTTTAAGTTAAGTGTTACAGTAAGAGGACAATCGTTTCCTGTACATCTATTGATCAGTTCTAAGGTAAAAAAAATAACAAAATGCATTAATATGAACAGCGTTTTGGTATGTACAGAAGAGCAAGCAATCTACCTGTGTATCCTATGACTGAAAACTTCTTTGATGGCTTTGCATCTAGTACATAGATATGTGAATCTGAGGCCCCAGTGAGAAGGTAGTGTCCCTCTTGATCAAAACTGTAAAAAGAAAAACAAACACACACACACACACACACATACACACACACACAGACATCTGGTTTAAACACACAATAAGAAGGCGTGTTACCATTTAATGTGACATTTTAATTTGCTTTCAAGACCATGAGTGGAAGACCAGTTGTTCCCTCAGGGTTTTATGGGTAGAGATAACAAATGCCTCTACTGTATAAATATATGATGCGATACTACATGGGTGGAGGATACTTGCACTAGGTGATCCACAGGAGCGTGGTAGAGATGAACCTGGTGCACCAGGCGAGGCTGCTGCTCCCTGTTCAGGTCGATGAAGAGGACGTTTCCTGCAGCTGTTCCAACAGCCGCGTACTGTGCGATAGGACAACAGGCCAGACTTCTCACCTAGACAGACAAAAAATTACAAGTTTTTAATTTACTTCTATTCCGATAAATGTATTTTTTTATTTAAGTCATTTTCAACAACCAATGAGAGAGGCATCAAGTAGCAGCTGACGATGCTGCAAAGCAATAAAAAACATTCTAGCCCTTGAGACTGCGTTGATGGCATCTCCCCACTTTCATGCTAATCTCCATTTTGTTTCTGCCTGCTTCCCGATGACATCACGTGAGAGGGATTACGTTTGAACCCAGCTTCAGAATCACAAAAGTGGTATTCATCTGTGAAGATTATCTTGCTGAACAAAACGTTTAAGTATCATAAAGTTGTGTTTGCCACAGAGCTTATTTTCTGCAATCACTCAAAATCCAACAGGCTCTTTGTCAAGGGAACCAGGCCAATGGTTACTTCTGGGTTATGGGTTAGTTTACAAAAATGCATCATCCCATCCCTACACACAATGGGATTTTTTAAACTGGTTTAGTCACCCCCTGCTGGTCATTAGTAAGAATGCATGTTGGCACTTCATCTTTTTTTTTATACAGCCAATGGGCTCGACTGATATGTTCTGAATGCTCATATGTCGTCAATCTGACCTCGGTTTGAAGAGACAGGGAACCGAGGCAATCTCCATCTGTGGACCACAGCTGCAGCTCTCCGGAGTCCCTCACTGACTGCAACCAGCATAAACACAGACATCACAACTCACTTAAAAGACACTGACCTAAATTACACATGCCATCACGAGACACTGTAATTCCTGAGCAACACAATATGTTTTACCACACAAATTTTCCTGTCAGTGCGCGACAAAGCTGCTGCCACAAAGTTGCCACTGAGAACATCCAGGACCTTGACAATCTCATCCGAGCAGTTTGCGTTCAACGTGTAGATTTGCCCCTAAAGAAATAAAAGGTTGTTGTATTCTCAGATTGTAACATATATTTGCTCTCGTGTAACATGCTATTATTTGATGGAATAACATGTTTTGTTTATTTTTTTATGAATACTTACTGTATTAGAAGATAAAAGCAATGTTTTATGGTCAGGGGAGCTCATCACAGCTGTGACAGGCCCGTTTAATTGCCATGTTTGTGTGATGTTGATCTGAGTTTGCTTGATTTGCAGACAGTGCATCACATTCCCCTGCAAAACATAAGGATTTTAAAGAGCTTTTACATTGGAGTGACTGAGAAATCCTGATGACACTGCAAATCATATTATCTATTAGCAGATTAATGTATTAATCTTTTTTTACATTTTAAAGGTGTCAAGCAGATGTTAACGAGTGGGTGGGCTTGTACCTTTCCTAAAGCGATCAAACCGTTCTTGTGAAGGGTTAAACCTTGAAAGTGGATCCGTCTGAGCTCGGGGATGGCATCAGCAGCTAAACAAAAGTGACACAAAAATCTATATGAAACAACATAATTACTCCCAGTGAGTTAAAAATATCAACCACAGCCCAGTACTAGTCCCAGTGTTTGTGTTTGTTTACTTGTGGGATTGAAGAGGACTGAGACAGAGAGGCTCTCCGGCTCAACGAGAAGCAGAAAGCCTTCCCCACAGCCCACATAAAGCTCTGATGTGGCTGTCCAGCAGATGGCAGTAGGAGTTAGTCTGGCCTTGGCGCAGAGTTTAGTCTGTTTAAACACATGTTGAGTTGTGACAGTTTACATTTTGTATTAGTTTGTTTGCTTGATAACAAAACTGTTTCCCTAAAAAACAGACACAGCTGTATCACCAAAACAAACATATTAATTGCTGAAAGTGTATTTATTTTGTTGCCGTTAGTGTGATAGTGGGACAATACCACAATGGTTTCTGCCTTGTCTCCTTTGATCCCTGAGATGGCTGATGGTGGCATTTCTGGGCCAAAATATGGCGATTTGTCACTGACGGTATGAGAACTGGCCACCGATCTCTCAACAGAGGAACCATCAGCTGCTGGAAGCTCGATCACACTGCAACACAACAAATATTACATAGCAGGTTTCACTTATGTCCATACATCAGTTTAGATTTTAACTACTTGCTTGTGCAGCCAACTCTGCTTTACCTCGGTTTCAGGACATGAAAGCTGGCACTCTTCTCAATATTCCAGACAGTGAGGGATCTGCTGCCCAAAGCACAAAGCTGGAGCCAATTCAGGGGGTTGAACACCAAAGAAATTACATCTCGCCCGGCCTGTGGTTGTGAACAAATGGGCTCAGCGGTTTCCCAGTTCCTGCATGACACAGTCATGGTTACAGTAACAGAGCTGCACTGCCTAAATAAACATAACTGAAACATAGGTGGCACGCAATGTAAGGTAGTGTACTGGTTTCAGTGGCTTACCACACTGTTATGGTGTGGTCTGGTAGAGCGGAAAAAGAGCCCAAATAAGGACCACCATCACTTAATGTCAGAGATGTGTAGCCCAGCTGTGCTGTTCCTAGAAGACAGAATAAGCGGTTACTGTTTAGGGTGTGTGACAGAGAAAATTAAAGTAGGAGCGATGCATGCAAACAAATAAAGCAATTAATCTCTAAAGAAAATTACAATGAAATCACAGGAAAAAAAAACAGCGGTGGAAGTAACTCAAGAATCGTACCTAAGTACAATTTTGAGGTATTTGAATATTTCCATTTTATGTTACTTTATACTTCTAGTCCACTAAATTTCAGTGGCAAATATTATACTTTTTTTTTTTTTTTTACTCCTACTTTTATTTTAAACTTTTGTTTCACCACAAATTCTGATTAATAATAGAAATGTAATCAACAAGTGAAATAAGGTTATTATTATAATATACATTATTAAGATGTGCCATTCTAGTTTCAATTGTTATACTGTTTATTTTACACTGTGGTACTTAAGTAAACGTCTTAGTACTCCTTCAACGACTTGATATGACTATAATAAAATAGCTGTGAGCAGAAACTTGACTGTTGAGTTTCCTGCAGCTTCCATCTGCTGCTGCTGTAAATACTGAGCATACATATTGCTTGCTCTGTTGTGTAACCGCTCTGCTGTTTACTGAACTTAGTCTGTACACACACTGATTCAATTCACAGCTGATTGCTTTGTGATGTCTCTGGGACGGACTAGTGTTTAAGAAATGCCAGGGTTTTTTCATTAGCCTACACAGGCTGAATGTATCAATGAAAAAATGTTTGGTGTTAAAACTTTAATCTTTCATTTAAGAAAAAGAAGATATTTTATTTTATTTGTAGCAACAGAAACAGTATTTAGTATCTTTAATTGATGGCGGTACTGGTTATCAGCTGTCAACGCTGCTGAGCAAACATCTTTTGTGTCCAGAATCAAATTACCCGGGTCATCGCTTCCATCAAGCAGCTGTATAAATTTACCTTTTATTCTTGTCTGTGCAGTTCATGATTTCTCGTGCACCAAATATTATGTTTCAGTGTGTGTTTGAGTCCATTAGTGGTTAGAACAATACATCTTTTTCCAGTCTTAATGTACAGTATGTGTCATTTTTAAGATTATGAAGGTTTGTTAATGTGAGAAAACATTTTTGCTTAATACAGGGGTCTGAACCAGTAAACATGTGGAGAGTAAGATTTGCAGACCAGGGCATCTCTGCAGCTTTCATTGAAATTTGGACCTTTATCATAAAATTGCAGCTACTGGGATTTGGATATTGTGATTGCGATAATATTTTGATTAATTGTGCAGCCCTTCCCTGAAGCTAGTAATAAAACTGCACAGTCACGTGAATGTTATCAGCTCAACCAAAGGTAGATTTCCCTTCTGAACTTTTCACATGGTTGATTTAAATGATTGTTTAAGGAGATGTACAGTGATCCGATATTTCACAAAATCAAAGATGAGAGAGAAGTCCAAAAACCGACACAGATTTGTGAATCAGAACTTAGTTTGAACTTGCTTCACCTCGAGCAAAGACAACAACAAAATGCGGCATCAGTATTAATAATCTATTAGCATCACATATATCAGTTACAGGGGCTGAGTACTTTTACTTCTGAAACTTTTTTTGTTGGTGATATTTTCTTTTTCTGTGCTTTTGCTTGTAATGTGGTATTTCTACATTATGGCATTGCTACTTTTACCTAAATAAAGGTTTTGTGTTCTTCGTCTTCCACCTCTGACAAAAACAACACCTACTAATTGTCATATTATGGCAGTTACATTGATAATATCACCTTACCTTTTAGTTCACACTTCAACTGAAACTCGGGGAAAACGTACACAAATATAGCTGGAGATAGCTTTTGCTCCGAGAAAGCAAACATCCCATTATTTGCATTGACTGTCAAAGCTCCAACACCTCGTCCAGGACTCTGAAACACACTTTGTGTTTGTGTCTCCAGGTTCAGGAAACAGAGATGACTCCCACACGCATAACAAACTGTTGTATCGTCGACAAACTCGATATTCTTGTTAGTAAAACCTTGTATCCACCTGGAGTGAGTAAAACAAATACATGTTATCTACATAGAATTACATTCACAACATTGGTAAGTGTTTTTTAACGACCTTCTGAGTCTGTCAAGCTATGTCATGTCATGCTAACGTACACACGAACTGGGGCTCAATTAGCTTAAATTAGCTAACTGTTGTAATAAAAACAATAATGTTAATGGTGTATACAGTGCACAGGAGTAAATATAGTTGTAGGGGCGACATACCTGACTTTAAAACTTCCAATGTCATCCATTTTAAGATAAAAAATAAACGTACAAACAATAAAATTAAAGTTATTTCTCCAACACGACAGACAAACGAACGGGCGAGTCGTTGCGTATCCCTGGCAACCAGAGAACTCCCCCTTGTACGCTATTGGCTGGTGTTTTGTGAGACACGCCCATACCGGAAGTATAACACAAAATAAAATATTTCAGCCATATATTGCTGTGGGTAGTACGCTCTGTTCTCCGTCGTTGTTAGATTTCCTTTCCTGCAAAGGTCACTTTCTGATTTCATTCACCATCTGAAGCGTGAACATGTCTACTGAAAAGTCTTTCGCCAAAGGTAAGACGTACAGCGATTACCCGGCTAACTGAAGAAGTATCGCGCAGAAGACTGACTGTCATTTATTGCTATCAAGCTAAACTACGATTAGCTTAAAAGTTACACTTCCGTAAATATGCGCCTTGCATTAGGGAGGTTAATGCGTGTTTTGACTGCGTTGTTTTACGTTAAAAACCTGTGGAAACTGAATTTTACAAGAAGTCAAGTGGTTTCCATCACATGCACGTCTTCTTCCGCTCTGTCTTGTGCTGACAGTGACGTAAACAAAAGACAGTACTTTTTGCAAAGTCATCGTGAGTATGCAATGTGTCACCTGTCCAGATCAGTACGTAAAGCTAACAGGAGATGACATGAGTGTATTGCAGATAGTTTCTGTTTGTATTTTTGTATCTGAATTTATGTACAATAAAGTTTTGGAAGAAAAAAAAAAGTATTGGAAACAGTCCAAATAATTACCTCTTTTAATTTGATTAATTTCCATTGAATTTAATGCATTTTTTAAGACTAGCACAGCCTACGGGGACTCAGGTGCTTCTGGCTTCTTTACTGATATTATAAGTTACTCATAACACATGTACTGTAAGTTTTACTGCAGTTTCTTATTAGGAAAGAACACGAGGTCTCTTTTACGTGACTGTAAAAAAAAAAAGGCTGAAAGGATAAAGTTCAGACAGACTGTTTTACCATGAAGTAATGTAGATGAGATAATAAAAGTATTAATACAATACAATGTAAAAATATACCACTGCTAGTTCCTGCATGAACAAACATCATAAATATCATCAAACTGTATAAAAAATTAAAAGTATTTAAGCAAGTAGGGATGCAAATTGCAAGCGATTTCCTTAATCGATAGTCGGCTGCCTTAACAATCAATTAATCATTAATAATGGATGAAATATGTTGGACATTTTTCTTATAGCAAACTGCTTTAACCACTGACATGATCCACGTTTGGTTTGAAATCAGAGTCAGCTACATTAGGAGGTAAAAGGACAGATAAAGGAAACATAAAGTTACTTGGATTTTAAATGAAATGACACTAAATAATGACTTCATTTTTATTACAACGCTCCCATCTGTCACTTTTCAACGACTCAAATGTCATAATATCAGTTTGTGTCAAATTACTTTTTGTATTTTTCAAATGACAAAAAAAGTATACTATTTTCTCTAAAATGTTCAGCATAAAATGAAACACTAAAGTATTTTGTGTCTTTCAGGAAGTGCTGCACCAGGCCCAGTCCCTGAAGGCAGCATCAGGCTCTACAGCATGAGATTCTGCCCATTCGCCCAGAGAGCCAGATTAGTGCTGAGTGCCAAAGGGATCAAGTAAAGTCACATTTTATTGCACATTATTTTAAACTACAGCATCACTGTTACCTAACCATAAGATACCTTTTATCTGTGTTTCAGGTATGACACTATCAACATTAATCTTAAAGACAAACCTGACTGGTTCCTTGAGAAGAATCCTCTTGGTCTTGTGCCAACACTGGAGACACCTGCTGGTGAGGTGATATATGAGTCTCCCATCACCTGTGAGTACCTGGATGAAGCTTACCCAGAGAACAAGCTGCTTCCTTCCTCCCCCTATGCTAAAGCTCAACAGAAGATGATGCTGGAAAATTTTTCCAAGGTATCGTATGTCAAGACTATTTTTGTATACTTGTCTATTAGTTACCCTGAGCAAAAAAAATCATGTGAATGTGACTGTTTTATACAGGTAGTACCATACTTCTACAAGATCCCCATGGGGAGAAGGAATGGCGACGATGTCTCAGGACTGACAGCTGAACTGAAAGAGAAGTTTGCCAAATTAAATGAGGTGGGTTGTGAGGTCAAGTGCTCTTTACATTCATCAGATATGTAAATTGGTGGATTGTGAACTCAAAATTGTCCCCAGGAACATGCTTGCAACAGTAAAGTACAAATGTAATTGTCTATGAATTGTAATAAATGGCACCTGCCTAGTTACAGCGCTTTTTTATTTAACACTGATGAATGTAATGTTAATTTCTCAGGACCTGGTTAATAAGAAGACCAAGTTCTTCGGTGGTGATTCCATCACGATGATCGACTACATGATGTGGCCGTGGTTTGAGAGGCTGGAGATCTTTGAACTGAAGCCGTAAGTAATAATCTCACAGGACATTTAAAAATAAATACTTTTTAATTATGGAAGCATTTCAAAACACTCAAGGTCACTCTGCAGAGGAGCATAAAGTACAAGTATAGGTACAGTACAAAAGTAAGCAGTATGATACAGAGCAAGGAATCTCACAGGAACATTAATCAAGTCTTCTTTGTCATGTTTCCTTTATGACATCTGATATGTTATATTTAATGACTTATGTTAAAGTGTTTGGTCTTAGGTGATTTGATTCCCATTGTCTTTTCAGCTGCCTTGACAGCACACCTGAGCTGAAGAAGTGGGCAGAGCGCATGTCGGAGGACCCGGCTGTCAAAGCCACCATGCACAGCGTGGACACCTACAAGGTCTTTACCAAGTCTTACATCGAGGGGAAACCCGACTATGACTACGGCCTGTAGAAACCAAGTGATGAAACCAAGTGATGAAACCTTCAACCGTCCATTGTTTCAGCATTTGGTCATAACTATTCTTATGTCTGTTTGATGTAATAAGAAAATAGACAATATCATGCTGAGTTAACAGTTAAGGGATACAGTAAAGAGGGAGAATATATTTTTACTGGACATTTAAGACTTATTTTTTTTATTGAGAGGAAAATATGAACCCACCATAATAGGTATGAGGTACGGTGAGGTAAATATGTATCAGGGATTCATTCTGAAGATTTTTCTAATAAAAATTAGAGATGTAATGACTCTGACTTCAATCTGAATTTTGTTTTTGTCATACAAGAAAACTACATGGCGTTTAACGCCACAGGCTACACAAAGTGGTCCTCTTTACAACACGATCTATCAAAGATTTTTTTTGGGGAAACAAATAAAATGCAAGAACATTCTTTTCTATTAAGCAAAAACAAAATAAGTACTTAAAGGGAAATGATGGTATTTTGAAACCTGCGCCCAATGTTTACACAATCTAGGGTGTGGGTCTGAAATGGCTCCAACAGCGTCTTACAACATTACCCAAAGCATCCCAATAGATGAGTTTTTTTGTTAAAGAGCAAGACTGTTTTGTTTGACCAGAAATAGCTTTCATATTGCTCTGATGAAAATGATCATTTTACCTCGCAGAACACAGGGTCGAGGCAGCAGAAGACCTGCAACTCACGTGTTCTGCGAGGTAAAATCAGTGTTTTTGTCAATGGAGTCTGGTCGCATTGGGGAAAGCGATGGCATCTGTTTCTGGTTAAACAAAAAGGTTTATCTCTGTAGGGATTGCTATCCATAATGTTAAGACACATTACAATAACAATCTCAGCCTGCTGTTGCAGCCATTGCATCTTGTTGTGTGGCTGCTGGCTGAGGTCATTTACTGGACCCATTCCAAACCTTTCATTAGTCATTTACACACCAAACTATGTAAACATGGTCCCAGGTTTAAAATGCCAGAATTGACCTTTAATATTGAACATCACAAAATTAATAGCTGCCATCAGATTTGCAACAGTATGCAAGAAAATAAAAACACTGCTGTATTGTATAGAACATGATTCCTGTTAAACTGGCATAACATGAGAGGTATTTGTTAAAATCGTTCTCTGACGAAGTGCTTCATCTTTTTTGAGGTGAATGTTGATCATAACCCTTCATTTACATTACTTTTTTGCTGCTTCTTTTAGAGGATATCTTCTGAAAACCCCTCCTTCAGGTTATGACACTAAAAACAACAATATGACTCGTAAGCTTCAGAAACAGGCTACATGTTCTGACAATATACCCATCAAATCTTGTAGAAAACCTGCTGTTGTGCAGCTAGATTTCACAAACAGAAACCACTTTTCAAATGTTTCTATTTTTGTTTGGAGGCCATATCCTTAATACACTGGTTGAAATGTCAAGTGTAAAGGAAGCAGCAGCAGAAACCACAACATCTCTAGATGTCAGCCATGACTGAATTAACTGTTGTATGTGCACTTTTTCATTTCAGTACATGACTATGTGGTGAGACTCTTTGTAGCAACATTGAATAATATTTAAAGATATGCAAGTGCTGAAAGTATGAAACACTTCGGACAACAAACAGGGCCAAAGCTCACACACTTTCATCTAGGCTGTGGTGCAAACCTCCATTTGACAGGTGAGGTGTGTACTCTTGTATGAGCACAGATGCATTTCTCAACATCTCATGGAAATGCCTGACTGTTGCTGCGTGAAGCTCCCTCTGCAACACCAGAGACCGGAACAGATTGATGGGCTCCGCTTTGCGAATCATCTCAGGAACCTGGACGCCTTCTGGCACTTTACTGTTCCCGATCAGAACGTGATGGAGTCTCTTCTCCTGTAGGCTCCACTGCAAGAAGCTGAGCACGTCCCGGAGCCTGTGCTCCATACTGTCAATGCCCCACGCTGAGGGCCTTGTAGTTAGCAGTAAATGCAACAGAGCGGTCTTTAAGTGGTAGTTGGTAAGAGCACATTTTCCTGTGAGCCCTGTTTGCTTTCTGTGTAGGAAAGTAACAATCTGAAGGCAGTGTAAATGACAGGAATGTTGTGGTAGGCGCTTAGTAAAATGTTTCAGCAAATTCCTCTCGTAGACAGCAAAAGAAAGGGGCCAGTATGGGTCTGGAGCGCCGTCGCACTCTGCTGGAAAGTGTGAGACAAAATAAGCGTCTGTATCCTCCAGCTGAACCACCGGTATGATGTTGAAGACGATGAGTTTCCCCGAGCGGAATCGGATTTTCAGAGCACCGGCGGCATCCAGGTTGCGAAAATTCACGTCAAAGTCGTATTTGTGGGAGATGCGACCCCACGCTTTGGTGACAGAGATCTGAAACCACTTCATGACTTGATCTTTGGCTAAGAAAGACGTGTTCCTGGAGCACAGCAGCTCGTCAGGACTGAGGTCCGCTTTGGGCGTGTCGTTCCTGCTGTGCAACAAACACAGCATGTCCTCTCCCAGGTTAGCAGAGCCACAGAGACAGCCATCCTCAGGCCTGGTCACCTTTATCTTGCCACAGCCCTGCATGTCTGGAGGCATGTCGCTTGAGGGGCTGCACCACAGATCAAACTGGAAGCAGTACGGATCTGGAGGCGAGAAAGACACTATAAGGTCGCACATCAGTGGCTTGCACACCTTCCAAGACTCGAACATGCTTCCAATCCCGACAAAGTCCCCGACTTCCATGTCTGCCTCCCTGTCACACACGCTCCTGAGCGATTCCAGCAAGTCATCAGCAAAACCCTCCACAAACTCCCTCACCCGCCAGTTCTCGTGGGATGAAGTGTAGGTGCATTTATCACAGAAGTTGCTCAGGACGTCCTTATCTAGTACCATTGTCCTGGGGGTGACAGAGCCACTCTCTGAAAACACGTCTTCGTCCTCAACTGGCCGGATTTCACCCTGATTCAACCTGCACATCTCGATAGTGAAGAATATGATGACAGATGCAGCACTCCATAAGTACCAACTATAACCATCCTCCTCGGGGCTGGTTTCTTCCTGCTTCGAGTCCACCTGCAAGAGCTCTTTCTCCAGCTTGGCCTGCTCCACTTTCAGCATCTCCTCGTGCTCCCGCATGCGAGCCATCATCGCCTCGTCCTGCTCCGGGAGCGTGGTGTTCTCTTGAGGAAAGAGCAAGGGGTGGTTTAAGATGGCAGCCGCCACCACCACACACACTCGTGCAATGGCCCCCTGCATCTTCAGCTTATTTCTATACACATTTAAGCACCTTGCAGACGTCAATGCAGCTGCAGCTCAGGTCCTGAAACAAAGAGCAGAAAGAGTTTTTTACTGAAGTTGATATAAGATGATAATGCATGAAATCACGGTATATATATTAAAAAAATCAAGTTATTTTTATAAAGCTGAACTCCACCCAAAAGGGAAGCACAGATTGTACCTCTAAAAATAGTCAGTTTGCTGAGTGACGCACTAGCCCTGTATCAGACTGTGCAACATGGGAGGAAGGAAGATTGAGCCCTCTAGAGGAACGTCGCCCTTCTCTGATAACCCTATTCAGTTACCAACATCATGCCTCTCTTAACATTTACATCCTGTAAACATCTTGTACAAAATAAAATGAATGACACCGCCCTTTCTGGAAAATGTCCAAACAAAGTGAAACAATGTGGAAAAAAACTCTCAGTGTCATTATTTATTTCCTGGACGTCATCAGCTGACCGACAAGTAATGCAATATAATGTACAGAAGAGGAAATTACTCTCTTGCTTATGTTCCAAGAGTATAAGAAACAGGAAGTATGCATGCATCGTGATCTCACTTTGACATCAGGAGATTATGAACCATTCTCTGTCAGACTCAGCAGTAAGGGCAGAGTATGTGAGGTCACAGAGCAGGGGAAACTTCCCATGACTTGCTCACTGGGATGCTTTCCAACACTTACATGGCTGAGACCATCCAAACAAACATCAAGCCAGACTTAGAGGCTCTGCACTGTGGTTCATTAAAAATTATTTGAGATCATCTATTGTTACAGAACATGAGACTATAGTGAACAGAAACAAAGACTGAGAAAAAGCAAGATAATTCATGTTACAAATGATAAATAGAGTTATGATTACTAACTTAAAGAGGCTCTTCTTAGCTAATGTAAGCAAACCGTTAGATACAGTAGATTGCTGAGTAGGTTAACTGACATGATTACATAAGGTTGCTAACTTTATATCTTCTCTACTTGTATTGACCATTATTCCATTAACCAAGCTCTAAGACTGTGAAGTAAAAATACTTAAGTACAAGCAAACTTATTATCAGTAAAAATGCTGATGTTATTAGATTATTATTATTATAAGTTAACATGTAGACAGCATGTGGCATCTGGTCACGTTGGAGCATACAACAAATAAAGTATGATGTAGTGGGCTATTATACATGAAACTACCCAGCTGCAACATGGGATACATGAACACAATAATGCAGCAATAAATCACATTGTATTGACTTAAGCTATATGTTGATGCTAATACTTTTGCACTTTTATTTTGAAAAACACATTTCAAAAAAGCACTACAGCAGAGTAGTAAACTGTGGTAGTGCTACTTTCATTTGATACATTTTACTGATGTGTAAAATACAAGTAAACTACTTTAAAACAGTGTACAAGTACATGAGTCAATGCAAAAATAAAACTCTTTCCGCCGCTGTGACGTCACCGCGTATGCTCGCGCCAACGGTTCCCCTCCTCAGTTGTCGTAGCAACAAAATAGTGGCGCTCATCACGGAAACATGGTGACGGCGGACAAACCATCATCCATCACAGACACATGAGTCACTTCACAGCCTGCTCAGCGAACAAACACTGCTTTGTGCGATGAAGTGTAAAGTTTTTAAAACACACAACAACAATTTTGGTCGGCATCTAGCTTAATTTGCATGTTTGGAGCTGCGTCTTCGTCGAGCAGCGGGCTAAAGTTCAGAAGGATACAAGGTAAGACAGTAGCTAGCCTACCTTTAAGATGTCCTCTGCTACACCTCATGGTGATGGACTCACTGTCGTGTGGCGGGCTCTCTCTGGAGGAAGCAGCCTCATCAGACTCGTGCGAACAACGAGGAAAACTTCACAACTTGTTTCTCACACATTTCCTGACTGTGAGCTCCACCCACAGAGAGAGACACCGCCCAGCTTCCTCTGTGCGACCAAAATAGGGGTTTTGAGCTGAGAGGAGCGGGGTGTGGGCTCCGTGATGCGTTTAAACAGCATAACACGGTGTACACAAAGTGTTGTACTCACTGTTATATAAAGAGCTTGAGTAATCACAATATATAGGATGTGTTACACTTAAATGAACAACTTTGCTGTAGTTTAATGGACTACAATAATGTTATGCTCCCTTTTTTATGATTGGATACAAATGTGAGCCCTTTTCTAGAGCATTTGTTTGACTTTTTCATAATTTTTAACCATCGCTCCTAATTGTTTTATGAAATTGTTAAAATGTTTTATTGATCCCCTATATTTTAAGTATATTAAAACATTTATTTTTTTGTTTAACACTTTTTCTGACATTTTATGTTTAATATACAAGTACCCCATTATCTAAAAACATATATATTTATATTATTATTATTATTATTATTATTTTAATATAGCCCAAAATCACAATCACATTGCCTCAGTGGGCTTTACAATCTGTACAGTGAACGACATCCTCTGTCCTTAGACCCTCGATTCAAGTGAGGAAAAGCTTGCCATATTGAGAAAAAAAACCTTTTAACAGGGGAAAAAAAAAGTTAAAAAAAGATCGAAGACACCTCAGGAAGAGCCACAGATGAGGGATCCCTCTCCCAGGGCAGACAGACATGCAATAGATGTCTCATGTACAGAACAGAACAACAAAATCATAATTCACAAATTGCATTGAAAGAATATCTGATACAAATTATATATGTAAAGTGTGTGGATCCAGGAGGACGACTGAGCAGGCCGAGGCATCGCCAAGTGGTGCCAGGGCCCCCACGACCTCCTCTCCGCCATGGTGACCTGGAAGAGGGCAGGCCTTACAAGATAATTAGCAGCAAAAAAAGAAAACATCAGAGTGAAGAGGCATCAGGGTATGATGAGCCAGATCTGTCAATATGTGAGGCAGCAGGAGGAGGAGGGGATATATTATATATAATGAGATATATTCTGCATCCACAAGGTGGTGCTGCATGCTTGAGCAAAACAGTTTGGGTAACACAATTGGGTAATTTACTGTAGAAATCACAGCATTAAACTGGGAAGTGTGTATCTGGTAAATCACTGTATTGTTAAAAATACAGTATTTTCAGCTACAGTCAACAGAAAATACAGTAAGTTACGTGTCAGTGGCTGTGACTTTGAATTTCACGATAAGTTTCTTACAGTGTGGGCACATTCAAATAAAGTGCAATGTCAAGAATAGTACAGTGTTGAAGTACAGCGTTAAAAAATAAAAGTAAACTTAAAATAAATGCTGCCTTTTGAGGAGAGAGGACACTTCTTTGTGCCTATGAAGTATTTTGGGTACATTTCCACTAAAGAACATCTAATGACTGTGACGTCAGAGCATTTCACAACGAAAAGTGACGAGCTTTGTGCTTTTACAGCACTTTAATTACAACACCAAAAATGTGCTGTAAACACTCCTGTATGAAATTACAGTGCCATCAATTTATTGTAAAAAAGAAAAAAAAAATCACAGCATTATACTGAAAAATGTGCATCTGGTAAATTGTTAAAAATAAAGTATTTTCAGTTACAGTTAAAACACACTACATACACACAGGACATACTTATTATTACTCTGTTTTATTTTACAATTACGTGTTATTTTGACTTAACACAGGAAATATACTGTGATTTCTTCTGCAGTGAGTTCCTTGTCAACAGCTGCCAGCTACTTACTGTGAATTTCACTGTAAGTAACTGAAGCTTCCCGCCACATGATGCACGAACTGAACAGATATCGTTCATGATCCTCAGGTAATACCAACGTCAACAATCACATATTTGACCTTTTAAAGTAAAAAAATTACCACTGTAAATGTTTTCCACATGACCGAATGTAAATCACCCGTGAAGTCTTGTTTGGCAGTTTCCACAAAAAGCCCCTCAAGTGCTTTGCATCTTGCGCAACATGGTACCACTTCAGAGTACAAATGTGTCTGTACAGTGAAGTTTTCTCATACCGCAGGGATGACAAGCTCAGAGAGCATTCAGACGCTCCCTCTGCAGATTCTTTGGGACTGGCTAAGACAACAGAGCCTCCTCAGATCTCCATTTTTCCCAGTCCTCTTCTCTTTGACTATTTACCTGAGCTGCTGCCTGCCTTATGTTTGTCTGGATATACTCTGCTCACAACTGACCGTGATCCAGCGCTTCAAGATTCAACCTCAAAGCCAGGTAACGTGGGAAATGGCTCAGAAGTGCTTGTGCACCATCTTGCACAACCACGTGTGTTTCATTTTCCCGCTGTCTGTTGTTTACTGGTACTTCAGACCTACGTCTTCTCCTCCACTGGCGCCTGACATGCTGTCTGTTGTTAAGGATATACTGGTCTGCCTCCTCCTCTTCGACACACAGTACTTTTTGTGGCATGTGCTCCATCACAAGGTGTCCTGGCTTTACCGTCTCTTCCACAGGGAGCACCACTTCTACAGAGCCACCTTCTCGCTGACGACCGAAAACTCAAGTGTCTGGGAGATGCTTAGCCTCAGCTTCTTCACGACGCTGAACCCTGCTCTCCTGGACTGCCATCCGCTCACAGAGATGCTCTTCTACATCACTAACATCTATCTGTCCGTGGAGGCTCACTCAGGATATGAATTCCCCTGGTCTCCACATAGACTGGTGCCGTTTGGTCTCTACGGAGGAGCTCAGCATCACGACCTCCATCACCTCAAATTCAAAGTCAACTACGCGCCGTACTTTACACACTGGGACAGACTGTTTGGCACACTGCAGGGAAAATGCAGACAGAAGAGGGCAAGAAAAAAGTCTTTGAGTCATGGTTAGAAGAATATGTGAAGGCCTTATTTGTTTAATTTTTTTCCCATCTGTTAACCTGCAAGAAAAGCAGCAAATGAAGAAAAATGACTGACTTAATCAAGTTTAGATGATTACGACAAACAGGAACTGTTTCAGCGTGGACATACTGTACAATCTTTAGAATAAGATAGACGTGGAAAAAAATGTCAATCTAAACTTTAAATATGGCTGTAAAAGCACAGCAGAAAAATGTATGAATAGCTTAATATAAATTTTGTATGGAGTCCCAAAGGGAACTTAATTAAAATGTTAATCATATTGAATTATTTCATTTGAATGTTCTCTCAAATAACACATAAAAATGTGGAAAATTAAAATGTTATTGTGGAATTACTTTACAATTTTCAGAAGTCCCCATGGGCTTTCATACTTTGGATTGCATCTTTAGCAACGATAGTAATTCAGATGTCATATGTATGGATGTATGTATGTGTATAAATGTATTGAGCCATGTCTTGTCACAGATAACTGCAACAGACTGAGTAAATAGTGTAGACTGACAGATGAGTGGATTATTCTGCAAAAGCAGCTTGAAAGGTTTATATGAATGTATTGGCATTTAAAATGTATTTAAAAGTATCGCTTAAACCTTGTAAATCATAGTTGTGATTTTTTTCCTCAAACTATTTTATTTTTGCTACAGAATGTGAATGTAATATTGATGTTTTTTTTTTTCTGTAATAACCCTTTAGTTTACTGGCTTTATTAAAGGAGACCTGTTATGCTATTTCTGTTTTCCCTTTCATTATGTGTTTTTTAACGGCTCTTGTGCTTTTAAATGATCTTGAAAGTTAAAAAGATCAGTCGGCAGCAGCAGGAGCTCCTCTCTCCCACAGAAAACACTGCTCCTGAAAGGCCTCGTCAGTAGTCTCGCCTTTAATTCTGTGACTTTATGACATTGCACGTGTAATCATCTTTAATGACAACATGTTTTCACAGGAGGTTGAAAAAAAAAAAGGCTAAATGTTTTGCAGGAAATTGTTCAAAAGACTACTGTAACATTTTCCCATCTCCACTGTCCATCTGTTTGCTTAGTATGTTTCGAAAAGTAATTGTTTCACCAAAACACAGATAAACATAGATGTATTTAGCTACAGCTGTTTACTGTGAGTGCTTGATAATCTAAGAGCCATCCTCACTAACTATTCACCGTCATTGTGAATGATTGGATGCTTTACGGTGAAATATATGAGAAAGACAGTCGCACTAAAATGTCAGCATAGTTGAATTGCATCTCTTAGTGTGATTATGAATACACAGAGGTCAGACTTTAGCTAACAGCTTAGATACAGAAGTTTGCATCATTTCAAAGTGACTCACCACACCTGCAGAGTACAGATAAAAACTATCCACAGTACAAATTTCAACATGCAGCATTAAAACATGGCAGGACACGTCCTCCATGCTTGCTGCCTGAGCACACCCTCATAATTTGGAGATGAAAGAATTATGTAACTTTTTGACAGTGCAGCTAGAAAGTTCGGGGATAGTCGGGTCTCAGTACACAATTTTAAAAAGTGAAGACCTGCTTTCTGTAAAAATTGCCCTGACATAACTTCTGCTATGATTTGGTGCTATAAAAATAAAATGACTTGACTTTTTATTATAATGCAGTGTGGAGTGATACACCATGTTCTTCCAGGAGGACAGATCCAAACTTGTATCCACATCTTTAATTTCAACATTCACAACATCGTATGTTTTGGCACATCCTCGTCACACTGATTTCTGGCTAATGTTGAAACAATTTGCAAGTAAAGCAGAATTCCTTTAAAGAGGCCGCTACAACTGGTAACCATGGCTGTGGAACAGCCTTATATATAATATGATAAACATATAAATATATATATTTATATAACAGCTGTTACATAGCGACTTACATAAGTTACGGAAGTAAAGGCTCGACTCCAAACCAGGTGTTTCAGGCAACGCAGTATAGAGTAACTTTTTTTGGACCTTTTACATGCACAAAAATGCTACATAACACAACAAAGGAAAGGCAAAACCACCCCAAAACATAATATGACCTCTTTAAAATACTTTTTGAAAGTATTATCCATGTTGTCAACCCAATAACATAAGCTATTTTATCCTGACACCTCTTAGCAATGGATTCCAAAGCACTTTTAAAATTCTCGACAAAAATCAACTGAGGTTTATATCCATTAATTAATTCCTTATCTACATCTGATATATTAGCATTGAGTTCTCCCTTCAGGTTTCCCTTTAATAAAAATTCTTCTTGTAACATAGGCCTATAATATCCATATGCGTAAAATCAGAATTGAGACAAACTGTACAGATGATGATTTGGAGTTGCTGTATTAATAACAACAACACAATATTTGATATGATGCTGACGTCTGTTTGAAACTGTGTCTGGATGTCCGAGATTCTTTTTGAGGGCACCGTGGTGCCAATGTCGTAATCTTGGGCTGACAGATAAGCAAGAAATGAAAGTAGACAAATAGGTCAGTGGACCCAAAATAACCAGGCTAAAAAGATGGTCTTTCTTCCCCTGGCATTTACAAGAAAGAATCTATTGAAGTCTTGATGGTTTTGTTTTCTTCTACACTGATCCTGAGGGAAACTACATTTGAATGCAACAATGTTTAAGATCTGAAAAACTCACAGTTGTAACAAAGAAAGCCACAAGAGTTTAAAGAGTCAATTAACCCACATAACAAAAGAAAAATCACATTTTCTCACCTACCTATAGTGGTATCTTTTGTATAGTTTGGTTTTATGTGCTTTTACGTACTAAAACATATAAAGATTTAAACAAGTAATAGGCCTATGCATTGTGAAATACAGTGTGGTAGACTAGAAAAGATTTAAAAGTACGAAATAAATAAACTGTATGTAAAAAATCTAAATAAAGCAAAAGTCTGTAGTATCTGTATTGGCTTATTTGGGTGAACTGGCCCTCTAAGTCTGATCAGTTAACAAGCATACAGGAAGATTTTCTATATGTTGACAGTAGTCAAAAATTGCAGTGACTTAAATGTAGATGATATTCTAGATATTCATTAACAAAAGGTTGTTTCTCACCTCAGTGTTTCTTTCACTACAAATCATTTCATTGTTTGTTTGTTTGAAAAGGTTTATAACAGGTAATATTGAAACAGACTTCCCGTCAGTGTTGACTTCATACATAATTGGCCTTTGCAGAATGTGAAACTTGGATTAAGCAACTAAACCACTATAAATAAAAAGGGAAAGTTTAAATTACAATGCTGGCGCGTGTTGTATCACCACTGAATGTACCAAAAGTCAGAACTGAAAGTAGGTTCTTGTTTCAGCTACTCATCATCTCATCAACTGGGAAAGTACATGTCTGAGCATGTTTTACTTAAAAGCGAAACTTACAAAGACTGCTTTAAAATGTAGAATTCATTAAGAGTACATTTACTGCAACCAGAGTTAATAGTTGTGTGTTTTTAAAAATGAAGACATATTATATTCTGGTTAGAAGATGACAATAACTGGTGATTGAAACTAGAGCAGTCACAGTTTCACAACATGTAAGGAAGCAAAATCAATGTGACACTTTCACTAATTGTATATTTATTGAGATGTATTGCAAAATATAAAATATATTCATTACTCACAAATGACACATAGACTGGAAGGGAGGTGAAATTCAGTACAAGTAATCTTTTTCAACACTTTCTTACAGAACATTTGAAGCAAATACAGTGGTTCCGGTTTCTCCATATAACATAAAAACTCTTCATCAGCAACGTGTGAACTTTGCATAAAAAATAACTTACATTTGTGAGTAAAAAATTCCATATTCGAGCTTTAAACTCTAAAATTCTTTAGTATTTATACCTTAATCCTATTTTTTTTATTATATACACATTTTTGTGTATCATGTGTCATGCACGAAGAGGTACCCCCGTCTGACTGGGCTTACAAGACACTTCAAACATAACAAAAAGCAATACAATTACATATGTATATGTAGATAGCGCATCTACAGTACATCACATAGTAGTATAACTCTGGTCTGGACCAAAGACTCACATTACAACAATCATTTGTCATGTTATATTAAACAAATCATGATTCAGTTGAGATGCCTTCAATGTGACCTTGGGCACACTGGCAATCTGACAGTTGATGTGATTTTTTTTGTTAAATTAAATAAAAAATGAAGATCAAACCAATATTTAAAATGTAATTCATCCCTTTTTGGTCATGAAAAAGAAAAACAGCCTGTTTTTCAATTTAAATTTTTGTATTTTAAAAAAGAAAATCAAATTACCACTAGTTTCTGAAAAGATGAGATGCACGGACCACCTCAATACATGTCAAACAATGTCCAACCAAATATGAGCACAGTTCTCCTCCTGAGATAGTAAGACTCCTGAGACATCTGAAGCACAGACTGTTCCTTTATCATATCAAACATAAAGCGTCCTCCCCTCACAAAATGAGATAAAAAAAACACTTTGTAAACGGGAACTTTGTGATACAGAGCACAGTAGAACAAAAAGTGCATTTCAAAGTGGATTTGAGTCTAAGGGTCCTGAAACATCAGGCCGTCAGTCCCCCACTGTTAGCACTGGACGGCCCTTGTTGGCTTTTTGGCCGATTGATTATGTAGAATTGGTGGTAGAATCAGTGCAGCCAAGCGAATCATGGCACGAGAGGAGAAACAGTAAAAGAAAGAGCGAGGCCCTTGAGCCTGTCGCTGGAGAATCCATGATTTCACCCCAGAAAGCAGCAGATCACATACCTCATCAGACTACGTCCAGAAGACACTTGTTTTAAGTCTTAATCAATAATATTCTGAATTAGACACATCACACAAGAAGTGAGACATCTTGCCTCTTTTCTCATCTCTGCTGTGAGTTGCACATGCAAAGTACTGAACAGGCGGCTGACGTGCACGGAAACCACTCCGGTGCTCACTTTTTCTCAATATCTTTAACTTCAGTCTCTCTTTCAAACTCAGTGGCGACTGAACGATGTTCAAGTGCTGCTTAACCAGACACAAAATATATATATATATTTAGGGTATGTTGATTATTTAGCTCACCCTTATCCCTCATGTAAACATTGCTTGAAAGTAATAATTCACACAGTAGACAGGACTGCAATTACTTTCAATAGTGCTCACAGTGGACACATTCAAGCAGAATATTTCAACTAACCACGAAGCAATATAGCTTTCACCTTGTCCGCTTTGAGCTGTCTGCCAGTGTTCTCTAGGACTTTGACCAACTTCTTACCTGCCACAAGGCCCTGACCCTGCACCCAGTCTTGTAGCAGTTCCATTGTCTGCTCATGAGTGTTATGGGGGTGGTTACGTTCACAATTATCAATTCTAGCCATTGGTATTTGGTTACGCATCGCAATATCCTTCATGTCAGTCCATCCAATCTGTTCTGCGATGTCAGAGAGGTAAGGGTGGAGATCCATATCTGGAACTAATGAGACAGAAAGAAAAAATGGGGATTAATGCAGTGAAGTACAACACATAACTTTATCTTTTAGATTCAAAACAGCTATGTTTAACATGAAAGCTGTCATTAAAAAGAAAATCCCATCTGCAATTTTTTCCAGTGATTCACATAAAGTAAGTCTGTTGTCAAAGCGTTTAGAAAAACAACTGAGCCAATCAGAGCTTTGTGGGCAGGTCAAGAAAATGTGAAAAAGACTGTTAAAAAACAAAAAAAAATGATCATGACATTTCCCAGTGATCACAGTGATTTCTTCAAGTTGCTTCTTTTGTCTGACCAACAGTCAAAAACCCAAAGACGTTTCATTTACTGTCATTAATGACAAAAAACAAGCAGCAAATCCTTTCAGAAGCTGGAACCAGCAAATGGTTGACATTTTGGCCAAAAAATGTCTGAAATTATTATTATTATTGTTATTATTATTTACACAATATCTGACTGAATATGATTTGAAATCAAATGTCAGATCAGTTTCATAGTTGATTAACAGCTAACAAGCTTAAAAATAAAGACAAACATCAATTCAAGCTCTAATATTGCATCAATCTCTTACTTACTTTCTGTAAGAGGCCGCATCACCTGAGAAGAATGAAGAATGTGTGTTAATACAATGTTTACACCTCCACAAATAATGTAGCAACACAACAGTACTGACACAGAGCAAGCACACTAACAAGGACACCAACGGTTTCAGACAACTAACCTGAACCTCCTACAGAGAGAGGCAGCTTTGTTAGTAAGAGGAGAGACAGTAAGGGGTTTATTATATATGCACATGTGCAAGTGTGACAAAAGAGGTTAATTAAAAGTTTGATAAACAGGACAATCATCTTAGAAGCTGGTCAGAGTTATAAGAGGATTAAAAGAGATCACACTGGAGAATAACTTACCACAAGTTCAAGCTCTGGATCTGGATTTTGTACATTTCCATTTGGAAGTTGGGATAAAGTGTTTTGTCCTTGCCCTAATGAGATAAATTATCAAAAAACAAATTACACAAACATTTTATTAAGGAAATACAAAACAGAGTTTTATCTGTATGCTACTGGAATTGAACCACAGGTATCACTGCTGTACTATTTTACTGAGAACATGTGAGGTTGTAGCGCCCTCTGTTGGTCTTATAGTTGTACTACAGTGGTAGAAATACTCACTCTTGCGATAAAACCAAACAGCAACTCCAACTCCTGCTGCAATTAATACAATTCCAACAATTATGCCGACTATTATCCCTGTCTGATTGCCCCCTGAAACACAAAAGGTACAGACATTACATTTGTATTACAGACAAAACGATGCCATTTCTGTTTATAAACGACACACCAATATACTCATTTGCAATCATGCTAAACTGAACCATACCTTTGTTTTCTTTCCTTTCTTCATTGCAGACTGTGTCATTGTGGCCTGTACAGTATACTTTGATGCCCTCAGGACATCTTGAACCAAAACAAAAGTAGGTATTAAGAAACAAACTGAATCATGACATTGTAGTAGTACACATGCATCTTCTGGTTCACAGATACTAGGAGGAGCAGAACGTACTTTTTACAAGATTTGCAGAGGTTACAGATGTTCGTGCCACTGACGCAGTAGTGATCCTTTTGACATCGACACTTCCTGTTCCTGGCAGAAGTGCATTTTACCTCCTCCTCTAGATTAGCTGAAAGGACATTAAAACCACACAACTGACATTAGAGGGACTGACTGACTGACTGTTTCAAACTGTATTTTTTTATGTAACAAAAAAGTGACATATTATGCGACTTGTGGTACATAACCGACTGCCTTTCAAGAAGTATAATTTTTAATATCATGGTTGCATTAGATTATATACCATTTTCGTGTGAGCACGATGTGCAGGGTTCACAGGACGTCTGGTCAGTAGGGTGACTGCTGAACGTCTCAGCTGGACAGGGCTCGCATTGTCCATATTGTAGATTAGCAGTGCAGTGTTGCTCCACATACAGACCTACAGCATGGAGATACAAGTTTTGAAAATATTTTGATTAGTTTCACATACACATCCACACAGACAGACACACGCAAATATATTGCAAAAGTAAATATTTCTGGCAAAACAGACAATAACAAGTTGAAATGGCCATAATTATTATTTCCAGCAGCGACAGTGTGGCTGATATTGTTGTTGTCACATTGTTAGTCTGCGCCTAGACACACCAGTTGTAGTGGTAACTACCACAGATGTGGTATTGAGTACTTTGCCAGGTGTTTATCTGTGTATCTGTTTAAAAGACATACGAACCGAAAAAACAAGTATGGATGCTAAGACGTATTATGTCAAGAAATACATCCTAGTCAACTGCCAAGGGGCCCGCAGGTGCCAAAGTCTCCAAAAGGCCAAGACTTATGCAGCAGGTGCTTTGAACCTTTCTTGACACTGTGACATAGAAAAAGAGCCTTGAATCAAAATTTAGTTGGCATTTTAAATATTTTTAAAAATATTTTCACTATTTATTTATTGCACTATATAACTAATTTGCTTTCAATCACACTTTTGCCAGATTAGCTTTGGCCCATGCGGTTCCTTTTTGCCCCAGGACCAGTTATGAGCAGTATATATGGCTAATGGTGGTTTCATATGTACGTTTTGTTTCTTTGTTTTTAACACAAAATTAATGTTTAAAGTGTTTTTTTTTTCTTTTTTGTCTCTGCATATAACTCTGCTTTTGATGTTTTTCAGACTGGTGGCATTAGTTAGAAACTTAAGAGCACCCCTGATAGTTTTTCAGATGTTTTATGTCAAAACAATGCTGATAAAACTTTGTTTGGTTTGGTACAGTTGTGAGCTCTACTAAATCCATGAAATAAAATATCAATTGTACTTTCTGGTGTTTTTAATCCAAGATGGACACTGACATTCAATGTTTGACACAAGAAATAATGGATTAAAGACTGGAATTTTAATCATCTCCACCTAGGGGGTTATGTTTTTACCCATGTCCGTTGGTTGGTGTGTTGGTTTGTCAGCATAATTACACATAAACTACTGAATGGATTTCCACGAAACTTGAATGGAGGATGGGTCTCGGCCCAGAATAGACCTCATTAGTTTTGGTGTGGATCTAGATAAATGGACAGATTAAGAAATTTCTTTCTCACTTTCTTGAACATTGTGAGATTTTTCTACAATTTCGCTAAGCACTTAACTAGCAGCCACTGTTTGACCTCTGCCTTCAACGCAGGATCATTCAACTTTCTAATGATTTAAACACATTAAATAGAAACTGCTGCTGTGTTGACATTCAGTGACACTTACCAATACCACACTTGCAGCACTGCCTCCCGTCATGGACGTAGGTGCCATCCATACACTGGGATGAAGACACGCCCCTGAGACTGAAAGTGAAAGTAAGTTTCAACACACCGTGAATCAGCTAAACAACATTACAACATTTAGCGTAAATTAAGAGAAACGCCTCAACGTCCATCTTCTCTTCGCGTGCTTCTTTTTTCGAACGCTTCGGTTTTTTAACTCGGGTGTTGTGGTGACTTTGGTTACCCATCGATTTGTTGCCGCACCCTTTCCCTCTAAAACCACGACCTGTCATCTTATACGACACTTAAAACAACAATTCAGGCAATTCACAGCTAACCTCTGAGTATAAATCAAGCGTTAACCCAAGTTAACACCCTCAACCTAACTCCGGAAACAACCACCGGGTGGGTAACGAGACTCCCAACACCTAGCAGGATGGGTCACGAAACGGTCTGTAACTTAACGTCTGACGTTATGACTCACAAAGTTCACGACTGAGGTCAGGAAATGTTACTTACACAAACACAAGGAGGGAGAACACAACAACGGGGGTAATCCGCGCAGGCCACCTGTTTACGTGTGCTGCCATCATTTCTTCAACGAGTCTTGAGACGTTACAGTTACTGAAGTTGACGAGCAGGAATGTGCCTCGAACTGCGCATGCGCAGAAGTCTCACGGGGGGGAAGTCTTTTCTCGCAGGGACTTTTTTTTTCCTTCACTTGAGTCAACACCCTTCAGCAAAACATGTGTTTTATTTTATTTACTATATACACTGAATGTGAATTAAATTGTTCATTATATAAGGCAACAAAAATAAAATGTTTAACTTTAAGTCTATATGTTGGGGCTGATAAGATGACCTCATCATGACTGATAGCATTGTGCAATTAACGTTGTTTGGAAACTCCCAATAATACCCGGGATTTTAGAAAAAGCACTGAGATCACACTAAAGGTGATCATGGTTTGTTGGTTTGTGTTGCACATCCTCTGTTGATGCATTAAGAAAAACCAACTGAAAACATACTTGTTCAAACTTCATTGCCAGAAAACTACTTTTGATACTAAAGTAATGAAAGTAAAATACATCAAATACACAATACATAAATACATTTATTAAGTACTATTCATATGGGTGACTTTCACTTCCCCCATATTTAAATATGATATCTTTACTTTTACTCAAGTAAGACTTTTGGCACTTTGGATACAACACTTATTATTTTACACAATATATTGTTATCAGTTATCAGTATTATCATTGTCATTATAACACTACAGCAGAATTCAATATTGTAGAAAAGCAAATGTAAGATATAATAAGAGATAAGATACTTTATTTGTCATTGTAGGCATACAACAAAGATAAATAAACAAGATACATATAAGAAGGTAGCATCTACCTATGTGATAAATAAATAAACTGACAGTGCAGTGTGTCTGTGTGTGTGATATATATATATATGTATATATATATTAAACCTTTGAGTGTAAAAGCACTAAAATCAGCTTAACGAAAACCCACCATGTGTTTCCTAATTGCAGAATATAACCAAACGTTGTGAAAACACATGACCTCTGTGACCTCAGTTGTAGATTTAACATTTACAGTGAATAGAAAGCACTTTCGTGGACACAAAGACAAAATAATTTGTGTTTAATTTATTCAATCTGTTCTATAAGATGATTAATAAAGAAGTAACGTGGTTTGTTGTCATCCAGTATGCATGACTCAAGTTTCACCACTAGGGGGTGTTATTGATCTTTGTTGGGTTTGATAGCTGCTCAACAAAATAACACAGTGACCTTTGAATGTCTTCATTGACAGACAAGTTGGTAACATTGAGACAAATGAAACTCTCACCACAAAGTACTCAACAAAAACTCCCCGATGTTAGTAGCGTCCCTGTTTGTTGTGTAACAGGCGAGTTGTGATTCCTAAAAGTGAAGTGTTGATGCTGGACTCCAAACACATACTTTTCAACCAGTCACTGACTCATATCTGTCTTTTTCTGTTTTCTTGAACAGGAAATCTGCAACACTGGATTGAAAAGGTGATGCCACCCTGATGTCTGCACAAAGGTCAGTCCTGCAGAGTGAAAGTAAACTTATATAACATGAATCAGTTTAATTTTATACTCACTCTTTGATTCATCAAGTATTTGCAGAGTGAATTAATGAAGCACCCAATGTGATGTACAAGTCATTTCTGTAGCAGGAAACCCTTTTCTGTCTGTGCCACTAACAAATTAATGCCTCACCCCCCAAAAAACACCATCTTTGTTTGATCTCTGCCAAGTGTAGTTAACAACAAATGCATCTTTGAACAAAAGTGAAGAAAAAAAAAAAGTATTTGGCTGGGGAATAAAAACTTAACTTGAAGGAGAAGCTCCTGCGGGATTCGCTTGTTTTTGCAAGTGTACCAAATTTCAGCCCTTTGTAGTCCCAGTGAGTCCCATGCAGTGTCGGATTTGTACCAGTCTGCTGCCTGCTCATTTGGCCCACTTAGAGAGAAAAATTAACCCACACACGTACACATAACACACACAAACACACAGGTGTTGTTAAGAAAAATCATTAATATATTTAGCCACACAAGCAGCACGGCCTTATGGATGGCAGTGTTGGTGTTTTGGTCAGGCCCCTTGAAATATCTCACATATCTCTGCAGATGTTTTCTGTCTCCAGACGATGAAGACTAATGAAAGGTGATGAAAGGTGACTCGTCTTCTGCCACCATGAGGTCAACATTTGACATTCATATCAGGATGAACTGTTGTCTAACCCTAACCCCATTTTAAGAGGATAAATATGTGAACAACAATGACATCCCATCAAATTGTGACGTGATGTGAGGGTGGAGGGCAGCGTGCCACCAGAGTAACCGACAACTGCTGCTCTTTGCTAGCTTTCCTTGGCAGCAGCTAGCTCCCGTTAGCTACACGGCAGACGGGGATGGGAGATGTGCAGCCAGGAGAGAAGCCACAAGCTAGGGTGATTGTGGAAAGACAAACCAACTCTGTTCTGGTGAGTTTTTATTTTATTTCTGTCAGTTAAGTTCATCTTAGCTCGGTGAAAGAAAGAAACTTACATTCAGAAGGTGTGTGGTTGTAGTTTTCTGTTTTGTAAGGAAGATTGCTTGAAATTTTGTGAGATAATTTTATACATCTCTGCAACACAGTCTTTTGTTTCCTCACACAATGTCCATAATGATCATTTTTTTTCAATGTTTTAACTAAAATGTTGACCCAATTACAAATTGCCCTTTTAAAGACTTGTGACCTGACTTGATGACACAAAACACGACTTTATTTTAGCATTCGGCTCTGCAGCTCTCTCACTATCCTTCCTTTGATATCAACAGAGGAAAGTCTTTACAGATACGTACGAAAAGCGAAAGGAAATCTCTTGAAGGACGGTAACATAATACCCACATTCATACATTTCAAATGTGGGAAGTGAATCTAATGACCTTCTTCCTCAGCTGCTAGCTTTGAGCATAAATAATTGGATAAGTTGGACATGGTCTTCTTGGCACAAACGCCTGTATTTTGGCACCTCGTCCTGCAGTTCTGAGTGGGCTAACGCTTAATGTAATAACAGCATATAAAACTGTTACCAATAGGCCACAATGGGAGCACTTACTATCCTCCGTCACTGCAACAAAAACCAAATAGCTGCAAAAACCACCACCAGAGAAGTGTGAAGCTCGTAGATTTCAGCTGTGTGGAAAGACATTATCATCCACGGCCAATGTGTTCCGCCTCCCGTCGCCCCCGGGTTCATATGCAGAATAAGGCAGAGTAATAGCTCCACTGAGATGGAGGGGAGGGAAAATAAATAAATAAAATAGAATAAAACAATGTTTTTGTTGTTAGGAGGAAGCTGCTGGAAGGGACCGTGTTGCAGAGCCTCCCCGGGGACACAAGAAGAAGAAGAGGGAGGAGATGAAGCAGTAGGTAACAGCTCTTCTCTTTGGGTAAGAAATAGAGGAGACTTCAGTGGCTGTGATTGTTTCTGTATGCCGGCGTTCATTAATGCTGCGCTGCGCTGTAGTTTAGTCAGGATGCACTCTGTCTTCTTTAAGAAATTGGGTCACGAGGGTGTTAAATCAAAACTTAAAACAAGTAAAAACATTTCTTGAAATTGTTTCGCCTGCACGTCGGCGTCAGTTCCCCCCCAAAGTGCACTTTGCATTTTTGTTAATTTAAAATTTCACGCATGTTGTGTTGAGTTCTTCATATTCCTTTTTTTTTTGTTTTACTTCCTTGAGGTCGAGCTTCTTCTTTTTTTAACTCGAGCTGCAGCACTTTTATAGAGCCAAAGCTTTTAGGCCTACAGGTAGTAATCATAATCCACGAATGCACCGAGAACGAACGTGAAAACTATATTTCCGAAGGGATCGGCTTTGCTCTTTCAATTCAGAGTGGCTACACTGCTGTGACTTTGACATTTAAACACAACCGCCGTGACAGTTTTCCCTATTTCCGTCTTTGAAACATTCAAGAACCAGACTGACAAGATGATAATTAAGCCAGGGATGTCTTTGCAAGAGGAAATAAGTAATGAGAGGCAAAAAACATCTATCGCTAACTGCTTTTCTTTTCAAATTTTGCTTTGTAATCGGTCCAGTATAGAAAGAAGTGGGACTGGGGAGGGCAAACCTGATGCTTCTTCACACACAGAACAGGAAGAGAGTCATGCTGCTCTTCAACTACAGGAAATAACCTCTGTGCTGATGACGCAGGTCTCAGGGGAATGCTGAGCAAGTTGTGCAGATCTGAAGCATTACTGTACGCTCTTGTGGCAAGGCCGTGCAACATGTTGCAGCGAACGGACACACGCATTTGTTTTCTTTAGAGAGCCATATACATTAAAAGATTGTGTGTTCATCGTCAGAAAACAACTACAAAATCTCTCTCCCTCAGCACCGGCTTACACACATGCACACAAAACTAGATGAAAAGACTGTAAATCTGTAAAGCTGCCACTAGACGATATGTCTGTGCAGAGAGATTTCCCCCCGCAACACGTCCAGCGGTCGGCCTAATTAGAGCCGAGGCGTATCTGTGGGCAGGGGGAGGCTGTGTCTGCACATGGACGGGGGGATTTGGCCGAGAGCGTTCATTCACTGGGGCTGTCTGCTGAGGAAGACAATGGAGAGGAGTTGCAGATTGGGTGTCTTTTCTCCAGAACAGAGGAAAAAGACAAGAATAATTCTGGTTGAATATCCCATAGAGATGGATTTATTGGGACTATTGGTATTGGAAAAATCCGGTTAGGGACTTACTCAAAACAGAGCAGGAGCAGAGGAGAGACTGAGCCGAGGCCAAATGGATTCCAGCCCTGCTCGTCCTGTCCTTTACCTGTCCTCTTTGTCCTCAGAGTGAGTCCACTCAGTCATTTGTCCTTTTTTTTTAATAAACCATTACATGAAAGGACGTCTTCTCATTCTGACCTCTCGGACAACCCTTCTCTCATATCTGAGAGCAGAATATGTGAATGTTTTATATGTCCCAGTCCTCAGGGTGTCTCTAAACCATGTGTAAACTTGAGCTGTGATTTACATCAGCATTTCACAACCAGTTACACTGATAGTACCCGAAGGTGTACTTCTGCAGCTGGAGGAACGTGGGGTTGAAAGAAAACTCATTTGAAAAAAATGACGAGTTTTAGGAAATATATTTCCACATATTGAATCAAGTGTAACGCCTCAACATCATGTGTGGCAATTAAGAATGAGTAAAACTTGTAGTTAGCGAGTGAGCAGAGAAGTTGGAACAGTTAGCTAACGGCTAAATCAAAGCAATGGATAAAAGGTTGAAATAGTTAGCTAACAATAGCTAACAACAATTGGGTAAAAGTACAGTCAAAGCAGTTAGCTAACAGTAATGGATGGTTGAAATAGTTAGCTTAAAGTTATGTAAAAGTAAGTAATTACCTAGCTTTAAGTAATTAGCTAAAAGTGATAAACAATGATAATCACTAAATAATTAGCTTTACACGATAGGGCCAAAAAGGGTTAAAAACTAAATGCCTTAGCTAAAAGTAGCCTAATGACTTAATAGTTAGCAATATAGTCTTAGCTATGAGTGATGAATAATCGCTTGAAATAGTTAGCTTAAGGTAATGAATAAATGAATGAAACTGATAGCTAACAGTAATGACAAAATAAAAGTAGGCTAATCGATTAAAAATTGAAATATTTAGCTAAAGGTTAGCTAAAATTAAATACTAGCTAGCTATAAGTAAGCTGAGGCAACTGGCTGATTGAAACAGTTAGCTGTTACTAAATAGTTAGCTATGTAAGCAATGGATTAAAGGTTGGAATAGTTAGCTAATAATGACTAAATAGTTTGGTTAAAGTACAGTCAAAGCAGTTAGCTAGCAGTAGTGGATGGATTGTTAGCTAACAGTAATGACAAAGTAAATGTAGTATAAAGGATTGAAAGTTAAAATAGTTAGCCAAAAGTAAATGCTAGTTAGCTATAAGTAGGCCGAGGCAACTGGCTGATTAAAAACAGTTAGCTATTACCAAATAGTTAGCTATATAAGTAATAGATTAAAAGTTGAAATAGTTAGCTTAAAGTTATGGATGGGCCTAAATTGAAAATAACAGTAATGACTAAATTAAGTAATTAATAAAAGGTTGAAACAGCCTAGTTAGCGAAGAGTAATAGTTAAGCCAGAAGTAATTACAGTTAAACTTCATTCAGTGTAAAATCAGTTCAGACAAACATGAATGAAGGCTGGTGTTGATGTAAGTTTATCTGTAGGCTGCGGGGCCGTGGGCGTTTGTAGCAGAGGTTTGGGAAACACCGATCTTCATCATATAACTTTGGGTGACTCAACAAAGCCTGCTCAATCCTTAAACTTTGATATTTTAATCAAAGTGCTCAGAAATTGTGCATCTGGATTAGAATCAAAAGACACATGCATCAGATTTCTGTCCTTTCAAATGACATAGTTCATTATAAATTTGTGAAAATGTTCAAATAGTTTCTATTAATGATTTAAAAAACTCTCTATAAATCAACTGGACCTGCAACAAAAGCTTAATGTTCCATTATTTGAACTGTTTTTGTTTTAAAGTTGGAAAACCCACCAATAAATCTCACAGCAGATCCTCTTCAGTTAAAGGAGTCCGCTCTTCTGAGAACATGGCAACATTTAACATGAAACTTTCTCAATCACCCACACAGAAAACACACATCAATGTGTAATCACACACACACACACACACACACACACACACACACACACACACACACGCACACACACACACACACACACACACACAGCACTCACACTCATGTACACACAAAGCTATCACCTCCCACCCACCAGCCTGGAAAATATTAACCTTTTCATCTCGTGTCACCTTTTTTTCGGTCTAACTTCATGCATCACGCTCACATGCCTGCAAGACACATGCCACACTGCACATTTACTAAACTGGTGTACGCAACAACTCAGATTAGTACATACCAACAACAACAACAGCAGCAGACACACAAGCGGCTGCAGATATCTCAGAGGGAACTTCAGAGAATTCAGGGAGTGGAGAGTCATTTGGTTAAAGAGGACCAAACTGCAGGAAATGAGAATCATTGACCCTCCCTTGTGACCGAATTTTACAATCTGCACTTGAAATCAGTCGAAAGGAAGAAAGAAAACAGAGAAAGTTAGCTGGAGAAGGAAAATGTTTGAGCGTCTATAAATAGGCCTGCGTTTGAAATGATTCTGAAAGGCATGCAGTCATTTATTATTCAGCTCATATTGCTGCATGTTTATCACATAGAAAGAGTAAAAAAAAAGAGTCCTGTTTCCTGACAGGAGCACAGCTAAGAGCCAGCGCTGAGCTTCACTGTGTGTTTAATAAACTGATTTACATGTGACAACCTTTAAGTCAAGCTTTAGTCTCCTACATCAAAGACTGTATCCCCCCCAAAAAAATCAGTTCAGATCCTCGACACCGAGCACCTATGTGCCATCTGTCCTCAGACAAAGAGGATTTAACAAAACGCCCCTCAAACACTCCCTGAACCTTTTTATTCAAGGTTTTTTTAACACAACCGACAAACGACGACGACGTGAGGGGCTGCGTTTGAGCGTTAAGGAAAACAAACAGTATATTGTGAGCGTGAAGAAGAAGGAGAAGAAGCCTTTTTGCGTTGAGGAGGTGCACGGGGGCCTCATTCATAATTCAGAGGCGTCGCAGCGATATGAGAGAGGAGGACGCATCTGTCTGCATTACGCCAGCGTTGCCTCTGCGTTGCATCACCCTCCCGGGTGGTTCGTCTTTTCGAGAGTTTAATACGGCTCCCTATCAGTTGCGCTCTGGCTGTGGCTAATTTCAGCCTCAGATAAGAGCCTTTTTATTTTGTCGGCCCGGCTCCTTCGGCCCGTCGCACGGCCCAGAAGTGGCGTCTGAACCCTTTGAAGGAGTGCTGACTGCACGGAGCTGCTGCTGCTCGTCTGCATGTTACTTGTGACTGCAGCATCACAAGTACAGATATTATGAACCCATCCCCCCAACTCACACACACACACACGTATAGCTGTCTCCCCACACAAAGAGAGGCGCATGTGCCTTATTACACACACACACACACACACACACACACACACACACACACACACACACACACACACAGCTGGCTGCTGGTCTGTCTGACCTAGTTTATTTCTGTAGGCTGCTCTAATGGAAGGAGCGAGCGTGGTGTATTATCTGACTGCATCTGATTTGCATTTCTGCCCTGTCACTGGCAGATGGCACCAGAGGTCGAGAGCAGAACTTTTTTTTTTTTTGGAGGCCCTTGGCTCTCACACACACACTGCACACACGCACACACGCGTACACAAGCACGTGCACACAAGCTTCACACATACAAACACTTGGATTATCAAACGAGCTTACGTGCTTCGTGCTGAATGCACTTTATAGCGAGTAAAAAATCAGGTGTTATAGATGCAACAGACGTGCACGCACGCACACACACACACACACACACACACACACACACATGCTGTACATATAGTGCATGCGTGCAGGCTCGGAGCTGTAGTGTTAGGTTTACACCCTCTGCTCTTGCACTGTTCTTGCTTTATAGGAAGGAAGTGATGAATCACACTCACTTATTTGTGGTAGTGGTGAGTGTTCATGTACAGATAGGGTCTCTCTTTCTCACTCTCTCTCTCATGCACACACACACACACACACACACACACACACACACACACACACACACACACATACATGTGCACACACACTCTCTCACTCTCTAGAAATCACAGAGGAAGTGAGCAGACATGAAACCTCAGCACTTTGTCATTTTCTATCTGATGGAAGTCTCTGTCATGGTTGAGATCATTCAGAAAGAGCGTGATGTCGGGGGTTTATTGTCTCACGCACACACACACACACACACACACAGTGTGTTTACGTCTCACGTAAGACGTGTGCTGCTTTCTGTTATAAAAACCCGATCAAATCTGGCTTCGCGCGTTGCAGGACGAACGCACGTCGAGGGGTGTCGTCCCGTCCTCACGCGGAAATATCATTGGTGTGAAGGCACTGACGTTTATTCAAATATGTGGGATTAAATAAAAGGAGCTAAACGTCACGTGTGAGATGTCAAAAAATGAAAACGTGCACTTTAACTTAAGCCGTGTTGTGCCCAGCGGAGAACGAAGGTATCCAAGCAAGCACACACTCATATTGTATTCGTGAGCACATGCACACACAAGCCATCGGTCTTTATTTGGAGACAGGAAACATCAGGGTGTGCTCTCGCTCTCTCTTTACCTCTTTCTCTCTCTCTCTCTCTCTCTCTTTCACACACACACACACACATGCACACGTAACCGTTATTTAAGGGTGTGGGGACATTTTCCATGCGGTTTGACTGTGGTTGAGCTTTGCAATTGTAAAGCGTGTAAAAAAAAAAAAAATCTGCAAGATCTGCTCTACGTAAAGACACGACCGGCTCAAGTGGAGTGGGGGTGAGGCCAATTAGTTTGAGGCTCTTATTGAAGTGTTGGGCAAAACTTTGGGCCAAGAAAAAAAACAAGCCACTCAGCTTTGTCACGCCACAGAGTGACTTTTCCAAGCCTGACTTTTAATATGATGACACTGATATAATTTTATGCTCTGGGTTCAAACCGAATGCTACTCGTGCTTGTAAAGATCTCCCCCTTCCTTCTTTTTTGTCTTTTTTTTCTCAATTTTCTTCGACATGGCCATCCCTCCTCTCTCTGACTCATCCTTCAGGTCTCGAGTGTATTGTGGTGAACCGCTGCCGAATTCGCTCCTCGTTTTATATCCTTTTTCTCTCCCGTTTCTCGCCTTCTCCCTCGCTCCGGTTTCCGTTTTGCTCTGCGCCCGTCTTCTCTTTAGCAAAGGTTAAGTTTTAGTTCAATGTAGATAGCTTTCAATAATGCATGCTCTCCCCGGTTAAATATTAATGAGCTCGCCTCGAATATACTGTAGATTCTACAGAGTATGTCAATCCTGTGAGCAGGAAATAGTTCAATATTTGGACGTATATATGCAGGAAATGCCAGACGGGGGAAGGATTGAGATCTTTCTGCAGTCGGTGTGGCCTTCAGAGGTTTTTATACGCGATGGAGGAGACTAGTCATTAACTCACAGGGAGCTAATTGTGTGGTTGGTGTTCCAGTTTGAAAGAGACTGAGCGAAAATGTGCGTGTGTGTGTGTGTTACATCACAGTGCCTCAACTCCTTTAAAGGTGTAATTTGTAAAAATATGACCAGAATTTGAAGGTAGCTCCAAAAATGTAGGGGCACCAGTCAAAGCCGCTTTGCTAGCTATCCTCGGCTGCTAGCTACAGTTAGCTATTTAGCTCAGTAAGCTGTGGAGGCTGGAGTCTGCCTCGACCGCCACCACCAGACTGGGACTGGACACAGCCTCCAAGACCGACGGATGCCACTTTGAAGATAAAGGTATAGATAGAGTAGCTACAGAGGTGATTTACAGCGGATCTGATCAGGACTGGGACTCTGGTGACGGGAGGATGTGAAAGGCAGGAAATGGCAAAAACGGCACGTAGAGTGTTTAATAAGGAAAATAGGTGTTCGAATATTTATTTTTTTGACATTTTGTGAGTTTATTTTGTTTATTTATTACACTAAAAGCTAAAAAAAACCTTGTAAAATGTAGCAAACTTGCCGCTCGCATACTCCAGGCTGAAACCAGAGGCGCTGGGGCTAGCTAATTAGCATGCTAGCTTGAGTAGACGTCGCTGCAACACAATACATAGACGTCTTTGACACGTCAGCACTGTTGTTTCCTCACATTCCGTCGATTATGTTAATTTTACAAAACATTTTAAACTAAAATTATGGCCGTATCTTACAAGCTTTAACTGCTGCTCTTTGCTAGCTGTACTGTAGCTAGTTACCATTAGCTAATTAGCTCAGTAAGCTGTGGAGCTTGTGGGCCTATTCTCTGACTGGTAACTAAAAAGGTGTACAGTTTTAGCTTCTGTTTAATAAGGAAATAGGTGTTATAATATTTACTTTTTTGGCATTTTGTGATTTTATTTAGTTTGTGACACTAAAAGCTAAGAGAGTTTAAAAACGTACACAACAAGGTCAGCAGCAGATGAACTTTTGAACTTTCCTCTGTGATCCTGATGAGAACTTGTGCATTCCCGGCCTTTATTTTTTTGACGTGACTCTCGACAGCATCACAACACTGTCACCCTCGTTTTCGGTGGTCTGTGTGACAGTCTGACGGACGGCCGCATTGTGTGCTGTCTCTTTACACCAGCAATTGTGTCATTTTTACCTCAAAACCTGTTAGCTACGCAACAGTTTGGGCTTTTCGTGTCTTGCTTAATAGCCTGAAATGGATGCGAGTGGAACTGACATAAGCCTGTGTGTTTATCTGTTATTGTCTACGGCTTGTGAGCATGTGTCCTCTATGTGTGTGTGTGTAGTCATGTGTGTGTTTTTGGGATGCTGTGGGTGGGTACAGTTGGATGTGCATGCCATGGATGTGGATAACATGCGTGTGTGTGTGTGTGCTTGTTGTGTGTTCTCATTTGATGGCTGCTTTGCTATCAGCGTTTGTTTGGGGTTAAAAGCCCCTGTCTCTGAGGGTGTTAGCGGGGGTCATCTAAACCGGATCTGCAGCAGAATCGCTTGAGAGGCAGAAGCATAATCTGTAGCTGGCTTTGTGCTCCCAGATTAAAGTGATGATGTTTTAAACCTTTCTCACGGCCGCAATATGCCTCAGCTTCCCTCTCCTGCTACTCAGTTATGTGTGTGACAAGAGCTCCACACAGCCGGGTTCAAGAAAAGGACACCTTCCTCGCTATTTATGAAACGGGGGAGCTTTAGCACATTATCTGAGTCGACGCACGCATGTTCTATTCATCTATTAATTTGCCATCAGCGTGGTGTAGCTATAGCGTATCTTCTCCAGTGTTTGAGGGGAAACAGCTGCTAATCCTAATCCCCCCTCCCCGTCTCTCCCCCCCCACGGGATTCTGTCAAATCACAGGCCCTTTAAAAAGCTCTGGCTGGCTGGTTTACAGGGCTGGTTGAGTGGCTGGCTGACTGGCAGCCTCTAAATGAGAGGATGGACCACGCTCACCCACTCCCGTGACTGACATCGCACCAGGCCCCTCCAGAAAGTATGTCACTTGTTTGTACAAGAATGTACATACACACACACACACACACACACACCGAGAGATTTCCACCGCAGGCTGCTTTCTCCTCCAGAGGTATCGTCCAATACGGGAAATGGAAATAGCTTCACCCATAAACATCTGCAGACGTGGAGGAAAGTTTAAATAAATGCATACCTTACTGTGAAACAGATTAGAGAGACTGACCTTTCGGTTTACACGAGATGTAACCAACCGCAAAATATTTGTTGCTGTGAAAGACCTGGACAACTGTAACTGTGTCGACCGCTGATCGGTGGTTTCAAACTTTCTTGTGTTTGGCTTTGTCCTGAAATTGTAAATTTTTGGGGGGAATGTTAATCGGCTATTGCCAAAATAGGAGAGGACGGATACTTGTCGAAAAACTTGGTGGCAGCTTGCAAGAGGGCCATTACAAAGAGACGGTATAAAGCACTCTCTTTACAGCGAAGCTGTGTAACCTTTCGAAAAAAATAATTAACACATTCTTCCTCTTACAAATGAAGTTGAACAAGTGAGCAATAAAACCCCAATTGCTAAATTCAGGGTGTTGCTGCTGCTGCAGTCTTACTCCGTCTGGTGAATTGATTATCCAATGTGTGACTTTGCTCAACTTGTTCCACCAAAACACTGAAGTTTGTCTACATTTATTAAAATGTTATTAAAGAGGCGATTACAAGACAATAGTCAATATTATCTTTGTAATCGCCTCTTCTGGCCACAGTGGTCGCTGTTCAGCAAACGTTACATAAACCAGAAAACCTGCAAAATAAAAATCAGCACTGTTGTGTTAATATTAACACGACTTCTCAAGTATTGTCAGCTGTTTCCTCCTCCGCACGGCCTCATAACCCACCGGGAGCATTCAACAACTGCCAAAATGTTGTCGACTTGCTCATTTTTCTTGATTGTTGTGCTTCCACCGTGTTTAAGTAGGCTACGTAGTTAGATGTTGATATGATGTGACGATCGGGTGTATGTAAAAGGTGTTTTATTTTGAAAATGTATCATATTCTCTATGCCTTTAGGGTGTCCGACTTCCTGCCTGGCTCGATTTGCTCTGCACCTTGACGTGGTTGGTAGAAGACGCTCCAGAAATGTGTTCATCTGCAGTAGGACTCAAGATGTAAGCCTTTTTTCCATCACATGAACCAGTTTTGTTTTAATCAATACACCAACTTTTCAACCTCATCCGAGCATAAAAACTTCCAAAAGTTCACGTGTATTTTCACTTTAAACCGCCCGCAGACCAAAAACTGATATTCTGAATGTTGCAGAGCGGTCTCTGGATGAATAGTAACCTGAAGCTGATCAATAAGAGTCATAATAATAAAAATCAACCACTTCAAAACCACCAGAACTTGAGCACGTGTGTCTACATCCTCCACTCCCTCTGAACATGTACAGTATCTGCTTTTTCTGCAAGACCCCCGAAGCAATTTCTCTCCTCTGAAAAACTCGTTTCTAACTTTCACTCCGCGGCACAAACACTAATATCGGTCTTGTCCATCAGCCGTTCTCACATCAGTCATTTCAGATAATGACTCTCAGCTGGGAGAGACAAGAGAGAGTGGAGGGACGCGGAGGCTGAGCAAAGAGTATCAGCCGACACGCCTCGCCGTCTCGCTTCCCTTGTTCTTGGTATATAAGTGACGAGATGGGGGGATGAGGAGCGCACGGGTAACTATCAGTCATCAGCGTGAGGATTAGGGACTGTCATCAGCAGCCATATGCCTCATATTACCCTCCTGATGACACTAGATGGAGAGAGGGAAGAGAGCGAGGAAGAGGAGGCTCGGGGGAAGGATTACGCCCGCTCTAAGATTTCAGGGTAAAAGTCAGGTAGAGAACAGAGCTCGTCAAAGTAAAGCCTGACTTAATGCACAGAAAGTACATTTTCACGTGCATAAATTCAGATAAAAGCCTTCAGAGAAAACCAAAGTTCCTGTTGTAGAAGAAGTGTATGTTCAGCTCTATGTAAAGACGATGTTTCTCCCCCTCTGGCTCTGGATGTTGACTATTATTCAGTACAATAGACACACATGTGCTCTTCATTGATCACATAGAGGGGATTAGTACTTGTGTTTGTGTGTGTGTGTCTGTGTGTGTGTCTGTGTGTGTAGAGGAAGGGGAGGGGTCAGTGGCAACAGCAATACAGTAAGTGTTTCCATGTGCTTCTCTTATTCATGAAGACGCACATAAACACACACACACACACAGACTGACAAGCACGCTGCTGGCATATCCATGTCAACAAAAACTCTCACACACACACACACACACACACACACACACACACGAAGAAGAAGACGAGAGAAACAGAGCTCGTGTGACTCATTAGGTGACTCAGGTCTTGACAGTAAAAATAACATCTGAGAACATTTACCGTATATTCATTAAGAGTTGGTCCAAGTCATGACGAGAAGCACTTTAATGGGGTTTCCATCAAAATGCACCTTGCTAGCTAAACCAAGTCTGTGCTGCTTCTTAAAAGTGTTTCCAAACATCTCCCTTCTTCTTCTTCTTCTTCTTCTTCTTCTTCTTCCCGATTCCACTTCCTCATTCGACGTAGTTTCCTGTGTGCTATCTATCACCGGGGCTATTTTGGTGCATTCACACAAAAAGAGAAACCACACAAAAGTTGAGCCGGCACAGAAAAATAATGACACTGTTAAGATCTGAAGTGTTGCGCAACAAAAGAAGAGATAAAATCCAACACAGCAGATTGTAATCGTTCGTATGTGATCCAGAATGAACACTGCATGAGCATACTTACGTACGTGTCACAGACTACGTACCGTATTAACATTACAGACATTACATGTTTATTACCTGGTTTTCATGTTGGGACGATGGTGGAGTTACAGGCGTCAAGGCTGCCAATCCAGTGGCCGCAGTTAAAGCATTTTAACACGATACCAAAGGATACTTTTAAGAAGACCTCGTGACAATTTCCAGCCAGCTTCGTGGCAACAAAATCTGGATGTTTTTGACGAGAAGTCGGACCATCTGCATCCGTGTTTGTGCCGCCAAAAGCCGATATTTTCTAAGGAGACCTTGGGACAGTTCCAGCTGTGTTTGTGGCGACCAAAGAAAAATGTTTTCCTGCCCATAACCAAGTGGGTTTTGTGCCTAAACCTAACCAGAGCATAAGCACAGCGAAGTGACAAGAGAGACATAGAAGTTGAACCCAAAGTGGTTTGCTAACGTTTATTCTGGCAATTTGGTTGATTAGGTATTCAAGAAGTTTTCCCGAAAAATAAAAATTCTGTCATTTCTCTGCTCACCCTCATGCTGATGGAAAGTTGGGTGAAGTGTCGTGGTCCACTATACATTTCTAGAGCTTCACAGCAAAACAGCGTTGCAGCATTCTCACAGTAGATGAGTGACTTGTTTTAAAACATACAAAAAATAACATAAATACAGCTTGTCAGGCTTAATCCAAGACGAGGTGTGCGCTAACGCTATTAGCTTAGCAGCTACAGTTAAACTTTCCACTTAAAAATAGTCTTAATAATGTCTTTTCAAATCAATTTAGGATCTCAGGGCTTTTGTAGACTTTTATTACACTCAACAAGCTGAATGGAGCCATTTTAATTTACTTACTTTAGGTTGTTCTCTAACGTTTTAAAATAATGTTACTACTACTTGTTGTTGTTGTTTAGGAGAACGCTGCAACGCTGTGTCGTTGTGAAAACTTCCCATCAGTATGGGAAGCTAATAGCTGAATTTTCATTTTTGGGTGAACAAATTCAACAACATGCTGAAAAAAGTGCTAATTGTTTAAATATTCGTCTTAATCTCCCTCGAAGAAAAGCACATTCCAGCTTTAATGTCGCGGATTAATTAAAAAAAGCTGCGTCTCTCCGTCTCTGCGCTATTGAACCGTGTTGTCTTTATCTCATTCGCCGCTGTTTTTGTTATGAATACAATGTTTGCGTGTCATCCCGTAACCAAAATACTTCCCCGCGTTAGCATCATTACTCTGGCATGCTCCAAGACTGATTGAGCGTGTTTGCTAATTTTTTTTCCCTCGTCGGCCGCCGCCGCTGCAGCAGCAGCAGCAGCAGCAGACCACCGTGAAGAGAGGGGAGGAGAGGCAGAGAGGCACTTAGCATGTAAAAAGACCATATGTGTTGAGCATGAGTGTGGGCACAGAGAAATGATATGCCTGTGGTCCTGCCTGGGCTTATGTGAGTCTGTGGGAGGCAGAGTATACTTTGTTCGTACTGTAGTAGAGTTGTGTGCCAGTGCGATGGTCTTCACGTGTGGGTGTGTGCTTCTTTTTCCACAGGCTGTCACTCGTGTTGCTGCTGAGTCTTTGGTAACTTACACTGCCTGTATGAGAGTGTGTGTTTCTGTGTGTGTGTGTGTTTAAGCTTTTGTTTAATTTCTACTTCCTGTTTTATTCTTGGCCTAATCCAAACGCAACACAGCTGTGCAGTCAGCCAGAGAAAGAGGGCTTGGGGGATGGGTTGCCAGGTCCTGGTGAGTGCAGCCATGCTCTACAACTGCTACCAACAGATGGAAGGGAAATGGGGTTACCAGCTTGGGCTTATCTTCTCTTTGTAGGCCAGACTGACCCCCCCCACCACCACCACCACACTCCCCCCACCCCCCTCATTTGGTCATAATACTATGCTTAAATCTCTATATTTTGGTGTCAGCTTTTATTTCCTTTTTCTACAGCAGTCTGATGAAAGGCGCTGCTGAAGGCCGAAACCGCAACACAAATGGGAGGTCGATATTATGAGACGCTGTAGTGAGACAAAATTATGAGCTGCTACTTATAACTTCGACCGAAGAGAGTGGGTCAGTGAAGTAAATCTGCATGTCTGGGTGACATTTGTTTATTTAAGGCTGGTGAAAGATGACCGTCGTAAAGAAATGTGGTGATATCTTCGGTCGTGGCTCTAAACCAAAACTGAGGTCCTAAGTCGCACAGTTTGAGGGTAGAGGTAGATCGATTGTCGGGTCTCAGTCTCCTTGATTTTTAACAATCAGTATCGGCCGTGAAAAAGCCAATATCGGTCCAACCCAAGGGTCAATCATGGCTGTTGTTTGTATTGCCCGGGACAGATTCAGGCACCGACAGAAATTTAGGATGGTGGCCTCACAATGTGACTTGTGTTATGACCTATGTGTACAAACCAACCAACAGGAATGCAGCATTACCTAAACTGTTTATTGCTATCAATCTCACAGTCTGTAGGCGCCACCGTTAAGCTTAATGACGAGACCATCACAGCTAGTTGGGGGAACTAGCTGGTGAGCTAACTGCAAACTCACCAGCCCTAGTCTGTCACAATAGCTCCCAAACACTCCCACCTGGCAGTTTGTTCAGCATCGTACAATGATTATTCAACACAACGATTACTGAAGAGTGAAAATAAAGCTTGGTCGCCAACTGGACAAAGAGTTCACACGGTTGCTTTTGCAACACTGTCTGCAAACATACTCCTGTTGCCATCGACAGAAGGAGCAGAGTTTCGGTATCGAGGGGTAAGCACAGCAATCAAACACCCGTTCCTCTTTTGTGGTGACGGGTTAAGTAAGAGCAAAGGCTACAACACAACTATTAAGCTAGCGTCCTCCATTTTCGCTCTATCCCTTCAATGGGTCAACACGGCCAAGGTGGCTTTGCAAGTTTTACGTATTAGTCAGACACAAATTTTCCATCATTTTGTCCTTTTTCTGTTAGAGTCTGGGCTTCCACAGGAGCCAAACATCCGCCTAAATGTGAGAAATAAAGTGAATATATTCGTTTCTTTTCACGTCACACCCTGATGTAGTGTTTCGTCACGGCTGGATGTTTAAAAAAAAAAAACGACCCGATTATGCAAAGCATACAATACGTCTTCCTCCAGAATCACCAGTTTCTCCATTTTGTCTCATCTCGAGGAGGTGTTGATGCAGAAAAATCAAACAAACGAACATCTTTTTTCAGAGGAGCCGCTGCTGGAGACATACAAATGAAGCTGTATTTTGATTAGTATTAATATTTCAGATGCTGCCTCTGCTGCTGTGTCGGTGTTTGTGTGTGTGTGTGTGATGAGGAGGGCAATCAAAAGCAAAGATGTGGACTCTCGAAGCTCCACTGAAGTCGGAGCCTGTTCGCTCTCTTCAGTCTAGTCTGCCTGTGGAGAGCTGAGGCATCTCTCTCTGGTCTCTCTCAACCCAGCACAGCACATTCATTATTAATCTACCAGAGTCTCTCCCTCCTTCTCAGCTCAGCCAATTACAGTCGGGGCCCCTGCGACTGCTGCCTGTCTCATTTGACGCTGCACTGCTTTGGCTTTGATGTCTCTATCAACACGAAAGAGCCGGGGACCGAGTCTTAATAGAGCAGAAGGGGATTATGTGACTGCCTGCCTCTGGGGGTGGAACATTTTTTTTAATATATATGTTTAATTCATACTTTATTTTATTATCAGGAGACTGGGCCATGCTTTAGCCAGGGTCTTGCCACTCTCTGCTCTCCTATCACAGCGACATGCTCGTTAATCCTGTTACTCTTTCATTTGGGGAGTCGCACACAAGCCTGCGAGCGGAGAGGGAGAGGAGGCTTCGTCTACCCGAGGCCTCGCGCTCCTCCCTCGTGGGCTGGTAGCCTTTTTCCTTCCTCTGCTCATTTCATGTGGAGAAGCCTTGATTAACCAGCGGCAGCCACTCTCCATGCAACGCTGATGGTTTGGTATGAGGTCAGGCCGCTGTTTGGTGCACAAATGTTGTTGTTTTAATCAGAGTTCAAGGGTCAGTTTGCTTTGCAATCAGTTCAGGAAATGGGCTGTTAACTCGAAAACAAAACGTCTCAAACAGATCTGTGAAGAAACCATAAGTACAAATACTTTGATTCTGTACTCGAGTGGATTTTTTAAGGTATCTGACAACTTTTACTTTACATTTTTCACACAAATATCTGCATTCTGCTCCTTGCATTTTCAAAACAGCCTTGAATTATCACTTATTTTTATTTTTGCGCTGTTGTTTGCCGCCTTCTGAACATCACAAGACTGATTTCAACCAAAATCGGTGAATATCACGCACGGCAGACGTAGCAAGATGAAACAGGACCGAAATAGACAGAGAGGGAGACTAAAAATGGGGAGAAGAGGCGTTCAGGTTCATTTAGCTTTGCACCAGTAAAAGGGATACTTTTTACTTTTATTCCTTTGAGTACATTTCACAGCCTGTACTTCCTTACTTTTACTCAGAGGTGACAAAAGTACACACTCATTACTCAGGTAGAAGTACAGATACAGATACTCCACGCTCTGAAATGTACTCGGAGTATAAAAGTCAAAATTATCCTTCTAATAATAATAATAAGACTATAAAACTTGTCCCAGCTGTTCCTAAATGCACCAGAAATACAGTTGATTGTTGAGTCTCATTCCTAGGACGTCAAATACCAACATTTTGGGTCAGTAAAGCATCAAAAACCGAAAATAAGAAAATATAGAGGCAGATATGAAACACTAAAGCTCCTTTCCTCCCAATTCGAGTCTCCCTCTCTGTCCGTTTCCATCTTTAACGTCGTTGTAGACTGAAATCAGTCGATAATCCCCCTGAAACTGAAGTTACAAGCCTGTTTTGAAAATGCAAGGAGTAGAACGTACAGATACGTGTTAAAATGGAGTAAAAGTAAACATAATACTGAGAAATCTGCTAATGCACAGTAACAAAGTATTTGTACTTCATTACTTCCCACATCTGCAAATAAGCTTTCACTTTCATGGTTTCTTCACACCCGTTTGAAACAGTCCATTTCCTGAGCAGATTCCCTTTACTTGAGCAAAGAAGTTCAACGAGTACTTCTACTTACATTTTTACACAAGCATGTGTACTTCTACTTGAGTCGAGAGTGTGTGCACTTCTGCCACCTCTGCTTATTTGAGCTTCAGTCGAACGAGAGCAAACTGCTGCTGATTAACGTCGATGCCCGGCTCCCTGGTTGAGTCACTTTATTTGTTTGAAGTGGGCTCTTCGCCCTCAGTTGAACTTTTAATAATAATCCTTCCATCACTTCCCTACCTCAGGTCCCTCCCGCTATTTGCAGCGTTGACCTTTAAAGCAGGAAGTTACTGTTAACACAGCTCCAGCAGCTGCAACCGACGACGACGACAACCTGCTTTACAGCATTTTTCTCATCAAGCACAACGCTTGTGCACATTTTCCTCCCTGACTTCACCTCACACACGCTCGAGTTTAGGCTATAAAAAGGGCCGGGCGCCGTCACTTACAATTACGGCTTCGGTTGACAGTTGAAGACGGCGCCGGCCTCGCCGTTCGATGACAACTGCACATCACAAAAAAAAAAAAAATCCCATTTTCATTCTGCATGATTTTCATTAACTGCGAGCAGCGCAGGGAGAATATTACATAAACCTCTGATGTAATTTTCTGAGCATGACTCAAAGCACTGGGGAACCCCACGCAGAAGACACATCTCAAAGCTGGTTTCTTTAAGAAAAGACAACATTGCATACATTTATTAGGGATGGACGCCAATTTCCAATACATGCAAATAACCATTGTCCTTTAAATGTAGTGTTGACATTATTGCAAACACTTGTCTCCCTGCTGTTTTGTGTATTATATTTTTATTATCTTAGGATAAAAAAAACATTAACAATTACATGGGATGCCTTGTTCTGCATAATTTAACGTATACACAGTGGGAACAGGAATGGCAATGCTTTAGACATCATCACAGCCTCTTCATAACCCCGCCCACCCCCAACCCACTGCCCGCATGCAGTTTGCACTGCACAAAGACCAAAAGTCACGTGAGACAGCCTGCAAAGAGCACAAGAAGCATTCACAGTAAAGGAGGAGAGGAAGGAGGAGAGGATGGATGGGGAGGGAGAGTAAAAGATGAGGAGGAAGGAGGAGGGGGAGGAAGGAGGAGGAGAAGAGAGGGAGTGAAACAAAGTGACTGCAGCACTGGCCTTGGTTTAGACAGGAGAAGGAGCAGCATAGTCCTAGTATATCATTCTAACTTCTCCCACACTTCAACTCCCGTCTCCTGATTGTGGTACTCTTTCCATTGTCTTTGACACAAAAAAAACGTTTGTTTATATATGCATGTATATATGTATATACATATACGTTTGTATACATATATATATAAATACATTTTTATAGCTACAGCACCTTTTCCCATGGGGCAACAGTGTCAATACCTCGCACATGGTACATGGCCGTGCCAAAGAAAAAAAGAAAAATAAAAAAACAATATATTGGTCAGGATATTTATCTTTTTTTCCCTAAAATTGGCATTTGACATGATGATATTCTATTGCCGTCTGGGGGAGGGAAGGGACAAAGGTTCTTCTTTTGAGTTTATATTCAAGTTTTCTCCTTTTTTTCTGGTGTATAATTTCTTCTTTTCCTGTTTTAAAAAGAGTTCACACTTTTGTGATTTGCGTGTGCTGCTCTTCATCAAAAGGTTCATTTTCCGGATCAGAGTCAGTGGTGTCAGAGTATCGATAATGGTCTGGCTCATTGTCGCTAACGTCCGGGGTGACGGATGTCGAAGTGCTTGCCTCCGAATTTGAAGGCTCCTCCACGGTTTTCGTAAAATACAACTTCACCTGAAATAGCAAATTAAAACTAACTTCAGTGTGTGCAATTAAAAAATAAATAAATAAACAAGTCTCATTATTAAAAGCTTCCATACAAATAGACTGATTTGACAGAAAAGCAATTAGCTTAACAATAGCTTCAATAACGCACAACAATCCATTCATCCAGCTAATATCTAAATTAAATCTTTACCTTGAAGTTTGGCGAGAAGTAGCGGTTAGCTTTGTCTTTGTTGGCCTTGTCCAAGTCGTTCTTAGTGAGCGTCAGGATGAGGTAGTCCCTGTCCCTGTCGCTTTCCCTGCCGCTGTCCCTGCAGCTGTCCCTGCACTCGGCGCTCTGCGGCTGGACCGAGCCCGGTGCCGTTAGCCCCGCCTGGCTGTCTGCATTGTTCACCGCCCCGTTCTCCATCTTGTCCACGCTCTCCTCTGGTCCAGGGATGAAAAAGGTGTTCACCCAGAAGTGGAACATTTTGTCCTGGAGGGCAGAGATGATGGAAGGAGAGTATTAAAAAAAAAAAAAAAAAGTGTTTATGGACTCAGACCTGTTGGCTAGAGCTGGTGTTATTCTATGTGTTTTCTCACTGTCAGCAAATCTCATTAAAAAATCAAAACCAACAATGTGTTAGTCTGTCTTCATACTTTCAGACTCCTCTACCCTGTCTGTGCACTCGGCCCCGAGCCCGTTTGTTTCTTCTGAAGAACGTGAATCTTTAAAAACGTTTCATTTTTTTAAAAAAAGGCTCCTGAACAGCCTGAAAACATCGAGCCGTTTCAGGAAATTACTGAGCCTTCAGGCACCGTCTTCTTTAGCAAACATTACTCAAAGAGGAGTAAACAGAACATTTGTTGGAAAAGTATTTTCAGCAGTGGCTTGATACACATTTGTTGTGTTGGTGAGTATTTATTTACAGCAGCAGGACGATCAATGTGGGACTGACTCAAAATAAACTACAGTGCGATGACGATGCCAACCTGTGTAACTGTGTGGATTATGGATGTGTTTTTTAAAAAAGGTGCCATATTGTGAGTTCATACTTTTATTTTGGGCGCCTACTTGAAGCTGTTTACAGGCTCTGATGTTCAAAAATACCTTTTTTTTCCTCATACTGTCCACTGGAGATGCACCGATCGCCAGTGGGAGGGCCATGAGCTGCATATGCATTAATAATAATAATAATATATATAGCGCCTTTCACAGAACCGAAGGTTGCTTTAAATGAACATTATATGGAAAGAGAAATAGTTATATATATGAAACATTATTATTATAATAATGGAATAACTGACCTGCTGATTGTTATTTTCTCTGTTTTTGTAACCTTCTTTAATTAAAAGACCGTCTTTTAAATAACTAGCTTTTTCTCCAAAATGTGTGTAAATCTGAGCAGCACAGAATCGGATATATCTGTCGCTGATCAGCTGGTCACCAATCATGACTGATCATACTGAAAACCAGACGATTTCCGTCTCTGGCCGATCGATCTGTGCATCTCTACTGTCCATTGCTGCAGCACCTCCTGTCTCTTTAAGGCCCCCCTCTTCCTAAAAGCCCAGTCTTCACTGATTGGTCAGCTCTCACAGGTCTGAGCAGACTCCACCCACCACACATCCACATCAGGTGACTGATCAGGAGTCCCGACGGCTCATGATGTTTGTCAATTTAAAAGATAACCGTTTGTCAACAAAGTCAACAATTAGTGTAAAGACACTAAAATAAGCAACAATCGTTTAGTTTTGTGTAAAACCGCTGAATGAACCACATCATCTCACTCAATATCGTCACCAACACCAACGGTCGCACAGGAAAAAGTATAAAAAAAAGGTGAGAATCACAACAAGTCTGCTCACACTGACTGCTGCAGTTGTGTGAAAGGAAAGTTTGTCAGTTCTGTGAGCTGCTAATACACGGCACAGCGTCAACTGTGCAACTGTTGGGTGTGTAGTCTTTATAATGACGTATATTCACAGACTTTTACACAGATTTTTAAATGAGAATTTGACTTCCTTGAGTATATCTTTTAAATTGATAAAAATCATGTGTAACCCATGGTCCCATGGTGGTCCACTGGACGGGGCGTGTCTCTCTACAATATGGGACTTTTAAGAGTTTTTGAATCCTTTTTCTGGGATTTGTTGGCAATAGAAATAAAACACCGTCAGCCTGATCCTTTAAAAAAAAAAAAAAAAAGCTTAATTGTTGGCACCCAGCTAAGTGAGAAAATGCTTCGTCAAACGCCTGCTGATTGTTCTCTGACCTAGCAGAGGTCGTGACAATCAACAGCTGAAATAAGCTCTTAAGACCGACAGAAATTTGTCAAGCACCAAGCAAATTACGCTACAATGAACACACACACGAGCACGACTAACCTTCTTCATCATCTTATTCTGTTTATGGAAGAACTCCACCTTGATGTCTCCACAAACTGGCAGCGGCTGGGGGAATTCGAAAAACATGTGCTTGTCCTCGCGCCGCGTGTGAGCGGGGTTCGACGTGTGAATCTTCACTTTCAGCTGGTACACCACAAACTGGGGATCTGCAAAAAGAGTGTCGACGTCGGCACATGGAGGAGGAGGAGGAGGAGGGGGCAAGATTATGAGATTTGTGAGGGAAAAAAAGAGACAGAAAACACAACAAGGAGAAGAGGAAGAAGAAGAAGAGTGAGTGACAGAGGAGTCAATCAAGTGAGCAAGACAGGATTACCAGTGTTATTACATGAGTTTGACAAACAGGCACAGCACACCATCACCACTCCCCCACCAACTGAGTACATGCAAAACATTGTATTAAAATTTAAGGAGGTGAAACAGAAAGTCCACAAGATCTAACACCAGAAGAGACCCAGAACCAGAGACACAGGACCCTATTCTGATAGACAGTCACGGTTTGGTCTTGGACCAGCGCAACACGTCGCATATAGCAGACTTTTTTAACCTTCCTTCTTCCTGTTAGGGTGGGGTGGTGTTGGAGATGACATCATATGCCTGTAAGCTAGTCCTATCCTGCTAGTCTACCTCCTGCCTGGTGGATCTCTGGGGCCATATAAAAGCAAAATGAGTGAAATAATAATAATAATGGATGAAAGGCTCATTTACCCCAATGCCAATTCCCTTTCTTGAAGCCCTGAGGGGTCGGCTCGCTCCTGTTTTTAACGGTACTGTCCCCTTAGAGAGAAAGAAGGAGATTATCACAAACAGGGCCTGGCTGGCCTGTCAGGGGCTTGACAGCAGCACAGCAGGCATACAAACAAATATTTACAGATTTATCTGCAGCTACAAACATCATACAGTACGCGGCTTTGAAGTGGAGGTGTACATCTTAAACATTTGACATGATGGGACACAAAGGGGAAGGAGAGAAGAAGGGGGAACTTGAGGCTGCTGACTCAAAAACGACCACAAACATCAGTTGAATATAACAAAATGTGAGTTATTTCTAACAGCACGATCAAACTAGCGTCGCTTCTTTTATCGCTGAGGTGAGCTCAAACCCGAGGCTTGAACAGGGTGATGCGTGTGTACATGTGTTAAGACATCAAACTCAGAATAGGGCCTTTTTTTTTTAATAGGAAGAAAAAAAAAGAGGAGGATCAATACAGTCGTGGCTGTTGAGCACAGTTAGGTGTTAGGGGTTTAAAAAAGCCACAGAAGTGAAGAAGAGGAGGTGCTTTCGCTCTGACCGTTAGTTCAAAATGGGCAAATTCAGATGCAGGAAAAGCATAACATCGTGTGACTCAGACACCTTTGAGCAGAGACCTACTAAACCACCAAGAACAGTTTTCTATGTACAATACAGAGCAAGAACATGTTGAGAAAATATGGACAGCAAAAATAAATTTACTCTGCGAGGTGAAAAGGCATCAGTATCTGCTTCATTTCTCACAAACACTTAAAGGGTAACACCTCCAATTTTACACATTCAAGTGTGTTTACAGGTCTTGAAAAATAAGCTGCATTAAATCTGATTGTCTCCACCGAGTGGCTAAGTTGCATTGTGGGTAATGTATGCTCCAGGTTTTTTAAAAAGCAGTCTTGTTGGACTCATTATGGACAGTTTAAATTTCTTTTTTAATCAAAATCGAATGAAGCAGAACAGAGAAATTGCCCCGCATTCTTCTTCCTTTTCAAAACCTGGTGCCTACATTACCCACAATGCAATTTAGCAACTTGGTGACATCACTGGAGGCAATTTATCAGATTACATGCTGCTTCCTCTGGTGCCCCAGAAGGCTTTATGCTACTTTTCTTCCCCACACATGCATATGCAAGACCTGCAAATGCACTTTAATGTGTGAAATTGGCGGAGTTACCCTTTAAGTTAAATGTTATGTTGGAGGATGTGGAAATTAAGTAAAAGAGTCCGACTGCTTCAGTGTCTGTGTCACTGAACACAAGGGACGACAAGTTCCCCTGTTTGCAAACACACCGCTCTACAACAAAGTCGTACCGCACGAGCTGCGAGCAAACATGCAGTGATATTTAAATAGTCATGAAACCAACAACAGTGACGCGTTAACGCTCGATGGTTGTGGTACCGTATGCAAAAATAAATCACTGACCAAACTATTTAATTCCTTTACTGCTTTTTAGTGACTTCCTGCTCGTGTGCGAGTGCAGCATATAAACCTCACGTGTGTGTGGCTTTTTAGTGTGCTGACCGGTGTGCGAGCGTACAGTTTACTTCCCTCACACAGGGCTGTAAAGCTTTACATTGTGTAACAGTGCGTACTGTAATTCATCTCAGTACTGTGCACTTGAGTCTGACTCCTGTTGTGGCAATCCTTCTGAGGATGCGACATTTATTTTGAAATCATGACTCAAATACGGTTGATTTCTGTTTCCTCTAATGAGACAATAAATTCCTTTATGACAAACAGAGGCGATACGACTCATCTTGTTTTTCTTCAAAAGCAGGCAGAAAGCGAGTCGGGCCTTCTTTTAAGACTCGATCAATAAGACACTGCCCTTGTTACTCAAAATGTCCAAAATACTGCAGCTGAATTCAGCCGCACTTGATTCGGTTTTATAAACGCCGGCGCAGGACTCTGCCGTAGATGACCCTCCTGCTGTTCTACGGTGCTGAACTGCCGCGTGGGTGAGCCCTACAGTGCACAACACATCCAAGGCTCTCGCTCCGTTTGAACAGCGCTATGCGATGCCTACGCCCTAGTTTGGAGTTAAAGTTGAACATGACTCACTGCAGGTGCCCCCGCTGAACATGGGGAGAGTCTCGAACACCATTTTGTGGAAGAGGAGCGCCACCGGCTTGTACTCCAGCTGGTTCTTCAGTAGGTAGCTGTAGTAGTAGACGTAGCGGCGCTGGCTCGGGATCGTTACTCCCTGAAATGACAGAATAGGTGATTAAAGATCCCAAATGTACAAAAATGATGCTATCTCGTGTGTGTGTGTGTGTTGCAACTGGAGCGGAAACTAAAAATGATCGAGATAATCACTTTTCAAGCAATAAAAGCCAATATTTCAGGGACCAGCTGCTTTAAAGAGAGGGTTTTCTGCTTTTTTCCAGTTTATTTTGCTGTAAAATGGAGATCTGGAGATTTTGGAGCTTAAACTGTAGGAAAATGCAATTGGCATCTTTCACAACTCCTTTGTTTCTGCAGAAAATAATTAGTTACAGCTAGACATGGACACGTGGTCTCCGATTAACATCCCACCTTCTTGTCCCTTGTCCTGACTTCACCGTAAAAGTCAAGCGCTTCTTGGGCCTCCAGGAATTTGCCGCGATGGAGGAGATAAGCGCAGATCATGACTCCGGTGCGGCCCTTCCCGGCCTTACAGTGGATGGCCGCCACGTGATTGTCATCCTCGCTGAGCCACTGGTCCAGGTCTTCACAAAACGGCTTAATTAGCTCCAGCTGAGGAGGGTTGTGGTCTTCGAAGGGGTACTGTGCAACTGATGCGTGACGAGTCGCAGGCCCACGCAAAGATGTAACCAGAGAGCAGGGGGGGGAAAAAAATGTTGACAGGTCAGAGGAGACGAGACGGAGAGGAAGACACAGTGGACATTTGTTTTAAGGAACATGTAAATCAGCCTACCTCTGCAGTTAAATTTGGCAGCATCGTAGTGTCTTTCTGCGCAGCTGAAATGGGAAGAAGAAAATCCAGTTAGCGCACAAACACACACAGAGGAAGTTATTGAGTGCACAAAGAGAAGTTCAGGTTTATGAGGAACACTTACAGGTTGTAGATTTTGTAATGGTTTTTATGCTTTGAATCCAAAAACCTGGTTGCGAGAGAGAACCAGATAGAGAGTGCATTTATTAGATCAACCAGCAGAGCAGAATAACCACATATTTCTCTGACATCTCACTTTTCTGTGATCAGCAGAGGCAGCAGAACTCACCGTACTACATCATCTATATTGTTTCTGTACACGCCTTCGAGTCTCTCTGCAGGAAAGCCCATCGCAATGATGTTTGGGTAGATATCTGTTCAGGCGAGAGTCAAGGAAATGTATCGAGGCACCCAGACACACAAAGAAAAATGTCTACCTTTTGTTTTCAACAGCAAATGCACTTTCACTATCTGAAGAAAGAAGTAGGCACTTTAAGAGGAATGCAGAGATCAGCAGCGGAGCATTAAAAAAAGTTTTAGCCAACGTCAATATGAGGGGTGTCATTGTATGGATAGATGGGAGCACGGAGGAAGGGGCGCTCATAAGGGGTGTGTGGGTGTGTGTGTGTTGTGACAGATGGCCTTGACAGTGAGAAGCAGGCAGAGAGGGACGGGAGTAACAGCGCTCCTGCACGAGCCAGGCCCACATGTGGGTGCACGAGGAGAGTCTCCGCTCCCTGACCTGCATTTATTTTTAGAGCCCAAAGTTATATTGGGATGATCGCAAATGTTCGGCTTATCTCTCTTTCAAGCGCAGCCGGACCGATTTGAATATCTGTGAGGTGGAACGCAGGCAGCATGAAGACACGCAGGTAATAAAAAAAAAAAAAAAACAACAACCCACAAACACCCTTTGTGTTATAGCTTCGAGTTGCACATGCAGCAGAATGATGGACAAGATAAAAAAAAAAAAAAAAGCAGCACACACACACACACACAAGGTTTCACTGCAAGTTCTGGTTGCACCGTCTCGCCCGTGCTGCACCTGGCCGCCTTTACATCGCAGAACGTGGCTGCCTATTTCAGCGCTGGAAAAACGTCGCGGCCAATTACACGGCGACATACGTGCAATCTTTAAAGGCAACACATCAGTGTCATGTTGCAGCGAAAAAGAATAATTGAGTTGGCATGCATGTCTTTGAGGCTCGGCTGCAACGCCTACCTGTAACTGAAGTCTGCCTGTCGCCATAAGCTGTGGGATTTCACACTTTAACCACTGACTAAAGGGCAACCTTTTCTTACACTTCCTGTGCCACGGTGTCAAAAATAGAAAAGCTGAATAATTCTAATTGGATGTGTCTGTTTCAGTTTGAGCAGACCATATTTTTCCGGAGTCAAATCACTTTTTAACTGGTCAGAAAAATTTGACACACGTGGCCTGACAACTCTGGTGAGAGAGCGCGGCTGGGCCCGACGTAATCCTCAACTTTTTTTTTTTTTTTTTTTGTGCAAGTGTGCACACATACATGCAAGTACCTGCACATGCAAAAGCACACAAGAACAACCCTCTTTCAACCGTTAGTATAGACAGATGTTGAGATCCAGAACAAGTAGACACACAAAGATTAATGCAGTTTCAAAGATCTTTAGCAGAGGGAGAAAAAAAGCAAATGTCAATAAAACCCGAGGAGGAATTTAATAAGTGCCCTAATGCAGCTGAAGTATGGTCAACACAGGCCTTGAAGGATGAATTCAACAAGCGAAACAGCAAATCTATGCTATTATTTGCATTCTGCCGAGCTACTTCCCCGTAGCTTTCAACATGGAAGCCTGTCTGCACATACTGTGCCATAATCCAGTCCATTAATGTCTCAAAGACCTAATTAGGAGCCAAACACAGGTTTTTCTATGCTATGTGATGGGCTACTCTAACCCTCGTAACTAATGGCAGAGACATCCCAGTCAGACTATTATAAGTGTTTTTTAAAAAGCTCCAGAGCTCCCAGGAGAGCCTCGGCCCAGGGCATGGGGGGGCTTGGTCTCTGCAGCTGGGAGGAAACGCACATACGGGACCCCCGACGGAAGCTCCAAGTAGGAGGGAAAAAAAAAAAAAAAAAAAAGAGAAAGAAAATTTGCCGTTTCAGGCACGCCTTTTCTTTAGAGCCAGCCCTGCCTCGGCTCTATGCATACGCCAAATCCACAACTGAGAGCAAGAGAGAGAGAGAGAGAGAGAGAGGGGGGAAAAGGGAGAGTGGGAACCGGCGAGCGCTGAGCAGAGGAGGGGGGTGGGGAGGACAGGAAAGGAGGAGAGCAGCAGAGGAAAGGGGGCAAGCAGAGGGAGGGAGAATTAGAGTGGGAGTAGTAAAGAAAAAGAGCAAAGGAGAGGTGGTGGGTTGAGAGGGTAAGAGAGGGAGAGAGAGCACTCAGACAGCAACGCTGATACAAGATCACTGGCAACTCTATTTTAAGGGCAATTCCCAGAACTGTGATACTGCATTACATAACTGCAGAGAGCCCATATTGTTTTTAGACACCATGCCAAAAAAACATGATAAAAGGCACGGTTCGAAAGGGCCCACATCTGAACAAGAGGAGCCAAAGAAAGATGCCACTTTTGAGCGGCGTGCCCCTACACACCTGCACAAAGACACGACACAGTCCCCCGACAGAAGCTTCAACCACATTACACAACCAGGTGAGGAGCATCTGATCAAACATAGTGATGCACAGCATCTTCAGTCACACATACGTCCCCCCAGCAGCCTGGATTCAGCTCAGTATGTCATCTACAGTACAGTGTTGAATCAAAGTAACTCCATTAGAAAAGACAAATCAGAGCTCAGCGTGTTTCTCGAGATGAAAACAGAGCAAATTATCTCCATGAATACCGTACTGATGCTGTACAGGACCATATAGGACTGCAATTACAATCACATTTATGATCAATCCATCTGCCGAATGCCTTTCTCAGATTAGGTCGATCAATCAGTTGGTCTATAGAGTGCAAGAAATAGTGATAAAAGCCTCATCACAATTTCCCAGAGCACACCTCTTCACTGTCTATAAAAGGAATCATTTTTTCTCTCCCATCGAAACTAAGAAAAACAGCAAATTTCTCACATTTGAGAAGGCGGAAGCAGCGACTTTTATGGTTAAACAATAGAATATCAAAACTGTTGCAGATTGTATCGATCGACTCATCAATCGTCTGCTTCTTCAGCTCTGAAAACCAGAAAAATCAACCTCAGGACTGAAGAGGCAGCTTGACATCCTTACAAAAAGTCATGTGCACAAACATCTACACAGCCATGACCCACTCTCAACACCGCTGTTACATTTTGCATTTCGTTGGCCATGGGGCAACCACATCATTCGCTAATCTAGTTTATCATCAGCCAAGTGAGTAAAAAGTACCGACTTCAGTAGCAGCAATACTGCACTGGGGAACCAGGTCAACTATTATCAGTGGTAACAGATGAGAAATGAGTGCTGCAGAGGGGCCAGAAATAGCTATTCTTAAATCTCTATGAAGGGAAATGAAGATGCTCATTTGATTTCTTTTTAAAGATCTGCAGGAATCTATTAATCCATCACCTTTCCTCACCTTGTGGCTGGAATCAGCTTTCCAGCTTTTGCATCATCAATCCAGAAACCTGCCACATAATGAAGCTACATGTATACCATCTACATGCACTGACATACAAAAACACAAAACTTGACATAAATACTTGACACCATCCACCTTCCTCCACACACCAACTGGTTAAAAAAGGATGACTTAATGCCACTAACAATTTCACAACCTCAAGCTAGGTCCACCGCTGGGTTACTGGCATGCAACTTAAATGGCCCGTCGTGAATTTTAAACACACGCCAATGTCTAGTTGAACAGGGTTTTCCAGCTATAACATGACTATGACATGTATGCGTGCTGGTTTGACAGATCCACCATCTTTCAAACATGCTGGGTGACAGCAAAGCTGCGCTGTCTGACCAACTAGCCAGCTAGCTCGGTAGCAGAGAAGCTAACTACCTCACGTTACTCCACTGACGTTTCTGGTTCCAGTTCTCCTACTCAAAGCAGCGATCGCACACATTACTAGTTAATGTCCCGGGTGCTGTGGAAATTAGAAACACAGGGAAGGATACATGTTAAGTCCAGGTCGAACCCATCCTCTTGATATCTCCTTTTGTTCCGGCTGACCATTTCTTTTATAATCGCAGCCATTGTAGCAGGTGACAGGAGTCTATATGGGTAAATGATGAAAAACAGGTTTTTCTACTATTGGCTGTCTGGTCGTGTGTGTCGCAGTCAGTGGGTCCGCTCTCCGTCGCTGGCTCCTCTCTGAATTTTGCAGGTCCTCGCAGAGACGTGCTAGCCAGCAGAGCTAGCAGTGGCTGTCGGTAGGATTAGAAAGGCTTTCTCTGGATCATAAAGACGGGCCTTGCGCTGCTCCTCCGTGCAGGCCCGACTTTCCCAATCCTGCAATTCGTCTTGCAAAAACCCCCGAATAAAATACATGCAGTTGTCCTCAGAAAAACCTTTAGATGCCAGACACGGTCCAAGCCGATGGCTCAATCGCCGCCGCTGCGATTGACAGCGAGAGGACAGAGAACTCACCGGTTCCCGAAACCCGTATCCAGTCACTCGGACGTTAGCTAGCTCGCTAGCTAACTAGCTAGCTAGCGCAGCTAGCTAGCAACAATAGCTAATGCTACCTCCTTTTTCGATCCAAAAGCCTCTAACGATTCAACATTGTCATCGACTGATTGCCAAGAACACATCTGAAAAAAAGTGACAGGCTCCACCTTAAATGTATATAAACTATACAAAGATTACAAATCTGCACAGATTGGTTTGACAGTTCCGTCCCGGGGAATCATCTTCTTTTTCTCGCTCCTCTCGCTCCAGCTGAACTCTCAGGCTCCCATCATGGCCTCCACCGAAGGAAAAAAAGAAGGTAGAGCAGGCTGGGATTTTAGAACAAATATCCCGCCGCGACTCACGATGTAGTCCGTCCGTTTAATTAAACCCGGCAAAAGCCGCACTAACTAATATTGTCCCAACAATTTACACGAGGTGCCAAAGAGCGACTGCTGACATATGTGGTTGTTTTAACCCGCAAAAGCGCCACAGTCGAGTTATTTCGTGCTTCTGGCGGAAGGATAAAGTGAGTCCGCATGCGACGCTCCCTTCTGTCAAAGTGATCACGTGTGGCTGTAATTAGGGAAGTTTCCAACATAATGTCACTTTTCGCGGTTTAAACTGTCATTTCAGTCTATAGAACAACCGGCCGCGTTACATAACCATCTATAACACGTTTATAATGTCCGCAGAGGGACGTTTATACGCTGCAGCACCGCCATTGTGCTCTTTATACAGTTTATTCACATTAATACGAAATTATAACAATGTTAATTGCATGAGCCACAGCAGTCACCGTAAACACATGTTTACATCGTCTTTATAAGAAAAAAACAAACAAACACTAAAGACACGTTCACAGTCAAAGCTTTTATTCTGATATAATACATTTTCTCGACTATATTAATCATAAAAATGTATAATTTCCTTTAGAAATACACAAAAAAGTTATCAGAATGTGTGATGATAAGGCTGCAACCTATGCTCTGTTTATATTAAGATGTTTTAAATGCCAAAATTTACTGGTTAGAGCTGTTCAAACTGAAATATTCACTGGTTGTCTTATTACTTTATTATTATTATGTAAATTGAATATATGTTTTTGTAAAGTCGGATGGACAAGCTCAAAAAATCACCTTGTAATCTGGGAAAAAGAGAATTTTTCCATATTTTCTGACTAATTCATTAACTGATTAATTGAAAAATGAATCAGCAGGTTAAAGGGCACCAATAAATAACCATAGTTGGAGCTCAGATGTATTTCCACCAGCTAAAATCAGTGCATGCGCCCGTGATCAGTACGTCAGAAAGTGTCTTTGGAGGCAGGGGCCCATTATTGTTATAGCCAAGCAGCACCAGCCACAGAATGACATCCATATTATATCCATCACCTGACCCTCGTCCGTGCAACATGACTATGCAAACAATTCCAGATAAAATATGTGATAACCATTTCACATTTTCATATTTAAATAAGCAGCCCTGCGCATCAACCTGAACACCTGTGTGCTCCTGTACCTGGAGCGTCACATTTTGGGGTGTTAAAGTAGGATTAGCCTACATTCTGAATTATTAGGCCTGTAGGACACGAGAGATTTACACCAGTCGCTGTCCTGGTCATTTCTCAGCGACGTGAAATGTTGGATGTACAGTATAGTTGGAGGTTTTGTATAAGTACTGAGGGTGCAGTTCAGCAGATTTAAATGGGGTTACCTGGAACATCGCAGATTAAATGATCTGATCCCATGTGAGGCTAATTAGGAATCTGCTTCTTACAGGGGGACACTGGTTCTCCTCATAGACGGACGCTCATCTCATAGCCATGTAAGCCCTTACAGATTAATGACTGGCAAAATTAATCAGACCCTCAAGTTCACTCAACCATCTCTTAAGTGTAATTTGAAAGCGTCTCAGGATCTGCTTAATCTGTAATAAAAGATCGAGCTGGTAAAGCCCAATCCAGAGACAAAACCTGTGTTTTCCAATGCAAATGAAGGTGCATAAGAAATAAAACCATAAAAAAAACCCATCTCCACTGTTTACTCTCTATTTAACAGAAAATCTGACTGATAGTTTTAGGAAAGACGGATTATCGGCCTGGTCGATATTCTGCATTTTCTGATTATCAGTATCAGTCTTTTGAGTGTTTTTTTTCTGTCAGATTGCAGAAATTATGTACTCATTTAAAAATGTGCTACTTTGGCTCTGTCCTGCTTATAACCAGGCTTTGGGAGTAATACATCACATGTAATGGGATAATGTAATAAGGATACAAAAAAAGGTAAAGTGACAGTAACGTGCACACATGACAACACTTCACTAGTCTCACACAACATCACTCTTGAGTGACCACACTCGTTATTAAGATTAAGTAAAAGTCATCTTATTGATATTTTTTCTCTAGTCCTTATTTGCTTATGTCTGGTATTGAGGTAATCCAAAAGAAACGGAAAGTGATCAAGTTACCTTACTGTAATATAGTGATACTTGTATAACTGACAACAGGTAATGACTTACTGTATTAGAATACATATTTAAAGTAACCCAATGAGGGCTGTCACGATATCGATGTTATCATGATAATCACAGGATCTCGTGGTGGCATCGTCTTTTCCTTTTGTCTTTTTTAAGGCGGGTGGCAACGAGCATTCAGCTGCATCGCTGCTGTCTACTTTAACAAGCGTCATCATCAATATATCGTGACGCCCCTGCTCCCAACTCTGCCCACAACCATATCTGAAGGGTTAGAGGTTTCACGCGATGGCCTATCAACTCTGAATAATCTGAATCTGCAGAGTAACTAGACACTAAAGTGATCAAATACATGATGTTTTTACGTGAGTAAAAGTAAAAGTCTTCAAGTATCTGATTAACTGTACTTACGTATTAAAAGGACGAGTAAAAGTAAATCATACATATATTTACATCTGTGTATATACTACATACTCTGGGTCGACTGATTAATGATCACTAGATCTCTGATGCAGTATGTAATCTGCAAAGTAACTTCTAACTAAAGTGTTCAAATATTATAAGAGTAAAAAGTACAATATTTGCCTCCAAAATGTAGTAGAGTGGAAGTATAAAGTAGCAGAAAATGGAACAAACTCAAGTAAAGTCCAAGTACCTCAAAACTGTACTCAAGCACAGTACTTTCCATGACTGAGGGGAAATATAAAGTAGCAGAAATACTCAAATAAAGTGCCTAACATTGTACTTAGGAACAGTACTTTAGTAAACTACATTCCATCTCTGGTTATTTTAAATGTTGACACTTAAACACAAGATTTGTATTTTTACTGCAAATGCATATCGGTTCCAAATATCAGTTACTGGCCTCCTTGATTACTTAATAATCAGTATCAGCATGAACCCTGAACAAACACTAGACAAGTCGCAACACACGACTACTGTGGTCTGGTCTTAGTGAGTACTATCATGATGTAACAAATTACATCTACTCAAATTACTGTAATTAAGTCATTTTTTGGGTGCTTGTACTTTTTTTCATATCTGTAATTTTCTCGTACTTAAGTATGCATTAAACCACACATAACTGTGTACAATTTGAATTGATATCTAAATCCTTTATCTGTGTTTTTGTAGCCAATAAGGCTATCCTGAATGAAAACCCTGACATACTTTTACATGAGTATTACTTTAATACCACTTGTTTTACTTGTCCTTACAAGTACAGACTTTTCAGTACTCTTTCAGTAATCAAGCCTGCCTCCTGCCAGAGAAACCCAACATGACTGTGCCCTTTTACATGCATTTACAGTGGAGCCTTGTTCTGTTGTCATTGTGTTTTCCTGCACCACTTCTCACCAGCAGGCGGCAGCATTGTACTTTTCACATTGCAGCCACAAAATGTCAAACTGCCCAGTTGACTTCAACCTTTATCCCATGATAGATAAGCATGCACTTTGTACAGGAATAAGTTAATGTGAGGTGTGTTGCATAACCATGACAGAGAGCGATATCGCTGCACAGAAAACATTTCAATCCTTCACATTACAAGATTATCTTATCGACACATTATCTCAATATTAGGCGTTCACCAGTGATTCTTAACACTGGATAAGCTCCTTTATTACTGCATCGTAACATACTCCGTCTTCCTAATTCTTTATTACACGAATGCCCATGCCCATTTTTATAAAATCACATAAACCTCAGAGACATTTCAGGCAAACACCAGGAAAAACATTGAAGGTTTTACAATGTTGACATTTGTGAGAAAGGCACTTTCACATTATTAAAAAAAACAATCTATGTTGCGTTTCACAATAATGTGAAACTTTAACACGATGAATTAATCAACATCCATACATGTACAACAAATAGGCAGTGTTGGTATTGATACAACAAGAAAGTGACTTTCATTCAGGTCTGACGAATAACTCAACAGACGGTGATATCGTCGCTGTACAATGCTATAAAAAGTGACATCTACATGTTGTTGTTTGTCATGCATCCTTCAGATAATTACATGTAAATATCAAAAATGATTTCCCTGTCTTGGTATGTGCTCCTATGCTTAAAAATAAAAAAAGAATCTCAAGTTACCTTTAATTTACTAAAATACATAGATTAAGTTAATATGCATATAAACATACAATGGATTTATAAATCACATAGCTTTATAGGAATGTAAAAATGTAATGCTTTAACTGTTGAGGACAAGTCTTTTTTTGATTTGGTGAAGCCTTGTAAAAAACACCCACCCCTGCCAGAAAGACTCATGATTTACACCAATCTAAATTCTTCACTCGAAATGAATAATCAATCTAAAATTCCCCCTTAAAGATCCTGTAATCGTTTTAAAGTATGCTGTTTTGCTGGTGAGCTGAGCCCTGTGTTGATTACTTGTCCTTCTTCAGAGAGGTGTAGTACTCCACCAACACCTTCCAGGCCTTGGGGGCCATGAAACCATCTGGAGGGTTCTCCCCGCTGCGAGCCATGTTCCTCATCTTGGTCCCGGAGATGAACTCAAAGTCGGCTTGTCTAAGAGGGTGAGGAAGGGGCGACATGAGGAGAATGTGCAGAAACGATATTTACAAATTAGGCCATAATTACACCTGCAGACAGAAATACCGAAAGGTGGATACAAACACAATGAATCTACAAGAGCGACTTCTAATTTACAGTCAGAATTTCGTGACCCGTCTTTATGTTTATACTACAATCTGCTCGCAGTGCCAACAAGATAAGGCGTTGTGTTACAGAGCAGAAGACTGCTGACTCGTTGTTTCACAGCAAGTCTGAAAACATGTGGTGACAAGGACAATCACTCAAGTAGCAGCACTGTGATCTACTGCACTTTGTTTTCATTCACAAAATAAATGATGCGTGTTTGATAACAAGACTCGGTCGTTTAAATTTCAAGTAAATATGGCTGAATCCAAATGTCCACCCTCTTGACTTGTGGACTGAGCCCTTGTGGACTAGTCGTACATAATGTAATGTGTTATCTGTCATCACGTTAAATCTGCGAGTGCCTGACACTTCATGGCTATACAAGCTGACAAACAGGCCTGAAGACTACAATAATAGAATGCACCTATTCAAGTTACGCCCAGCGTCAGTAGTATCACCATAATTGATTCCCCAGTGACTTCTCCAGGAAACTCATGAATATGAAGAAGTCACACAACTGTCACATTCTCAGATCACTAAAACGTTGACTCACCGCTCTGGGTCGTAAAAATCCATGGCCTTCTTTGTCTTGTTGTAGGCTGCTACCCTGAAGGGAATGATCTCCACAGAGGTGAGGCCCGGGGCCATGGTGAGCACCTTTCCTCCGTGGGTGGGCTCGTACAGGTCCTTTTTCGTCTCCGGGTGAGGCATGCCTGCAGGGTCCCGGCCAACAATGTAGAAGTTTGCTCCGGCGACCATTCTTGCTCTACAGTGCCACTGGACCTGGAGGGCATACAGGTTAATGCTCAATCGCACATTTGAAATCGCATGTGAATGGTTGAACAGTCAAGAGTTAGACCGAAGTAAACATTGCCCCTCACCTCTGTGGGTCCAGCGTACATCATAGGAGATGGAAAGATGGCGACGATGGTGCTGGCTGGGTCCAGGATGCCCTCCTCCAAGACGGCAGCATGCTGCTTCATCCTCCAGTCCAGAGGCACGTCGTCATCTTTGGTCCAGCCGCCGAGTGGGTGCAGCAGGAGGACTGGATTCTTGTAGCCTCGCTCCAGGAGACGGCGCTTGGTGTCCTGCATCAGCAGGGCGTGACCGTTGTGGACGGGGTTACGCAGCTGGAATGCGAATACCGCATCTATCGGGGGATAACATGTGAGAGTTCATATCATGACAGTATTTGTTTGGTATTACAGTACAGTGGAGCTTCATGATATGTGCAGTCCAACATGTGCAGGGTATTGTGCATTTTAATAGCTTTCATGCTCATACTGCTTTTCACATAACTCAAATGGACTCTTCTGGTTCGTATATCAGGATGAGTCTGTTGATATTCCATATGTTTCTTATTGTTAACAAATTCCAAGAAAAGACCAGTGAAGTGATCCTCCTCACAAGTATTGTTTGTATGGCAAAACCTAACTCATTCCTCTCTGTCACAGAGCTCCATTGTTGTTTATTTTCTGTCGATCCCACATATATAATCCAGAATGCTCACTGGCATACCGACTCTCTGGCAGGAAATAGTCCTCAACCAAATGCACAACTTACTTAAAAGTCAATATTCTTTAACTGTTTCAAAACATGTACTTCTTCTGGGGTCTAAGAGATGCAGACATGCTAGGGAAGTTAGAAAGTATTGAGCAGGTGTGTCACGGTTTCAATTATAAATCTGACGATCGACTGAAACGATGCTTTCATCAGGTGTGTGTCCAAAGAAAAATAAAAACAACACTTGCAGCTCTTTGCTGATACACATACGGCAAAAAAGCCACAGAAAGCCACTACTTGATACCAAGTAGCCTGTCATGTTAAAGAGGAATTTGAAAATGTACATAACACAGATGGAAACCAATGATGAGGTTTATGATTCAACACTTTGTAGTTTAACGGCACAGCTGTATGTAGAAAATGTATGAATTGAAAATTGATTCAGATACACCCTGAGTATTGCTGGTTTTGGTCTTTTCATGGGTTGTGAACACTAAGAACTTATAGAATATTGTCAGCCTTAATCATTTAAGCGCACATCACAACATGCTTGCACCAGTAACAAAACTCAGGATGGGACCACAGGGCAGCACAGAATACTGCAAACAAATAAAAACATGACCAAGACACACTCTGTGATGTGACGTAGATAAAAAAAACATGATAAAAGTGAGGGAGTGAGACTAAAAACAGGTGATCACATTTCATTGTTCATTACTTTTCGAAGAGATAACGTACGTCTCCATCGGTCACCAAACACAGATCACAAACATCACCATGCAGCTTTAAATTTACCATTTTATTTCACCTGGTCCTTTGTCAAGTACTTCTGAAAGACAAACGGTGCACTGCTAAACAATTTGCTGCGATGGATGTATTATATTTATGGAATTGTACTTAATGCCATTTTCTGATCCCTGATTGTTGCTGTGGTTTTGTGAGTAATTTAGATTTTCTAACCTGCTTTCATGGCTTTGAACTTCTGCTTGAGCTCCTTTGGTGTCAGGCGATACTGGTCGAGCCCATCGTTCCATCTGATTCGCTCCAGCACCTCCAGGTCACCACCTACCAGCCAATCACCTCCCTCCATAACCATCTGCACAAGGCGATAAACACTGTTATTTGTTGTAACTGCAATTAGCATTAATGATCAGTTAAAATCATTAATTTATGTTTAGCTTTCCACAAAAAAACAATGACGTAAGAACCGGAGGATCTAACTGTCTACCGTGTGGTAGACATCCAAATTATAACTATGTGTGATGAATGCCTTATTACCTTAATGTAAGGGTGCTGTGGACAAGTGGTGCCCCACTGTCTGGCACAGCGCTCCTCTTTGCGGTTTTCGTAAAACTCTGGGTTCCTGAGAATAGCCACACGTCTCCCCTGGTACTCGAGAGCTACCGCTGTGCAGCCATCCAGCTCCTGCTTCTTCTCAGTGCTAACAGGCAGGACGATGGGAACGGACAAGTTGATGGCCCCACCTGATTGAGAAGAGGATGCAGTGATATCAACCAGTGAACCAAAGCAAATATTATTTCAGAAACGTTTGAATTTCACGAAGAATATATTGGAATATCGGAGATCAAGGAAATTCAGATTTATCTTTGGGGATAAGAACACAACCACATGTACTCAAACCCAAAGGGGGATTTCTGCATTTGTCAAGAGGTACGTGATAAGATTGTGAAGAGGTGCAACTAAAGTTACCCTTTAATTTATCCACATGTTAAGTCAACTGTAACACCTGAACACTACATGATACAATTGAGAGTTAAAACTACTGAAAAATGGTAAAAACAGATGCCTAAATTAATGGCTATATGATTGGAATAGAGAGCTAAAGGTAAAACCACCAATAACTGCTCAACCGGAGCCTGTTCCTGGATCCTTTTATCCAAATCGGCACCAAAAGTTAATGGGGTCTATTGTATTCTGAGCTAAGACCCATACTCCATCAAACCACTCAACCAACCAACCAAACAACCAACCAACCAACCAACCATCCAACCAACCAAACAACCAAACAACCAACCAACCATCCAACCAACCAAACAACCAAACAACCAACCAACCAACCAACCAACCAACCAACCAACCAAACAACTAACCTTCCTTGGCAGCAATAATACGTCTACGGTCTGGCAGATAGATAAGACAGAAGACTGTGTACATAAAAAAATATCTCCTCATATAGGACACACTGAAATGTGGTCTATGTGCAGACTTGTTTAAAAGATAAAGTTAATGTTGGCTTGATTAAATTTGATTTGTTTTTCAATTGTTTTAAAAAGAAATCAGATGATAATGTAATGGATTCCAACAAGACAGAATTTTGAAGATATCTTCAAATCAAAGGAGGAAAGGCTCTCTGCCCAGAGGTATCAGTGGTATCTTACCATAACATCTGGACACAGGATGTTTTGATGGTTCCGAAGAACTGGATGGTATTTCTTAGTTATGTGAGTTACATGCGACAGAAAAAGAAAAACACTTCGTTTCAAAGTGTCCTATGTATCATAATCTTAGAAAGAAGCTCTCAGTCAAACCAAAAACAAGTTTTATTTGGTGGAAGATGCTGAAAAAAGGAAAAACTCAGTATGTTAGTGTTAGTTTAACACGTTTAACTGTCTGTTCTCAGCTTTAGGAACATGATTAGCATGTGGTTTGCAGCAATCATTTGTTTTGTATTTGTAACGGGATGGACCTCAGTATTTTGGTTGACCCCTCTTGTTTCTGTGTTTGTGTTGGACTATTTGGAAATAAGCTGCTTCTGTTATATATCTTAATAAAGTCATAAATAAGAATCATTTCCACTTTCATTCATTTAAAAATGTGTAATCTGTCTTATTTTAAATCTAAATCTGGTTGGAGTGTGTAGTAAAGGTAATGCCCTGGCAGGTTATTTGATGTATTAATGTGACGCTGCGCTCGTCTCTCACCATCCAGCAGATTGCCAAAGTGTATGACCTGGAGGAACTCTCTCTCTCTCATGAAGCCTTTCAGAGGACTCGCCCAGCCCTCTGCCAAAATCTGCACCCATTGAAGATCCAACTGCAAACAAAGAAGAAATACTGACCATAAAAAGAAGGCACTTGACATGTGTTTCCACTTCAGAAAAGCTGTGGCTTTATTTGCACCGACTGTAGTATTGTTAAAGTTGATCCACACGTCAAACAAGCCTGTAATTACACTAAGAATGACAGAATCAGTGATGATTAGAAGACAGGCCGAGTGCCAAATCAAAAGAGAGCCTCATTGTAACTGATGATGTATCTATGATTAATGTATTAACATCCGCACTAAGTCGTGACAAGATGGTCTGAGATAATTTGTGGTAACACATGAATAACAGACTGCCTACGCTGCAGCTTGCATAAACAGAAGATACCACATCAAGTGAAATCTTTACAGAGTGAATACATAACTTTGACCACAAATTAGTAAATGTAAGGAAGAGGAATGATGAGATACTGTTAAGAAAGACATTTTAAATTGAAGTATTTGCATGTAAAGTACTTTGCAGTGCGTCTTCAGGACACTGATATGTATATATAACAGCTGTAATATATATCACTGTCATCAGACATTAATCTCCATAACTTACTTTACTAGAGTTACCAGAGTGATATCTTGCTCTAAATTCAGGAAGAAAATGAAACGGCTATTCTTCTTTTTTTAGTAGAAATCTTCATGCACCTCCAGGGAATCAACCTGAACAGTAATTTGATATGTTAAGCTCACTGCTGCATGCCTGGCTGGTTTCTTTTGTCTTTATTGGTACCCAGGGAAGTCAGAGCAGTCACATTAGCACAAGGAGTCCAAACAGTGGTGAATGTTTATGGGCTCATCACGAGCGGCTCTGTGCCATGTCCAGTATTGACCCTCTCGCTCGTTTGCTGCGTGATAAAAGGAGCCTATAAACTGAAGTGGTGGGTTACCTTAGTGATGCTGATAGTGGGAAGCGTGTTTGCGTCAGCCACGGCGAGATTCAGCTTGTTGTCCGGAACAAATAGTTCATTCAGCTCCTCGATGATCTCGCCTGGTACAATATTCTGTATGGAGGGAGAAAAAGGGAATATTCATGTTATAGTTGGAGACGTTTGGTAATGTTGCGACGTGATAGCTAACTTTTGTTACGTGTTCATCTTATGATTAATTTCTCAATTAACTGTCAAATTGTTTGGTCTATATATTGTTTATCATACATATTTTGTCTCTATTTTAGGATAAGAGTAACTGAAAACTGTTGTAGCTCGTAAACATGAAATCCATAAAGTTTGTGTGAGTGAATATTAAACTCATCCTTTAAAGTATGTAACTTCTGCCTCTCAATTTATACAATGGAAAAAAGATATAACAAAAGAAGGAAGAAAACACATTTTGGTAAGGTCGTGGAGGAGCGTGGGATCATGGGAGATGTTGTCTTCATTGTTAAACAGCCATCTTTTGCCGATGAAAATCTATCTGACGTGACTCTGGATGAGGTTGGTGTATAAATGTTTTACTCTTGTTATGTTTTACACGTTCACTGACTTCCTTCCTTGCTCTCTGACGTCACTGAAGCAGGTTTATCTAGCCTTGAGCAACCGAAGAAGAGCTTTTAGAGAGTATTTGTTTTCTATCTCCCTCCCTCTTCTCCCCTTCAAACTGTCATGATTGAACTTTAGTCGTAAAACCTACATTTTCTATCCAGCATCAATTAAGTTTAACCCGCCCGAGTAGTGTTGGTTTTCTATCCAACAATTCCTACCAGTTTTTCTGCATTCGCATGTTTGTCACATTAAAAGATAAAAAGTAAACCAACCAACGTTTGGAGGAAGATACTGATAATCAGTTTTTTTTTGTTGTGGTTGTTAGGGGTCGTGAGTGTTCAGGTACTGAAGCTAGTCAGACACAGCTCAGTTTGGCAAAGTGAACAAGGGGAGAAATGTGTCAATCAATCAACACTGACTGGTGCAATCACTACGTTAACGGCTATTGCCTTTGGGCGTTTATTAAGCAATGCACTCATGGGAACAGGATGTCTTTGGAATACCTTTCTGCAAACTCATGCTGGCACAGCACTGTTTAATGAAAAAGTCATTTACTTATACCTCTGTCACAGGACAATAAAAAAGGCTGCCGTGTTTACACATTTACCTTATCAGCAGAGCTTGAGCCTTGGCAGTGGCGGTGATGATGATTATACCTGTGTGTACTCTGTGTCTGTATCGGCGCCCAGATCCTTCATGCATATTTACAAATGATCCGTGGCTCATAATGGCATTGAGGGCAAGAGATTAATTACTTTTAGATTACGTACATTACTGTGAGAACAGAGCCCGAATGAGATTTCAGTTGCTCTTTGAGAAGTGAGAGTCATCACCTGGAGCTCTACAGCATTTTTTTTTTTAAAACAAGTATTTTAAGCCCCAACTAACTTTAATTTTGATATCATATGCTTCATAATGTGTATTCATATGCTTTCAACTGAATCATCATTTTTGCTTCTAGGGATGGGAATTAATAAGATTTTATTGATACCGGTGCTATTATCGATTCTACACATCAGTCTGACTCTCATCGATTCCCTTATTGATGCCTGATCAATTTCCTGTGTGGAAAAGAAGTAGGCCCACACTTTCAGGTTTTCAGAGTCAATGCAACAGTGTAGACACAGTAAAAAAATAAAAAAAATCGGTTTGCATACGACTGTTTAATTTGGAAACAGTTCTTGGAGCAAAAGGTTGATATGAGGCGATATTTGTACAGCACTCAGTCATTCAAAGACAATATTTGCTAAGCCTGACTGTAGCACTAATGCTAATATAACATATAATATTTACCTTAAGTAACGGTTGTGCTAATTGTAAGGAAGCAGCGTCTATCATGTGAAAGAGCGTCAACTACACGGCATTCCTTGAATTTAAGCCCATGTTGTGTAGAAAGATGTTTTCATTCTCACATAAAATTATCATTTTGCAGACATATGACCTGGCAATGTTGCTTCGGGAGGTTTCTTCATCTCAGCCATGATTCCTTCTTGTTGAAGTTCCCACCATGAGTTTTCTTCATTGTTTTGCGATGCTCAATGCACATGGTACAAGACATTGATAAGCTTGGTAGCATACGATCTGGCCACCAACGGATCAGACGAGTTCAGCTCTCAAATCCCATCCCTGTTAACTGCTGCAATGACCTACTATCCCTGTTGAGATCAATAGTGTAATCTATTCTGAGCAACCAAACACCATCTAAGGGTCACCAGGATGTTCTCTCCCTCTGTATAGTTGTTATTATTTCCCTCAACAATTTTCTCATTTCGCTTTTCTCTGATTTACTGAGTATCGGCAAAAGTAAGGAGCCACCGTTAGCAGACAGACCTTCAGAAAGAGGAAGAGGAAGGATGAAATTATGCAATACTACAGCCTGCAGAGCAGAGGAAGACATATGAGTGAGAGAGGAGGCAAAAGTCAATAAAGGGGAAGGTCTCGCACCACGTGGAGTGAAATTTGGAAGTGTATTTCTTCTTCACTGGACCTGTTTCGTCCATTTTCAGAGCCGAACTGAGCTCAGTTAAAAACAGGGAGACTTCCCACGAAAGCCTACAGTGTTGGCAGGTATGTCTTCTTCATGTTTCGTATCTGAAATCATTGTCCGGGTTAAACGAACCAGCTAGTCAAGCCCATCCCTGAGTATATTGAGCTTTCATTGTGAAATAAGCTGCTTGTTTGAACAGGGATATATTATTCCATATACTGGCAGATTTGTGGGTATTAGCTTTTGACATGTATGATGAATGACGGAGGCCTGTGAAGGAAACAACATGTATAGTACATTCTGCTGGACTGTCTGTTAACACCCACCTGGTCCCTGAGCAGCTCCAACACTTGGTGGAGGCATTCGTTGACTGTGAGCTCTCCAGTTTTCAGGACAAGATCTGGTTCCTCGGGACGCTCGTAATTTGAGTCTATACCAGTGAAACCTGGCAACAAATGTAAGAATCGCAAGGATCAGGGACATTTTCGTTCTTATAACATACAGCGCAACCTCAAGTGAGCTACCCTGTGGTTGGAGAAAGGGCTTGGCATTCCTTTAATGACTCATTGTGTGGCACATACTGCAAATAACTGAGAGAGAGTTGGCTGAGGTAAGGATGACATACATACCTTTGATCTCTCCGGCGCGCGCCTTCTTGTAAAGTCCTTTTACATCCCTGCTCTCACACACCTCGAGAGGAGCATGGATGAACACCTCGAAAAATGGCAGTCCGGCACTGGCATGGATCTTCCTCGCCTCCACACGATCCTGTGAAAGAAAATAGTACATGCATTAGTATTGCTAATTTGCTGGTAATTTTGGATTTGGTTGTAACGGTGTCCTGACCTTGCTGAAAGGAGAGATGAAACTGGTGACACACACCAGCCCAGCATCGGCAAACAGTTTGGCCACCTCGGCGACACGACGGATGTTTTCCTCGCGGTCTTCAGAAGTGAAGCCCAGATTCTTGTTCAGGCCATGGCGAATGTTGTCCCCGTCCAGCGAGTAGCAAGGGATAGCGTGGGACACAAGGTACTCTTCTAGAGCAAAACTGATGGTAGTCTTCCCGGCACCAGACAAACCTGGTGGGAAAATGTGACAAGCGTGAAGCTGGGTTGAATGAGGCACTGTTTCTAAAATAGTCCATATCGTGGCAGATGAAGGAGCTGCCTCATGACAGATGTCATATTAGACTATTGAGATTTACCGGTGAGCCAGATAGTGCAGCCTCTGAAGCCTCCCCTGGTGCCCACGACCTGCCCTCTCTTGCTCCGGCTGACATGGTGGGCCTGGTACACCACGTTGGTTGACCTGTTCAGGTCCTAAAATAGAAGAACACAGATTGGACATGAGTGGTTGGCATAGACCATCTACATCTGAACGCTGGGGTAGTCTGACCCCGCCTGACTCATTCTGTCATGTCATCCCAACTAACATATAATGTCACTTTACATAGTGATTAGAGCTCAGTTTAGCGTAGCATGACTGTTTTTACATGCCCTGTCCGTAGTGACTGTGGGGATAAATGGGGCTGTATTGACTTCTAAAGGGGAGGGGTAGAGGAGGGAAGGGATGGAGGGAGGGGGAGGACCGACTGGACAATGTGTCCAGTGTGCTGCCTGCAGCCCAGCGATGATGTGGCAGTGCTCGTGCCCACACGTTCGCCCTCTGCATCCACTCTCCCTTCTTCCCTACATCCATCCCATGGCTTCACTTTTTTGCATACTCACCCCTCACCTCCTCCCTCCTCTCAGTCACTACAACCTATGCCTATAAAATGCCTGAATAGACACTCACAGGGTTTCGGTCTACATTTAAAGAGTCCTTTTTCTCTCTCGTGCACAAACCTTCCCGTGACTGTATAATGTAACGACCTTGAACCATCACACATAAGGCGTGTTTCATTTCATAATGTGAGATGATCACCACATAAATTTAGACTTTATGGTTGTCTTCCTAGAGGAGAGTATTTGCCCGGTTTATAGGTCACCAATCCGAAAAATGAAGCCAAACTACACGTCCTCGAACGGCCAAACTGGCTCCAGAAGCGAGTCAATCCCCCAGACCTCCATAATAAAATGCCTGAAGTTTACTTCCGAAATAAACACGTTTTAAAATATGGTTCTGAATTTTTAAATCCCTTAGTTTAAATGACATTAAGGCTTAGAGTAAGGGTGTTAGCTCTCAGGCTAGCTGTCAGCGACGGGCTTCATTTGGCTCGCCTCAGCTCAGACAGATTTTTGGGTGTGACCCCTTTTGAGGAGATTTCAAAATATTGAGATATACATCTGGAATCCCAATATAGCCTAAAAATATCGTGACATTATTTTAAGGCCATATCGCCCAGCCCTAGGAGTCAGGCAGAAAACTTTGTCCATGTCATGATCATGTCAAATCGACTTGCTGCTCCACCTCACAACAGTACGAAATATGCTTTACACAGTCTAATCATGAGCAAATAACATGTAACCTACACTCGGCGCCAGTGCTGCACACACCCACACAACTGGAGTGAGATCAAGATATACAGCATACCTTTTTTAATTGGAAGACATTCTCTTGACATGACTTCACAACCTATTATTAACTTTCTTTTTAATCCACTGTCTCTTTCTTGTTGAAAAGCCCTTTCATCTGCTTTCCTGCATAAGAAATGCACCACAAACCCTTGTTATTACAAATTTAGAGGATCTTACGTAACACTTTTATCTTTCTCCCAAATCACAATAGATTAAATTACAATAAAGAGCTCTCAAGTTACTCAACTGCAGGAATTTGAGCAATGGCGAAATAACCTTGTCAAAGCGATAATAACTTGATAACTCACGATTTAAGGGCTCGGTTGAGTATTTGCGTCATCGATTTCCGTCTACTGTTTTCCCAATTAATCATCTTTCTTCTCTAAATGTGCAATTTCTCATATAGAAAAGGGAACATCAGCAGCACATACTCATGTTTAAGACCAATGTGACTAAAACCCCGCAGCAGTTTGCAGTAACTGTTCACAACATCAGCTTTGTGGGGCGAGAAAAAACTAGCATGAGGGGTTTTGTGCACTGAAACACCTTCTCATATTCAAAGATCACTCCACATATGTTCTCCAAGTTTGCAGCATTCCTGTGCAGCATCAAGCCAGCCTGTCTCACAGTGGCTTCTTTCTCCCCCCACCTCCTCCTCCACCACCTCCTCCTCCTCACTAGTTATGAATGGGCCAAAGTGACATGGATACGTTACTACAACAACCCCTCTATTCAGAGTCAAGGCTGTGACCATCACACCTGGTAGCTGCTTACAGTAAAGAGGCATATAAGTGAACTGAACGAGCTGTTGTTGGGTTTCTTTTACTTTACTTTGAAGGAAAATGATTTTTTTTTTCTCTGTAGCTGAACAAAATCGCCAACAAGGAGGAGAACATAGCGGACGGTCAGATTGATTTCATGTGTTGACAAGACACACGAGTTAGCAAAGGGAGTTTTGTACATCGTGGCTTCGCTTCACTTCTTGACACACATTTGAAGCTAATCAGATGACAGCTTGAATTCCTCTCCTTGCCCCCCCTTTTCATCTCCAGATCTACTTCTTCGTTTACTCACCGTGCGAAGCTTTTTCACCCCGGACATTTCTCTCGACTGCTGCTGCTGCTGCTGCTGCTGCACACCGGGCTCAGACACACGGAGGCCTGGATGAGGGGGGAGTCTGTCGCTCGCTCGCTCGGGTTGTAACCACCAAAGTTTTTGGCAGCGGTAATCCAAGAAGACGAGGGGCTTTAAAAGGGACTTCCAAGACACGTAGCATTCCGCTGGCCCAGCCTCCGGTCCTCCTCCTCCGACGTCGTGAAATCTGCATAATTAGCAGTGCAGCAGCCAATACTCAAGAATAACGACATGACGGGGCCGATCGCTGCGAACCGGCAGAGCCGGCAGAACTAGGCTGGAGGTTGGGTATTATTAACATTAACGTTATCAATTAAAGTGTCAAATGAAACTACCCTTTATGTCCTAGCTTCGGTTGCTCGTGGATCACAGCCGAACAAGACGACGGGCTGATATCAGCTCAGGTTACCAACAAATAGTCGAAGCCGAACCGTTAAAAAGACATTAGCTCCGTTTGAACTCGTTGCCACCTCCGACCGTTGTTAGCTAGCTAAGAAGTTTAACTTTTACGTTAATGACAGTTATGCTAGCTTAACTTTGTTGAAGCAAAATGGCTAAAAATGAAGGATATTCTCACTCTCCTGGGTAATGTCCTCATGCCAGTGATGTTACTCATAAAGTTGTGCTCATAACATGAAGTAACCTCGCCTCATTATTAACCGAGGAAATGTCAAGTGAGGTTAATATGAAATGGCCGAAACGTGACATTAATGCAAACTATGTGTATTAATGATGTTTTCATCATGTTAAAATGCCGTAATAACGGTTGAGAGTGAGATTCGACATCGGCTACAATGCAAATCGTTTCGGTTCTGGCTACAAAAAAACAGTCTGTCCTGGTTGAAGCCGAACCATTTAAAACACATTAGCTCCGTTTGAACTCGCTGCCACCTCCGACCATCGTCAACTAGCTAAAAAGTAACTTTTAAGCTAATGACAAGTATGCTAGCTTAACTTTTTTGGAGCAAAATGGCTAAAAATGAAGGTTATTCTCTCTCCTGGGTAATGTCCGCATCTCAGTGATGTAATTCACAAAGTTGTGTTCATAACATGAAGTAACCTCGCCTCATTATTTACCGAGTAAATGTCAAGTGAGGTTAACATCAAGTGGCCGAAACGTGACATTAATGCGAGCTATGTGTATTAATAAGACGCAGCCGTTACATTACCGTAATAACGGTCGAGAGTGAGATAAGCCATCAGTTACAATGCAAGAGGTGTTAAAGTACAATTAATGAACTTATCTATCTTATATAGATGTGTACTAATGCATTTAGAAAAACTGCACTTAGGCCCACAAGCACAAGTTATTCATCAACAGAGTTTAAATTCATCTGGTCTGCGGCTGATAATAAAAAAACAAGACCTGCATCTGATCTGTAAAGAAAAAGTCAATGATTGTCTATTCAAAAAAAAAAAAAAAAGATTATTTACAAGATAAACCCTAAACTGCATTTCTGGCTTTAAAGGTGCACTATGTAGTTTTAAGGAAGACATTTTAATCAGAAGAGAAAGATCTCTCTCTTTGTTTTCATGACTGAATAAACAAATGGACCGTAAAGGACAAAACAGATTTCATACTTTGTTTATATTTGGCGGACCCTGCCACCTTTCTAGCTTCAAACAGTGTTCTGGGAAACCTATTTTCCTCTGAGAATACAAAGCCACTAATGGCTGTGAACCAATCTGAATAACTGACTTAACTTTGTACTTTGTAACTGATGGATGAGGGGCAATATAAATGATGAAATAAAAACGTATAGAAAATACATTTCAATAAATACAGCATCATAAAACATGGTCAGAATGGCAGTTTAATTCATGTTATATCTTGTGCAATAATGGAAAGAAACCTTGCAATTAAGCAATATAGAAGTAGTAATACTGTAATGGTACAGTTACACTTTAAATTCATTGATACGTTCATGCAAAGAAAACACAACAAAGCCACTGTAATGTCGTCTTTTCTAGAGTCGACCCTGTCTGCCTAAACATCAGCAGGAGGCTTGAACAGCTGACACTCAGCCTCAAAGTCACAGCCTTGCAGCAGTTCCCTGTAGTGCTCTTTGACGTCTTCATAGAGCGGCATGGAGGCCCTCTGGTCAGTCAAACCGGGGAAAGTCATAGTGTCTTCTCGTTGAGCAGCGGCTGCAGTCTCAGGTCGCCGAACCGAACACAACATATAACAAACCACAGCGCACGTGGTAACTGAAATCTTATCCTGGTGATAAAGATTCTCATTCAACAACTTTGCTTCACCCCTTAAGGCTTTAAGCTTCAAACAAAATCACCATTCACATCAAAATTAAGACTGAAAACTTGTAACTTGTCGACAGATAAATGACAATTTCAGGGGATCAAGAACATTGTGTATGTCTGTGTGCACGTTTTGTAATGTATGTTGTGTTACATTTCCAGTTTGACAAGTCATGATGTGACTAGCCCTTTTCACACAGAAGCCCCGTTTTCTCTGCAGCTGAGGTTCGCCAATTCTCCGCCTTTGTTTGTTCACACAGAACCAAGCAGCTCCGGCGTAAAGGCGCACCAGTGTGTCAATTCATACAGCAAGCCGGTGCTGCGGATCCAAAAGAGGCGTGACGGTACACGTCATGATGAGATCCTGACCCACCATATATCCTGGAAAGAGACAAAGTTATGTTTTTCGCTCTAAATTAGATAAATAATGCTGTTTTCTGGGGGAAAGTTCACTGAAGTCTAGGTCAGGAGGGCTGACCGTCGTGATTTGTTTCAAGACAGTTACTACAACACAACACAATAGTGGAAGGAGACAAACACTTGGTGAGTTAAAGTGTTTTGCCGGGACAGACGCTGTTTTTCGTGCAGAAATGTGACGAAGAGTCGGTAGGACAGACAGGATGACAGAGGCTTACCAAAGAGTTGCCAAAGACACGACCAGTTACTACATTACTGTTGTTTGGTCCTGTAACGTTGCTTTGTGGGACATTTGTCTTTATTTTGTTGAGTGATGGACCTGTTTAGTTATCAGACTGTGAACACCACCAGATCGACACGCCCCCACTCCGCGCCACCGGCTTATCCGTTCACACAGGTTCGCTTCGCCTCTGATACTACCTGCAGCGAAATTTCACCCCTCATCGCATCTGAAACTTTCACACAGAGGAGGATGCGGAGAATTGGCGCAGGATCCCTGTACTCAAAGGGCAGTGTGAATGGGGCTAGTGATACATGCGAGACTCCAGTGTGTTTTTAGTTACCATGGGTTACGTAGGGTTCAAAAGGGTACTATGCCAAAAGTACTTTGTTAGGAACACAGCTATAGACACCAACCAACTAAATATGATTGACTTTTTTTCATAAAGATCCTTGAATTAAGTGGAGGTAATAAAGGAAAATGTAGAAAAATTCCTTTTCAAGGAATGTTTAAGAATGTAAGAAAACAATCCTGGATCTGTCTCTTTATCCAGATCCACATCGACACCCATACTCCATCCGAGTTTTGTGGAAATCTGATCAGTAGTTTTTGGGTAATCCTGCTGACAAACTAACCAACTAACAGACACGGTTGGAGGGAAAAATGTATAGTAACACAACGCTCCATTTTTAGCACTGGAGGAAATTTATTCACTTGTTCTTGTTGGCTGCTTCGTCCAGTCGACTAAACAAATCATGGAAGAGAATGCAGCTCGACTTGCTGTTAATATCAAAACCGCAGCCACTCTTCAAGAATTTTTTCAGGTCATTTGCATATTCCATAACCTGTTGAACCAAATAGTTATACTCATTAGTGGTTTGGATACAGGGTTCGTCAGTCTTTGTTTTGCAAGGTAACATTTCAGGTTACCTGAGTGTTAGGTCAGCTTGTAACACAAGACACAAAACACTCTGTGTCATTCAGTGAATGAATACAGTGGCAAAGCATTACATACTGTTTAGGCAGGACTCTTTCTCTAACTTGGCCTTGTTTTTTTTTTTCTTCTTTATAATTTACTGTATTTATTTGTTTATTAAACAGAGACAATGCAGATTACATAGGAATAAGTAATGCAATATGTAATAAAGGGTGTCATAACCTTCCACATTGTTGTATATGACTAAGAGTAACATATCTTACAACAAGCACTTCAATTACACTTCCGTACCTGTGCATCGACCTCATCGAAGAGCCGACACCAGGGAGAGTTCACAGTCTTGATGGCAAACTCATAAGCACATAAGTAAAAGGCAGCTTCGGCCAAATCTGGAGGGGAAAGGTTGAAGTCAAATGTTAATGAGACGTGAAATCAAACATATGATGAAACACAACAAAAAGCACTGGGACAATGTGATATTTTATCCTGAAACTTAACACTGTAGTGTGCATGTGCCTTTGACATCTAGTGGAGCCTCAATACATTAATATACAGTACAGACTAGGAAACAGCTCCACCTACTGTGCAAATACTCACTGTGAAATATGACCAATATGAAGTTCTACATACTGTTATCCAAATACGGGTTTTCCAGTTTATTTTATACTGTGTGATTTGGTACTAACTATTGTAAGTTTTTAATAATAAATGAACAAACAATCTGTTTTCCCTCTACTCTTCTAAATTACATAATTTTTTTTGTTTGTTTGTTTTTACAGGGAATTTGTCACCTCCATGACTCAGTGGACCTACTTCAGTTTGCAGAAAAGCCAAACAGATCGACCGGTGATGCCATCGGCCTCGCCCTCCACCCTGCCCTCTCTCAACTGAACCAAACACATATGTGAGATGCTGTTTATTTTGACGATAGTCAGGAATGTATAAAGTACACAAAAGTAATCCTTTAATTTAAGATTATTTGTTTAAGTATTACTTTGAGAAAAGTTAAAGTCACTTATAGGAGTAGCACTGGAGTAAAAGTCTTAAAGTATCAGATATTAAATGTATTAAATGTGAGACGGTCTGCGATCTTCTCCTGGACCCTCCTCATCTCTGGTCCCTGCCTGAACTTGTCCACTTCTGACAGAGCTGATGGGTTGTTATCGACTTCCTCCACAAACCTGGTGCACTGGTCAAAAAACCTCATCAGAGCATCGTTCAGGAGTATTGTTAATAGCTGGGAGCTTCACTGCATGATGTCAGTAATGGCTGTGAACTAATCTGCATAACTGACTTAACTTTGTACTTGATGGACTTTGTATGATTGAGAAGATTAATACATCTTGCAATGTTTACCATATCTGCAACATTTTCAGTTTTTAAACTAGTTTCTTTCTGAAAGTGTGAATGAGGAGATAATACTTGAAATTGCGAGTGTGACGATGTCTGCTTCCTGTTTGAGTGTGTGGCAAACTACATTATCTTGTCTCAGTTAGCTGTGTGTTCCCAACATGTGACCTGAACACAACCACATAAAAATCTGAGAAGGATCAGCTTTCAAAACTCCAAATCACTCTATTAATTTTAGTTCAAATCTATTGGGCATGAGGGGCAATATAACTGATGAAATATAAAAAAAACTATAGAAATTACATTTCAATAAATACAGCATCATAAAACATTGTCAGAATGGTGGTACTGTAACAGGACATAGAAAATGTTCACGCTGCAAAAATACACACTTTAATTCATGTTATGTCTTGTGCAATAATGGAAGGAGCAATTAAGCAATATAGAAGTAGTAATACTGTAATGGTACAGGTACAATTAAAATTAAATCCCTGGGGTGGCATGGCTGTGTTGCAGAGACACCAAATCTGCCTTTTCTCTGGTGCAAGACAAAGGGAGTGAAAAATACTAAAAAGCCAAGTTGATACTGTGATATGTTCATGCAAAGAAAACACAACAAAGCCACTGTAATGTTGTCTTTTCCAGAGTCTACCCTGTCTGCCTAAACATCAGCAGGAGGCTTGAACAGCTGACACTCAGCCTCAAAGTCACAGCCTTGCAGCAGTTCCCTGTAGTGCTCTTTGACGTCTTCATAGAGCGGCATGGAGGCCCTCTGGTCAGTCAAACCAGGGAAAGTCACAGTCTTCTCGTTGAGCAGCGGCTGCAGTCTCAGGTCGCCTCCCCCACAATCGTATAGGACGAGGAGTAAGTTAGCTGCATAGGGTAACATATAGCTGGTGCGGAAGGAGCGTTGGGTCTGAGAGGCGTAGTTGGTGGATGTCAGGGCAGTGCTGTCCTTGAAGAAGCCGAGAAGTGTAAGCAGTGGCAGGAGGGTCTCTGCATGGCCGACCTGGACTGTCACAGCTTCAGTCACCGGCTGGCCTGACCTGACATACAGGACAAAGAACATCTGGTCATCAAGATTGTATCTTATAAGGCAGGAGACACTAGTTTGGAAAACATCCCCTCAAGACCTAATTTAGCCAGATTTTGAACCAAACAGCAAATTTACAAATACTAACCTGAAACTAGATTATGACTGCTGAAAAAAATTGCCAATTAAATGATTAATTGATTGGTAGAAAGTTTATTGGTGAAGGTGAAAAATATTTGGCTCCCGCTTCTAAAATGTCAGGACTATTCTTAGGGTATTTCACATTTATTGTATGATTTATACATCTTTGTTTTTAAATCCAAATGGCCAAACCTGGACTGTCACAGCTTCAGGCACCTGCTGGCTTGACCTGACATCTGGATCTGGTCTAATCCAGATTGAACTGTCTTTCTTTCTCGCTCTCTCTCTCTCTTTTTTTTTTTTTAACAGTTTTCTGACATTTTGTAGAATAACAATTGATAACTGATGGATGAATTGATCAGCACAATAATTGCTGTAATCTTAGCACATCGCAATAACAATGCTTCATGATTTTTCTCAGAAGTTGACAACCAGATTGAAAGTATAAAGAAAGACTTAAATGCATTTAAGTAACCATGTAACAGTCCAGTGGTGTCCGAGCTCTGTAACTGTGCAGACAAATTAAGGACTAACTACTAAATATGCCTGATTTTTTTCATAAAGATCCTTGAATTAATTGGAAGAAATTCAGGAAAATGTAGAAAAAATGCCTTCTCTAGGAATGTTTAAAAAAAGTAAGAAAACAATCCTGGATCTGTCTCTTTATCCAGATCCACACTGACACCCATCCTGCATCCAAGTTCTGTGGAAATCTGTTCAGTAGTTTTTGAGTATTCCTGCCGTTGGGACCCACTGATGAAGTCGTTCATTGTGGATTTCACAATGAACTCTGAACTGAACTCAGTTTCCCAGAACTCCACCATATTCACACCTAGCTGCAAATTCAGCTTTGAGCTACTATTGGTCAGTGTGGCCAGATAGTCAAAACTCCAGCTCCTTCCTTTGTTCTCTCTCTTCTCCACCTCTCTCTCCACAGGGCTGTCTGCCCTCAAGTTCTCTTCACCTGGACTCTTCTGGGCCTAACAGCTGCATTTCCAGCAGCCCCAAAGAACTTCTCCTCACAACAACGACGCAAGGTCCTGCTAGTATTCCGGCTTAGCTAGCGCCAGCAGCTGCAACACAAAGCTTACCAGCTAACTACACAATCCAAGGAACAAGAAGCAAGATAGCACTGAACAGCTATTCCTGCAACAGAATGGAGCGACCAGTTTCCTCCACCTGCTGTCTTTCATCAGGCCTTCCACAGCAAGAACAGCATTGTTCAACATTGGAATTACAACCTTCTCCTGCTTGGCCCATCAGCCAAGGAACCATCAAGACCGTTTTTTTCAAAGACTGATAGCACACAGCATAGGATAGCACACACAGGACTTTTTAACTCTGGTTCATATAATGCATGTGTGTTCAATCTATGTGTTTGTTCACTGTTTGGGTGTTATTGTGATCTCAGATCAGGTTATTGGTAGTTTCCTTTGCTACACAGCTAATTTGACGCTAGTTGAATTATGCTTCACACAGACTCAGGGTCTTTGCATGCAACTAACCATCTTCTCTAACTTGGCATCACGTGACACACACACACACACACACACACACACACACACACACTCCTTCAGCCAGGAGTATATCACACCCACATGTAATATCAGTGAGCACCACCACTGTCTCTTTGTTCTCTCCTATCAATGAACCAAGTGGTCATCCACCATCTAGTCCAACCCTTCGATCAGCCATCTCGTTGTCCCTTTTGATCAGCCATTTTATTTGTAGTCTGCCTTTGTCCATGCCGTACATCATGGTACTTTGAACCCTAGCCACCATTTTGCTTTTGTTCTTCCAGACACACACACACACACCTGTATGTAGTACATGTTAGATTGTGTGTTTTCATCGTGTTAAATAAGACTTTTGAACCTTCATGCTGTCTGTTTAATATTGTAAAAGAGTGAAAGTTGCCAAACTCTACTCTGTCAAGGACTCCAAAATCCTTCGAGCATTACTAGCAGTTATGGTCATTTTGGTTGTGGTTATTTAGTTAATTATTAATCAGTCACAAAATGGAAGTTGAGTACTTTTTTCTGAGTCTGATTTGGTGAACTGGCTATCTTTTCCCTTCCTCAAGGGTGGTGCCCCTAGGTGATCTAATGTAAATTGGATCTTATTATTTAGATAATAATTCCACTCGATAGCCAAATTTAACCCAAAACTCCCTATTAATGTTGCATAAAGTTCATACTACTGACAAACCAACCAACTAACTGACACCATTTTGAGCACTGGAGGAAATTAACTCACTTGTTCTCGTTGACTGCTTTGTCCAGTCGACTAAACAAATCATGGAAGAGGATGCAGCTCGACTTGCTGTTAATGTCATGACCGTAGGCTCTTTTCCAGAATTGTTTCAGGTCATTTGCGTACTCCAAAACCTGTTGAACCAAATAGGAAAACTCATAAGTGGTCTGGATACAGGGTCAGTCTGTCTTTGTTTTGCAAGGCAACATTTCAGGTTACCTGAGTGTTAGGTCAGTTTGTAACACAAGACACAAAACACTCTTTGTGTCATTCAATGAATGAATACAGTGGCAAAGTATAGAAAAGCATTACATACTGTTTAGGCAGGACTCTTTCTCTAACTTGGCCTTGTTTTTTTTTTTGTTTTTTTATAATTTACTGTTTAATAATAATTTAATTTGTTTGTTTATTAAACGGAGACAATACAGATTACATAGGAATATGTAATACAACATGTAATAAAGGGTGTCATAACCTTCCACATTGTTGTAAATGACTAAGAGTAACATAACTTACAACAAGCACTTCAATTATACTTCCGTACCTGTGCATCGACCTCATCGAAGAGCCGACACCAGGGAGAGTTCACAGTCTTGATGGCAAACTCATAAGCACATAAGTAAAAGGCAGCTTCGGCCAAATCTGGAGGGGAAAGGTTGAAGTCAAATGTTAATGAGACGTGAAATCAAACATATGATGAAACACAACAAAAAGCACTGGGACAATGTGATAATTTAAACTGATGCTTAACACTGTGGTGTGTACTGCTGAATTACTGCACCCGTTTGAGGCCTGTGACATCTAGTGGAGCCTCAATACATTAATATATAGTACAGATTAGGAAACAGCTCCACCTACTGTGGAAATACTCACTGTGATATATGAAGTTCTACATACTGTTATCCCCCTGATACAGACAATTACTTATACGGTATTAGTGTTTGGTTTGATAATGTTATTTGAGTGGGTTTTCCAGTTTATTTTACACTGTGTAATTTGGTACCAAGTAGAGTACATTTTTAGTAATAAATGAACAATAAATGAAAAATGAATGGATTTAAATGTGTTTTAAGAATATCAGCAGCTATAGTGTCAAGTTCCTGCATTTCATTGTGCAATCCTGTGTTGCATAATGACGCCTAAGTTGCACCTTGCTCCTTTGCAGTGTGGTGATGTGTACGCTCTTCACAAAGATAAAACTTTCCCAACTTTCTCCAACACTCACCGTCTGTGATTGTATTGTACGGGACTCTGAGACGGTCTGCGATCTTCTCCTGGACCCTCCTCATCTCTGGTCCCTTCCTGAACTTGTCCACCTCTGACAGAGCTGACGGGTTGTTATCGACTTCCTCCACAAACCTGGTGCACTGGTCAAAAAACCTCATCAGGGCATCGTTCTCTGCATGTTCAAACTCCTTATCTGGGTAGAGAATAAAAGGAGCACGTTAAACTGAAGATGAATGTAAGATGTTAATCATAATCATGTCATGATGAGGTCCTACCTGTAATGGCCCACAGCCCTGTCAATCCTGCCTTGAAGGACAGTGTGCTGTTGACACACCTGTGCTTTGAGCTGGTCATGAAGTTGATGAATCCCCCTCGGAGCTTCTCCTCAGAGATCATTGTGGGGAAGAGTTTGGACAGCCTGACAGCCAGATGTCTGTGGTCGTCCACACCTTTCTGGACGAGTCTGCCGTCCATGTCCTCAGTGTACCACATCCTCCACTGGGTCTGGATCTCACGCAGCCAGCTGTCTTTGCCTGCGGCACTGCTCTTTACCAGCTCGTACAGCTTCTGCATCTTCTTGACGTTCTTGCTGGTCGGGTACCTTGTGCCGTGTCTTATGATGGCAGTCAGATGGATTTCGCGACATTGCGCAGATGGAGGCTGTAAGATGGATCTGTTCACAGCAAGTATGTCGTCTATAAGATACGGGTTCACTTCCTCGTACCTCCCTTTGGTGGTGAAGTATTTGGCGATAGACGGGATGTTTGGGTTGTCCTCGGCGTTCACGTCGGTACGGAAACAGCAGCAGAAGCCGATAATGGAGGTGAAATAAACAACAACAACTTTCCAAACAATGTCCGGCATGATGCAGCCTGGTAGCCTGGATGTATGGCCGTATGCGCCTCCTCCTACCAGAGACAAAGTGGTGACGTAGTGTCGGGCTGTCCCACCAATCAACGGAGGCTTTCAGCAGCAACACGAGCCTGACCCCAAACTTTACATAACGCACAATAACGGACATTGACCACTTTTAACCACAGTGCTGCTTGTATGAACACAAGTTTTGATTTATAATTTTAAAAAACGTAATAAAAGTGTGTCCTGGATGACATAAAAATCTGACAACGAATGAAATAGCACAATTGTGTAGGTGAATAGTAGGGATTGATTTAAGGAGACCTATGAAGCAGGTTACTTTCTTAAAGTTCCACTTTGTAAGAAAGTAGATTTTCGCAAAGTGGACTTTTAATTGCAGAGCTAATCAGCTTTGAAAAATCCAAATTGCTCTATTCATTTAAGTTCAAATCTACTGGGCATGAGGGGCAATATAAATTATGAAATATTTTTTAAAAAACTATAGAAATTACATTTCAATAAATACAGCATCATAAAACATGGTCAGAATGGAGGTACTGTAACAGGACATAGAAAATATTCACGCTGTGAAAATACACACTTTAATTCATGTTATATCTTGTGCAATAATGGAAAGAAACCTTACAATTAAGCAATATAGAAGTAGTAATACTGTAATGGTACAGGTACACTTTAAATTAAATCCCTGGGGTGGCATCGCGGTCTGTTCCATAGACACCAAATCTGCCTTTTCTCTGGTGCAAGACAAAGGGAGTGAAAAATACTAAAAAGCCAAGTTGATACTGTGATATGTTCATGCAAAGAAAACACAACAAAGCCACTGTAATGTCGTCTTTTCCAGAGTCTACCCTGTCTGCCTAAACATCAGCAGGAGGCTTGAACAGCTGACACTCAGCCTCAAAGTCACAGCCTTGCAGCAGTTCCCTGTAGTGCTCTTTGACGTCTTCATAGAGCGGCATGGAGGCCCTCTGGTCAGTCAAACCAGGGAAAGTCACAGTCTTCTCGTTGAGCAGCGGCTGCAGTCTCAGGTCGCCTCCTCCACAGTCGTATAGGACGAGGAGTAAGTTAGCTGCATAGGGTAAAAAGTGGCTGGTGCGGAAAGAGCGTTGGGTCTCAAAGGCGTAGTTGGTGGATGTCAGAGCATTGCTGTCCTTGAAGAAGCCCAGAAGGGTCAGCAATGGCAGGAGGGTGTCTGCATGGCCGACCTGGACTGTCACGGCGTCGGTCACCTGCTGGCCTGACCTGACATATAATAAGTCAAATCATTGATTAGTTCATTGCCGGAAAGTTAATGGCCAACATTTTTGATAATCTTTTAATCATCAAAGGCGAAAATTCTCTGACTGGAACTTCTCAAATGTGAGGATGTTACCTTTAATAGATGATTTATAAACTTATTTCTTAATCAAAATTGCAAAAACTTGCAAACAGAACGAAACAAACAAGACTGAAGGACAGGCTGATAAAACCGATGATACCTGTGATTGTTTCATCTATTCCACTGAGGCTTTTTTATATTTGTTTGGACTTCAGCTCACTTTAAAAGTTCACTTACTTGTTCTCGCCGGCTGCCTTGTTCAGACGGCTAAACACATCATGAAAGAGTGCGCAGCTCGCCTTGCTGTTGATGTCGTGACCGTAGCCTCTTTTCCAGAATTCCCTCAGATCACTTGCATATTCCATGACCTGTTGGTACATAGTTAAAAGATAACCTGTATGTGCGTGGGCTTTTAAAACAACAATATCCCAGTTTAGATCGGTTTTGCAATTCCACGTCAGCTTTTAACACAAGACACAAAACATCCTTTCTTATGCACACAATAGCAGAGGGATTCTCAATGAATGAATAGCGAGCCACAACAAACAAGGCAATGAATACAGCAAAAGACAAGATATCTAGATGACTTGTCTAATGTTGACGTTGCTGAGTACCTCTTACCCAGATTTGACTGAGCTGTTTGTTTGCGTTGTCCTGTTTGTGTTGGATTCAATAGTTGGTTTGGTTACTGAACATTCCTGTGCCCTCAGGTGACTTAAGTGCCCATACGATCAGCTGCCTCGCTGGTTAATTCAAGTGCCTCTTCCTTGGTGATCTTTATCAAAATAAAACCTCACCCTTTCCTGCTGTTGACTACAGTGGAAGGATATTTGGAGGCCATTTTTAACTATTTAAGCTGGTGTACCATGTCCCACCATTGTCTACTAGCTTCAATGTTGTGTTTCTATGTTTTTCTGAAATAAATATATATAGATATAAACATGTATTGAAAGAAGCTTTTGGCACGTTTTTTTCACTTGTTAAGGAGTAAAAACAACTTAATGATTCATGCATGAAAGGGTTAAACATAAACCTTACAATTACCCTCTGTGTTTCTCTGCCCTTTGTTAAGTCCAAGCAGTTTTGCTTGTGCTACATTTGAACAATTTTATTTGTACTATGTAGAAAAACAGCCTGCACTTGGTGATAAACAGCCCTGTAGATAAATGAACTTGTGGCAGTGAAACAGTAGGCCTCTTTCCTGGCAAAAATGCAGAGTATGTTTCAATGGTGTCATTGGAGCAGAAGCACAGAAAAGCACAGTTTTAAAATAATAAATCACTGATGGGTGGATTTCATTTAGCTGCCTCAGTTTTAGCGTCCTGGAGCTTTGAATGCTGTCTCACTGTCACACTGTCATGACTTACTGTGAAAGTTGAATAAAACATTTCCTTTGTTCCTTTGTAGTAGAAAATACCAAGGCCTATTGTGCTGGAAAACATCCCATTTGCTCTCGCTGTTATATCGAACCCCATGAATAAATGAACCTGAAATAATGCTCAAACACCTCCTAGCTGACTTTAATCAGCCTCATAAACATCACAACTGAATTGAGGGCAGTTCTACATACTGTTGACCACTAATTGCTCCTACCTTTGCATCACTCTCATCGAAGAGCTGACACCAGGGGGAGTTCACCGCCTTGATCGCAAATTCATAAGCACACAGGTCAAATGCAGCCTCAGCCAAATCTGCAGGAGAGAGGTTGGTGTAATAATGTTCGATGGTGAAGTTTCAATGTCATAGAAAGCATGTACTTCCACTTTAAGCACTGTAAACTATCCTCCTTTATAGTAACTCCTAGATAAGTGAAGAACAGCTTCACTGTTCACTACAGCTGCTCAGAAAGTAGTTTGTCTTCATCTTAAAACTGAACCTAAAAGGGCATCTCTTGTTTAATTATTGCATTTTTGAAGCTTATAATACTAATGCAAGGCCATTAAAGACTAGGTTTACTGCAACCTGCTGCAGAGGCCTCAGGACTTCCAAATTAGAAAAACAGCTCCACCCAGTGGACACTGACTACTTCACTAGTTTTGTGTTTAAAGGCTGGTGTACAGTATCTTCTGTCTGCAGTGTTTCAGGTTGGGACACAGATTGAGTTCTGTATATTCACAACGCTTTGTTTAAATAAAGGGCTGCACAATTAATCAAGGTATTATCGATATCACAATATGGCCGAGTGCAATATCAAAAACACAGAAGCTGCAATATTTGATAAAGGTACAGACCAAACATCATGATAATGAAGTACTGATGTAAGAAAACATGTTTGTTTGGTATAGACCCCCGTGCGTGAAGTATAATTCATTTGCACTTGTTCATGTTGTATAATGGAAAATGCCAGTTAAAGGGGTATTTCCTAATTTCATTGTCCTACTTATGCTAATGCAAATGTGCACATCTCAGAAATCTCATCTCAGGAGCTCATCTAGAGCTTTCATATGTACATCTGAATTTCATGCAAAATGTCACTTACTTTGATTCTCATGTTGTGCTATGTTATGTGCATGTAACTGTACATCTTCCTTGTAAATATAATTGAGTTTTCACTTGTTTTCCTTCGAAGATACAGCTGCATTTCATTGTGCAATCCTGTGTTGCATAATGATGACAAAGTTGCACCTTGATCATTTGCACTGTGGTAATTTTCTCAAACACTCACCATATGTGATGTTATTGCATGGGACTCTGAGACGGTCTGCGATCTTCTCCTGGACCCTCCTCATCTCTGGTCCCTTCCTGAACTTGTCCACTTCTGACTGAGCTGACGGGTTGTTATCAACTTCCTCCATAAACCTGGTGCACTGGTCAAAAAACCTCATCAGGGCATCGTTCTCTGCATGTTCAAACTCCTTATCTGGGTAGAGAATAAAAGGAGCATGTTAAACTGAGGATGAATGTAAGATGTTAATCATAATCATGTCGTGATGAGGTCATACCTGTAATGGCCCACAGCCCTGTCAGTCCTGCCTTGAAGGACAGTGTGCTGTTGACACACCTGTGCTTTGAGCTGGTCATGAAGTTGATGAATCCCCCTCGGAGCTTCTCCTCAGAGATCATTGTGGGGAAGAGTTTGGACAGCCTGACAGCCAGATGTCTGTGGTCGTCCACACCTTTCTGGACGAGTCTGCCGTCCATGTCCTCAGTGTACCACATCCTCCACTGGGTCTGGATCTCACGCAGCCAGCTCTCTTTGCCCGCGGCGCTGCTCTTTACCAGCTCGTACAGCTTCTGCATCTTCTTGACGTTCTTGCTGTTCGGGTACCTTGTGCCGTGTCTTATGATGGCAGTCAGATGGATTTCTTGACATTGTGCAGATGGGGGCTGTAAGATGGATCTGTTCACAGCAAGTATGTCGTCTATGAGATATGGGTTCACTTCCTCGTACCTCCCTTTGGTGGCCAAGTATTTGGCGATAGCCGGGATGTTTGGGTTGTCCTCGGAGTTCACATCGGTACGAAAACAGCAGCAGAAGCCGATAATGGAGGTGAAATAAACAACAACAACTTTCCAAACAATGTCCGGCATGATGCAGCCTGGTAGCCTGGATGTATGGCCGTATGCGCCTCCTCCTACCAGAGACAAAGTGGTCAACGTCATGTCGGGCTGTCCCACCAATCAACGGAGGCTTTCAGCAGCAACATGAACCTGACCCAAAACTTTACACATTACACAATAACAGACATTGACCACTTTCACTTGTACTTATGTATACAAGCAGTGTTGACAAGTCCGTTTGTGATAAGCAACTTTGGGCTTGTTTCTAAAGTGCAGTTGCTCATTTGGGCTTGCTGCATAAATAAAGTTTGAGTGAGCTCTGTGTGATATATATTTTTATATTTATTATATCCTAAATCCTAAATAGCGGCTTTTATCCCACTTTACTGCTAAAAGAAGAGAAAGCAGACTTCCTGCCAGTTGCAGTGTCTTATTTTGATTCGCAGACATTTTTTGTCTCAATGATTGTCATTAGTACTTAAATTAATAGAAATTGCTGAATATAAAAACGATTAATCAAAATCAGTTAAATGTTAGTGCTTTTTATTCGGAAAACCCACAGTTTTCACATCTGCTTGTATTTGTTTACAGGGCAGACCTATCCAATATGGCGGACGTGCTAACGTACCGCAGCAACGGGCGTCTACTTATACATGTCTATGTGTTCACCGGGGTCTTACGTTCGATCATAGCCGAGCCAAGGTGATGATGGTCAATGGGGACATTTGAAAATGCTTGTGTTATAAAGAAAGACTATCCGTTTATAGACATACAATGAATATTTTAATTTATTTTGCAGTACTGTGTGCAAACACATTAAGGTTTTAAAGATATTTTAGTAGTTTTTTCAATTGAAAAACCTTTAAAGTGAAACTCTTGCCAAAGAGTAAAGGTGGAAAGCTCCTAAAGCTGAGTTCTAGTTTAATTTAATTTAATTTAATTTAATTTAATTTAATTTAATTTAATTTAATTTAATTTAAATTAAAATAATTTAGTTCAATTATCCGCGCATTTATATGGAACTAAGCTTTAGGAGCTTTCCACCTTTACTCTCCTCCATGTTACGTCGCACTCGGGGATCGACGCTTCTCGACCGGCGAGGGGAACAAGCTACTGCTAGCTTGAGTTGTTCAAAAACCTTCTTTTTAGTAAACTCTGTGTACACAAACAATGTTCTCAATGCTCGTGTTCATGTGTAGAGACACTGGTGATACTACGAGCAAAGTTTCATGTGTCGAGTCTTCTTAGTGTTTTAAAAATAGAAAACCTGAAAATCAGGTTTGAAAAAAAAAATATGATAAATCTTGATAGTGGCTTTTTCGTCGTAATTATGCTTTTACACGAAGGTTTGACTCAGGTTCCTTCACAAAAAAAGCCTAGGTTGCATTCTGGCGAGAGTTTCACTTTAGGCGAGCCTGGGGGACTTAAAGGGCACCAATTTCAGAGAATCACCCATGTACTGACACTTTTGACTATTTAAACCAGGGAAACATAAATCAACATTCCTTCTCCAGAAAGCTTGTTTAACCAGCAGCAACTGACATATCCTGCCAAGTACAACTTTAATGTTAGTGTGACAGATAAAAGAGTGTTAAAAGATCTGGGACTGTCTGGTGAAACAGAGATGTGTAGTTTTATGCCTTCAGCAATAAAGTGATATTTACCATTATGATGATTGATAATGTTGCTCAGAGGGAGCGTGTATAAAACAAAAAAAGAAGAGGACACACAAAGTTGCTTAAACTAACAAAAACAATTTGGTTTCTGACAAATACGAGCGAGTGAACACAATGTGATGGTCAGTCATACAAAGCAGATGAAAAAAATAAAAATAGCCTACATCTTATGTCAAGTGGGGACATGATCCTGATTCATGTTTTTGTTCAGTATGTGGTGCTACAGACCAAAGAGGCATCAAACTTCATGGAAGACTAACGAAGAAGAAAAGCCCCCCACCCCCACTACCACCGACTTCAATTACGTCCGTAGATGAGATTTAAATAACAGTGGATACGTCCTTTGAAAATACCTCCAGCACCTTGGACAGCTCTACACCACTTGTCTCACCACTGGCCACTTCCCTTCACCCTGGAAGACTGCACTCGTCACCATGATCCACAAACCCGGAAAAGACCCCCACGACGTCACCAGCTACCGCCCCATCAGCCTCCTCAGCCATATTGGCAAACTTTTTGAAAGAATCATCACCTCCCGACTCAGTAATCACATCGAATCAATAGGTCTCATCGGTATTCATCAAGCAGGTTTCAGAAAAGGCAGAGCAACAACAGACAACATCCTCCGTTTATCCGAAGACATCCACAGAAATTTCAATAAAAAACAAATCACCCTGGCAATATTCTTCGACATCGAAAAGGCATTCAACAAAGTATGGCATAATGGTCTCATTTACAGATTACTGGACACCAACCTCAAACTCCCCAAACCCACCCAATCCATCATCTCCAGCTTCCTCAACAACCGCCACATTAAGGTCAAAGTTAACTCAGCCATCTCAACACCATTCACCCCCCAAGCAGGAGTACCACAAGGCGCAGTTCTCAGTCCACTCCTATTTCTCATCTACACCTCAGACATCTACTACCCCCCAGCCACCACAGCCAAAGTATCACAGTTTGCCGACGATCTCTGCTACTGGTCCAGCTCAAAATCTCCACAACTAGCAGCTAATAAACTTCAACAATGCATAACAGAAATAGAAACCTGGTCAAGCATGTGGCGTATCAAACTCAACCCCGTCAAAACCCAATGTGTCATCTTCACCAAAAATCAACACCTACAGCTCAGCAACATCAACCTCTCATTATTCAACCAACAAATCAGCGTCAGCAATGAAGCAACTTTCCTCGGAGTTACATTTCAAAGCAACATGACCTGGACCAAATTCATCACAAAACTGGAACAAAAAGGAAACAACAGACTGAACCACCTCAAAGCCCTCTGCGGAAAGCACGGCGCATCACCCTCAACAATAATCAAAGTCTATCTAGCCTACATCCGACCTCTTTTTGAATACTCCGTCCCTGCCTGGATCACTCTCACCGACAACCAGATACAACGCCTCCAAGTCGTACAAAATAAAGCACTAAAACTGGCTCACCGTCTCCCAAACTATATCAGCAACCACTACATTCACAGAATAACCGGCATCCAGACCATCAGACAGAGACACCAAACAATAGCCCTTAGATATTTGAGTACAGCAAGAAACAACCCTGCCCTCCAGAGAACCATCCAAGAAGCCAAACAAACTGTCAACACCCCCCTGTCATTCATCCTCCAGCTGAAGCCCCCCCTCTCCTTCCCCTGATCCCCCCTCTTCTATGGCCGAGTAACTTAACACAAGAACAAAACAAAACAAAAAAATAAAAAAACATCACAGACCACGAAACACTCACATGAACATATGAATAGATGACTTATGACACACATACACACAAGCCTGCACTAAATACACATAAGCACTTTATTTTATTCTGTTTATTACCTCTATTACCTCTCTCTCTCTCTCTCTCTCTCTCTCTCTCTCTCCTGCCTTGGTTCACTTACGTCCTCCTTCCTCCAGAGTCCTGCTCCTCCCACCTCTTGCCGCTCACCAAGCTCCACCCACAACAATGGGTAGAAAAGGGCAGACGCCCTGAGCAGATCCACCAGACTTGAAACAGTCAACGAAAAGCATCAACATGAGCGGCAGAGGAAAGGGAGGTAAAGGACTCGGGAAAGGAGGCGCCAAGCGTCACCGCAAAGTTCTCCGTGATAACATCCAGGGCATCACCAAGCCCGCTATCCGCCGTCTGGCTCGCCGCGGTGGAGTGAAGCGTATCTCCGGTCTGATCTACGAGGAGACCCGCGGTGTGCTCAAGGTGTTCCTGGAGAACGTGATCCGTGATGCGGTCACCTACACCGAGCATGCCAAGAGGAAGACCGTGACCGCCATGGATGTGGTGTACGCTCTGAAGAGACAGGGCCGCACCCTGTACGGCTTCGGAGGTTAAATACAGTCTCTCCATCATCTAAACCAAAGGTCCTTTTAAGGGCCACACACTTATTTCATATCAAAGCAAATTTCCTTGTGTTGACAGCAATACTATGTTAACGCTGAGGATTTCATGAATCTGACCAACCTGAGGTATAACTTGTCTCAAACTAGTTACTGTTAATCTAAGTGATACATTAAGGCTATATCGGTGCCCTTTACAACCTGGTATATAAGGTCTGCTTCTGGAGCGGTAGAACAAGACTTAAGGCACAGTAGTGTTGAGTGTCCATTATTTACATATTTTTGTAGTATAAAGCGGTTCAGTGTTTAGGTAATAAGGTCGATCTTGTGTACGTTGATCATGCACACTTAACTCTTACAACTGCATTCATCTGGTAATGTCACGGTGCATCCCACTCACAAATATACACTGTTACACATGAAAAGTGAAAAGTGAATAGAGTGTGGGTCCGTTTTGTCATTTGTACTCTTTTGTCTTGCTTTGTCTTTTTGCCCCTCATTTGTATTTATAATTCAAACAATTTAAATGAATTATTAAACACTCACATTAACATTAAATGGTAAAAAAAAACAAAAAAACTTTAAAAAGTAAACTTGCAGGAGGCTACTATTATAAATATGCACAATATATTATGCAAGTCAGTTCTCCATATTTTGTTTGATCAGTATCATATGAGAACTAAGTACTCAAGACAATTTGACCAGTTAAACAAATGAAGGGATTTCTGCTTCCTCTTAAAAATACGGGATGAAAAGTACACATATAATCAATAGGCTACGAATCACAACATACAAAATACAAAATTGCTTTATTTGACCCGAGGGAAATTTAGGAGACCTAAGTCTGCCATGCAAAAAAATAGGCCTACATACACTTAACTTGGTGCAGTGACATACATTAGTGTCATCATGTTTAACGGACCATGATCAATGTTTTCCTCAGGTTTTAGGGCGGTAAAACTGACGCATGCTCAGTTTCAGTCCATACATCAACCAATCCTGTGCGAGCAACGCTACATTTGTATTTGCACCAGGCGCACATATATACCGCGCTCCGACCACCAACATCTCATCTGTTGTTAGTGACCAATCTGATTGATCATGCCTGAGACAGTGAAAGCGCCCAAGAAGGGCTCCAAGAAAGCCGTGTCCAAAGCCACCAAGACTGGCAAGAAGAGGAGAAAGTCCAGGAGGGAGAGCTATGCCATCTATGTTTACAAGGTGCTGAAGCAGGTCCATCCCGACACCGGCATCTCCTCCAAGGCCATGGGCATTATGAACTCCTTCGTGAGCGATATCTTTGAGCGCATCGCCGGTGAGTCTTCTCGTCTGGCTCACTACAACAAGCGCTCCACCATCACCTCCAGGGAGATCCAGACCGCCGTCCGCCTGCTGCTGCCCGGTGAGCTGGCCAAGCACGCCGTGTCTGAGGGCACAAAGGCTGTGACCAAGTACACCAGCTCCAAGTAAACCCGCTGTTAACCAACAACCCAACGGCTCTTTTAAGAGCCACCCACTACTGCCAACAAGAGCACCTTTCCTGTACAACTGTGTAAACTCCCGTACTTAACTATTGCAGTAATGACTTTAGTTGACTACTATAGCATTAATTTATATCGTTACTTAATGCTTCAGATCTTCACCTGCCTTAAATGAAGTTGATCACAGGGAGACGCTGTTTACTAATCAGAATATACTGACCTGACTAGAGATGAACCACAAACTCAATCTGAAGTACATAGCACTAAGTACATAAGTCCCAATAAAAAGCAGTCACTATTCCCTTCTCCTATCCTGCTGGAAGCTATATGATCTTACACTAGGGGTTCCTATACTGTCCTAGAGTAACTGGTAAGTACTGGAACATGTGGGAGTGTCATAAAAATATAAAAAATTATAGCTGCTGTATTTGCAAACAAATGAACTTTTGTTTGAAATGAAAAGAATCGAACTTTTGATTCTATAAAACTCACAGCAATCAAATAAATTATAAAAAGAGCTCATCAAGACACCATGATGTGAAATGCACGTGTCAGATGTGACTCGGATGTCGTCACCCTCCTGTAAAGTGATTTCGAGTTGATCAGAAGTTTCCACAGGAAATGAAAGATCAACTTACAGCAAATGATACTTGACGAGAATTGGAGAATTGGGGAAGGTTCACAGGGACGTGCAGAGGGATTCAGCTTGTTATCCCCACAGAACATATAGGCCTAATAAATAGTTCATCAGTACGATCTTTTGATTTTGGTTTACAATGTATGAATCCTTTAAAATAAAGATAATCAAAAGTAAGTTTTCTCTTTTCAGCTGGGAAAAAAGTTGCAGGACTGACCACTGAAGCACCGCCCAGGGAAACTCCCGCAGTCTGCTCTCTTTTACGTCCGTAGAAAAGGTTTATATTGCGCATGCCTACCCTTAACCAGCAGACTAGAATCAGTCAACAAAAGCCATCAACATGAGCGGCAGAGGAAAGGGAGGCAAAGGACTCGGTAAAGGAGGCGCCAAGCGTCACCGCAAAGTTCTCCGTGATAACATCCAGGGAATCACCAAGCCCGCCATCCGCCGTCTGGCTCGCCGCGGTGGAGTGAAGCGTATCTCCGGTCTGATCTACGAGGAGACCCGCGGTGTGCTCAAGGTGTTCCTGGAGAATGTGATCCGTGATGCCGTCACCTACACCGAGCATGCCAAGAGGAAGACCGTGACCGCCATGGATGTGGTGTACGCTCTGAAGAGGCAGGGCCGCACCCTGTACGGCTTCGGAGGTTAAACTCATCAATCTCTTCATCATCAAAACCAAAGGTCCTTTTAAGGGCCACACACTTATTTCATATCAAAGCAAACCTCCTTGTGTCGATATATCGGTAGGCTACTTAACGATGAGGTTTTCAACAATGACTTTCTGATGTATCAAAAAGGCCTTAATGATCATTGCACCATGAACATACCCAACACCGTAAGAGCTGATGAAAGTAAAAATGGTAGGTAAACCACATATCCCTGTAGTAAATTCCTGTGGTACTCTAGAGGTGTGTTTTGGGACATTTACCACAGGATTGCACTGCAGTACTGTACCATACAGTCTGTAGTACGATATCGTATATTCCGTGGTACTGTAGGCCTACCATACATTCTGTGGTAGCTACTATACCACAGTCATATATATGACTGGTACAGTCAGGTAATGCTGACGCAAGGGCTAATACCGTAACATGCTAGTTCTTCAGTAAACTACTAAGACACACATTATACAGTCACTCAAAATGCACACAATATCAAACGAAACATTGACAAAACTTGTGTCCTCATCAGCCAGGTGCTAGATAAGACAAAAATATATTATGTTTAGTTAGTTTACTACTTAGTTTAACAAGTGTAACTTGCATACCATCTATCTTATTTACACCCCGTTGTGGTCCTTTCAAAGTAAAAGCTCCAGTTTCATAAAACGGAAATGATTTAATACAAATAAAAAACAACGTGTTATTTGGGTCAGTTACAGTCTTGGAAATGCTCCACTGTGTTACTTTTGAGTGTAATTTATACAAATAATGTAAATATCTCACACACAGGTTATCTTGCTTTGATTAGTGTAGTCTAAAATGATCATCTCTCTCGATCTTTGTGTATCGAAGTCATGAAATAAACCAGACTTTATGAAACAAACTGGAACAGTTTTCACAAAGAGTCATGCTTCTGTTTAGTCTAAATAAAAATACCCTCTGTCTGCTGCTGTTGTCTCTGATGGTAGTATTGAAATCTAAACCAATCTAAATCACAAACCTGCCAATATTTCAACTCACCCATTTGTTTCCATTTTTTTGTGCAATGTTCTACTGTTGTTTGTTAGCACATGTTAATGGTGCAAGTTATTGTTAATAAACTTTTATGCCAATAAAGCCCCCTTTGAATTTGAATTTGAATTATTGTCAATCATCACCTATCTACAATTTACTAATTATGTAGTAAGAGGCACATCTATTAACATGTCTATTTCTAGTAACCTAGTATTTTATATAGTTGTCAAATAGATTTAATGTCATTTTTTAAAATAAATTCTATATATTTTATTCTTACTAAATTTGTATTTAAAAAAATCCTTTCTCTATCTATATGCTTTTATAGTCTGTCTACACTGTGACATTTCTATTCTATTAGGAGCAGCTGTAATGTACCCAGTTTCTGACTCTGATGTGTTCAGGTGCATCTTTGAAAGCACTCAGTGTGGCACAGTCACTGTCCAAGGTGCTGACTTTTCATCTCTGTTGTCTCAGCTGACGAAAAGCTGTTATGCTGCCAACAGCTTGTACTCAGGGGACCACAAACGCCACACGTGTTTAATAAAGGGAAATAAACTAAATCAACATCAATATTTTTCCCAGCATGGTTTTGTTGCACTTATCCCCTTTTGGGTCACTGCAAATCAATACAAAGTGTTTCTGAGTGACCACCTTTATCCTATGAAACGTGTCTATTCTGATGGGAGGACATTGAATACTTTGAGTATGACAGTTATGTGAATCAGACACTGTGAGGGAATATCTTCTGGAGGAATATCCCCCCAGTAGACTTCAGAGACTTGTAGAGTCCATGCTGAGGCATGTTGATGCTGTGCTGTTAGCACGTGGTTGCCCAACAATATTTATACATTTTCTTGTCTTTTCCTTTAATTTGCCACCCGTCTGTACATATCGATGTGTTTGTTCAATAACAGTAGATCTAGCAACACATTATTTACATTAAATCTAGTTGTCAGCAGAAGAAATGTTGACAGCCACAGTGAGCAGCTCTGTCTGACACCATGAGCCTCAGCCCTCATCAGTGTGTTTGCTGCCGCCACAATAACTTCAGTTTTACAAAATATGAGCAACAACGGATGGTTGTTTTCGTCTCTAATCTCTGAACAAACATGTTGAGCAGCTAGAAATCATATTTTGATGGGTCTCTGATGCATTTTAAACCTTTTAGGGGAGAAATTAGTGAGAAAAGTCGCTGAGCAGCGCTGAGCACGGCGGTGAAAGTGTGAGGTTTGGAGGCTCCCTGAACAAAATGCAGAGAGCATCAGAGCTCAACATGACTTCAATATGAAGAGACACGAGTCCGCTATCGGCTCCTTCACTGTCAGCCTTCAAACCCTCTCCCACAGTCAGTCTGGAGGGTTTTATCGATGAAGAGAAAACACAAGTGACACGACATTCAGCCCGCACTCAGCAGACACCGACTGAGTTGAGTCTCCACGGTTCTCATGGTGTGTTTAAGGACCGCCTCCTGCTCTGTACTCTCCACTCGTCCAGTGAGACTTTAGTCGTGAGAAGGACTTTGTACGAAAATGGCAGAAGAAGCACCAGCAGCACCGGCCGCCGCCCCGGCGAAAGCCACCAAGAAGAAGGCGGCCGCCAAGCCGAAGAAGGCCGGCCCCAGCGTCAGGGACCTCATCGTGAAGGCTGTGGCCGCATCCAAGGAGCGCGGCGGCGTGTCTCTGGCCGCTCTCAAGAAGGCTCTGGCCGCCGGAGGATACGATGTGGAGAAGAACAACTCCCGCGTCAAGACCGCCGTCAAGGGTCTGGTGGTGAAGGGGACTCTGGTCCAGACCAAGGGCACCGGAGCATCCGGCTCCTTCAAGATGAACAAGAAGGTGGCTGAGCCCAAAGCCACGAAGCCGGTCAAGAAGGCTCCCGCTAAAGCCAAGAAGCCCGCAGCCAAGAAACCCGCGGCTAAGAAACCCAAAGCGGCAGCAAAGAAGCCAGCAACCCCCAAGAAATCCCCCAAGAAGGCGGCAAAGAAACCCGCGGCAGCCAAGAAGGCAGCAAAGAGCCCCAAGAAGGCCGCCAAGAGCCCCAAGAAGGTGGTGAAGAAGGCCCCCGCAGCCAAGAAAGCCCCCGCAAAGAAGGTCGCCAAGCCCAAAGCAAAGAAGGCAGCACCCAAGAAGAAGTGAGCAGTCTTCAGTCTGAGGACACGTCCCAACAAAAGGCTCTTTTAAGAGCCCCCCAAACCATCCAGAAAGAGCATTATCCTGTTAGTGTCCTGTATAAACTAAAATCTTAGGATTATTAAATCAGGCTCGATGATGTCCGGTTATTTTACTTTAAGAGACGGGGGACATGATTCCATCAAAATGAGATTTTACGATGGGAAGCTTTCTTTAGGGGAAAATGTCACTTTTTCCCCACTTCAGATTCAGTTTCACAATGAATGTGAGAGGCCGCGTCAACTCATCTGTAGAAGTTCCGAACGAAACCGAGCAGATCTTTCTTACATCCATTTAGTGGATGAAGAAGTGAGCACGTCTGTGCAAAGAGATTCCTAGTGAATGTGATGATTCTCTGGTAACAATGTGTGTGAGGTTACTGACAGCTCTCTTACTGCTTTAAAGGCAAAATAGTTTTTTTATTTTTATTTTTTTACCTTTATTTAAAGAGGACAGTGCACATTAATGAACGTAACCGTAAAAGTGCCAGTGTTAGCCAGAGGCTAATTTCCAACTGTAGTCCTCTGGCAAGGTTTAAAAGCCATATAAATATACAATGACACAAGGGACATCTCTCATGGTTGACTTCATGTTGGTAAAGCTCCTAGATTTTGTGCAGGAATGTTAAAACGACGATCTGATTCAGAATCATTGTTGTTGTGTAATGTTATTTTTTTATATATTATTTGTGTATTGTTTATATGCACTTCTACTGTAACATTTTAATGTAGTTAGTGTCTTTAGCACACACACAGACCATTATTACACTGTAAAATACATTTCAACTCCACATTATATCCTCTTATATCCTCCCACCTGTTTCTTTCCCATCTACTGTCAGTGATGGATCATAAAATACATTTATTTTTAATTTCTAAGACACCTTTTCCACTACATCAATGTTTTACACTTCTCCACTACATGCTGGAGACACATCTCTTTTTATTATGAAACCTCAATGAGTTAGTTACTTTGTAGACTGAATGCTGCATTTGAGCTAATTAATTATTTTATTGGCATTTGATGAAATAAATAGAAAGCAGTCCAATATTCAGTCCAGACAATCGGACTAGCCTACTATTATTTATTTTTACTTTTTGAGATTATATATATATATATATATATATATATATATATATATATATATATATATATATATATATATATATACACATACATACATATATATATACACATATACATACATATATACATACATATATACACACACACACACACACACACACTCTTACACTTACTTAGGGAGCCCTACACAAGTAGTAACTATCATCGTTACTCGGTTGAATGTTGGATACTTTTAGCAACACTTAAACGCCACTAAACGATTCATGTTTAGTTTTACCGAGTAACTGTAATTAACGACTCATGGCGAACGCTGAAGTTACAGGAATGCCAGATAACATTTGATAGAGAGTTTATAGGCCTACTTAACATTTGGATACAGTTGAGTTGGGCTCTATAGCCTACAATCTTATATCGGTGACATGAGAAACATGGCTCTTTATCAGCAGAGTGTGTGGCTCTTAAAAGAGCCTTTGTTTGTTGATCTGTTCCGGGTCTTTACTTCTTGGCGGCCTTCTCGGTCTTCTTGGGCAGCAGGACAGCCTGGATGTTGGGCAGCACGCCGCCCTGAGCGATGGTCACTCCGCCCAGCAGCTTGTTGAGCTCCTCGTCGTTGCGGACGGCCAGCTGAAGGTGGCGGGGGATGATCCTGGTCTTCTTGTTGTCGCGGGCAGCGTTTCCAGCCAGCTCCAGGATCTCAGCGGTCAGGTACTCCAGCACAGCCGCCAGGTAGACGGGGGCGCCGGCACCAACGCGCTGGGCATAATTGCCTTTGCGCAGCAGCCTGTGGACACGGCCGACTGGGAACTGGAGCCCGGCACGGGAGGAGCGGGTCTTTGCCTTTGCTCTGGCCTTTCCGCCGGTTTTGCCTCTTCCACTCATGCTTGTATGTTTTCTAGAGTCGGTGCTCAGAGAAAGTGTGTCACTCACAGTCACCACCCTCCTTTATATGTCCGCGGAGCGCGCGGGAGAGTTCCTGTCAGACCAACCAGAAAAGAGGCTTCAGTAGAGGGCTGCCGGATCAACTCTGGCGGACTTTTTGAACACACTTCTCTCCAATAAGCAGCGGAGACTCGGGCGGTGGGTCGCTCTCCTAGGCGGTGCTGAGCTCCACGTGGAGCCCCTAACCAATCAGGGGGCGGAGGATGAAGCAGCGTCACTGAGCACAGCCGGTCTCACAGCTTAAGAGCAGCGAGTCTCCTCGCTTCACTTTACTTTTCTCCTGTTCGCAGAAAGAAGAAACGATGGCAAGAACCAAGCAGACCGCTCGTAAATCCACCGGTGGCAAAGCTCCCAGGAAGCAGCTGGCCACCAAGGCTGCCCGTAAGAGCGCCCCGGCCACCGGCGGCGTCAAGAAACCTCACCGTTACAGGCCCGGTACCGTGGCTCTGAGAGAGATCCGTCGTTATCAGAAATCCACCGAGCTGCTCATCCGCAAGCTGCCCTTCCAGCGCCTGGTCAGGGAGATCGCTCAGGACTTCAAGACCGACCTGCGCTTCCAGAGCTCCGCCGTCATGGCTCTGCAGGAGTCCAGCGAGGCTTACCTGGTCGGCCTGTTCGAGGACACCAACCTGTGCGCCATCCACGCCAAGAGGGTCACCATCATGCCCAAAGACATCCAGCTGGCTCGCCGCATCCGCGGAGAGAGAGCTTAAACTGACCTGAGACCCGCTCAACCAACAACACAAAGGCTCTTTTAAGAGCCACCTCACTCTCACCTAAAGCGCGGCTTCCTTTACTGATGAAACAACATGACTAAATGTAATAACCATAATGACATTCAATCAATTTTATACCTGAATAACTTTTTTTCAACCAAAATGTGAGTCAGTGGTTGCTGCCATGCGGTGACTTTCCAGGAATGCCTCTTGAATATGAACAAATGTAAATCTATGTAAACTAAATAAAAGACATATTGGCTAGAAGCTAAATTATGCATAAAAAACAAAAAGTGAAATGTGGCTATGTTGTAGGTTAGGGTGTAAATCTGTTCATCCTGAGGGACAATTATAATGTGTTGATGAAGGTTCTCAGTCATCCAGGTCATGGTAAATCTAGTTGCTGTATCATAGGCAACTGGACATGTAATATACATTTTTGTCTCTACACTTAGTTATAGAGCATCTGTTTAATCTTAGTAGTTATGAATGCTTTGTTTGTAGTTTAAAAGACTAGAAAACAAAAAATCTGCTTGCACCTGCATATTGTGCATTATGAACCTTTTAGTCTTTGCTTCTACCTGACATTTTATAATAGGCCAGTTAATCTAGCCCAAAAAAGCAAAAATTGCAAAAGAAATGTCTTAGTTTTCATTGGTTGTAATACCCCCCTGAATCATATACTAAAAGTCTACCACTGTAGATGGAGTGGAACATATATTTTTTTTAGATTAAAGGCCAAACTTGTGCCCAACACGCTAAGTAAATTGAATAGAAAAGGGGAAGATTTTCAATGAATAGCTATCACTATGAAACTTCTCCAGTTGATTAGTGACATCATACCAAAGAAAAAATGTATTGCAAGTTTTTGAGATTTTATGTTTATATATGCAAACTATGCCTTTCTTCATAAACACACACACACAACAGAGCTGCTTATGTCAGATTCCCATCAGATCAGGAATTGTAGCATACTGTGTGTTGGTGGGCAGTTTCTAAAACTAGGTGGACTATTTTTTAATATTTTTTTTAACCGGTTTAGATGCAGATACAACCACAGGACCATTATTTTTGCAATTTATTTTGGTTTTTGGTCAAAAACCTTTTATACCAAAAACATGACAAACAGATTTTTTGATGACTCTAAATTGTATTTTCTAATGTATGGGATGATAGAGAAACATAGCCACAGTCCCGTCTTTAATTTTGTCTTTTTGCTAATGTGTCAACAATGAAACAATAATTTTAATCTGGCTTCATCCAATTTTCAGATTTTGTGTTTTGTAATATATGCAAATTATGGTACATTTTATGAAGAAAGGCCTCATTCGCATGTATACACATAAAATCTCAAAAATTGCAATACATTTTTTCTTTGGTATGATGTCACTAATCAACTGCTGAAGTTTCATAGTGATAGCTATTCATTGAACATGTCCCCCTATTCTACTCAATTTACTTAGAGTGTTGGGCACAACTTTGGCCTTTTATCTCGAAAAAAAAATTGTTCCACTCAATCTACGGCGGTAGACTTTTAGTATATGATTCAGGAGGGTATAAGAACCAATAAAAACTATGTGACATTTCATTTGCAAATGTTTGTTTTTTGGGGGCTAGATTGACTGGCTTAAAAGGCCAACACCACTACAGAATAACTGATCTGCTGAGAAACAGCATCAGAGCATCCTGACCAATGCGACAGCAGACCTGATCAGAAGACTTTGGTGTGTCAATAATAAAATAAATGACGGCTCACTGTCAAACTGTCAGGTCTTACTGGGACACTTGAAAGAACGGAGACATTGAAGCTGTTACTCAAAGCAGAGCTATTCAGTCTGGCTTTTACATAGTGACTTATAATTTTATGGTTTTAATGTTTATACCTATTTTTAATTAATTTTGTTTTTTTCATAACACTTTGTTCTTTATATAGATTTTATTTACACTTATTATGATTATTGTTATATTCTATTTAAACAAAATGAGTGAACTGTTATGTGCAGTAATATACTTTATCTTTGTTGTAATTTATTGTTATTTACATTTTTATCATCTTAATTATTCATTCTATTGCATTTGGTGTGCATTCCTCTCTAAACCTGTTTAGTTTTCTTAATATCCCATGTTTTGTTTTTTCAATCACTTTTCAATCAAAAAATTGCATTTTAAATTTTTTGAAAGGTGCTATATAAAACAAGTCAGTTTGATTGATTGATTGATTGATTGTCAGTGTTACTATCAACACCTGTATTTTTCCTACTAACACAAGTCAACATGTGTGCTGTGAAAAAGGAATCTTACACATATGATACAGTTAGGTCGCAGTGTGTAGTTAGCACACAGCTGATATAGAAGTTCATTATTTGTCCTCACACCCAGAAACCAAACGGTACTCCTATACTGGACTAACACTGTGCTGGGTCCAGGTTTTCAAAGTGTCAGTCTGATTATGATTGTTTGATTCAACATAACTTTATTTAGACATTTGCCCAATATAAATTATAATATTAATTCAGGGCCCACTCAGGTTGATGGTTGATGATAGCAGTAAAGTGAAGAAGATTTCTTATTACAACTTATTTTGCATGTGTATTTATATATAGGGATAAAGATGAATCTCTCACTGCTACATGTATTTATAGACAACATTATATTTTTACAAGCTTTAAAGAGACACATAAATTAGCCTAATTTTATGTTTTAGCTCATATCTCGACAAACGCTTTGCAGTTTCAGTGTAATGTTATTTAAAAAGAATAGTAGTTGGATTTGAATTAAAAAATCATGATTGATTGATTGAATCGCAGACAATATGACTTAGGATGCATTCAGATCTATAAATGTATGTGGTTTTGAAATGTTTAGTGAGATGTGACTGTAAGACAGTTTTTCTCAGAGTTTCACTCAACGATTTCTGTTCAATTTGCGTATCAACTGAAGATTTTTTGCATCCTGACGACCCACAAAGTCTCACAAAGACTGACGAAGGTGACACAGCCGACTTCCATCTTGGAAAATATGAGATACCAGATTATTGTAAATACTATGTATATACGAGTTAAATTCTATTTCTTATCTCTTACCTCTTATTATATTGTTTATTTTTTACTTTTTATTATTGTTTAAGTGTGATACTGTCCTTTGACTGCTGTGACTAAGAAATTTCCCCATTTGCGGGACAAATAAAGGAATTCTGATTCTGATTCTGATTCTGAGATCTGAGCACCTGAAGGTCTTGCTGTGTATTTTACCATCAACGCTCAGAACTAGATTGCTAACAGACTCGGGTAATAACACGCCAACACACAGTGTAAAGCTAATGATATATAAATATGGGTAATTTACTCACCCAGGCTAATGATACATATCATTTTATTGAAACAACCTAAATGTTTTCAGTTGCAGGATCAATCCAAAAAATATATATTTCTTATACATTTTAGATCATTTTTAAGCAAAATATCGTGAAAATGATTGTTACAGATTCAAGTCAAAGCTTCGGTCCATTTTCCATCAATTATACAAAATAATTAAGAATAAGAAATGAAGGCTGTAATTCTGGAAGGCAGCTGTGGACTCAACTCCACCTACAGCCTGTGGAGTGCTCTGCTCCACCCTCAACCAACAGCATCTGAAAATCACCAACATATCTCATCTGCCTTTATTATCTACGACCTCCACCTGCAGAAAGCTGTTCCTAAAGGCTGAATGACCTCTTCAAACCTCCATCTTGAAAAGTTTGTGTCTCAACTGTATTGGGTTGTATGGAGAATTGCAATACAAGTGCACTCTTTAAGAGATAATGTACGGCTCTGAAAAAAACCTTAAGTTTTGATAATGCAAAGATTTATTGCCAAGTTTTATAGAAATAAATATGTATTTATTCAATATTGACTTAAATGTCATTGCATAGAAATAAGGCTGAGTTATAGTTATAGGATTATAGCTAGAGGATATAAAGCAGCACTCCAGGGAGATTTTACGTCTGTATTCGTAATGGTCAGATGTCTGAATGATCTAAATCAGAGTCTTCACCTTTCTTGACATAAAACACCATAAAAACATGTCCGACATTTAAACAATCTGCTCAGATCACACTTTGTACTTTAAGATTATTACTTTGTGCGACGCATGCTCAGTCCCGACCACAGCCCAGCCAATCCTGTGTGAGCAACGGCTCAGTTTCATTTGCATCAGGCGCATACATATACAGCTGTCCGACCACTGGGAGTATATCTGTTAGCTGACCGAGTTACCAGAGCAACTATGCCTGAGACCGTGAAAGCGCCCAAGAAGGGCTCCAAGAAAGCCGTGTCTAAAGCCACCAAGACTGGCAAGAAGAGGAGAAAGTCCAGGAGGGAGAGCTATGCCATCTACGTGTACAAGGTGCTGAAGCAGGTCCACCCCGACACCGGGATCTCCTCTAAGGCCATGGGCATCATGAACTCCTTCGTGAGCGACATCTTTGAGCGCATCGCCGGTGAGGCCTCTCGTCTGGCTCACTACAACAAGCGCTCCACCATCACCTCCAGGGAGATCCAGACCGCCGTCCGCCTGCTGCTGCCCGGTGAGCTGGCCAAGCACGCCGTGTCCGAGGGCACCAAGGCTGTGACCAAGTACACCAGCTCCAAGTAAACCCGCTGATACCCAACAACCCAACGGCTCTTTTAAGAGCCACCCACCACTTCAAACGAGAGCGCTTTTCCTGTTTATTGATCAAACTCACTGAAAGCACTTTAAATTAGATATTCACATTCAAGCAAGGCTTTAATGAGTTTATTCAGTGATTACATAGGTACTAAACAGCAAAATTTATCGCTATAGTCAAATTGCCATTTAAACCCAAACAGTTCCTGTGGCTTTAGGTAAGAAGAGGAATTAAATTCAGCTCTTGAAGCTCAACTTCTACACCCCCACCACCTTACATTCATGTTGCTGACAAGTCCCTTAGTCATTCATTGAAAATCACAGCTGCAGTGCATTTGTTGACCACAGGGTGATGCTGTTTACCAGACTATGCTGGCCTGCCTGGACTTCAAAATAAAATCAGTTGTATTTACATTGCCTCAGTGGGCTTTACAATCTGTACAGTGAATGACACTCTGTCCTTAGACCCTCAATTCAAGTGAGGGGGAAGTGTAAGATGGAAGAGCCACAGATGAGGGATCCCTCTCCCAGGAGGGATAGACATGCAACAGATGTCGCATGTGCAAGAAAGAACAATCACAATTTAGAATTTGCATTGACTGTCTGACAATTTATATAATATATGTAAAGTGTGCATCCAGGAGGACGACTGAGCAGGCCGAGGCATCGCCAAGTGGTGCCCGGGCCACACAACCTCCCCTCCACCATGGTGACCTGGAAGAGGGCAGGCCTTACAAGATGATTAGCAGTAAAAAAAAAAAGAAAACATCAGAGTGAAGAGGCATCAAATTTTACAGATATTAGGAGATAGTAAACAGAGGACAGCAATGATCCAGCGGAGCCCAGGGTATGATAATCCAGATCTGTCAATATGTGAGGCAGCGGGAGCCAGGAGAGGTAGATGTTCCTAAGGGCCTGTGGTCCACGAGAAGAGAGGAGGAGGAGGTGGAAGCTATAGAGAGTGGACAGTGAGAGAGCGACACAGCTTGCAGCTTGTGGGAACAGAAAACAAAAGTTATCGAAATGCAATGTTAATGAGAATACTACTTCAACTAAGTCCTGTGTACAATATGTATGAACCGCATGTCACACATCATATGTCCTACTGTAAACTAGTTTTTCTGTATCATATATAATGTAGTTTTTATATGATACCCATAACTACTGTAATGAGTACTGGAATTGGACATGTAGGCTTGACTGATTAAAACAGAAGACATATATTGAAGTGTGTAGCTGACAACATAATCATTCATTATTATTGTCGTTATTAGGTTTGACTTTGTCACCCATTTTGTATTATTTGAATAAATGTGACCCTGTTCCATTATTAATACAATCCGTGTTGGGGAGGGTCACTTTAGTAATGTATTCTGATAGTTACTGATTACGTGTTATAAATGTAGTCAGCAATGTAATCCCAAGTATCACAACAGAAGAGTAACGTAAGTTGATTACTCTCTGTTACTTATGGAAAACATCATTACCAAATATGTGAGAATAAAATCTGTCCTACCGACTCTTCGACACATTTCTGCCCGAAAAACAGCATCTGTCTCTGGCAGCAGAGCCAGGAGGCTCCCACAGTTATGTGACGCCATTCAGAGCAAAAACCTTAACTCACCATGTGTTTGTCTCCTTCCACTATTGTGATGTTGTAGTTACTGTCTCTGGAAACTTGCATTGGAAAAAAAAAATCACTGCATCATTGAAAAGCTAATAGGAAAAGCAGTGGGTAATGTAAATGCAGATAGAAAATGATAGTGGCCTCTTCAATGTCTGATTAAAGTGTGTATTCTTAATTCATCTTTTTATTTCCCATTGAAATATCAAATAATGAATTGCTTTGTCATTTGGTCTATTTATTAATAGATGAATAAATGAATTTGTAAACTAATTTCTTAATGCCTTTTTTATTGTACAATTAGTGAAATGCTTTATTACTAATTTGGTGACACCTGTGGTCCTCCATACATATGTAGGATAAACCTGGATGACACCAGGTGAGTCTGCACCTCTGCTAAAGTGTTTGTGTAGCATTTTGATGAACACTGACAGCCTTTAGTGGCCACGATCAGCATTGCAGCCAATGGATGCATGATACAGAGATCTGGGGAATCTGGAGACCAGGTTGCAGCTTGAGCTCTTTGCCACGATCCTCAGGTCCTTCCTGAGCAGTTTTTGCAGGGTTGCAGGCACATTGTCCTGCTGAAGGACTACTGCCATCAAGGAGCGCTGCTGCCATGAGGGTATTTTTCGAGGTATTTTCTGAGGAAATTAAGCACACTTACAAACATTGTCATTCATCAAACCAGAAACTCCTTTCAAATATTAATGTTCCCCATCTGTGTTTTGACTAAGCAAGTATTTTGTAGTAAATGAGTACTACTAAGTACTACTAAGGGTCAGTCTAATATCCATGGCTGGCAACTCATCGAGTGTTGTCCCTCTCTCTGTCACAGACAGTCTCTAATGAGGACCACAAGTGTCACGGAAATAGTAATAAAGCATTTCACTGATTGTACAATAAATATAGGCATTAATAAATTAGTTTACAAATTAATGTATGAATCTATAGATATATAGACTAAATGACAAAGTAATTCAATATTTGATATTTTAATGGGCAATAGAAAGAGGAATTAAAATGAGTAAAATATCAATCTTTGTTAGAGAGACATCTTTTTCAAGCATTTCTTTTAGATATTTCTGTAAATCAAGCCAAAAGACAGTAGTATGGAAACAATCTGTAAAAACATGTTCAATAATTTCTCCCTAAGAATCACAAAAAGTGCAAATGTTTACGTCAGGGAAAAAATTGACAAATATTGTCTTTTACAGGATATTACAAATGTACAATAGAAACTTTTCGATTCTGTTTGGAATTATATATTTATGAGGCAAGAGAAAGACAGTGCTCCATCGAGGATGAAAGCATTTAATCGTACGACTCTTCTAGACTTTCCAAATGTTATTGGACCGAATGGCTCCACTTATGAGGTTGTGACGCTCCAAAAAATGTATCCATCATTTTACAGTCCTTTGTTTCACAATGTAAGCTTAAGGGAAAAAGTCTTTTTCATGACAATGTTATTACATGGTTAATGCCAAGTAAGTCAGTAAGTATAAGTGTAACTTTTGATGCTACAACTGATGCTATGAACTGCATGTCACACCTATGGAAGAGTTTTTCATTGTGCACTTCAAGAAAGTCGAGATATCGAGAATAAAGATGAAATATAACTTTGTGAATAAAGTCGAAATGCCTTGAATAAACTCGACATTTCAAGATTAAAGTTGCCCTTCGAGACTGCCTCAACAAAATGCCTTGTGTAGCTGAATTGGTGAAACTGTCCTTCAGAATTGGCTTTACTAACAAAGAAACTATTTCTGTTTAAGCTCATAAACACAGTGTAGCTCTCAGCTTTCGGTTGAAAATGTCTTTTTACAATACACACAATTGTATTTTAACTTTATTCTCGACATTTAAACTTTTTTCTTGACGTGCATAATGGGAAATGAAATAAAATGAAATAAAACAAATAAATAATCTTTTTTTTTCTTGCATAGTCACTATTTTACGTCACTACTATCCTTCTATAAACTATATTATATAAAGTATAGTTTTGATATTGTTCCCATAACTACTATAATAACTAATAATAATTGGACTTGTGGCACAGGACATGTAGGCTTGCCATAAGAAATACTGATATCCTTTGATAATATTTTCATATGGCACAAAAATAATTTAATCTACTGTGTTGAAGCAGAACACTAACATAGAACTGTGTGGCAGAAAACATAATCATCCAGTCATTTTGTATTATATTAATAAACTTGGCTGTGACTGTTGAACCTGTGTGTAAGTTTCATCATTAATACAATCAGGGTTTACTTTCAAAATGTATTCCGATACAGTTACTAATTACTTGTTATAAATGTAGCCAGTAACGTAATCTATCACAACAGAGGAGTGCCTTAACTTGATTACTTTTGGTTACTTTTGGATTACTTCAAACACAAACTTATGTAAATAAAGTTGAGAGAAAAGAAATAACAAGATGACTTGTATTTAATCTTAATAACAAGTGTGTTTCACCTGAGATAAGAGTGATGTGTGAGACTCGTGAAGTGAAAACAGAAATTAGTCACAAATAAGAGCGGAGTTCTGAGAATTATGATTTTATTTTCTTGGAAAAAATTATTCTCATTAATATTGTAAATACCAAAATTGGGTCTGAATTTACCTCCACACTACATGGTGCCCCTCTGTGGGGACTTTGGATCCCAATATCATTTTTGTAGTCTTTGGCCCTCCCCAGTATAAAGGCAGGGCACCCCGACTCAGTCATAACTGAGAAACCATTTTAATACAACCACTTTAAAACTACGATTAATCTAAAACTGTTCAATATTTAGTTTGAACACTACTCTGCATTGTTAATATGAGGGACGTGTATTAAGAGAACAGCTCCCCTGTATTGTGAGACCAAAGTTGTATAATAATAATAATAATAATAATAAATAATAATCCGATAGACGATCATTCAAAATAATTTCATGTGAAGAAGAGGAAGCAGCGCTTTAGGTGAGAGTGAGGTGGCTCTTAAAAGAGCCTTTGTGTTGTTGGTTGAGCGGGTCTCAGGTCAGTTTAAGCTCTCTCTCCACGGATGCGGCGGGCCAGCTGGATGTCTTTGGGCATGATGGTGACCCTCTTGGCATGGATGGCGCACAGGTTGGTGTCCTCGAACAGGCCGACCAGGTAAGCCTCGCTGGACTCCTGCAGAGCCATGACGGCGGAGCTCTGGAAGCGCAGGTCGGTCTTGAAGTCCTGAGCGATCTCCCTGACCAGGCGCTGGAAGGGCAGCTTGCGGATGAGCAGCTCGGTGGATTTCTGATAACGACGGATCTCTCTCAGAGCCACGGTACCGGGCCTGTAACGGTGAGGCTTCTTGACGCCGCCGGTGGCCGGGGCGCTCTTACGGGCAGCCTTGGTGGCCAGCTGCTTTCTGGGGGCTTTGCCTCCGGTGGATTTACGGGCGGTCTGCTTGGTTCTTGCCATCGCGTCTTCTTTCTGCGAACAGGAGAAAAGTAAAGTGAAGCGAGGAGACTCGCTGCTCTTAAGCTGTGAGACCGGCTGTGCTCAGTGACGCTGCTTCATCCTCCGCCCCCTGATTGGTTAGGGTCTCCACGTGGAGCTCAGCACCGCCTAGGAGAGCGACCCACCGCCCGAGTCTCCGCTGCTTATTGGAGAGAAGTGTGTTCAAAAAGTCCGCCAGAGTTGATCCGGCAGCCCTCTGCTGAAGCCTCTTTTCTGGTTGGTCTGACAGGAACTCTCCCGCGCGCTCCGCGGACATATAAAGGAGGGTGGTGACTGCGAGTGACACAGTTTCTCTGAGTACCGACTCTAGAAAACATACAACTATGAGTGGACGAGGCAAAACCGGCGGAAAGGCCAGAGCAAAGGCAAAGACTCGCTCCTCTCGTGCCGGGCTCCAGTTCCCAGTCGGCCGTGTCCACAGGCTGCTGCGCAAAGGCAACTATGCCCAGCGCGTTGGTGCCGGCGCCCCCGTCTACCTGGCGGCTGTGCTGGAGTACCTGACCGCTGAGATCCTGGAGCTGGCTGGAAACGCTGCCCGCGACAACAAGAAGACCAGGATCATCCCCCGTCACCTTCAGCTGGCCGTCCGCAACGACGAGGAGCTCAACAAGCTGCTGGGCGGAGTGACCATCGCTCAGGGCGGCGTGCTGCCCAACATCCAGGCTGTCTTGCTGCCCAAGAAGACCGAGAAGGCCGCCAAGAAGTAAAGACCCGGAACAGATCAACAAATAAAGGCTCTTTTAAGAGCCACACACTCTGCTGGTAAAGAGCCATGTTTCTCATGTTACTGATACACGATTGTATCCCAACTACATTCAACTGTAAAGTATAAGCCACGCATACATTCAAGTAGTTCGGTATTTACAAGAAATTCTTGTATTCTCTGATATCAGGCATTACAATAATTCAGCGTTCGTCATGAGTCGTTAAAGTAAAGCTCAACATTCATCCTAAAATCGCGTTTAGGAGCTCAAAAGACTGAATATTGCTACTTACTTCTTACTAATTAAGTCAATTATGTCTATTTACGTATCGAAAAATAACCCACTAAATAACAGTAGTCCGATTGTCTGGACTAGCTACTGTTCTATTTATTTAATCGAATACCAAAAACATAATCAGCTCAAATACAGCATTAGGCCTATATCTACACAGTAACTGAGTCATTGAGGTTATACAATTAATAGAGTAGGTTTATTATTTACAAGATTTGTCTCCAGCATGTAGTGAAGTATAAAACAAAGTGAATAACATGCGCCTTTAAAATTGTACGGAAGTAAAGCGTTTGTATAAATATTATTTATGTTGCGTCACTGACAATAGGTCTCTGTGTGTATGCTAAAGGCCTTAACTAATTTAAAATGCTACAACGGTAGGACACACAAACAATAGACAAATATATATATATATAATATTATTATATATATTATAATATAACCAAGTAACATTTACAACAATAATGATTCTGAATCAGATCGTTGTTGGTTTTAACAGTCCTGCACAAAATCGAGAAGCTTTCACCAACATGATTTTGCCTTAAATCAGTACAACAGCTGTCAGTAACCTCACACTATTATCAGAGACTTCTTCACACGTTTTCATCCACACTGTTGGGAGATCTACAGATAAATTGACGCGGCCTCTCACATTCATTGTGAAACTGAATCTGAAGTGGGGAAAAGGTGACGTTTTCCCCTAAAGAAAGCTTCCCATCGTAAACCTCACTCTGATTGAATCCTGTGACTTTTACATACCGTATTTCCCCCGTCTCTTAATGTAAGATAACCGGTTATAATCGAGCCTGATTTAATAATCCTAATATTTTAGTTTATACAGGACACAGTAACAGGATAATGCTCTTTCTGGATGGTTTGGGGGGCTCTTAAAAGAGCCTTTTGTTGGGACGTGTCCTCAGACTGAAGACTGCTCACTTCTTCTTGGGTGCTGCCTTCTTTGCTTTGGGCTTGGCGACCTTCTTTGCGGGGGCTTTCTTGGCTGCGGGGGCCTTCTTCACCACCTTCTTGGGGCTCTTGGCGGCCTTCTTGGGGCTCTTTGCTGCCTTCTTTGCTGCCGCGGGTTTCTTTGCCGCCTTCTTGGGGGATTTCTTGGGGGTTGCTGGCTTCTTTGCTGCCGCTTTGGGTTTCTTAGCCGCGGGCTTCTTGGCTGCGGGCTTTTTGGCTTTAGCGGGAGCCTTCTTGACCGGCTTCGTGGCTTTGGGCTCAGCCACCTTCTTGTTCATCTTGAAGGAGCCGGATGCTCCGGTGCCCTTGGTCTGGACCAGAGTCCCCTTCACCACCAGACCCTTGACGGCGGTCTTGACGCGGGAGTTGTTCTTCTCCACATCGTAACCTCCGGCGGCCAGAGCCTTCTTGAGGGCGGCCAGAGACACGCCGCCGCGCTCCTTGGATGCGGCCACAGCCTTCACGATGAGGTCCCTGACGCTGGGGCCGGCCTTCTTCGGCTTGGCGGCCGCCTTCTTCTTGGTGGCTTTCGCCGGAGCGGCGGCCGGTGCTGCTGGTGCCTCTTCTGGCATTTTCGTACAAAGTCCTTCTCACGACTAAAGTCTGACTGGACGAGTGGAGAATACAGAGCAGGAGGCGGTCCTTAAACACACCATGAGAACCGTGGAGACTCAACTCAGTCGGTGTCTGCTGAGTGCAGGCTGAATGTCGTGTCACTTGTGTTTTCTCTTCATCGATAAAACCCTCCAGACTAACTGTGGGAGAGGTGTTGAAGGCCGACAGTGAAGGAGACGATAGCGGACTCGTGTCTCTTCATATTGAAGTCATGTTGAGCTCTGATGCTCTCTGCATTTTGTTCAGGGAGCCTCCAAACCTCACACTTTCACCGCCGTGCTCAGCGCTGCTCAGCGACTTTTCTCACTCATTTCTCTCCTAAAATGTTTAAAATGCATCAGAGTTCCATCAAAAGATGATTTCTAGCAGCTCAACATGTTTGTTCAGAGATTAAATATGAAAACAACCATCTGTTGTTGCTCATATTTTGTGAAACTGACGTTATTGTGACAGCAGCAAACACACTGATCAGGGCTGAGGCTCATGGTGTCAGACAGAGCTGCTCACTGTGGCTGTCAACATTTCTTCTGCTGACGACTAGATTTAATATAAATAATGTGTTGCTAGATCTACTGTTATTGAACAAACACATCGATATGTACAGACGGGTGGCAAATTAAAGGAAAAGACAAGAAAATGTATAAATATTGTTGGGCAACCACGTGCTACCAGCACAACATCAACATGCCTCAGCATGGACTCTACAAGTCTCTGAAGTCTACTGGGGGGATATTCCTCCAGAAGATATTCCCTCACAGTGTCTGATTTACATAACTGTCATACTCAAAGTATTCAATGTCCTCCCATCAGAATAGACACGTTTCATAGGATAAAGGTGGTCACTCAGAAACACTTTGTATTGATTTGCAGTGACCCAAAAGGGGATAAAACCATGCTGGGAAAAATATTGATGTTGATTTAGTTTATTTCCCTTTATTAAACACGTGTGGCGTTTGTGGTCCCCTGAGTACAAGCTGTTGGCAGCATAACAGCTTTTCGTCAGCTGAGACAACAGAGATGAAAAGTCAGCACCTTGGACAGTGACTGTGCCACACTGAGTGCTTTCAAAGATGCACCTGAACACATCAGAGTCAGAAACTGGGTACATTACAGCTGCTCCTAATAGAATAGAAATGTCACAGTGTAGACAGACTATAAAAGCATATAGATAGAGAAAATATTTTTTTTTCATAAAAATTTAGTAAGAATAAAATATATAGAATAAAAAAAAAAAGACATTAAATCAATTTGACAACTATATAAAATACTAGATTACTAGAAATAGACATGTTAATAGATGTGCCTCTTACTGCACAATAAGCACAGTGTAGATAGGTGATGATTGACAATAATTCAAATTCAAATTCAAAGGGGGCTTTATTGGCATAAAAGTTTAACAACAATGTTGCCAAAGCATCTGTCCAAACACATGGACAGCACAACAAATAACACAAACACAACACCAAGATTGATTTACATTAATTATATATATATAGTATATACAGTGTGTGTGTCGGTCACTCACTGTCCCTCAGGTTGTGGCATGTTGGGCAGCAAGGTATACCCTGTCTCCTTCTCCCAGGAGTATTTTTAATTTTGATATGTCGTTCAGCTCTTTGAAATCTGAGATTGCCGAATTAAATTTATTAAAATAAATGTTCATGGTTTTGTTGAATGCATCTCTGTCGCAACCTCACCTGTCGAGCGGTGACCACATGTTCTATTTTCTTTTGGTTTCCATGATTTTTTGTGTCTTCCTGTTTGGATTGTCAGGTTGTGGTCACTGAGCCTGTACTTTGTGAGGATCTGTCTCTGCTTTCTTTCTCTGAGAGATATTCTGCTAATTCATCATCTCTTTTTAGGGCGAGATAACATTCTGATCTACTTTGGCTTTTAGTTTCTTCTTTCCAATGTTTTAGGTAGGTTTCTTTACATTGTGTTATAATTTGCTTACTCTCATTGGTGTTTGGAGAGCAGTGTTGTTGTGAGGCTGGTCAGACTGTGTCTGAGAGGGGGCAGTTAGCCTCAGTACCAGCTGACATAGGGGACTCTTCTCTGGGCTCAGCTCTTGAGTTTGGAGGGCTCTGGAGTGGAGGGTGTCTCGGGGGCTGGATTTCAGGTGGTTAAAAAAGTTGAGCGTTCTCTTTTGAATGTTAATTATCAGTGGGTATCTGCCTAATTCTGCTCTACATGCATTTGTTGGTGTGTTTCTGTGTACGTGTAAAATGTATCTGCTGAATGACGACTGAAAGGACCCCATACTTCACTACAGTGCAATGGGCTGGATGACACTGTCAAATATTTGAGGCCAGATTTTGACTGGAATTTGGAAATTAATTGCATGTAGGGCTCTTCAGGCTTTTTCTTTTAGTGCATTCACTGCCGTGTTGAAACTCCCTGATGCTGTAATGGTTGTACCAAGGTAGGTATAACTCATGCTATGTTCAATGATATTATGGTAAATTGATGTTTGTTTTCCTGACATCTGGGGCGTTTTTGAAAGATGACATTTAAATAAAGTCGGACTTAAATTGCAGCCCTGGCGTACACTTCTCTCTGGGTGAAGAATTCAGTTTGTTTGTCTCCAATTTTAACATCACACATATTTTCCAAATACATTGATTTAGCCAGATCATACATTTTGCCCCCTATACCACAGTGTAGGAGCCTGTAATAGAGCCCATCATGCCAAATAGAGTCGAACGCTTTCTTGAAATCAATGAAACAAGTGAATATTTTACCATTTTTTGTTTGGTGTACATGTTTGTTAGTTAAAGTGTAAAGAAGGGTATATACATGGTCGGTGGTGCGGTGTTTTGGGAGGAAGCCAATTTGACTTTTACTCAAGATGGAGTGTTCCTTGAGGAAATCTAGTCTTCTTTTATTCAGAACACCACAGAATATTTTACCTGGACAGCTGCTTACACAGATGCCACAGTAGTTATTAGGGTCTGATCTGAATGGGGGGAATGAGCCCTTTGCACCAGATGTCAGGAAACCACCCCGACTGTAAAACAATATTGAACAGCTTTAACACTGAACCCTGCATCTCTGGGGTACTGCATTTGAGCATTTCATTTTTTAATGCTGTCTGGACCACAAGCTTTCCTCGACTGGAGAGATTTTGTCTGTGTGGTCAATTTCCCAAGTAATTGGGAAATAAAGGGGGTTTTGGTTGTCTTTAAATGTTTCTTCTAATGTTTTTCTTGTATAATGCATTGATCTGAATTGATTTGGTTTATTGGTATGTTTTGCCTTTTAACAGGCTTCTGTTTTTGTTTTATGAGGTCAGCTTTAATAGCTGCCTTATGAAATATCATATTGATGTCATCAATGGCCTTGTTTACACCACCTCTGGTAGAGACATATTGGTTTTGGTCATATATTGACATGTCATTCATCAGATCAGGTGAGTTCAAGGCCATGATGACTTTGTCTCCACTGTCTGGGGCCCATCTGTAAGTAGGATTTAATTGAAACAGCTTGCTGGCTTCCCTTTTTGTGTCACTCATTTGATCTGAGAGTTTAAAGAACACATTTCTTTGGTTGTGGTCTGAAAGGGGGGATAGCTGTCTGACAGTGAATGCACTGATAGTGGAGGGTCCATGTCAGTGATTGCATAGTCTACACTAGACCCAAGAGCTGAGGAGTATGTGAGTCCCCTCCGAACCTACCATTAACTATGTACAGGCCTAAGGCCCGACAGAGATGCACTGTCAGCTGCCACTTTGATTTATTTCAGCGTCAAGGTTATATAATAACCATAATAATAACTTACACCAATAAGTGTAAATAAGTAAATAATGACAATAACTTGCACCATTAACATGTGATAACAAACAACAGTAGAACATTGCAGATAAAAATGGAAACAAATGGGTGAGTTGAAATATTGGCTGATTTGTGATTTAGATTGGTTTAAATTTCAATACTACCATCAGAGACAACAGCAGCAGACAGAGGGTATTTTTATTTAGACTAAACAGAAGCATGACTCTTTGTGAAAACTGTTCCAGTCTGTTTCATAAAGTCTGGTTTATTTCATGATTTTCGATACACAAAGACTGAGAGATGATCATTTCAGACATGATCAAAATCACTACACTAAACAAAGCAAGAGAACCTGTGTGTGAGATATGCTTAAATTATTTGTATAAATGGCAATCAAAAATAACACACTGGAGCATTTCCAAGACTGTAAGTGACTCAAATAAAACATTGTTTTCTATATGTAGCCTATTAAATCATTTCCGATTTATAAAGCTGAATTTTATTTTGAAAGGACCAACACAGGATGTTCAAAACTAACGTTATGCCTGCTAAACGAAATTAAAGTTCATATTTTTGTCTTTTGCACCTGGCTGACAAGGGTCAGGGAAGTTTTAAAATGCAAGATATGCAATGCAATGCAAATGCAATGTCAAGGTACTTAATGACGTTAAAACACAGATTGTCAGTAATTTTAATTGAAAGGGTTACAATGAAGACATTATGTGTACAGGTGTGTGCAACACGAAAAACATGTAACTACACTGGCTGCATGAGATACACCTCTTGTTTTTACATTTTACATCTCTAAATATTTTTTATTAATTTTTCTATGTAAATATTAGCATTTTAGCTCAATAGCTTCCAGGTCATGTGATCAATTGACTCAAAATCATGTTGGGATCATGTAACTACACTGGCTGCGTGAGATACACCTCTTGTTTTTACATTTTACATCTCTAAATATGTTTTATTTTTATATGTAAATCTTAGCATTTTGTAGCTTCCAGGTATTAGCATTTTAGCTCAATAGCTTCCAGGTCATGTGATCAATTGACTCGAAATCAGTGTGGAATCATGTAACTACACTGTCTGCATGAGATACACCTCTTGTTTTTACATTTTCCATCTCTAAATATTTTTTATTATTTTTTATATGTAAATCTTAGCATTTTAGCTCAATAGCTTCCAGGTATTAGCATTTTAGCTCAATAGCTTCCAGGTCATGTGATCAATTGACTCAAAATCATGTTGGGATCATGTAACTACACTGGCTGCATGAGATACACCTCTTGTTTTTACATTTTCCATCTCTAAATATTTTTATTAATTTTTCTATGTAAATATTAGCATTTTAGCTCAATAGCTTCCAGGTCATGTGATCAGTTGACTCAAAATCATGTTGGGTTAATGTAACTATACTGTCTGCATGAGATACACCTTGTTTTTACGTTTTACATCCGTTCATATTTTATTAATTTTTATTTTGAAAACATGATGTCGGGACACGCTGTAGCCGTCTTCTCTGTGTGTTTACTGTAAAATCTGCAATACGGGTGCACTTTAAATGTGAGTGGCTTGCGAATGTTTGTCGAATATCCAAATTAAAACTTACTTCACTGAAGTTGTAGACATCAGTTCATTTCACTCTCGCTCCACGGCCAAAAAAGTACGCAAGCCGGTTAAAATGGAAATATACTTTTGATGTTGGTATATTTATGACTAAATAACGTTTTTACTAAACGTCATAATACTTGAGTCATTTGTAAAGGAAGTTTGCTTTGATAAGAAATAAGTGTGTGGCCCTTAAAAGGACCTTTGGTTTAGATGATGGAGAGACTGTGTTTAACCTCCGAAGCCGTACAGGGTGCGGCCCTGTCTCTTCAGAGCGTACACCACATCCATGGCTGTCACGGTCTTCCTCTTAGCATGCTCGGTGTAGGTGACGGCATCACGGATCACGTTCTCCAGGAACACCTTGAGCACACCGCGGGTCTCCTCGTAGATCAGACCGGAGATACGCTTCACTCCACCGCGGCGAGCCAGACGGCGGATGGCGGGCTTGGTGATTCCCTGGATGTTATCACGGAGAACTTTGCGGTGACGCTTGGCGCCTCCTTTCCCGAGTCCTTTGCCTCCCTTTCCTCTGCCGCTCATGTTAATGCTTTTCGTTGACTGTTTCAAGTCTGCTAGGTTTGCTCAGGGCGTCTGCCCTTTTCTACCCATTGTTGTGGGTGGAGCTTGGTGAGCGGCAAGAGGTGGGAGGAGCAGGACTCTGGAGGAAAGAGGACGTAAGTGAACCAAGGCAGGAGAGAGAGAGAGAGAGAGAGAGAGAGAGAGGTAATAAACAAAATAAAATAAAGTGCTCATGTGTAGGCCTATTTAGTGCAGGCTTGTGTGTGTGTGTGTCATAAGTGATCTATTCATTTGTTCATGTGTCCGTGTGAGTGTTTGGTGGTCTGGTCTGCACATCCCCGTGAACTGTCCTCGTGGTTTCATAACTGTTCAATCTCAGCAGCTGAAAAGAGAATCTGCATCATTTCATTTTTTGAGTTTTGAGAATATTTCTGTACTTAATTCTACTTGTACTGAATAAACACACTGATCATTAAATATATATATCAGTTACATTGTTTCCTTGATATAATTGCGGAATAAACACAACAGTTCTATTGTGCTGAAGCTGAAAGAGAGAATTTGGACATATTCATAAAACTTCCTCGTTAAGTTGCTCGAAATACTAAGAACATTCTCAGGATAATGCTTTCCAAGAATTTATCCTAAAAGATTAAGACTAGATCCTTGGAAAGAAAGAAAAAAAGTGGATCATCATCATGGAAAAATCTATAATTTACGTTATTTTCCATTATTTTGCTACAACAGATAAATCATGAACAATATGAATTGAAATAATTCTCCATTTTCAGTGGCATAAATGCCACCTGTCAGTGTGGGGAGCTCCTTCATTTGTCAAACACTGCACTCTCATCCCGTTTACAATTTCTACTTTGAACATATGAAGATCACAGTAACTTTTCCCAGTTCTCAAAAAAAAAAATTATGTTGAAACTTCTATTAAATTCACAAGACTTTGCAAAACCCTACAGCTGTACTCCAAATATTTTTGAAGTTTGGATTTGTTTGGATGATAGTTTGGATGAATTTTGGCCCCCTGAGCTAAATTTCAGCATGTCAGTAATTCTGTGTGTATTCTGAATGTCACCAATCACTTGTTTTTCACTGGATTGTGTTGAAATTTGTCCTGAACATCAAAATATTTTCAGGCCATTTTTTCCCATTTAGCAGATGACGGAATGATAAAAAAGAAAAAAAAAAATCCTACATTTTCACACATTTTCGAAGCTTATCTAGTCATTTACGCTTCCAGTTAGAAACGCCATTCAAACTGTGAAATATTCCACAATTTGTCTCCATTCAAGGTTGTATTCATCTTTCAAATCCCATTAAAGCTTTTAAAAATATCCAACTTTCTTTAAAGCGTTGAAGTCCTAAACTCGCCCTCGATTCACAGTCTTTACTCCAGCAGAGAAATAACTTATATATCAGCTTGAAGAAAATCTTGTAGCTGGTTGCTACAGTGGGTCTCTGGAGGCAATCGGACAAAAACTGAACTGCTGAACTGCTCCACATGCCACATTGTTAACCATACACACACAAAAAATTCACAAAGTGCTCACAAGACTTCTACCATATAATTTAATTATTATTTTTTGTTTATTTCCTGATATTTTAACTATATTTGATTATAAGAAACTCCATTTAAATATTTAAATGTTCCCAATCACTGCTACATCGAGATTTATTTAACTTTTAAGTCCCATTCAGAGTATTAATTCATTCTCACTGTAACATCTCTTCATACTATAGTAGCTGCTTTTCGACACAAATTGAAGCCAGCATTACAGTTTGGCTCACAGCTTATTTTCTATTTTTAATCCTTCATTCTCACCCAACTATCAGGAAGCGTCATTCTCTTCACACAAGACTTCAAATAAATAAAAGCCACCGATTCAGTTTGGCATTTGCTTTTTAACAAACCCTTAATTAATTCAGATATATATATATATATATATATATATATATATATATATATATATATATTTATATAAAGAAATTCAAAGATGTTATATTACTCCTTTTTATTAAAGTAGCTAATCATTTTCACTGGCTGTAATCTCACACTCAGTGGTTTAATTTCATCAGTAGATATTTTGTATTTCGTTGACTGCAAAGTTTTCTATCTGTCTGATACCTATTGAGCCTGTTTTTCATTGAGTTCTGGAAATTTTGAAGTAACAGCTTGAAATGGTTTGGTTTGTTTCAGACTAGATGATGTCATCGTGTTGTGTGTGTCTGGACAAAATTATCTCAATACGCATATATTTCACAATCATAAACTCTCTGAACTAATTCAACAATTCAGCTGAACTTAAAAATAAATAAATGTAAAAAAAAAAAAAGAAAAAAAAAAAACGTTAAATGAAAAAAAAAAAAAAAAAAAAAAATCAACTTCTTCAGGCTGTTTCATGAAGGGCACCATGATTTCACTATAACATCAAACTGGTTAATTATGAAGCCAATCATAATTGTACTTTCAAATAATTCTGGTTATATTGCTATTCATTTTGTAGTTATCCACCCAAACCTGTTTCAGGTGGTATTATCTGTGTATTAGTTTCAATGTAACTTGATTATGTTAGGCATTAGCTCAGAGAGTTTGAATTTGTCAAATAGTATATGTGTTTTGATTAAGATTAATAGAATTAATATTATCTGGAGACACAGAAAACAAGATGACATCATGTAGTCTGAAACTAACTTCCAGAACCCAATGAAAAACAGGCTCAGTGGGTATCAGACAGATAGACAACACAGTCCAAATTTCAACAGAAGAACCAAAATTGGGTAGTTAGAAAGTGAAAAGTAGTGGATATATGAATTTGTGAAATTGACAGATTCTTTGTTCTGGTAAAAAAAAACAAAAAAAAAACTTCCTGTTATTAATACATGTTGCCAAGTTTCATCAGGGTTTCATGGATGCTCAGGACAAATTTGAACCCAATACAGTAAAAAATAAGCGATTGGTGACATTTAGAATACACAGAATGGCTAAAATGCTGAAATGCTGAAATGCAAGCTCAAAATCCATGACATGAACTGGGAGGCCCTGGGTGAGTTGGTATGGAATGACCCATTATTATCTCGAAACACATTTCTTCTATTATGTGTACAATGTAACAACAAATCAAAATATACATAAAGCAAATAAATGCACCAGCACCAAGGACAGCGCCGTTGTCTGTTACCTGTTTATAAACCTTAAACTCTCTTTCCCCATTTCCCAACACATACATCAATACATTGAAATATACATAACAAATAAATAAAGGACATTCTCTGGGGGAAGTAGTCACACCACTAACATCCCCTCCACCTCCCAACACGAGAGTCAGGTCATATAACTGTAATGTGAATGTGATATGACAGGTCTTATAGAAGTGTCAATCTCAAATGTAAAAAACGTGATCATATCTGTGGTTTGCAGTAAATGTTATTTGGTGACATTTTATTCTGGCATATTTCAGATTATTTCCTTCAGACTTCCTTCTTCATGATTTATTAGATCGTGATTACTTGTCTGATTTATTTCGGTTGTGTTAAAGCAACATCTTAACAAAGAGACAAAACTGTTTGCTGGTGTAGCTCCACTGTAAACAGGAGAGCTCCTTCTGTAGAGCAGCAGGATGCTTTGTGATTGGCTGCAGCCGTGTCTCAGCTGGCTCAGGTGAGTGCAGGTGGAGCTTCTCCTGAGAGTCCTGTGTCACTGTCCAAGGTGCTGAAGTGACACCAACAGAGCTGCTGTCTCTGTTTAAGGTGCTCAGCCTGTGCTGCTGCTGAGCTTTATGGAGCAGCGATGAAGCTGAATCCTGGCTGGGAGAGACTTTTTTTTTTTTTTATCACAGGGACATCAACTCAACAAAAGTCAAGCACAAAAAAAAAAAAAAAAAAAAAAAAGAATAGACGGGATCACAATGTTAGTTTACAATCACTTCCAGCTAAAAAACTGCATCACAACTATTTTAACTGCTGCATTTTCAAAAATGCCTTTTAAATTTTTGAAAAACTTGATGCTAAAATCAATATCCTGCTCAGATCTACATCAGATCTAACAATTTGGTTTTCTGGTGGAGTTTGCTGATAACAATTTGATATGTTCTTTTATGGAATTTTGATTTGCTCTTTCAGAATTGAATTAATTATATATAAATGATTTTACCATCAAATATCACAGAGAACTTTACGGTGATGCTTAATGCCTCCTTTACCTCCCTTTCCTCTGCTGCTCATTGTTTCTGTTCAGATATTTGAAGCTGATTTTAGCATGAAATTATCTGAGAAATGCTGCAGTGAAAATAATTGGAAATTATCAGAGGTAATCTTGGACCTACTGTCAATTAGAGACCAACCCATTTCTTAAATTTGTTGATCAAAATGCCATGATCTCTGATATCAACAGGACTCTAAAAAAAAAAAGGACAGCAACATTGTCTGAATCACTCGAAATTCTCAGTTACCTTAAATGAAGCAGTTTCAGTGTTTTTTCTTTTGTTTGTTTTTTTTTCTGATTTATTGGCGTCTATAAAATACATGATCAGAAAAAAAAAAATCTCAAGAAGTTCAGTGATGAAAAGAAACTTAAATAATAACAAATAAAACAATTTTCACACAATGATTTGATATTTAGCAAATGTCCCAATTTATTTTGTGACAAGAATGATGAGTGGAAACGAAGAACAGGATAACAGTGATTCTCCTGGTCAATCATACACAGCAGGTGATTCATGCTTTTCTTCAGTAGGTGGCGCTAATGTGCCAAAGAGTTCATCATCAGCCCTCATGACAGGCCAAAGAAGAAGAGACCCTACCCTCCTCAATTACGTCCTCAGAGAGGATGTAAATAACAGAGACTTCTGGAGGAAATTCAGTTTATTAAATCTGACTAGCAACAATGAGCGGCAGAGGAAAGGGAGGCAAAGGACTCGGTAAAGGAGGCGCCAAGCGTCACCGCAAAGTTCTCCGCGATAACATCCAGGGAATCACCAAGCCCGCTATCCGCCGTCTGGCTCGCCGCGGTGGAGTGAAGCGTATCTCCGGTCTGATCTACGAAGAGACCCGCGGTGTGCTCAAGGTGTTCCTGGAGAACGTGATCCGTGATGCCGTCACCTACACCGAGCATGCTAAGAGGAAGACCGTGACCGCCATGGATGTGGTGTACGCTCTGAAGAGGCAGGGCCGCACCCTGTACGGCTTCGGAGGTTAAACACTTCAAACTCTTCATCAAAACCAAAGGTCCTTTTAAGGGCCACACAATTATTTCTACTCAAAGCTTGTTCCTTCGACCAAATAATTGTAGAGGTTTATGATAAACTAGGCTACATGAACACGAAGTTTGTCTCAATATAAGTAACTGACTGAAGTGAATATTCAAAGAGGCCCTTCAATAGTACTGCTTCTGGAGCAGAAGCCAAAGCAACGACATTTATCCACCTAATAGACATGTAGTATGTCGGTGTTTTTTCTTTCACAAGGTCTTGAGTTCATATCGAAAATATTTTACATATTATTGGTTGGTGCTTGTCATGTTAATCTTTAACTATTCTGGTTGGAGCGTTTGTTCCAGTGAATTTCCCTGGTGAGGGTTTAATAGTCTTATCTTACATATAGTGCGCTTTATGTATTGAGATATTTCTTTAGTTTTTGCCATGAGGACAGCATTGTAAAAATGTATAAACACCTCCTGTACGATGCCTTTTAGTGTGTATTCCTTAAACATATAATGTGTGGAAACTACCACTTGAACTACTGCAAACAACAAATAGATAACAATAGAAACATGGCAATGATACATGTGTTTTATTGTGTATTTGTTAATGTGATACTCGGTATCAAATGCAATATGTACATTGACAACATCAATGGTCACACCGTCAGTAGTGTCCCACCACAACTTATCACTTTACATTAAAGGGAGATCATCTCATTAATGTAGTGAACACATGGAGGATGTGTAGAGAGTTGTGTTCAACACAGCTATAAAACAATAGTTTCTCTATATACTAATGAGTGGATTGATATTGTTGTATTGATACTTCAGTAATAGCGAGCTGATCATTTAATGTTGACTCCTTTGGAAAAATATCTATAATAAAGTTAAATGACTGCCTGTGTGACTTTTCTGTACTTTTGTGTGTTTGTGCTGAAACCTCCCTGACATATGTAGCTGGCCTGTCACAAGACTGTGGAAAATGTTACATCTGAACTGACTGAGAAGCTCAAGTTTATAATTATCGTTCACACATTTACTGTTTCAATTCAAACAAAAATGAAACTACAATGAATCAAAAGGTCACACTATGAGTCTCAAGGTCTGTTCTGTAGTTTACCATAAGTGAGTCTAACTTTATTTGTATTAATTGTACATTTTGCAACGACAAAACCCACTGATTCTGCCTCTAAATAAAAGAGAAAGAACAAAATCAGGACTTGTAATTTTAGGTCAGATGCGATGAGTCTTCAGATTACATGATCGATATGCTGACGCATGCTCAGTCTCATCCAAACACTCAGCCAATCCTCTGCGAGTAACGGCCCAGTCACATTTACATCAGGCGCCCTTATATACCGCGCTCCGTCCTCTTGGCAGTTATCCGTTACCCGCAAGAGTAATCGAGCCAATCATGCCTGAGACCGTGAAAGCGCCCAAGAAGGGCTCCAAGAAAGCCGTGTCCAAAGCCACCAAGACCGGCAAGAAGAGGAGAAAGTCCAGGAAGGAGAGCTATGCTATCTACGTGTACAAGGTCCTGAAGCAGGTCCACCCTGACACCGGGATCTCCTCCAAGGCCATGGGCATCATGAACTCCTTCGTGAGCGACATCTTTGAGCGAATCGCCGGTGAGGCCTCTCGTCTGGCTCACTACAATAAGCGCTCCACCATCACCTCCAGGGAGATCCAGACCGCCGTCCGCCTGCTGCTGCCCGGTGAGCTGGCCAAGCACGCCGTGTCTGAGGGCACCAAGGCTGTGACCAAGTACACCAGCTCCAAGTAAACCCGCTGATACCCAACAACAACCCAACGGCTCTTTTAAGAGCCAACCACCACTTCAAACAAGAGCGCTTTTCCTGTTATGTATCATCTCAACATGATAACTTGATGCTTATTGTAGCCTACCTTAGTTCTCTGTTGCATTTAAAGCATAGGCTATTAAATGTGCAGTAAAATGTTCCCTACCAGGGTTTCACCATCATTTACTACTGTAACTCTTAGTTTGAGCTGACTTGTCTATGCTGCTGGATTTTTAGTGATTCATCAAATTGAACAAAATCGGAATTCAATTCACAGCTGTGTCCACAAGGTGTCGCTGTTGACTGTATAGTGACCTGTGACAGAGAAATACTGACTCAATCTGAAGTCCTGTGTACATAAATACACTTTATCACACTGTCAGTATCCTACCACTAGTATCTACAGTAAACTATTGTCCATCCAACTATTCCTTTACCCATCCATACATCTGGATTTTACTTCATTTTGTGCCATAACTTGTTGCACAAAAATGAAATAGAAACAGCATGACATATACAATGGCTGCTTCGCACGAATAAGCAGGGTATGTAGCAGACAATAATCATTCATCATGATATACAACAAAACAAGTGTTACATTGATCAGCATGTAGAGAATATAAAGGTATTCTCCCGCTTTAGATTATATAAATAAATGTCACCAAGATTTTGAACCTTGTGGGAATTTGATCATTAAAACAATTCACTAAATCTCAAACAAGATTAGAGAACAGTTCACATACAAGGATCATTTGTCAGGGATTTTTTTCGTTGAGAAACATTAAGGTTCAAGGTCATGCATTAATGTTTTTATTTTACATTATGCTTTGACGTGTAAATTTCAAATTCATTCATGTAGTGACTGATGTTAGGAAGAACCTTACCTGATGCGTTAATGACTCAAAGATAAGTCTCAACCTAAAACAATCCAGCCGACAGAAAACATTTTGATCACAATGTTATATAGCTAATCTCTGTAGCATCCGTATTCATCTTAAAGAGTTTGAACTTGTCTGTTTCTTACAATAACTACATTTATGTTAATTAGAAATAGATTAGAGATGAAATTAATATGTAATTAGATAAAAAAAATAAAGAAATAGCTGTGCACACTGTTTTATTTCTGTAACACAATAGCTCTCTTTAAAAATAAAGGTTGCACTTTATTTTAAAGTACACTCATAAGATGTGATATACTCTACTTTTTGTCAAGTTAGACAAAAACGACGAATAATATGGTCTGTTAGACAGTAAACATACACCTTTTTAAATTAAGTTATGTAATAATGATGTAATAACACCTAATTTGTATCAAATAAGGCAAAAACTAGAAATAATATGGTCTTCATTTAAGGAAAGTTCACTAGTAACACATACATAATCCATCATTTGTATTAAATTAGGCAAAATCTAGATATAAAAAAAACCCCAAAAACTGTTCCTGTACTGTACTGTAATAATATAGATAGTTATATCCTCATTATAAACCTAAACACCTAAATCACACTAATGTAATTTTGTACAGGCTGTAATTTGACAAATGCAGTGTCATATTAATAATGTTCAGTCAAAGAAGAGAGTTTAGAGGACGATGCATGCAACTGGGCTTTATTCTGTATAGTTGCACTTTATCACAGGGTAATAAGATGCTAATTACAACCTTGTTAGACCATTATTAGACATTGTCAGATGTTGATTAGTGATATATTACAAGAAAATCATTCTCTAAAATAAAGCAGAGAACATCGTATGTCCTACGTATTAGACCTGTATTGCTTTTCAGAGGTGGATTAACAATACATCACATCAAACCACCTGTTCTGCTCGTCCAGTACAATTTTATATTTCTGACAAACGTTTCCAGCAACATGTAGTTTTATAAAGTGGAAATAGCATAAATCATAAATCAACTGTCCCCTTTTCAGTGTGTGACTGCACTTCTCCAGCCTGGTGGGCCAACATCTCGGCTGCTTGCGGTGTGCAGTGACTGTGGGCCCATGACATGACATGTTTTAGTAGCTAGTTGAGGATAAATGGTCTGAAAGTCTTATATACCTTTTTGTATTGAAAGTTGTAACAATAACAAATAATTCAGTCATTCCAGCTCACATTTCATAAAATTGTAACAATACAGGTGTACATATATGATATCATAAGAGTTTAACCAAAGAGGGAAACAAACAGATTAACAATAAAAATAAACAAATAAAAAGAAGAAATTTCTTGGTGACAGTTCTTGTAATCCATGAGAATTGTAGGCTAATTATAATTGTTGTGACAGAATATTTGTTAAACATTTCAGTCTTATATACCTTTTACTCCACCATGACACCTGCTGCGTCATTTGGTTAGCGTGTAGCAGGAGCAGCCCACAGCAAAGACAAAATTAAACGCGCGGTTTTCACACATGCAGCTCGTTAAGGCTCAGCAAAGCTCACACAGAACTCTGTATGTAAGAGTCCAACTCTATTCTGCAATGTTAATGATTTGTGAAGTGTATTACAGACCAGCTCCCCTGTAACGTGACACTCCCCCAAACTGAATGAGCACAAATGCTGTACAATCTTTCACAATTTTTACAAAACTTCTACAAATTATTAAATTTGAACAGCAGAGGAAAAAGCTCTCTAGGTGAGAGTGAGGTGGCTCTTAAAAGAGCCTTTGTGTTGTTGGTTGAGCGGGTCTCAGGTCAGTTTAAGCTCTCTCTCCACGGATGCGGCGGGCCAGCTGGATGTCTTTGGGCATGATGGTGACCCTCTTGGCGTGGATGGCGCACAGGTTGGTGTCCTCGAACAGGCCGACCAGGTAAGCCTCGCTGGACTCCTGCAGAGCCATGACGGCGGAGCTCTGGAAGCGCAGGTCGGTCTTGAAGTCCTGAGCGATCTCCCTGACCAGGCGCTGGAAGGGCAGCTTGCGGATGAGCAGCTCTGTGGATTTCTGGTAACGACGGATCTCTCTCAGAGCCACGGTACCGGGCCTGTAACGGTGAGGCTTCTTGACGCCGCCGGTGGCCGGGGCGCTCTTACGGGCAGCCTTGGTGGCCAGCTGCTTCCTGGGGGCTTTGCCACCGGTGGATTTACGAGCGGTCTGCTTGGTTCTTGCCATCGCGTCTTCTTTCTCTAAAAAGGAAAAGAGTAGTGAAAAGAGCGGAGACACGCTGCTTTTAAGCTGTGAGACCGGCTGTGCTCAGTGACGCTGCTTCATCCTCTGGCCCCTGATTGGTTAGGGGCTCCACGTGGAGCTTAGCACCGCCTAGAAGAGCGACCCACCGCCCGAGTCTCCGCTGCTTATTGGAGAGAAACGTGTTCAAAAAGTCCGCCAGAGTTGATCCGGCAGCCCTCTGCTGAAGCCTCTTTTCTGGTTGGTCTGACAGGAACTCTCCCGCGCGCTCCGCAGATATATAAAGGAGGGTGGTGACTGTGAGTGACACACTTTCTCTGAGCACCGACTCAAGAAAACATACAAGCATGAGTGGAAGAGGCAAAACCGGCGGAAAGGCCAGAGCAAAGGCAAAGACCCGCTCCTCCCGTGCCGGGCTCCAGTTCCCAGTCGGCCGTGTCCACAGGCTGCTGCGCAAGGGCAACTATGCCGAGCGCGTTGGTGCTGGCGCCCCCGTCTACCTGGCGGCTGTGCTGGAGTACCTGACCGCTGAGATCCTGGAGCTGGCTGGAAACGCTGCCCGCGACAACAAGAAGACCAGGATCATCCCCCGCCACCTTCAGCTGGCCGTCCGCAACGACGAGGAGCTCAACAAGCTGCTGGGCGGAGTGACCATCGCTCAGGGCGGCGTGCTGCCCAACATCCAGGCTGTCTTGCTGCCCAAGAAGACCGAGAAGGCCGCCAAGAAGTAAAAGACCAGCAACAGACCAACAAACAAAGGCTCTTTTAAGAGCCACACACACTCTACTGATAGAGAGCCATGTTTCTTATATTATTGATACACATCAATTCGTATATGAGTCACTGTCCATAGAAATCGAGGTTACATATCACTTTGGCATAGTTGAAGGTGAACCGAGGCTACTTCAGCTCAATCCACCTAACATCTGATATTAAATGTAGGATACTTTAATAGATACTATGAATAGGCCTAACTCAAGATTACAGCCCACTGAAGTAGGCTACATGAGTTACATCCTATAAATGTACATATACTGTTACAGTAGGGGAGAGCAGGGTCAAAAGTAAAATTTTTCACATTAACGTCATTTTAAAAGACAACGTTACAGACAAACTGTTTTTTGTTGTGATCAACAGCTCATATGTGTGCTTTATCAAAACCAGGCCCTATTTTGTACAAATGTAAAACGACTTCAGTATAATTTGATTTTGAGCGGAAGTTGCGATTTTGTTACTTTTGTCCCACCGGCAGGGACGAAAGTAACAGGGGGGTGGGTCATAAGTATCACAATGGTATAAACTTGAATTGATTGGATTATTCTTGTTTTTATTTTAAATGTATGACTATATCCCTGCTAATATGTTATAGCAAACATGTTATGCCCTTAATCTTAATTAATATATATGTATATTTCATTTTTAGAGCTAACGATCAACAATTCGCATTTCTGATTTTTCAGACCTTTGTAAATCAGCCTTTAACGCGCTCAACTTTTTTATATTCCCTTTTCCATGCATATTGAGTGAATTAGTTAAATATAGGCTTATTCATTTTCAGATGAGGCCAACCATTCACTTTCTGCCTCACCTGTAACAGCTGTTACTTTCGTCCCGACAGTGACTCCTGTCAGTTTAGCCTGTCTTGCCTCTAAACTGTGAAACTCTGGCATGTCAAACTTAAGGATGTGTTAAGGCACTAATAAACCTGTCAAATGATACTGACTATGACAAACAAAACAATAAACACAACCTGTGAACCAAAAAAGATTACCGCTTGAGTGAATTTACTTAACGCGGTGAAAAACAGCTTTTTTTTTTATTTTTATTTTTTTTTTTTTTAACATTTTTATTGAACAATTTCAGTGTACAAAAATACAAGGTATACAATAACACACAGCACATAGGTGACAAACAGTAAATAAAAAAGACAGTACAAATATATATATCTATATAAAATAATAATAATAAATAAATAGTTCAAGCAGGGGTTTCAGGAAAAAACTTTTCATAATGACTCAGTAAGGTATTACTTTTTTTGTTATTTAACAAAATCAGGGATTTGAGCAAAGAGCTCAGTTCCAGGAGAAAAGGAGCAAATCTAGGTAACGAATTTGCAAACTTTTGTTTGTGAATGAAAAATTTTGCATATAGAATAACAAAGTTCATCAAGTGTTCAAGAGCATTGTCTTTTGGGTTAACATAGTAGCAAATAACATCTTTAAGGGTAAGAGTGTAGACAGAATTGGCAGCATCAAAAAAGTGAGATTCAAGATCACTCCAAAACCTTTTAGATATATCACAATAAAAAAACAAATGTGAAATTGTTTCCGTATTATGATTACAAAAAGTACAGGAATCATCAACATCTATAAATTTAGCAATAATACTACTAACTGGGTATATCTTATGCAGTATTTTAAAATGCACTTCTTTAGCTTTGTTAGATATGCAATATTTGTGGGGTAGAAGCCAAGCTTTTCTCCAATTTATGTTCTCTATTTGGGATCTCCAGTAAAACTTGCCTCTAGGCACAACTCTGTTCATTCTTTGAAAACACTGGCGAATATGTTTATTATTACACTTTCTATCTGTTAGTTCTACTCCACTCAACATCAGTACAGGTTGCCTTGTTTTATAGTCACTGTAAGTCAAATGGCTTTTTATAAGTTGAATTAACTCTGTTGGTATAGCACGAGTTACAGATATAAATTCTCTGGAGGGAACAGGAAAACTGTGTACAGACATAAAACGTTCATAAGACAAAATATTACCAGCATTATCAAAAAGATCGAGGATATGGATGATACCTCTTTCAAACCATTTTGGCAAGAATAATGATTTGTTTCTTATAAGAATATTGCTATTGTTCCAGAGAAAAGCCTTGTGGGGTGAGAAATTGTGGACAAAAGCCAGCTTCCACGCTAGAAGGGTTTGTTGATGAAATTTTGATAGTTTGAATGGTAATCTATTAGGTAAATAATTACATTTTAAAAGAAAGGAAAGACCTCCAATTTTATTAAAGATGTGGTTTGGGATGAAGAACCAGATAGAGTCAGGGTTTCTGAGACACTTTCTCAACCAGTTAACCTTAAAGGTATTGACAGTGTCACTAAAATCTAGGACTTCAAGACCTCCTTCTGCCTTACTGTTGGAGAGTACACATTTCTTAAGTTTATGCGATTTATTTTTCCAGATGAAATCTAAGAAAATTTTATTGATTTGTGTGGTTGTTGGTTCACTTACAAATAGGGACAATGCTGGATATACGAAGCGAGACAAGCCTTCTGCTTTGGAGAGAAGAACTCTACCTAGGACAGACAAGTCCCTTTGAAGCCAAAGGTTAAAAATAGATTTGGTCTTTTTAAGTCTGTTTGAGAAATTTAAATGTTGCCTAGCTGTAAGATCTTTAGTTATGAATATTCCTAAATATTTGATAGAAGTCTTTACTGGGATATTTTCAATAGTAGAATCACTGAAATCATGCAAAGACAAAATTTCACATTTGGACATATTATGTCTTAGACCTGAGGCGTTAGAAAATTGGTTAATTAGAGTTATAGCATTAGAGAGTTGATTCTTGTCTTTTAGAAAAAGTGTAGTGTCATCTGCCAGTTGGGAGATTTTTAATTCTCTGCCAAAGATTGAGATACCCTCAAATTTCTCATTATTTACTATATTGATTGACAATAATTCAGTGACTAAAAGAAATAAAAAGGGAGATATAGGGCAGCCTTGTCGGACACCTCTGTTAATTTGAAATCTCTTAGACGTGTTCAAATTGATTATCACAGAGCTGTTAATGTCTTTATAGAACATACTGACTATATCAATAAAGTTATTTCCAAAACCGAAAACTTTGAGGGACTGAAAAAGAAAGTTGTGTTCAATCGTATCAAAGGCCTTGTAAAAGTCTAAGAACAAAATAAGAGCCTCGGTGTTAACTTCATTAGCATAGTCCAATAAATCTAAAATGAGTCTAATGTTATTGCTAATGTGTCGATTTTTCATAAAACCTGTTTGAGTTTCTGCAATAATCATATCTAGCCCTACTTTTAATCTGTTGGCATAGACTAAGGCCAGTATTTTATAATCAATTGTGAAAAACAGCTTCTGCCATATAACTCGGTGGGAGTGTGACGTATCCTTATGTGATTTGGTGGTCCAGGTGAGGGGTGCGTGCTGTACGTGCTGACGCCATTTGACACGTCAGACTCATAAGGGCTCGGAGAAAATCGCTCTGTTCCTTTCATCTGCGTTACTTTCGACCCTGCTCTCCCCTACTACATGCTACAGTCGTATACGCTTTAATGCTGCTGCGCAGCTACTGTCATCTGTTTTCATGGAGATTGCCTTGAAGACGCGGTTTTCCTTTACCCCCACTGCATGATAAATAAGGAGTGCAAAGGAAACACCTGCCCCTGTTGTGTGTATTCTCTTCATGTCTTAGATATTCTTCAGGTATAGGCATTAACTGTAGTAAAACACGATGTCGATATGACTGTACACAGGTCGTTTTCGGGTGATATAATATATGAATGATATTTCTACATAATATCCAGAAGCTGTTTCCAACGTAAATTCAACAGTGTGAGGGACTTAATTTACTGTTAAAGGGGAAAATAGTCTGTCATCTTACGAATCATTAACAATTCATTAAGAGACACTTACTAGAAATGTTCCTGAACAGACGGAGTCGGTTATTTCTCACCTTTTCCATCCACACAGACAAGTTGACACATTGAGATATTTATGGAACAAAAGAGCTCATTTGTTTCCAAGTGAAGAGAAAGTGAAGAGTTGTCTTGGTGTAAATATCAAGTAACACGTAGTAGTACATTAAATCAGTTTAGTATTTATTTATTATTATTATTTTTTTTTTAAATAATAAAATGCACTAATATATCCATGTCAGCATGTGAAAAAACATTGTTTTTGTGTAAATCAAACAATAGTGTCATTTATTGATGGTCCCTAAATCAGCCTCCAGCGCAGCGCGAGGTTCTGGGAGGGGAGCTGACCGTCCTCCTGCTGCCAACACTGGGTGAAACGGAGTGAAGAACCCCGCCGGGTGTCTCCGGACTGAATGTCTGATCAATATCCAACCTAAAACTGACTTCACCTCGGTATGCTCAGCCGTGTTGTGCTGCTCAGTCTCACTCTGACCTTTCCAGACATGTCGCCGCTCATATTCATTATTTGGTTATAATCAGAGAAGTAGCCTATAAAAGAGACCTGCATTAACACACCACCTGGTGCACTTAATGTTTCCCCTGCTGAAGCAGATTTATCATGAAAACGTTACATTTGTTGCATGTTTCATAATTGTTCTCAAACAGTAATCATACTTGTCTGATATCTGAAACAGAGGAACAGGATAATGCTCTTTCTGGATGGTGTGGGTGGCTCTTAAAAGAGCCTTTTGTTGGGACGTGTAGACTGAAGACTGCTCACTTCTTCTTGGGTGCTGCCTTCTTTGCTTTGGGCTTGGCGACCTTCTTTGCGGGGGCTTTCTTGGCTGCGACGGCCTTCTTCACCACTTTCTTAGGGCTCTTGGCTGCCTTCTTAGGGCTCTTTGTGGCCTTCTTGGGGCTCTTTGCTGCCTTCTTTGCTGCCGCGGGTTTCTTGGCCACCTTCTTGGGGGATTTCTTGGGGGTTGCTGCTTTCTTAGCTGCCGCCTTTGGCTTCTTAGCAGCTGCGGGCTTCTTGGCTTTAGCGGGAGCCTTCTTGACCGGCTTCGTGGCTTTGGGCTCAGCCACCTTCTTGTTCATCTTGAAGGAGCCGGATGCGCCGGTGCCCTTGGTTTGGACCAGAGTCCCCTTCACCACTAGACCCTTAACGGCGGTCTTGACGCGGGAGTTGTTCTTCTCCACATCGTAACCTCCGGCGGCCAGAGCCTTCTTGAGAGCGGCCAGAGACACGCCGCCGCGCTCCTTGGACGCGGCCACGGCCTTCACGATGAGGTCCCTGACGCTGGGGCCGGCCTTCTTCGGCTTGGCGGCCGCCTTCTTCTTGGTGGCTTTCGCCGGGGCGGCGGCCGGTGCTGCTGGTGCTTCTTCTGCCATTGTGTGATTTGTTCCTGCTCTCTCAACGCGAGTCTGACTGAACTGACTCTCAGAGTCCAGAGCTGCACTTAAACACACCATGAGAACCGTGGAGACTCAACTCAGCCGGTGTCTGCTGAGTGCAGGCTGAATGTCGTGTCACTTGTGTTTTCTCCTCGTCGATAAAACCCTCCAGACTAACTGTGGGAGAGGTTTTGAAGGCGGACAGTGAAGGAGCCGATAGCGGACTCGTGTCTCTTCATATTGAAGTCGTGTTGAGCTCTGATGATCTCTGCATTTTGTTCAGGGAGCCTCCAAACCTCACACTTTCACCGCCGTGCTCAGCGCTGCTCAGCGACTTTTCCACCTCATTTCTCTCCTAAAATGTTTAAAATGCATCAGAGATCCATCAGAAGATGATTTCTAGCTGCTCAACATGTGTGTTCAGAGATTAAAGATAAAAACAAGCATCTGTTTGTGGTAAGTTTTTAATAAAGTGAAGTTATTGTGGCGGCAGCAAACACACTGATCAGGGCTGAGGCTTCCCGTCAGTTAATCACCATGACTATAAACATGTGCTCTGCTGAGGACGACTGTTAATATAAATACACTGATAATAGTTCTACAGTTTAATCGGAGGCAGCATAGAATGTTTCTTGAAAATAAATAAATCAACCCATTCATAAATTATCATTGCTGAATATTAAAAACACAAAAACACAACATTTGTATTCTGCAGACGCTGACAGTGAGGATTCGGGTTCCTGGATTTTGGATTAAAATAAACTCTTTGACTTTATAAACCCAGTTTGAATAAAAATGATCCCGAGCTGCCTCGGGCCTACTGATGGAGCTGATTATGAAAATCATGGTGGGATTTTAAATAATTCAGTTTAGTCACTGACCTGTTGAATTAGATCAGGGTGCAGGAGGCAGAGCAACATAATTTTATTCGAATACCTTGTATTCAAATACAGTATTTTAACCAATGGACTTAGTTACATTCCATCACTATATATAGGAAAGAAATAAAGGATTTAATATAATGTTGACATGTAAACAACTGTACAAAACATAATGGTCAGTGAGTTTTGTGTGATCCAAAAAACATTAAAGGGGCACTATGTAGTTTTGGAGAAGAAATTCAAACTCAGAATTTTTATATTATATTTTATATAATAAAAATGAGGTAATAATACAAATTCAGAAATATATATATATATATATATATATATATATATATATATTTTTTTTTTCCCCCCATACCTGATTAAAACATGCTGTTCTCAGAGGAAAGGTCCCCAGAACAATGCTTGAAGCTGGAAAGGTGGATCTACACTAACATCAGTGTGTTTATTCAGTCATGAAAACAAAGTTTGTTTATTTTGTTTGTTGAGGCACAATAAAAAAAATAAATCAGTAAATGGAAATCTCAAAAAGTGCAACACACGTGCGTGTGTGTGTGTGTAAATTACATTCATATCAAAAGTCTAGTTGATTTACTTAAACACTCCTTTGTTAAATATGCTCTGTATCAGATAAATCAACCAATAAAACAATGTTGATGTTCTGCTACAAACACTGCACTCTCCTCCTGGTTCTACAGGCTCGGCCTGTCATTCAAATTTACGGTTTCTATTTTTGTCCTGCACAATTAATAGTATTTTACTATACATTTAAGTGTGAAATACTCCCGTTTCAAATTACGTCAAGCCCGTGTCCAATATGTCCATTCACAATGCAAATTGGAAATATGAGTAATATCAGAATGCTATTTTATAATAAAGGATAAGTGTGGAGAGTAGTGGTGGAGAATAAGAACTATGTTAATTGTGCATACAAAGTTTACAAGGCTTGTCAGATTGACCTGGCAGTTCTTCATGCAGATCAGTAATCTAAAATAACAGCTAGAAACTGTAACAGCTTCATCTTGGGCTGACCTAAATGAACTGAATCCGTTTTATACAACCCCTGGCAAAAATTATGGAATCACCACTCTTGGATGATGCTCATTCAATTGTTTAATTTTGTAGAAAAATAAGCAAATCATAGACATGCCACAAAACTATTTTTTTTTTTCAAATGCCAACCTTCTGGCTTTAAGAAACATTAGAAAAAGAAAGAAAGAAAATTGTTGTAGTCAGTCAAAATTGCTTTTTTTAGATCAAGCAGAGGAAAAAATATGCGATCACTCAATTCTGAGGAAAATATTATGGAATTATGGAAACCCTGTAATTTGAAGTGTTAAAACAAATACCTGCATCAGATTAAATCTGCTAATTAGTCTGCAGTTAAAAAAAGAGTGCCTTGGAGAGCTGTTGTACCAAGCGGATTGACATGAATCATGGCTCCAACAAGAGAGATGTCAGTTGAAACAAAGGAGAGGATTATAAAACGTATTCAAGAAGGTAAATAATCACAGAATGTTGCAAAAGATTTGGGTTGTTCCCAGTCAGCTGTGTCTACAATCTGGACCAAGTACAAAGAAAATGGGAAGGTTGTAAAAGGGAAGCATAAAGGAAGACATCAAAGCGTCAAGATAGAAAACTGAAAGCAATATGTCTTGAAAACAGAAAATGCACAACAAAACAAATGAGGAACAATTGGGCGGAAACTGGAGCCAATGTCTGTGACCGAACTATAAGAAATCGCCTAAAGGAAATGGGATTTACATACAGAAAAGCCAAACGAAAGCTCTCATTAACACCTAAACAGCAAAAAACAAGGTTACAGTGGGCTAAAGAAAAGCAATCATGGAGTGTGGATGACTGGATGAAAGTGATATTCAGTGATGAATCTCGAATCTGCATTGGGCAAGGTGATGACGCTGGAGCTTTTGTTTGGTGCCGTTCCAATGAAATTTATGAAGATGACTGCCTGAAGAAAACATGCAAATTTCCACAGTCATTGATGATATGGGGCTTCATGTCAGGTAAAGGCACAGGGGAGATGACATCTCATCATTACATCTTCAATAAATGCACAAGTTTACATTGAAATTTTGGACACTTTTCTTATTCCATCAATTGAAAGGATGTTTGGTGAAGATGACATCATTTTTCAAGATAACAATGCATCTTGCCATAGGGCAAAAGACGTGAAAACTTTCCTTCAAGAAAGACATATAATGTCAATGGCATGGCCTGCGAATAGTCCGGATCTCAATCCAACTGAAAATCTACTGTGGAAATTGAAGAAAATGGTCCATGACAAGGCTCCAACCTGCAAAGCTGATCAGGTAACAGCAATAGGAGAAAGTTGGAGCCGGATTGATGAAGACTACAGTTTTTCAAAAGTTAAGTCGATGCGTCAGAGAATTCAAGCTGTTATAAAAGGCAGAGCTGGTGCAACAAAGCACTAATGGTGTAGTGTTTTTTCCTCAGAATTGAGTGATTCCATATTTTTTTCCTCTGCTCGATCTAAAAAAAGCAATTGTGACTGACTACAACAATTTTATTTTTACTCAATCATTTTCAGGATTTTAAAATCCTGAAAAATATTGAATGTTTGGTAGTTTTGAATAAGTGGGAAGTTGTTTAAGTGATTTATGAAAAAAAAAGGTAGAAAAAAATATTGATGTATGATTTTATCGCAGTTTTTCTGTGTGTACATTTTTGCCACCAAGTTGTCCAGAGGGTGCAAATGCATAGAGTATAAAAGACATGAGAGTAAAAGACATTGGATTTCAAAAATTTTACTAAAAAGAAAAGTTTTTGCAAAAATTCATGCCATAAGCTGCAACACAGCCAAAATGATCAACAAATGAGGACACTTAAGAGCCGCTGTGTTGTTGGGTAACAGCAGATTTACTGTTGATCAAGTTCAGTATACAGTCTGACAGCGTCACCCTGTGGTCAACAAATGCACTGCAGCTGTGATTTTCAATGAACGACTACAGGGATTGTTCAACACCATGAATCTCGTCAAGGGGGAAGTTGAGGCAGCGATTTAGGATCTGAATTAGAGATCAGTGAGCTCACCAGCAGAAGGCTTCGTTGATCTACGTAACTCAAAGCCACTAGAACTGCCTAGATTTGATAAAGCAGTTTGACTGTAGCATTAGTTACAGTTTGCCGTTTACAGTCCAGACATAGGCCTACACTTAATGAAACAAGTAATGTTAACTTTGTTTAGTGGGTTTTAACTAAACAGGAAAAGCGCTCTTGTTGGAAGTGGTGGGTGGCTCTTAAAAGAGCCGTTGGGTTGTTGTTGGTTAACAGCGAGTTTACTTAGAGCTGGTGTACTTGGTCACAGCCTTGGTGCCCTCGGACACGGCGTGCTTGGCCAGCTCACCGGGCAGCAGCAGGCGGACGGCGGTCTGGATCTCCCTGGAGGTGATGGTGGAGCGTTTATTGTAGTGAGCCAGACGAGAGGCCTCACCGGCGATGCGCTCAAAGATGTCGCTCACGAAGGAGTTCATGATGCCCATGGCCTTGGAGGAGATCCCGGTGTCGGGGTGGACCTGCTTCAAGACCTTGTACACGTAGATAGCATAGCTCTCCTTCCTGGACTTTCTCCTCTTCTTGCCGGTCTTGGTCGCTTTGGACACGGCTTTCTTGGAGCCCTTCTTGGGCGCTTTCACGGTCTCAGGCATGATTGGCTCGATTACTCTTGCGGGTAACGGATAACTGCCAAGAGGTCGGAGCGCGGTATATAAGGGCGCCTGATGTAAATGTGACTCGGCCGTTACTCGCAGAGGATTGGCTGAGTGTTTGGATGAGACTGAGCATGCGTCAGCATATCGATCACGTAATCTAAAGACTCATCTCATCTGACCTAAAATTACAAGTCCTGACTTTATTCTTTCTCTTTTATTTAGAGGCAGAATCAGTGGGTTTTGTCGTTGCAAAATTTACAGTTAATAGCCTACAAATAAAGTTAGACTCACTTATGGTAAACTACAGAACAGACCTTGAGACTCATAATGTGACCTTTTGATTCATTGTAGTTTCATTTTAGTTTGAGTTGAAACAGTAAATGTGTGAACGATAATTATAAACTTGAGCTTCTCAGTCAGTTCAGATGTAACACTTTCCACAGTCTTGTGAAACGAGCCAGTTAAATATGTCAGGGAGGTTTTGGCACAAACAAACAAAAGTACAGAAGATATTTGAAAATAACACAGGCAGTCATTTAACTTTATTATAGATATTTTTCCAAAGGAGTCAACATTAAATAAGTAGCTCGCTAGTACTGAAGTATCAATACAACAATATCAATCTAGATTAGATCTAGTATAGAGTAACTATTATTTTATAGCTGTGTTGAACACAACTCTCTAAACAGCCTCCATGTGTTCACTACATTAATGAGACCATTTCCTTTTAATGTAAAGTGATAGTTGTGGTGGGACACTACTGATGATGTGACCATTGATGCTGCCATTGTACACTTTTCATCTGCTCCAGAGTCTGTATCACAGTAACAAATACACAAAAAAACACATTTATCACTGCCGTGTTTCTATTATCTATTTGTTGTTTGCAGCAGCTTATGTGGGAGTTTCCATATTTTTTGTGTTTAAGCAATACAGGCATAGGCATCTTACAGAAGGTGTTTATTAATTTCACAGCGTCACTTGTCTGGCAAAAACACATGAAATATGTCAATGCATAAAGCCCACTATATGTAAGATAAGACAATTAAACTGTCAACAGGGAAACCTACTATACAGCTCCAACCAGATTAGCTAATGATCACCATAGGGCGGAGGATGTAAATAAAAAACATGAATGCTATCTACAACGCTGACAACTTCTATGGACTTTATGGAAGTAAACCACACTGAAATGCTGTAGGACTATTAGAACTGATAATATGGTCACTGCTTCCCCCTCAGGTCCAGAAGCAACACGATTGAGGGCCACTTTGATAAGAGTAATGGCTACTACGTGTCAGTCATTGAAAAGTTGTCGGTCCAAGTGATTTAGGAACAAAGATGTAACACAATTAATAGCAAACATTTTCTTGGTATAGAGTAAAAGTGGAAGGAACAAGAGCTTTCAGTGGTATTGTGTGTGGCCCTTAAAAGGACCTTTGGTTTTGATGAAGAGTTTGACGTGTTTAACCTCCGAAGCCGTACAGGGTGCGGCCCTGCCTCTTCAGAGCGTACACCACATCCATGGCGGTCACGGTCTTCCTCTTAGCATGCTCGGTGTAGGTGACGGCATCACGGATCACGTTCTCCAGGAACACCTTGAGCACACCGCGGGTCTCCTCGTAGATCAGACCGGAGATACGCTTCACTCCACCGCGGCGAGCCAGACGGCGGATGGCGGGCTTGGTAATTCCCTGGATGTTATCACGGAGAACTTTGCGATGACGCTTGGCGCCTCCTTTCCCGAGTCCTTTGCCTCCCTTTCCTCTGCCGCTCATTGTTGCTCGTCAGATGTAACAAACCGAATGATTTTCCTCCAGAAGTCTCTGTTATTTACGTCCTCTCTGAGGACGTAATTGAGGAGGGTAAGGTCTCTTCTTCTTTGGCCTGTCATGAGGGCTGATGATGAACTCCTTGGCACATTAGCGCCACCTACTGAAGAAAAGCATGAATCACCTGCTGTGAATGATGGACCATTTCACCACGTGTCACCTGTAGGAGTGTAGCTACACCGGCCAAATTAAATAATGGCCATGATTCATACAGATGTCTTTTGGAGATGTTTTTGCTCTCTCTGTCTGTTTCAGCAGACACCGTGAAAACATGTGCGCCTCTTGGACCACATGTAGAGTATCGTTACTCTGGAGTCTATGTTCATCATCCTCAGCCATGTTGTTCTGACCCACAATGCTGCTGACATGACCTCAACATATGACATCAAATTTCCCACAATGCCATCAACTAAACTGCAATCACCTTACATTCTGCAGTAAGATCTTACATAAAGTGTAATCTATCTTAAACAAACATGCAAGTACCCTTTAGACACATATCTTATCAACCTTTTAATGACTTTATGTACTTTGATGATTATGCACTTGAGACAGAAACATACACAATAAACAAATCAATGAAACCGTCTCTATTGGTGTCGGTTCAGCACCTTGGACAGTGACACGGGCCTCTCAGGCGAAGAGAACAGAAGCTCCACCTGCGCTCACCTGGGCGAGCTGAGACATGCACATATCTTTTTCTTCTTCAGTTTTATTTCTTTCAGATTAAGCACTTAGCGGACCGAGCCACTTTACGTTTGTCAAAAAAGTTCTAGGCCTTTCTGGTTAAATGCATTTGAGATGTGTAAATAATCATTTTATCAGTGTATTTAGTGTCCATGTAATTACAGTAGCAACAGAATCATAATGATTTTAATTGGGTTAAATACATATTTTCCATATAACCACAGCTGCTGTGACATGTATTAAATTCAGTGTATAAACAGTCAGAGTGATCGGCGGCTGGTAGAAATGGGAAACGAGTGTTTAAGGTTTATAAACAGGTAACAGATGACGGAGCTGTCCATGGTGCTGGTGCACACTGACAGATGGCACTCATTCCCCTGAGAATGCATTTATTTGCTTTATGTATATTTTGATTTGTTGGTACATTGCACACATATCAGAAGAAATGTGTTTCAAGATGATAATGGGTCATTCCAGACCAACTCACCCAGGGCCTCCCAGTTCATGTCACGGATTTTCTTGAAAAAAACAAAACAAAAACATGTTGCAACTTCTATTAAATTCACAAGACCTAAGTTATGATGTTATATCTCAACTAGTTTTTCACTTTCCCTCAACCAAAATGTGGTTCTGTGTAGTATTAGACTTCCAGGATCTGTCTGATACCTACTGAGCCTGTTTTTCATTGTGTTCTGGAAATGTGTTACAGCCTTAATGGCTTGGTTTGTTTCAGACTTGATGATGTCATCTTGTCATCTGTGTCTGGAGATAATAATTATCTTAATTCCTTAGCTCAAAACACACATATACTATTTGACAATTTCAGAGTCTCTCAGCTAATTTTTAACATCAAGTTGCATTGAAACCAAAAAAAAATCCCACCTGAAACAGGCTTGAGTGGATAACTGCAAAATGGATAAAAAAAACAAAAACAAAACAAAGCAGAATTATTTTAAAGTGCATTTATACTTGGTTTCATTATTAAGTAGGTAGTGAGATCATGGAGCCCTGCTCAGTTTTCAAATCATACAAGAAGCCATCCGTCATGAAACAGCCCGGAGAAGTTCATTTTTGCTGTAAGTTCAGCTGAATTGTTGACATCAGAAATGAATTTGGAGCGCTTATAATTGTGAAATATATGTGTATTGAGTGTGTCCAGATGCATAAAACAAGATGACATCATCTAGTCTGAAACAAACCAAACCATTTCAAGCTGTTACTTCAAGATTTCCAGAACCTAATGAAAAACAGACTCAATAGGTATCAGAGAGATACAAAACTTTGAAGTCAACACAATACAAAATATCTACTGAGATTACAGACAGTGTAAAGTGCAAAGAATTAGTTTAATAAAAAATATATAGTGATGGAGTAGTATAACATCTTTTATATTTTTTATATACATAAACAATGAATAGCCTATCAATTCTTTCACATACTGACGTTTAAAGAACATTTTAATATTTTTTTGGGGGAAATTCTACAGTCAAATTAACCCATGAAGTGTTTACATATTGCTCTGAAGCTGTGTGGCACTCAGTTTTTCATGTAGGACCAAAAAAACTTCTGGATGTGACAGAACTACGCCAATACTACACAAAACCCCGAAAGTGAAAAGAAGTGGAGAGATATGAAGTTTTGAAAATGGCAAATTCTTCTTCTTCTTCTTCTTCTTCTTCAAAAAAAGACTTCCTGTCATTAACTTGATTACTGTAAACATTTAGTAACAACTAATTAAATGAATGAATGTTGCCAAGTTTCCTGAGGGTTTCATGGATGCTCAAGACACATTTGAACCCAATCCAGTAAAAAAAAAAAAAAAAAAAAATCAATAAATAAGCGATTGGTGACATTTAGAATACACATTCACAGAATCACTAAGATGCTGAAATTGAGCTCTGAGGGCCAAACTTAAAAAAATTATAACTTCAAAAGTATTTGGAGAACTTTTTAAAAATATCCATGACGTGACCTGGGAAAAGTTTTGGGGGAGTTGGCATGACCTCATGTAAAACATCCCTTTTCATTTCACTGGCTCTTAAAATCAACTCAACATATGTCTCTTTTTAATCTTAAGAGAATGTATTATCTTACATTATATTTTATTTGCACACTGAATCAGACTGGTAACAACAGGTCCAAAGTGATTAAACAAAATTCATTTTATCTTATATTGTACATTTGTAATTCAACCATTAAAATGTCCACTAGTTAAAGTATTTAGCTCAACGCATAAACTCAATGACCATTATGTTGGTTTTCTACACTGTAAAAAACACTTCAACATTATACTGAAGCCTTTGTTTCTTTCTAAATATATTGTAAGTGAAGTAGTGTGACTAAGTTGAATACTTTTACATTATTTGAGTATTTCAGGGATTATTTGTTTTGCTATATTACACTCCACTACATTTTGAAAGCAAGTTTTGTATGTTTTGCTTGACAACATTAAATTTATAACTTTATTCAGTAGTTACTTTACAGATTGAATGCTGCACTTGAGCCATAGTAGCACATTTTAAATGTATCTATTTTATTGTCAGTCAGAAAAAATAAAAAGAACACTGATTTCAATAATTGGCCATAGTCTGCAACAGTACATGTAAATATATTTATATTGCCTTTTAAAATCAACTCAACTTGTGTAAAATTGTATGTATTTTATTACTTTGTACTGCTGCCACCAGTAAGGCACACTTTCTGATCAATATTTTAATTTTAGCTCTGTAGAGTCCAAATTCTCACTTTCAGCAACAGCAGAATATAAATGTTGTGTGAAACAATGTTTTATAGTTTTTAATGTTCAGAAATGATCAAATGAACAAATTATTTTCAGGACACATTCTATGATGCCTCCGATTAAACTGTACAACTATTATCAGTGTATTTATATTAACAGTCGTCCTCAGCAGAGGACATGTTTATAGTCATGGTGATTAACTGACGGGAAGCCTCAGCCCTGATCAGTGTGTTTGCTGCTGTCACAATAACTTCAGGTTATTAAAAACTTACCACAAACAGATGCTTGTTTTTATCTCTAATCTCTGAACAAACATGTTGAGCAGCTAGAAATCATATTTTGATGGATCTCTGATGCATTTTAAACATTTTAGGAGAGAAATGAGGTGGAAAAGTCGCTGAGCAGCGCTGAGCACGGCGGTGAAAGTGTGAGGTTTGGAGGCTCCCTGAACAAAATGCAGAGATCATCAGAGCTCAACACGACTTCAATATGAAGAGACACGAGTCCGCTATCGTCTCCTTCACTGTCAGCCTCCAAAACCTCTCCCACAGTTAGTCTGGAGGGTTTTATCGATGAAGAGAAAACACAAGTGACACGACATTCAGCCCGCACTCAGCAGACACCGGCTGAGTTGAGTCTCCACGGTTCTCATGGTGTGTTTAAGTGCAGCTCTGGACTCTGAGAGTCAGTTCAGTCAGACTCGCGTTGAGAGAGCAGGAACAAATCACACAATGGCAGAAGAAGCACCAGCAGCACCGGCCGCCGCCGCCCCGGCGAAAGCCACCAAGAAGAAGGCGGCCGCCAAGCCGAAGAAGGCCGGCCCCAGCGTCAGGGACCTCATCGTGAAGGCCGTGGCCGCGTCCAAGGAGCGCGGCGGCGTGTCTCTGGCCGCTCTCAAGAAGGCTCTGGCCGCCGGAGGTTACGATGTGGAGAAGAACAACTCCCGCGTCAAGACCGCCGTCAAGGGTCTGGTGGTGAAGGGGACTCTGGTCCAGACCAAGGGCACCGGAGCATCCGGCTCCTTCAAGATGAACAAGAAGGTGGCTGAGCCCAAAGCCACGAAGCCGGTCAAGAAGGCTCCCGCTAAAGCCAAGAAGCCCGCCGCTGCTAAGAAGCCCAAGGCGGCAGCTAAGAAAGCAGCAACCCCCAAGAAATCCCCCAAGAAGGTGGCCAAGAAACCCGCGGCAGCAAAGAAAGCGACCAAGAGCCCCAAGAAGGCCACAAAGAGCCCGAAGAAGGCCGCCAAGAGCCCCAAGAAAGTGGTGAAGAAGGCCGTCGCAGCCAAGAAAGCCCCCGCAAAGAAGGTCGCCAAGCCCAAAGCAAAGAAGGCAGCACCCAAGAAGAAGTGAGCAGTCTTCAATCTACACGTCCCAACAAAAGGCTCTTTTAAGAGCCACCCACACCATCCAGAAAGAGCATCATCCTGTTCCTCTTTTCTTAATTATTATTATTAGTAGTGTTTTTATCATCATCAATAGGTATAGATTGGAGTTGTATTGGGCCATAACAATTAAATTATTTAATCGAGATTAAACATCATTTAATGTTAATAAATTGGGTTTTGAAACTAGGGAAATATTGAGTTACGGAACAATGCAGGATCCCATACTTAACTTCAGTTCCAGTCCAACCTGAAAGTGAACTGTGTGGAAGTTCAGGATGACTGAGCAGCCAATCAAGAGACATTTCACCGCATTCATTCACAATTATGACAACTTTGAGGTTGAGAAGCAGATTGTGTCAGAAACAGCTTGTGTTGGAGTGCTCACCAAGGCAACATATTTAGTACCAGTTACCAAGTAGCTTGCAGATAAGAAGAAATCAAAGATATCTTGCACATTTTTCAGCCGTACAGATATTTAAAATGTAGTTTGATTGGTACGTATGATTGTTTTAAAAAAGAAGCCTACTCTAACTGATAATATTACATATTGATAAACAGACTGTTAGACGATCCACAACTATTAATCTTAATCGAGGTCATTCATTCATAAATGATTATTGTACTGTGCTTGATATAATCGTGTATCAGCAACATGAGAAACATGGCTCTTTATCAGCAAAGTGTGTGGCTCTTAAAAGAGCCTTTGATTGTTGATCTGTTCCGGGTCTTTACTTCTTGGCGGCCTTCTCGGTCTTCTTGGGCAGCAGGACAGCCTGGATGTTGGGCAGCACGCCGCCCTGAGCGATGGTCACTCCGCCCAGCAGCTTGTTGAGCTCCTCGTCGTTGCGGACGGCCAGCTGAAGGTGGCGGGGGATGATCCTGGTCTTCTTGTTGTCGCGGGCAGCGTTTCCAGCCAGCTCCAGGATCTCAGCGGTCAGGTACTCCAGCACAGCCGCCAGGTAGACGGGGGCGCCGGCACCAACACGCTGGGCATAGTTGCCTTTGCGCAGCAGCCTGTGGACACGGCCGACTGGGAACTGGAGCCCGGCACGGGAGGAGCGGGTCTTTGCCTTTGCTCTGGCCTTTCCGCCGGTTTTGCCTCTTCCACTCATGTTTGTGTGTTTTCTAGAGTCGGTACTCAGAGAAACTGTGTCACTCACAGTCACCACCCTCCTTTATATGTGTGCGGAGCGCGCGGGAGAGTTCCTGTCAGACCAACCAGAAAAGAGGCTTCAGCAGAGGGCTGCCGGATCAACTCTGGCGGACTTTTTGAACACACTTCTCTCCAATAAGCAGCGGAGACTCGGCGGTGGGTCGCTCTTCTAGGCGGTGCTAAGCTCCACGTGGAGCCCCTAACCAATCAGGGAGCGGAGGATGAAGCAGCGTCACTGATCACAGCCGGTCTCACAGCTTAAAAGCAGCGTGTCTCCGCTCTTTTCACTACTCTTTTCCTTTTTAGAGAAAGAAGACGCGATGGCAAGAACCAAGCAGACCGCTCGTAAATCCACCGGTGGCAAAGCCCCCAGAAAGCAGCTGGCCACCAAGGCTGCCCGTAAGAGCGCCCCGGCCACCGGCGGCGTCAAGAAGCCTCACCGTTACAGGCCCGGTACCGTGGCTCTGAGAGAGATCCGTCGTTATCAGAAATCCACCGAGCTGCTCATCCGCAAGCTGCCCTTCCAGCGCCTGGTCAGGGAGATCGCTCAGGACTTCAAGACCGACCTGCGCTTCCAGAGCTCCGCCGTCATGGCTCTGCAGGAGTCCAGCGAGGCTTACCTGGTCGGCCTGTTCGAGGACACCAACCTGTGCGCCATCCACGCCAAGAGGGTCACCATCATGCCCAAAGACATCCAGCTGGCCCGCCGCATCCGTGGAGAGAGAGCTTAAACTGACCTGAGACCCGCTCAACTAACAACACAAAGGCTCTTTTAAGAGCCACCTCACTCTCACTTAAAGTGCTACTTCCTCTGGTGTACTCAATGATTATTTGTATTAATGCTATAATATACAGTGCTATCGCTAAATCATACAGCTGGGGAGTCAGAATACAGGGGAGCTGTTCTGCAATACACTTCACAAATCATCAACATTCAGGGTGTTGGGTCCTACAAAATATTGAACCCTTTCAGATGAATAAACAAGGATGTTACAATTTTTCCACAAGTGAATGAGCAAGCAGAGGAAAATAAGGTTGCCAGAACATAGTTTGAAGCTAGAAAGGTGGCAGGGTCCGCCAAATATAAACAAAGTAAAACAATAGGACACTGTTGTCCTTTTAACGTCAGTTTGTTTATTCAGACATGAAAACTGAGTTTATTTAGTTTGTGTAGGCACAAAAAAAAGAGTCAATGAAGATCTTTCTGATCTGATTAAACTCTCTTCTCCAATACTAGTTGGTGCACCTTTAATCGTATTTAAATTAAAAATGTATATTACCTTCAAAAAGGCAAGTGATTTATAATTTATTTCTATAAACGTGTTGATGAAAACATAAAGATGTAATGAGATTACAGACATATTCAGTAAAATTAGGATTACTTAAAGGACTACATATTTAAAATAAAGAATTATATAGGCGACTAGTCTGTAAACATGAGCTTCACACAACATCACTCTGGTCTTAAGTGAAACCAAACAGTTATTAAAAGTTATTAAGATTAAATATTATAAAATTATATTATGATTGTCATCTTATTGACATTTATTTTCTTTCGACTTTATTCACACATATTTGGTATTGATGTTATCCAAAAGTAACAAAGTAATGAAGTTACGTTGCCCTTCTATTGTGATACTCGGATTACATTGCTGACTACATTTATAACATGTAATCAGTAATGAATATCAAATGATATTAATATTTTCAAGCCTACATGTTCTGAGCCACATGTCCAATTCTACTTATTATAGTAGTCGTGGGAATAGTATAAGAACTACACTCTACATGACAGAAAAAAATAGTTTACAGTAGGATAGTAGTGATGTAAGATACTGACTGTAACATACGAAGTGTGACATGCAGTTTATACAGATTGTACACAGGACTCAGTTGAAGTAGTATTCTCATTAACATTGCATTTCTCTAACTTTTGTTTTCTGTTTTCTGTTCCTGCAACCTGCAAGCTGTGTCGCTCTCTCACTGTCTACTCTCTATAGCTTCCTCCTCTTCCTCTCTTCTCATTTAGGCAGCCTTCTGATGGACTACAGGGCCTTGGGAACATCTACCTCCTCTACCGTCATAACCTGGGCTCTGGTGGATAATTGCTCTCATGTTTACCATTTCCTAATATCTGTTAAATTCAAGTCTGTTCACTCTGTTTTTTTTTTTTTTTATGCTAATTATCTTGTAAGGCCTGCCCTCTTCCAGGTCACCATGGTGGAGAGGAGGTCATGTGGCAATGCCTCCGCCTGCTCAGTCATCCTCCTGTATCCACACACTTTACATATATTATATAAAGTGTGTTAATGCAAATTGCAAAGTTGTTCTTTTCTGTACATGCGACAACTGTTGCATGTATGTCCATCCTGGGAGAGGGACCCCCCCAATGTGATTGTGGGCTGTACAGACAAAATTGATTTGATCAAGTTCAGTATAGTCTGACAGCATCACCCTGTGGTCAACAAATGCACTGCAGCTGTGATTGTGAATAAATGACTAAAGGGACTTTCCAGCACCATGAACCTCTGAGGGGGTGTAGAAGTTGAGGCTGAGCTTCAAAATCTAAGTTAGATAAATGATATCGGGACCAGCAGAAAGCTTCATTTATCTACGTAACCCCAAAGCCAAAATCTAAAACATGCATTTTAACTGTGATCAGTGGGTTTTAACTTAACAGGAAATGTGCTCTTGTTGGTAGTAGTGGGTGGCTCTTAAAAGAGCCGTTGGGTTGTTGGGTAACAGCGGGTTTACTTGGAGCTGGTGTACTTGGTCACAGCCTTTGTCCCCTCGGACACGGCGTGCTTGGCCAGCTCACCGGGCAGCAGCAGGCGGACGGCGGTCTGGATCTCCCTGGAGGTGATGGTGGAGCGCTTGTTGTAGTGAGCCAGACGAGAAGACTCACCGGCGATGCGCTCAAAGATGTCGCTCACGAAGGAGTTCATGATGCCCATGGCCTTAGAGGAGATCCCGGTGTCGGGGTGGACCTGCTTCAGCACCTTGTACACGTAGATGGCATAGCTCTCCCTCCTGGACTTTCTCCTCTTCTTGCCGGTCTTGGTCGCTTTAGACACGGCTTTCTTGGAGCCCTTCTTGGGCGCTTTCACGGTCTCAGGCATGATTTCTCAGTCAACGATCAGTTGCGAGTGATACACTGCTTCGGTCAGTACGCCCTAAATTATGCGCCGATGCAAATGTGACTGTGTCGTTGCTCGCAAACGATTGGTGGGTTGTTTCGGCCCAGACTGAGCATGCGCCAGAACAAAGTAACGGTCTGAAACATGAAGAGACTATTGATCATGAATCCGGTGAATGTATTTCTAACATCGTCACAGAGTCTTCTAACCACACTGATAAAAAAAATAAAGAATAGACCATTGACAATGAAAAACATGTTTTTAAATAAATGTATCAGCTTTTCAATGGTGGTCCTTAGGTCTACTTTATTTTCTAAAGGCAGTAGCATGTAGGATTTAGTGACACTAAACTACCCTGAGCCCTCTGCATAGTGTGACATTTTGATTCATTGTAGTTTCATTCTTTAATTTAAGTGGAAACAGTGAATGCTTGAAAGCAGCTGATGAAGATGAGCCTCTCTGTATCATAATACTGATATAAAAACTGTGTATTACATCATATTATAATGACTGTAATGAACTTGTTGAAATGAAAACGAAAGGTTGTGAGTCAAGACGTCTCCTTCCTGCATCTGTGACAGGGAGGTTTGCAGAGGACACCAAACTCCAATGTAAATATGTTATGAGGAAAATGTGAAGAAACTAATATAAGAAATAGGTTTTTTAAAAAATCCACACAAACAGCTCCTTAATTCGGCACATGTGCAACACTTATTTACTCTACCCATCGTGGGGGAGTGGCAAGAGGGTGGAGAAGCAGGAATGAGGGCGTGAGTGAACCAAGGCAGGGAGTAATCCAAGTAGCCTAATCCACGCCCACTCAGCAAGAATAAATAGTGGTATCGGACTAAATGTGGTACCTCGATGTCAGAGATGGCTGTGATCAACTCGCAAACCAGTGAGCTCATCAGGAGTCTGCGGATGAGAGGTTGGACGACTCAAGCTATCGCCAAACATCTGAAGATGATTGGAGTTACACCTTCCTTGCGCACTATCCGACGTCATTGTCGGCATGCTGTTGTTGAGAAGAAGAACCATACGCCGAGTAAACTGACAAGGTATTGTTTGTTTTTGTTCTTTAAACGTGTAAACTCTGCACATGGTTTTGCAATACAAATAAATTATTATGTAGCCCACAATTGTACTATGTATTGAAACAATGTCTCTCTACCAGTCAGGTGATGGAAATAATAGACTCCATCCTGAAAATGGACGACGAGTTACCTGCAAGAAAAGTGAAAGTGCTTCTCCTAAGAAGGCACAATATAAACATCAGTTTATGCTCAGTGAGAAAAGCAGTTCGTCATCTTGGCTGGAAGTTTGGGAAGCCCAGGTACTGTAACACATCTCATTTTACAACATTTAGGCTATAGTTACCACTGTGATAATCTGGCACTAAATGTAGACTTACAGTAACATTTTGATATACTTATTCTGGTTACAGATTCGTTCCAATGACTCGGGATAAAAACAAAGAGGCACGTGCCTCTTCATCTGTGCAGTCAAGCACAGCTAAGCGTCTCTTCAAAAAAAAGGAGGTAAGTGCTATTGTGCAACCTATACAGTACAAGTGTTTAATTCTCTATATGGTAGGCACCCTTGCTTATCTAAACCATGACTCATGACTTATCTCTATTTCAAATTACAGGCATTTGTTGTTAAGGTGGTTCAGCCCAATGTCGAGCGGTGCGACGACGAATAGGACATGGTGGTACATTTGAGAAACCTTCTAGCCCGGACAGAGGCGGAGCTTGCCGCAGCAGAGAACCAACAAGAAGCACTGCTTGCTGAGAACGAGACCCTGCTTGCCAATATTGCAAGCCTGAAAGCTGACCTGGGGGCCATGAAAGCGGAGAACCAACACCTCAGAGAGGAGAACCAAAGACTCAAAGAGATCAGCCACTCAGAGTGCCAGAGAGGGGGACAAGCTCTTATGGAAGAGGTGATAGCTGGGTCCGAAGAACTGCAAGCTGCTTTTGAACAGGGAACCCGGAAAGTCCCTGCTACGCCTGTGAGACCGATCCCCAGCAGCACTTCAACTCCTGAATCGGCTTTTTCACAAGCGGAGATGTCTCCATTGGCCCTGTCCTTCACCTTCAACAACAGCATCCAAATTCGCCGTCAACATCCTGACGTGAGCTTGCGCGATGTTGGACCACAAGACCACGCTAGGATCCGACAACAGAGCCACGGCCAAGTGGGAAGGTACGGGTGCCTGCTGTTCAAGAGTATCATCTCAGACGAAAACTACAAAGCCTGGCGCAAAACCACCAACTGGGATGGATCAAGGGGCAAGCAAGGACTCCCACAAAACATCAAAAACTTTGTCATCGAAACCCTGAAGAGACAATTTCCAGGGATGGAGATGAAGGACTTGAAAGACTGCATAGACAAAATCAATGAGTTCCTGCGAACACCACGCAAATCCTCTAGTGGACTCAGTCACTATGCTTTAAATAGCCTAGCCTACAGTATATCCTGCACTGCACTGACCTGTTGAATTTCTTTAATAAAATAATTTCATTTGAAGCACGTTCCACATTTTTTTTTTTTAAAGATTGAAAAACATTTATATATAAATATTTCTTTTTTGAATGTTAACCTGCTTCGAAAGCTGCACATAACATGACGCGGCGTAGTTCTTTCTATAAGCCTTGTAGTTGCCGTGTGACTGATAAAATAGTAGTGTGTGTATGTATATGTATATGTATGTGTGTATGTGTGTGTGTGTGTATATATATATATATATATATATATATATATATATGTGTGTTAGAAAACCTACAAGCCTGTTGTAGAAAATATAAGGAATAGAAAGCACAAATATTTGTGTTAAATTCTGACAGGACAACTGTAGCGTACCGAATATCAATAGATGATAACCAGAAAAGAAACGTTCTATTGATCTGATTCACCGGCTTTCTTTCTGCTTGTAATGGTTGTTTATGTTCCACCTTCTCGGGTCTATTAAAAGCAATGAGCTTAATAGACACATTAGCACCTCCATTAATCTCTGACCAAATACTGTATGTGTGCTTGTGCATATGTATGTTGATACTTCACTTAAGTAGGCTACAGTAGCCTTCTCATTGTCAGGCAAAAGCACTGCCCCCTACAATACTTTACAGCTGTTCAACTTCAATTCTTTGAATAACGTGAAAATCGGTTCTTAATAGCTCTCCTCTCACACACACAGTTTCAATTCACAGAATTGTTGTCCTAAAAACACAGCATCCCTATTTCGTTGAGTAAAAATCCTCTCTGAATTATGGAGCTGATAAGAATCATTTCTTAAATGCTTGTATGGACGTTGAAACTTCTGTAGGCTGTGCGTTATTGTTTCTGCCTTACGCTTATTAGCCGTGGCTGCAGCGAGCGAGGAAAACCACAACCTCAGATGTCTTTAGGGTCTTTGACGTGTGCACAAAAAAAGACCACAGTTAAACATAAAAGCAAAACGAAAACAGATAAACATAAAATGGGAATATCACAGATAAATACAAAACACAAAGAATAAGACCTTAAAAGACATTTAAAAGGCTTCACAGTGAGTTGTTGATGATGTCGATGGCGGATGAGATGAATGATTTTTTTCACTAAGTTTGTCCTTGCAAGAGGGACCCTGTAGCGACAGGCTGAAGGAAGGAGTTGGACTGAGGTGTGGAGTGGGTGAGGTATTACTAGCTACATTCTTGTATTAAAGCAACAACGAACAGAAACATAAATCAGGTAACTCTGTCCATTCCCCGTTCATGGTCACTGCTCCCTGCTGCTGCATGTTGTCGTCCTCCTGCTCACAGATGCCACCTGGTGGTTGTTTGGGCACATTGCCGCTTCTCATGAAAACACAATTGATCCTCCACTAAAAAGGCGCGTGATTCTCGCGTGAACTCGGCCACGAAGTAGTACCTACTGTAGGTAAAAATGCCTGTAATTCTTGTGCGTTACACCATGATGGGCAGGAGCAGGTGTGTACCTGTACAAAGACGCACCTTTTCGTCACTGCACTGTATATTATGCAGGATTTGTCTGTTGCCGTTTGTAAAATCAGAAAAACAAATAGAAAAATAGTCTTGCAAAAAGGGCACTCGTCTAGTCAGAGGCCTTTGGTGAATAAAAGTTTGATCTTCAGAATAATTCAGCTTTAATCTTTCTGTTATGGAGGATAAACAAGGCCTCCCAGCTGCGGGAGTTCATTTGTTTAAAATACACAACTTGTTTAATGAGTTAGAGACAAAGTTTTCACCGGTCTGTATTTTATTTATTTGACACATCTCGTATTTTTGCAACAATTCAATTTTTTACAGTTATAAAGGAAACACAGGTATCTAGGACTTCAACATTTCAACAGTCCTTTAATGGATGTATCTGGAGAATTATGTCACCAAATGAAAAATCATCAGTTTGAGAAAAAAATATCTTTAAATCTTGTTTGATAAAAATGCTCACAATCCACTAGTTTTGGAGATTTTTGACAAAAAAAGTTATTCTACTTGAGAAAAAAAACATCCTTATTATACACATATTTTCAGCTTTTCCATGTGGCACTTCTGGCCTCTATCAGTCCAATCAATAATCCATCTTGTGGTTCCGATCCAGTCATCAGTCCACTCCCACACTACCAGATGGACCGTTTGACACCAGCCCAGACCGAGCGTTTGGTTCCCTGTGCGGCTCGTACTTCGTCCCAGTGCAGACGGGTGTTGGGGATATCGTCCTCGGGTTCCCTGTCGGGTCGCGCCCCGTCTTTTGGACTTGCCACCACCACAGGCAGCGGGCCTGTCTGCGTCTGAAACTCCACAACGTGGAGCTTCTTCTTTTCTGCCAGCTTCTGGTGGGTTTCCTGCAGGGGGGGAAGAAAAGAGGTTACTGAGGCTCTGAGCTCAACAGGACAAGTTTCTTCTAGTTTTCCAAAATGTTTCAGATCGAGAGACCGATGCTTTCCCAGCAGCAGGTAAAACACATTTCTGAACAATCTCCTATTAAAGATCCCTCCTACTTTGTCAGCATGCCCTCACCTGATTGGCTAACGCAGTGAAGAGGGCCTTGGTGATGTTGAGGAGATTGACAGATCCTTGCACTTTGCAGTACATGTCCTGTATGCCGATCAGCTTGCACAAAGTGATGACCGCCCGATGGCAGTGCAGACCATAACCTGCAGACACACACACAGAGAATCAAGCACAACATAAACACATTTATTATCATGACTGAGCTCTCAAACTGTCGGTATTTGACGTCCTGACAATGACACTCAAAAAGCAATCTTTTTCAGAGTTGCTTTAAAGGTTTACCTACATAGTGTTGCTTTAATTGTCCACCTTAATGCACACACTCACCTTTCTGTTTCTCTCTTATATACCATCACAATCAGTGCATTCACAAGAGGGATCTAATACCAAAAAATGCCAAAAAGGGGAGCCAGATATATCTGGGCGATTCCAACAAGTAGAGTCTACGTATTAGAAACAGTTTCCAGGAAGCTTAAATCGAAGCCGTTATCACGCCGACTAAATACTAAACGAACAGAGACGTACCTTCGTTTTGTTTCTTCATACGAAGCGTCGTCTTCTTGAACTTCGACTCAATGTCATGAAAAACTGTTGAAGAGAAAAACAAACAAAAAACCTCAATTACTCACTGGATAGAAAGAAAAGAGAGAGCAATCATCCAAACTACTAAATTAAAACCAAACAAAATTATTCTAAAAACTCTCATTATTTTCATGAGTCTTGTGCAATCTCCAAGTGAAGGCACTTGTGTTATATGTTATGCATCTTTTCTGCTGTTCTCCCTCCGGTCTTGTGTTTCTCCACCTGCCCACCAGATGTCCTTCCACATGCCAGCTTCTCCTGCTCACTGCAGCAGCTGTGGCTCATAAGTTATTCAGACACAATCCCTCAGCGGGAGCCGTGTGCTGCTGAATCACGCCTGATGAAACTGTACAACTTCGTAGCTCGAGGCTAAAATCTTGTTGTGTCAAATCTCTCTTGAATCACCTCTGGCTGCCGTCCCTGCATCCTCTAGACATCCAGCTGAAATGTAACACTCTTAATGAATGAGGTTTTTAACTTGGTGCTGCAACAGCAGCAAAGGAAGGAGTTATGGATGGGAGGACAGATATGAAGCAGTGATAGAAAGAACATTTTGTGCTTGGAGGACACACCCTGCTGTGTTGAAGATGCAAAACTAAATGTCACACACATACACCACAGAGGGAGCTGAACATTTGCTGTGGCTGCAGGAGGTCCGCGCTCATTTGGAAGTGCGTGTCTTTTGTGTGACTCACAGATCCAAACAGCGACAAAGTCAAAGCAGACAGAAATGATAGTGAGTGTGTTCACATGTTTCAAACACCAACTCTGACTAAGATACGAATTCAAAGACGAAGAATGGAAGAATCTCGTGTACTTCTATTATTCAGATTTTTTTCCAACAATATTCAAACGCAGTGAAATCTAAAGTTTACTGAAGGTAACAGTGCATTACACATGGCAGATTACTTTACTGTACATTGGCTGTAAGATAGCAAGTAATGATACACACTGACGTTATGTGTATTTGTGTGTTTGCATTCAGGTCGAACACTGAACTCACTTCCCCACATCTCTTGTTCTTTCACTTTTTTTCCCGTCTTCCTACTCTTTAACGTTAAGTTTATGAAGTAAAGAAGCTCCAGTCGGCTGTCAACATTACAGTACATGAACACCCCAAAATGGAGGTCACCTCCACGGATCACTGCGGCAGTCAGGCTGATAAACAGGAGTGAAGATAAATCCAGTTTTCAATCCAAAAAGTTTAAAAGTAATCTCTGAGCTCCCGTCGGTAAACAGCTCTGATCAGAGCAGAATCTGATGTGGTTCCTGGTATTTATTCCTCCAGACGGTCTGGCTCTGCACCGACTCTTCCCTCCAGGGCTGGCCGGCTCTGACCAGCTGAACAGCGACTCTGTCCGACATAAATCGGCATAAATCTTTTATTTTGCTTTAATAACGAGACCACTAGTGGCAGATATTATATCTTTTGTGTGAAAGCTAAATCAACAGGTCAAAATGGTTTGTTTGCTTGTTCTTCAGTCCTGAAGGTCAAAAGTGGAAACTGCCCAAACTGAACCAATCAGCTCGCTGCCACATTCAAATTTATTCATATTCAATTTGGCTTCGTATCGAACTGAAAACCACCGGAGCAACATGAATGTTCACAAAGTAACCCTGGTCCTCAGGAAGTGGGAATACTGGTGTCAGCGCCAAGAACTGGAAGGTAAGTGGAGCTCGGACATCTGCCAGATTTGAGCAATTGTCCAATTTACAAGCCTGCGGCCTCCTGAACGATTTCTCTGAAGAAAAAACGTTGATCATCTGGTGGGAGAGAAATCCCAGATCTGGACTGCCACCAAAAACCTGAGTGATTACACACCTGCAGGCAAACTGGCCACTGGACTTCAACTATTTCAGATATCTTACTGACTGTCAAACAAACAGATGGGGTTGAAAAAATCGTTCGCTGGCTTCGGTGAGGGAGTGGAGCAGCAAAGGTGGACGAAGGAATGATGACAACAATGATTTATGAGCTATGTGACAAAGAGGTAAACAAACAACCAATCACACTACAGTCCAGACAGGTTGCAGATGGTCGCACGGCGAGAGCCGGCATGCGGGAGGATTTCACTATTTTTCTCTATGAATTAAATATGACCAAGTTTGAGCTCACACACACACACATACAGACACTTCTGATCTGGTCTCAGGCCAGAACAGGAAGCTAACTTTCTCCTCCGGTGGGCGCGGTGAAGGCTGATGACTCACACTCATTAATCTTCCTGGCTTTGCTCTCCAACAGCAGCAGCAGCAGCAGCAGCAGCAGCAGCCAAATGGCGCCGAACAATACGAAAGTACGACTGGTGCTTCTTGACTCTGATACCTTTCTTCAAAAATCCATTTTCAACATTGCGAGTTCAAGATGAGTACAAACAGGTGATATGACGAGACAGTGCAGGACAAAAAGGGGAGACGAGGGAGGGATGGGGGAGGAAGAGCATGAGGAGATGGAGAGAAAGGCAGGAGGGGGGGAAGTGGAAGTAATAGAGTTATAAAGTGGGAGATGCTATTTTTGGTGCACCTGCTTCTGGAAGTTACGTCCCATTCATTTACTCATTTTATGGGACTCAGAGTTGGAGCACTTCTACAGCTCGGACCAGCATGAAACTTGTTAGGTTGAGTCATCAGAACAAACCGTAATCAACCGTGTAAGAAAATATCCGGTTCTTTGTTGCAATAACATCATTATTATAAATGGTTTGGGCTGCGTCAATCAGTCTGCAGTAGAGCAGCAACAATTACTCAATTAGTTGTCAACAATTACATTAATCAGCAATTAATTTAAGAACCTAATTGGTTCCAAAATTAATCTGTTTTTGTAATATTTTAAGAAAAAAAGGTCAAAATAGAAGCTTCATACATGTGTACATTATCCAGTTTCTTTCCTCTTCTTTGATAGTAAATTACTTTTCAAACAAACATTTGAGAACGTCATTTTGGGCTTTTGGAAACATCAATCGAATTAATTTCACAGTTTTATGACATTTTGTCGTCCAAACAACTATTCAATTAAGACAACAATAATCAACAACGAAAATTATTGTTAGTTGTAGTGTGTGGCTTAAACAACTTCACTTCTGGGTCAATTTGGGGTGAATTCAGGAGCTCTAGTACCGTGACAAAGAAGACTGGCTTCTTCTCCGAGGCTCGTGGGTATTGTAGTATTTAGAGTTGTCAACTGCAGCTGCCAATCATAACATTAACTTACAGATCGTTACTTTGTCAGCAAACCTAATCTGTCTAAACTTAGTAATGTTGAGGATGTTCTTGTTAAAAAACAAAAACTAAAGCAGCAGTGGCTCTTCAAACAAGAAAAGGAAGGATGTGAATGAGCAGTCGGAGGAGGAGAGGCTGTTCCAAAAGGAAAAGTAAAAGACGGAGAAAACACAAATATCATCACTTACTGGTGTGGTTGTCGTATCGTTCTATATAGTACAAGTAGTGGATGGCTCTGTTCTTGGCCTGCGGATAACAGTAACAAGACAGAAACACAAACAGGAAGTTATCTTTTTTTATTAAATCAACATCAGTATTCATAGGTACACATATTTCTTCGGTATCAACCTTGTGGCAATGATCCAAATATACCGTGATTTAAAAACTGGCTAGTTTTCACTTTTCTTTCATTGCAGAAACTCAAAGGAAACAAATATCAGTAAATTAATCTACACAGTAGTTTAATCGTGTTTGTGTTGGTCTCTAAATGTGAACAAATGAGCTGTGAAGAGGTTTAATCAGTGACAACCCAGGAGCATTAGAGAAAAGTTTAGTAGAAGTTCAGTAGAAATGCTGCAAAAGCAGAAAAACCTCACCTTCCTCAGAGCTGTGACTCTGTCTGCTGCTTTACCCAACGCGAAGCCTGCAGGAGGGAGAGGAGTCAGATTTAAAACATCTCAGAGAGTGAAGAGACGAACACTGAGCTCCACGTCACAGAGAGGAGACAGTTCACGGTGTCATTTGTAAGAGATGTTTTCAATTAAAACCAAAATGTGAATGTCGTGTTAGCGATTATAAAACTACATGAACTCTTTGATGTGATGCCTTTTGAAATAAACAGACTGTAATAAGAGGCTGAGGCGGATTTCTACAGAGTTTCGTCAGCAGTTTCTTCTTTTTGATTTCGCCTTCTGAAGAGCTTGAAAACTGTCAAACTGTTTCCTGAACCTCTCCAAATCAACAGAGGCTGGGGAGGTTTCTCGGTTACTTTTCCTACTTTTGTTCCTGTAGTCATGAGCTATGTTCAGTTTTCAGAGGGTCGAACCTGCGACTCCGTTGCCGTTTCCCACGGCGACCAGACAGCTGATGGACCTCTTCCTGCCCTCCTTGGCCGTCATGTTGAACACACTCTTCACCTACAAAACAACAAACAAACACGACCGTTTTGAAGTTATTTAGATTGATGATGCCCCGGAGAGATCTGGGTGCCAGAGCAGCAGGACAGAAATAAATACAGATAAATAAAAAACGTAAAATAAAAATAGCTAGAGAGTGTATAACATAGAAATATGAGAACAAGATAGAAAGAACCTTATTTTAAAGTTTCTGAACAGACACAACTACAACAGTTTGTTTAGGTTTTTAAATGTGAATGTATGTCTGTGTGTTGTCACTGTGGACCACAATCCCGATTCAGATTTAAATGACTTTCATCGATCTGTAAACAAAGTAAACAATCATCTCTCTCCATCACACACACAATGCAGCCTCGTCCCCCCTTGTGCAACCACACAAGCTGATCAACTATCTGCAGTACCACTTTTAAAACACCAGGGGGCAGCAGAGACACACCACAGACAGAGAGAGGAGAGATGGAGGGAAGGTAAAGGAAGAAAATAGCAAAAGAGAAGAAGGGTAGAGGGTGAGGGAAGAGAAAAGGAAAGGAAAAGAGGCTTTGCTGCCTCTGAAGACATGGGATGATTTAGATTAGGAAGTAATGAAGAGGACGACAAAGACACAAACGTCTTGATTATAGATTAACAAAACTTTACAAACACACACTCACACAGGAAGCGACAGTGTGCAGAGCTGCCGAACGTCACTATGATAAATAAAACTAGCCAGTTATACTGATGAGCTAATTAAAGTGAGCTCATTAGGATAATTACAGCACTGATTAGAAGATATTTTAAGCCGTACCTTTCTACAGTTAATGTCTTATAAATAAACCCTCTGATTTTATAGTAGCTTCAACCCTCAAGACTAACGTAACTACTTTTAACTACGATTAATTATGTTACAATAATCTTTCTCTTTTTCAAGTTGTTACGGCTAACGTGATAGCAAACGATTGCCGGTTTACACGTTCAGCAGGTAGGAAGTAACTAGAGCTGTGACGGCATGGGGGTCACAGTCGCTACACAATATGAGGAATGATGCACATAATCAACAAGGACCAAATTCACGGATCAAATAACCGAACCTAGATACTAAACATCAAAAAAAGTTTTCTAGCTTCTGGGTTTAATTCATGGTTATTCAGCCCACTCCTGTGTGCTGAATAACCATAACCCGTGTGTTCCCACTTGGCCCACTGACTTTACTTTTTTCAGCTAACTTCCTGTCCTTTTCGCAGTTAGCGACCCCCTCCCTCCTCTCTACATCACCACATGAACTCGCAGCGGTAATCGCCAGACGTGCATATAACAGTACGGGACCACCTCTTAATGGAGTTCTCTGTCCTGACTGGATATATTGGGCTGGGATACCAGAAAATGCTTTTTGAGCGCAGGCAGGAGAGTTACTGAAAACACACACTATAACAGTGATTAGTGTTGGAATATGAAGCTATTCAACACTTTATTAAATAAAGAAAATATCACAGCAACTATGTTTTGCAAATCTAAAACCTCCATGAACCAAAAATGTAGGAAATAAAAGAGTCATAATTGACCTTTTCTGCACTTTGAGGTGTCCTGTCAACAGTTTTACAGACGTCTCATATATAAAGGTGCTCCATTGGGAAAATTGAGTAGCCACTAGGTAAAATTGGAAGAAAGACTGAGCGGCCCTGAGTTGTGTGCGAGTCAATTGAAACGCCTGAGCTGGACGAATCACCTGCTTTCCTCAAAACCAGTTGTTGGAGAACAATTTGGCTTCCCAGTAAACTTCATCAGCAACGAATCAACAGTGAATTGTGGATAAGAAAAGGTTGTGGTGGAATTGCTCCCCTGTCGTTGGGTACTTGAAACAAATTGAACAGGTCAACGCCTCCTAGTGACGAAAACAAACCTTTGAGCTCTCTCGACTCCCTCACTTCTGTGTACTCAACTTAGATGCTGTTGTTCTTAACACGCAGTAAACAATCCTGTTATATTTATCATGCACCTTGTTGTTTTTTTGATTGTCTTGATAAAACTTTCCTATAAACCCCAAAACCGTGGCTTCCAACTTGACCTCAAACACCACAGTAAAAAAAGTGATATCTCTTCTCTTGTAAACAAAAAAGGATCCAGGAGTGTTCCTATGTCTCTTCGTATCTATTGCTTGGTGTTTTTTTTCTCAGGGCGAGCTTGTGCAGGGACCACCAGGACGGTTCACCTTGACGCTTTCATTCCCCGCCAGAGAGCGCAAGTGACAGAACAAGCGTTGAGTTTCGGCTGAGGGGAACTTCAAAGTCAAGATGCGCCTTCAGCTTCGCTCGTTATGTAACGCGCATTTCAGTGGAGGATTTATAATTTGACTGCAGGGCCACAGCAGAAGGATTGAGGTCAGAGAGGCAGCAGACAACAAAACACAACAAAAAAAACACACAACCCTGCATAACAAACACACTCACACAAACACACAAGAGGTACTAATGGTGCCACAAGCCTCCAAATACTTGACACGTTTTCTTTTACCTTTCTCTACCTTAAATATACATGCACACAGAAGAGCTGTTGTAGCGTAAATGCCAAATTTAAATGTGAAGGAGGGCATCGACATGTTCTTTCTCGCGGTAATGCTTAGTTGAGGATAAGGCAACTATTCAAAGATCCAGACCAGACTGGATCTCAACGCTGTTTCTTCAAATCAAAATGCAACTTGTTATGAATTCTCATGTTTCGATGCGACTTGTAGCTTCTTGCAGCCAAACTCTACTCGAAATATGTGTAAATATCTCCAGTGACGTTCGGCTCTTGGCTCCACATTTTAGGTGAAGATGCAGCAGTTTTTTTGGCGCAGCGCTCGCAGCGGAGCAGATGGGCCGAGTTTCATCCCTCCGCCGGATGAGCGACAGCATGGCGGTGGGAGGATGCTTCTAGCTCGCTCTCACTTCTGTTTCATCTCTGATTTTCTCAATCTGCTGCTGCGCGTCTCTCTCCCCTGTATCTGTCTGTACGCTGCAGTGCAGGGGAGGAGTTCTCACCACATGGAAGCAGAAGGCGCCGCGAGTGCACAAACTAAACACTCCTCTGACTTGAGATGACATCTCGACTCTTTACGCCGCTCATGACACTGAATAGGGCAAAGAGCTTATTTAATTCTTGCACAACTGAAAATATTTCTTCCATGCGGTGCTGGACAGGATAAATCCTTGTTGTACTACATATTAATATCTGACTACATACATAAAATACTTAAAGGTGCAGTACGTGGTTTTGAGGGCGAAACCCTGCCGCCTTTCTAGCTTCAAACTGCGTTCTAGGGACTTTATATTCCTCTTATATTTCTGAGTTTGTATTATTACCTCATTAATATTGTAAACATTACAATTCTGAGTTTGAATTTCTTCTCCAAAACTACATAGTGCCCCTTTAATGTCATGTTTGTTTTATAGTAGATGTATTCTCATGACCTGATCCTGTTAATTGTCCATCTCTATGCGATATGATGATTTAACATCGGTCTGTGTTTCCTTAGCTTGTGTAGTAAGCAGGACCATGTAGTGACTCTCATCCACCATGACCTTCCTGTTTGACTACCAACTTTTAAAAACTGATGAATTACTGTGAAGCAAACTTCGAATGTGTTCAAATGATCACTGTCTCGGCCAAATTGGCACATCCTGACCAGAAAAGTGCCTCACTCATTACATATATTGATTCGGTGTGTGATATCGTGCCTCTGCTCCTTTTTTCCTCAAAGGCATATTTTATCTGTAATACATTTTATTGATTTACAAAAGGGTTATCTTTACTACAGCCAAGGCAGTGAAGCTCAACCACAGAAGTCTTTAAATCCCATAAATGGTAGTTGCCAGTTTGTGGGGGAAAAAAAGTAAAAATGTCTGAGATCTACAGTATGTGCCCAGCATACTGCACTGCCCCACGATTAGCTGGCAACTTCTACCTACGTTTCATCAACAGCCACCTGAGTTGTAGTTTACAGTTGTTTTGTCCACTTTCTAAATGTGTTTCAAGCTTTAATACACAGTTGCAGCTCCTTCAGGATCAAGTAACAGATGATTTGTGGCTACATTTAATACAAGGACTCCTCACTGCTCTAACCTTCTCTGTCATCACTCATTTTTACCACCAATTAAGCCGATCTCACGGCACAGCTGGTAACTGCTCAACACATTATGAACCGCAATCAAATTTCATAATTGTTTCATTGTCCGACTACAGACAGGAGATGTTAAAGAAAATATGACCTCAAATCACAGAGATGCCAATTCAAACAGGACTTTTATTATCACATTAACTGTGTTGGTGAGGTATGGTCAGTAATATGCAGAGGAACTTTTACTTTATCTCCACAATTATTACAAAATTACTAGAGGTTTCCAGGTAAAACTAGTCCCATGTGAACAGGGCTCATGTCACAGGCTTCAATGTGTTGAGTCTGTTGCACTGACAAAAAAATGTAGATCACTGTCAAAATAAAAGTCTGTTCAGAAGTTTACGAGAAATCCTGCTGACTCACAAATTGCAGAAAAAAAATGAACAAAAACATAATAAACTCAGTAAAAATCAACATCGTTTCATTAAAAATCTGTTAAGAGTTGGCTGTAAAATCGTCACAATAATGTTTTTTAAGGACCTCACACACATCTCTGCAATGCTGTCATGTATGATTCATATTGAGAGTAAAAATAAAACAAACTGATGTCTAAAGGAAGCTTCTTAGGACCACTGAGCAGAAAAATAATCATCATGTTGGCTCATGCAAGTGACTCAAATGTGCGTAGGTTATTGTGAGTAAACAAGAGAAAATGAGACAAAATTAAACTATTGTCATTCAGCTTTTTTTAATCTTTGTGAGAACAGTTAAATGAGTTAAAATCTTACATTTTATTGAAACCGCTGCATTTGTCTGCAATTAAGAGACAATAATGTGTGAGAAACCGCCTCCTGTTTTAATTCCAACAGCTCAAAATTGCCTTCATTAAAAAACATCTAACTAAACTAAAATGCATATTATTTGCGTGCAATTTAGCAGCACGCTCTGTGCAAGCTTCATCTACAAGCGATGCCTTCTTTTAAAATGTGCTTCTCACTTTGGATATTAAGTTTCGTACGTGCCTCGCTGAGCTGCCTGTTAAAAAAACCCGCAACATTTAATCCAATAGAAAGTCTCGCAAAGTTGCTCTCATCCATCCTGCTGTCTGTTTACTTTCAGCAAAACTTTCAAGGTTGTTGACTTCAGCGAGAGAGAGAAAAAAGGATAACAACCCCTGTTCTGACACTGACAACGCTCCATCTCTGTTAATGAAATCACTGAGTCCTGTCCAAGTGGCTGCTGTACCTGGAGAGAGGCCATGAACATCACTTTTCTCTCTGTCGCTCTAACTCTCCTCTCGCTCTCGTCTTTACCGTTACCTCCGTCGTCCCTCGGTCTCTAAAGCTCCGACAGATTACAGTTCCTTCTAAGACTGCGCACATTCAGCTAAATGGTTATTATGCTGGATTAAATTATACACGATGGTGCACGCTCTACTTTTGATGTTTCTCTGTGTTTCACCCTATCACGTCCTCACACACTTCAACTTAAACCTCCATAAATCATTGCTTCTTCACAGTGCAGGAGCAGCACAATGAGATGAAAGACGACGTGCATATACCCAGAACAGACCGCATTAACTTTTGGTATGGACCCGGAGAAAAAGACAGATCCAGGAAATGTTTCCTGACATTCATTAAGAATGCAATATAGAGCGTTTTTCAACATCATTGTCAGGCATCATTGTCAGGCATGTTTTTGGTGGCTGGTATCTATGAGTGAGTACAAAAGGTCACTGATGGGCCTTTGAGCGGAGGTATGCACTCTACTGAATGCCATTGTACTTTGTGGTGAAGAAAATAACTCAACCCTCTTTACTTTCTTTCCCCTCCTCTCTCTCACCTTCCGACTTTCTTAACTCCCTCTCACAACTCTTCTCCTCCACTCTTCCTCCTCTCCTCCCGTCGGACGTGTTCACTAACGGTATGCCGACGTCATCGTCCTTGGGAGACGAGCCTTTTATTCCAGTAAGCCTTTTTCATTTCATTAGGCCTGAATTTATAGTGCTGCACACACACACACAGCCAGATACACACCCAGATACACACACGGAGGATGTATTTATAGAGGGAGATGGCACCATAAAAGCGTCCGTCAGTTTCCAGGGGGAAGCCTAATGTCTGCGACACCACTCTTAATTATGCAGGAAGGAGGGCTGGGGAAGACTATTAATGTGACACACAGACACACACAATGTAGATACTGTGTGACAGAGAGTCTATGTACAGAATGTGTATTTAGCTAAATGCGTGCATGTGTGTCCCTGTACAAGTAAATGTGTATGCAGCGTGCGTGTGTGTGTGTGTGTGTGTGACCTTGTTGCATTGCCCCCATTAGTTGAGTCGGGTCCATTAGTGCTAATTGAATTAAGGTAAAATATAGTACGACAGACAGAGAATCTAAATGAACTGAGTCCGTCCATACAGCTTATCTTTTCTCTCACACACACACACACACACACACACACACACACACACACACACACACACACACACACACACACACACACTTTGTATTTAATCTTATTCAGTTCGTGCTGATGAAAACTTGTACCTGCTTTGTATCAAACACAAATGCAAATGTGACTTTTTAGAAATTACACTATTTGGCCTCAGGAAGCACAAAAATATAAAAAATTCAGGTCAACTGAACATTTTAATAAGCATATTATCTCCACACGCTGCAGCGGCAGAATGACATCAAGTTTAATGCTCAACTGCAGCTATCCATGCTCAGCAGTTTTGCCTCCAACACCATCCGTGTGTACACGCCACACTGGATCTTCCACCATTCTGAGTTTCCTGAAAACAGTTTCAGCCTCTGAGGCTTTCTGCATCATTATTCTGTACAGTCGGATTTAGTTAGAGCGCTGTCACTGTCACTGCAGGGCACAGAGATGTTTCTGCTGCCTCCATGTGGACAAACATGTCAGCTGTTACTGGTTTTACAAATATTTTATGTAAACCATCCAAAGACTGTTCTCTCAGTAATTAATGTGACAATTTCATGAGTTTAATACTACTCAATATTCAATGGCTGTTTTTTTGTTGTTGTTGTTGTTTTGTTTTTAACCTTTGAAGGCAGCTGAATTTGGGATCTCAAGAGTAGGGGTCGACTGATGTGACTTTGTCAGAGCTGATACCGATTATTAGAAATCAAGGAGAGTGAAAACCGATATTTGGAGCCGATATTCATTTGCAGTAAAAATTAATCTCTTTGTGTCAAAATTTCAAACAACCAGTGATGAAATAAATCAAAGTACAATTTACCAAAGTACTGCTCTTAAGTTAAATTTCCAGTTACTTTACTTGAGTAATTAGATTTTCTGCTACTTTATTCTTCCTCTCCACTACATTTATTTGATCAACGTAGTTACGAGTTACAGATTCAGATTATTTTATTGTTTAAAGGCTGTTAATTGTGACATGTAACTAATCAGATATTGTTGTGGGCGGGACAGTGTGTGAGAGGACGCTGCATCAGAGCCAAAGTAGCATATCGTTAAATATAAGAGTTCATATTGCCAGGCTTCAAGCTACGAGTGGCAGATCAATACTGCGTTATAGATTCTTCGCTACTCACAAGCTACTCTACGTATAGCAAAGAGCAGCACTGATGTTATTTTTTCCTTCTTCCCCCGACTGATGTCGGCAAGAGCTTTATTTACCAGCTAGCTCCACTGAAGGCAGCGCTCTCCTACTGTTGATCTAATTGGTGGAAGTCAGCCTGCGATAGACAGTGATTGACAGATGGTTTGTCGAACCACCTCGAGTACTTTCTGAAAGTGTCTTCCCTTTTCCAAACAGTTTGTGGGGGCGACTTCCCAGATGGTTCTGTGTAAGAAACCGTCTGACGTGTCAGGTTAGTTTTCTTTATATCTTCAGCAGTTTTTAATGTTGCTGATAACTTGTGTAATTATTAGAAAAACATCCAATTAAAACACTGACATTGCTACTTGTAGTTTCTACAAGGTCAGAATGAAGCTTTTAAAAGTTGAACGGTGTTGACTCACATTTACAAAAACAGCTGCTGATAATTAAAAACTCCCATGTTTATGTTTGTGGTTTGTTTCAGCAGAAAAGAGAGACGCTCACCTCAATGACACGGGAATCAAAGTCTTGGTAGGTTTCTGTGGAGAGAGCGAAACAAAGACAGCTTTTACATACAAACACATTTGGGCACACACACACACACTCTCAGACACTTTAAACAGATTAAACCAGGCTCCTGCTAGCGTAACAAATACCCAGAAGCCCCTGCTGCAGTGTAACGAGTTGACACTTCTCATTGTCAGTGACCTCTGAAGGATGTGACTCTCCCAACAGCAGCCTGTTCACTTCTTACCAATTAACAACAAACAAAGGAGCGCTGACTCAGAGGCACCGAGGAGAAAACATGCATGCACACACGCGGACACACACACACAAGCATGCGCACACACACACGCACACCTCAGCTGGGACATTAGAGCTCACCATCTGCAAGAAGCTAAACCTGATCAGAGAGAAACAACCTAGTTACAGCTCTCTGAACATCACATTCACCAGGTCCGCTGTGTATTCATACAGCGTGTGTGTTAACGAAAAGTGTTCGTACGTGTTGGAGAGAGCGCAAATGTATTTCACGGTGTCAGAGCTTGTTAGCACGGCGACAAGAGAGAGAGAGAGAGAGAGGTAATATCAAGAGGAAATAAGAGAAACAAAGCAGATGAGTATGTGAAAGAATCAGCCAGAAGAAGCGGGAGAAAGCACCTCGTCCACCGTCAGGAAGTAGTTTGAGGTAAATGTGCTGAACTCGATTCAGACAAAGTTAAAACGAGTAATAATGAATGGAAACAGGAGGCGAGCAGCTCCGTCAGTGAATCAGGTGGATTCTAACCAGCTGTGGGTTTGTAATGAAGAGTTGATTAGGCTGCAGAGGCGCCTTTATTGGCTCCAGAGACTTTTTACATAAAAAAACATTACATTCAACCCAAAGTCCTGATATAAACCCTCCTGTGAACTTTACAGCCTCTACTCAAACCCAGAAGATTTGATTGTTGTAGGTCTTTAATGTCCCCAAAGGACAATTTGCTCTTTAGTTGACAGTCAATTAAAAAACAAAAAGGTCAAAAGCACAAACACAAGGCAGAAATATCAACATGTAACAGCAGGAAATGTCCAACTAATATTACCAATAAAGGCCACATACCATTAAGGTATGACTCACAGGCACGCATGAATGGAATGGAGCCATCAAGCAAAAGACAAACACTTGAAGGAAAGAAAGCGGCCAAGAGACGCCTAAAAAAAAGTAAAAGAGTCGTGCACGTGTGGTGACGTATTGAGGAGGGAGGGGACTGCTAACTGTAAAACAGACAAACAACGCTTACAGCAGCTTTAAGCTTAATTTGAATGGTTAGTTTAACTCAATTACTGGGAAATAAATACAGCAAAATAAAATACAATTTGTAGTAAATGTCACTGGGGCTGGCTCCTGATAATGCAAATTATCTACTGCGTGTACCTGGACTTTTGTTTCTGCAAACTCACTTATCGTTCTGCAATGAAGTAGGAAATATGGCAAAAGACCTACAGCCATGCTAGCAATGATGTCTAGCATATGAGCATGCTAACAAAGTACCAGTGAAGTTGACGGGAATGTTGTTAGGTTTTTTTTTTTTAAATATAAGGTCATTTGGTGAAGAAATTATTGGACAAATTGACATTTTACTTAACGACGTCTCCAGATGAAAAGTCAGGTGACTGTACAGTAAAACATGGTAGAAAAGAGAACGGCCATTTAGGTTTCTTGTCGAAGACTGTGTGGGAGGAAAGAGATAAATAAAGACGGAGATGTGTAATGGAGGAGAGAAAAAGAAATGGGTCGAGAGATGGCAGGAGAGAGAAGGAGTGAGGAGCGTGAGATGGAAAAAGTGAGAGTTCTGGGTTTAAAGACGGGAAGTGTGACAGAAAAGAAGAAAAGCCACACAGCAAAAGGAGAGAGATGTCTTTCTAAATTAGGACATTGTCTCACTTGACACTTTGGTCACATTCTCATCTTCATTAGTCCTAAAGAGCTGCCGAACTGCCTTGTCACTCCTCGTTCGTCCTCTTTTACTTCATCCATCTCTTCTTTTTCCATCGCTTCAGTCGTCTACTTAAATGTTTCTGCACTGCGTGAGTGTTTACCTCCGTTGGGTCCAGGGTCAGGGGAGCCCAGGCTGATGCCCCCCCACGAGTTTCCCGTCCATCCTCTTTCCCTCTTCACCTTCATCTTCTTCCTCCTCTCCCACTCATCTCTCTGATTAACTGCAAGAAGAAAATGATAGGTGCCATTAGTCATTTTTCAAATTAACTGTGTCGTTATTTGTGAACAAATGGAGAAAAACTAGCAGCTTCTATCTCACACCAGCAGCGCGTCTGTTTCTAAAAATCAAAAGCTCCCTGTGGAGATTTTGACCTCTCGTAGGACGGCTATGGAGCCGTTTTTCTCAGAGTGGGACCCCGTTTTGTCGGTGCACATTCCTGCCAATGGTTTCACACTATTCCACTGATCCACTAGTGGTGGTATCATGCCAAGATATGCAGCAATGTGCCAGCACAGGCAGAGAAGAAGAAGAAGAAGGCTGCAAGCTAGTTAATATGGATGTAAACAATGCTGGATATAAAAAAAAAACAGCTTTGCAAATGTTTCATGAGGAAGGAAATGCACTTGACATGTTTGTTATACCTCAATACACACAATGAGTTCTGGTTACATCAGATGTAAAAAAAGCTTAGCAACGCTTTAAGACCTCTGTGCTATCTCTGCTGCTTCCTAAATGAGCCATTTCCAGTAAAATAATTGCTGTTTGGCTTTCAAATAAAAAATCCAAAACGTTTCCATCAGGCTTTCAGTCTTTCAACCCTTTACTATGACAAAAAACTCTGAAAAACAGAGGCCTCTTCTTGAGGCTTCGTACCGAGTTCAGCTTGCACCTCCTGCTGCTCGCTCTCGCTTCTTTGGCTCACGGCCCGCACAGTCCCGTCCTTTACCACCGGAGTGTTCAGACCAGGCCACAGAAAACCGGCGCGACCTGCGAGTTAAAGACACAAAGCAAGAGAGAAAACAATCAGGGAAAAGGAGCATCATGTGATTTAATTTAAATTACATTATTTAAGACTTCTCCACCACCACAGACAGCCGAGCAGGGATCGTGAAGGAGTGATAATTTAAAGGCATTTAGTTAAAGTGAAAGCAAAGGAGAGAAGAGACAGACTGACACGACTGTGACACTGAGACTGAATGAAGACTGATCGTTCCTCTTTAAGTGAAAACAGGAGAAAGAAGACATGCGGAATGAATAAAGGCTGATTCCTCCGCACAGCAGAGTGCTGCAATAAATTACTAACATCAACTAATGAATATTCTAGTGTGTCGTGTCCATCAGCAAAGCAGTGCACAACATAACAGGAAAGAAAGAGACATTTTAAAACTTCTGAACATAAAAGATCATAGAAACAATCCAATTAATATTTGGAAGGTATGACTCAGACATCAAACCCAGGAAGGTCAAGACAGAAATCTGCAGAGACTAAAAGAAAGACAGACCTTCTCCGATCCTCTGTCCTCGGTTCAGATCTCTCCTCAGTTTGCGTTTGGCTCTCTTTCCTCGGCCCTTTCTGGCTCCGGCACCCGACTCAGCCAACACACCTTTCCACAACTCCTCAGCCGTCACTGTAAATAAAAAACACACACACAGCTTTAAAAGATCGGTCAGATGTGTATCTTTTCTCAATTTTATCTGTGTAAGACAAGAAAAAGAAAGGATTGTGAGACATCTGGCCACTACCCAAACTTTGCTGAACACACACTGTCAGTCAAATTAAATAAGATACAAGGATTTCATCAGCAAATAACTCTGTCGCTGATCTCTAAATTCAAAAAACAGACCCCAAAACTACAAGAAAGAAGTGTCTAAGTGTATCTTGAGTACGGCTTTTACAATTAAATGTTTAGATTTTACGTCAGTTCATCACTGCCACTGCCTTTCATTTCATTACAATAATTTTTTGGTCTAACATTATAATATTTTTCTTTTATTTTAGTGTTTTGATTGTAAGTCGAAAGACCCGTCAAGATGTCACCTTGTTCTCTAGGATATTGTGATTGGCATCTTCCATTGTTGTCTGACAGTTAAACGACCCCCTCATTAGCTGACTAATTGTTGAAATCATTTTTAGTTGCAACCCTCAATTACTTTGATCAGATGCATCCAATGCCACAAGACTGGCTCTACTCTGTAAATTACCATTTAAATTCTCCGACAATGAGTCTCAGCTAGTTGTCTTAACACCACTTTCTTTTCTTCCCTGACTGAAAAGTCGCAATCCTGCCGACAGAGCCGCTGTACAACTTGACGGGGCGTTCTCAGTTCAACGTCAATCCATTTTCTCAGCCACACTTTCACAGCAGGTAGTTTAGCTCGCATACTAATCGAAAACAATCAAAAATTCAGAAGACTATGAATGCGATTTCTTAGAAATGACGCAGCCGAATTTAAGTGCCAGCTGCTCTGAGGATGTATGGACTCTGCAGGCTGTAAAGGCCGAGAATAAAGACGTCAAACAGCTGACATGTGGGATCGCCAAGGGACTGTAATTAAAATACAATAAAGTCTTAATGTGTGCAAAGACTCGGCCCCTAAAGTAGATATACAGGACGGTCGGTCCAGTTTAGGATCTGCAGTACATGCACAGATGACCCATCCAAAAAAATACTGGTTAATACAATCAAAACCCTCCTGAGAGTAAATATTTAAAAGACTCTTCATGTAGAAATATGAGCCCGGTTACAGAGTCGATGGAACGTGGCGGTTTTCAAAGAGTGTTTGACAGTGTGAGTGTTTGTATTCCTGACATGCTGACAGACACAAAATATGCAATTGTCTGAGAAATGCTCAGGCGGTGACTGTAAATGAAAAAGACAGGATTATAAAAAAGAGGAGCTAGTGAGCCGGTGAGCGAGCGAGAAGGAGACACTCAGGAAGCAAGAGAGTGTTAAAAAGCTAAATATATGCACATTTCAAAGACTCACATCACAACAACGTAACTGAATCTGCTGATAAGATACACTACAGGACCAACACAATGAGGACACCCTGACATTACACCCAGACTATGATGTTATGGCTCTGAAGTGGGGACGAGTGATCTTTATATACTTACACTTGTTGAAGAAGCTGCCGTGTCTTGTCTGCTGCCATGCTGTTGCAGGGAACAGGGGGAGTGCAGGGCTTCTTTGGAGGGATGCAGCTGAGGCTCGACTCGCCAACTGGGACACCTGAACTGCTCCACTTATTGTACGGAGTGGTGCCACACCTGAAAGAGAGAGACAGAATCACTTAATCACTTAGAGGTGTAGAATCGCTTAGAACATCAACTTAACAGTAAACATCCTGATAAATGTCACATCAAGCATCATGCTGATATTAGTTAAGCATCAGCGTAAAGTAGAGTAAAACAGTATGGACAGTAAAGCCTGATGACATTGTAAGTTTTGCCGAATTAAAGCTTGCACTCCATGACTGCGTAGCTTGTCTTCAGATATGTTCTGAGATGCGTCTACGTTTCCTAATAAACATGGGAACATTAAATTGAAACATTTTTGAATAGAGTTTGGTGGTGGATGCCCAAATCATTTCAAGGCTACTTGGGGATCATTTCTATTTACCATAAATAAAGCTACAGTGTTAATCATCAGTACTAACATCTCCATACTTCAGACTATTATAAGTATTAGTTACAATAACGGTTAGACAAACTGCTTAACGATTACAGCGCAGTGACACCGCGGAGGAACATCCAGCATGTAAAACAGACACGGTGCGAGGCAGCGAGTACAATTAATTTCAATCTAAACGTCTGAAATGTGACGACCTGATGTTATTATTCACTGCATGATGTGCTTATACACCATAAACTATCACATGTAAAACACCGACTGCACTGAAAACACAGTTATGTCCCAGGAGTCCCCCGCTAATGACAGCTCTGCAGCAGCGACAGGCTTCTCCCGGGTCCGTAAACACAACTGACCACAAACAAAACAGTCACACGTAAACATAAACACAGTAAACATACAGCGACATATACAAAGTATTGTGTTAAAGAAGCTTTGGAGGATAAGAAAGAGAAATACTTCACCTCCGAGTGAGATGCGGAGGGCACAGCACACCCGAAAGGACGCCGCCATATTGGGATTCTGAGGGGTCCTTCAGAGGACAACATGGCGTCTTGAATATGCCTGTTGAAAAATAGGAAAATGTAAATTGCGATATGTGGGTTTGATTTGTGTTGTTGCTGTTGTTGTTGTTGTTGTTTGTTTCAACAAAAAAAAATGTTTTATTCATTTATTCAATTTTATTTATTATTTTTTGTAATTTGTCCAGCTTATTCTTGGATGGTTTTGTCTCATTACTATCATACTGATGACTTTGATAATAAATAATAATAAACTTCGACACATTTAAAAAAAAAAAAAAAAAGGAAAATATTATTATGTTTTACTTAAACTTGCTATGGAGAAAGCCCACATAATATAATAATATTAAATAAATATAATATGTATATACAAATATAAACAATGAGGTATAAGAATAATGAAATAAATAAATACAAGTGTATGTTGAGCTGATTTGTTTGATGTGTGGTTTAAAGGTGTGTAGTGTTATATGTTGTTTTTGTTCAGTTTGTCTTCACTTCGCCATGAAGATTGTGGGTCTTTGGTTGATGTTTAAGTGTACATTGTATCTTGAGAAATGTAAATGAATTTGTATAAAAAGTAATACACCGATAAAATTACACTAGCATCTACAATCAAATGAAACAAAATCTGAAATAAGGGTTTTGAACTGCCCAAGCGGTGGCAAAGAGTCCAAGGCCTTTTGCAGATTCTACGTGCTGTTAGATAATGACATTTTAGAGTTCACAGTAAGTCAACAACAATTTAGGGGGGAAAAAATAACACAAAATTAAATAAGCATGAAAGGAAACAGCTTAAAACAAAATTCAACTGATGGAAAAATTCTATGACGTCAACATCATTGTGATTTCATCAATATAATAGACCGCAATGGACGAGAATATAATCAAATAGTGAAAACACAACAGAGCAAACATCCTTCGTCTCGGTCATCGCCTTCCTCCTCTGCTCATTTTCTCATCCTCCTCCATCTTCCTTAATTTTCTTCTTATTCTCATTTCCTGTTAAACAACACAGAACATCACCTCCTGTTCCTCATTAAAACACTGATGCTGTTACTGCTGGCACTGCTTCACGTAGAGCAGTCACACACACACACACACACACACACACACACACACACACACACACACACACTTCCACCCCTGTATCTCTGTCTCTGTTTCTACGTTTTATATCGGGTCTGTTGTATTTGATTATGTTAATGTTTCAATATTGAGCCATCTTCAATGCTTTTTAAACTGTTTGTAAGCATGAGTTGAATAATTTGTATGAAAAACGTGAATAATTTCAACGCGAATGATGTGTTCGTGTCTCTCTGATGAGCTCTCGGTTCCATGAGGAGAAAAATCAAATTAAACAGATTATTTTCCAGGAGGCTTTCTGCTGATTGGCTGCATATACAAAAACCCCACCGAGCCCTGGATTTCCCCCCTTTTTCTTCTGATATTAATTATCACATCAAGAGGAGAGGAGACAAGATGATTATAATGTGGAGAAGCTGGGGAGAAGAGGCAGGAGAAAGGTGAAGTGGATGAGCTACATGAAGGTATGAGAGGGAACGGTGAAGGGAGACGGTGGGGGAATTCAATACTGCTTACAGATGGTCGTAAAATAGGAGAAGAAGTGTGTAATCATCCACACAGCGGGGAAAATATTGAACCACCAATAAAAAAACTTGTCACACAAGAAGTCAGCAATGCACATCATACTTAGCAACATTATGTAGAAATTGGCATTGTGTGCGATGTTATTTGAAGGTAAAAAGCTACGTAATGTTCCTTTAATAGCAGCAGACTTTGAGACGATCACTGCCGACGTCATTTTTCGACCATCTAACCTGTCCAGCCAGATCGCCCCGGGGAAGAGAGGCAGAGAGTCGGGATATGAGTCACGGTAATCCATCTTGGATTTAAGGCTGCTGCTGGCTAAAGTCCAGTCGCAGGGAAATTAAATAGATGAAATGGGACTCAGGATGTCCAGACAATTGAAAATCAGAGACTGTTGTGCCCACATCTTTACAGAGGCCTGTCTCCACCACAACCTCCCCGGATCAAGCTGTGTCATCTGCATGTTATCGTATTCACACGTGTTATTGTCAAGTGCACACACACACACACACACACATACATACATACAGCTCTCTCTTAAATCAAGTGCTGCAGGCCACCAATCAGCACCTTTGGACATGATTGCATGATTGAGTGGTGATTATACGGCGTATGCGTCTCAATTTCACCTTATTCAAGATAATTTCCTGCCTTTTTCTCAAAACAGTGGAGAGCTGCAATCAAAATGCTGCAGAAGAAAGAGAGAAAGAGCAGCCGCCCAGCTGTGTGACAGCAGGAGGTGGGAGGTGCTCTTGAAAGAATCAATGCCTTTTCTTACAGTAACTTTTCTCCAAAATAATTGCCCCATAATGACAGCTTCATCCAGGGTTTTTATGTAAAAGAGTGAGTCACTTTCCGCGGCTTTGTACAGTAGCGAGCGGGGGAGTAAAGAGTGGGAAAATATTTTTTTTGAGGTAAACACAGTGGTGCTGCGGGAGTTCAGTACTACTCGAGTCAAAGTGAGAGAAGTTTGTCTTGGAAACAGAAGTGAAGCTCAGAAAATGTCAGTGATGCAGTTTTGGTTTCTGCACTGACTGGGTGGGCTGTTTCAAACCACGAGGGTCAATAAATATTATATTATTTCATATACAAATGTAACGTGGGAGTCGTTATTTTGGAAATCCAGGAACCTGGTGGTGAAAGTCAGTTACTTTGGTAACAAAGACAGTGGGCTACATCCGACGTGTCTTTAGTGGACATTTTTTCATACTTGCCTCTTTTCCTTGCGTCCAAGTCCCACCCACTGAGGATGCATGGAGAGACCCTGTGCATGTCCTTTCCTCTGAAGCCCCATATGACGGCACATCTGCCATCTTGTTTAAATATGCCAAATGTAGGAGTGGAGTATTTAAACGTCAAGTCTTCCGTGAGGCTGCTCTCGTGTATCCACGCCCATGACCAACAAATAAAGCTTTGGGATGACCTGCAAGATGATAAGTGATAAGTTTCCCTGCCATCACAGGTGAAAGATAACCAACAGGAGAAAGAAGGAGCGATTTGTACTCGCCCACACAGTCTGAGGAGAGGACTAATGAAGCTAATCAACTGAAAACACCTGTGTGGGTGTTAATGAGCTTTAAAAGACAACAGTGGTAAAACTAGATAAATGACCAAAAAACTTTCAGAACAAACAGCTCCTGATAATCCACACCTGATTATGTTATTTTGTAATGAAGGAGGCAAGTTGGACTTTAAATTGTTTTATGGTATCAGGCATTTTCCTAAAATCAGAGAAAAGTCAAGTTTAAATCACTCTCAGAAAAAGAATAAAGTGCTACAGAGGTAATGAGGCCCAGAACGACTGATGTTACATCTTGTTATACTCACACTCTCATAGCTGAACTTCACATTTTCCATCAGAGACTGAAATCTCCCGGCTTACAGTGAGACTTCAAACCATCGCTACCTGTTCAATCATAATCTCTCTCTCCGCTGCGCTCTTATCTGGGACTTAAACATCAGCGCCACCTCTCTCTCCTCAGATCTGTACAGCAGGTCCCTTTCTCAAAACATCATTCTGGCTCCTCCATGTTCGGTGATACAATCTGTTTTCCTCTGACCCTTCACCACCTCGATGTTTGTACTGTTGGTATTTGTTCTCTTGTGCTCCTTGGAGACATGTGTCTTCAGTCTGGAGCCGTGCCACTAGCTATAAGTGAAAAAACAAGACTATACATCTGGCTGTTTTGCATTTCGGTCCAGGAGAAACATTATTGATGATGTTTCAGGAACAACACCGACACGGCATGTAATGGTACCACAAAACATTTTATTTTGGAAAGGAAGAGGAGAAAGACAGAATGAGAGCGAGGTCAGACACATAGAAAGACAGAGGGAAGAAATCCTCCAATCATCTGTCTCCTCCAGGTGGCTTTAGAGATTAAAGGTACACATCTATCACACCGCCTGCCAGAGACTCTCTCCAGGCTGCAAGTCAGGAGTTGAACAGCGTGAGTGTGATTTCTCAAGAGAAAGAGTAATCGTCTGAGTAAGCTTTGTTATCCACTCGAAAGTATGCCACGGCAAAGCAACTGACCAAGGACAAAACCACAAAATCTCAATAGCAGCAAAATAAAACAATGCAGAACGAATGGGAGTAATTCAGCAGCACATCATAAATATGAAAATCTATTGAAATAGTTTTCAAATGAAGTGCCGACTCAGTTGACCTGAGGAGGAGGCTGCTCGTGATGCTGGAGCTAAAACTGTAAAAGCACAGCTTCGTTTTGAGCCTTGACCACAGAACATTTAACAGCCGTTAGTCCACAGATCTGAGAAGTGTTGATGTTGTATATGGGCTTAAAATATCAGAAATATATGACAGTGAGTGGGAGAAAAACGTGGGAATGAGAGACAAAGACTATGATGGTGTTTACAATGAAAAGAAGACACGGATGTCTCTCGATTAAAGTGGTGATTCTTATATTTCTCGTTCAAAGCGTCTCATTCGTCACAGAGCAAAATGTCAGACGTTAAATTATATACTGTCACTTTGTCAATGTCAGTTTTATTTCCAAAGCACCTTGAATTTAAATACTTACTCAGCAGAGAGAGCCGAAGCACAAAGCAGCAGGAAACAGAAAGAGAGAGGCAGATAGTTAGAGGAAGAGTTGAAGGGCTCTCCCAGCGGAGTTGTCTTCAGGTCATCTTCACCTGACGTGGATCGATACCCTAACTCCCGGCTGGCCCCTCTCTGACACCTCCTCTTCCTCTCCTTCTCCTCTTCTATCCTCGAGCAGACAGGACGGGACAGGAGGCGAGGGGAGGTGACAGCACACCTGGCTTTGATTGTACCGGCCGGTAATTGTCACCAAATCCTTCCTGGCTGCCGGAAAACAGGGAACGGCAGAAAGCAGCAGACGATAGAGCTCATCAGACTGCAACCAGAAGGTGTTAAAACCTGTGTTTGATCAATAAAATAATTTTTCCTGGGCTGATGATGGAAGAAGCTAAGCAGTTAGCCATCTCTCTTTCTTATCATCTCTGCTGAGAGCTGCACATGCACAGTACCAATCCAATACTGACATGGAGGCCAGTGACAATGTTATGACGCATACTTTCTCATTCACAAGTAGCACCTTTATACACATACTATGCAATTTCTGCTGCTAGGGGGCTCTCTATCAAGACAAAACAGAAGAAAGTAGCCTGATGCAGAGCCAGACCTTCTAGAGGAATAAACACCTTGAGATTCTGCTCTGATCTGGAGCTGTTTACCAACGTGAGGAGAGCTCAGAGATTACTTTTTAGCATTTTGGATTAAAAAATGTGGGTTTATATTCACTCCTGTTTATCAACCTGACTCCAGCAGGTGACCTCCACTGTCGGGTGTTTATACTGTAATGTTGACCGCTGACTGGAGCTGGAGGGGAAACCTACTTTTTCTACCATTAATTATGGTGCATGCTGAGAATTGACCTGAATTTAAACATAAAGACACACACACCCTCGTTGTGTGCCGTTTCTCGCTAGCTACCGGCTAATGTACAGTAAAGCAATGTGGCTGTTTGGAGCGGATAAACACTAGTGCAAGTAAAGCGAGAAAATATACATCCCATGGTGGAACTGACTTTGCTGGTGGTGAATAAACCATTAAACGACCACCACTGCTGATGAAAATCTGTCAGATGTGACTTTAGTCTTTGTTCGCAGACTTTCTTATCCCGGAAGCAGCAACAGGCGACCACATTTAACGCACCGTTACTTCGTTGTACACAACTCAACAAAATGACTGGTCTGATGTTTTTGTTCCCTTCAGTGCAGAAACAGGGAACAGTCGAAGGTCATTCATTTTAATTTAGCTTCGGATGCAAAATGGGCAGTAATTTGGTGACTTTGGTGTTTGCAGAAATTCAAAGCCCAATTGTCAGGTAGCATTGAGGACAATAGAGATGTGGAGCTGTAAGTGGAAAGAATGTTTTCATTCCCTTTCAAGAACACAATTCTGCAAAATGTGAAATTACCATGGTTGTTTTTAGATTGTTGCTTTTGTGTCTACCATTTTATTTTTTCTCACTTTTGTCATTTCCTTGCGGTGAATTTTGGATTTTTCATTTTTTACAAAGCACTGACTATAATTTCAGTGATTGATTTTTAATCCATCTCTGCCATAACACCCAATTTTTCCACTTTTCTTGTTTTTCTCGTTGAACAGAAGAAAAGGTTCGTCAGTTCAGGGTAAAATGAAAAAAATACCACGTGAGACATTATGTAACGGGGAAAAAAGACGGGAAAAATTAAGAGATGAAAAGGAATAGGTCATGGTGGAGGTTAAATTGAAAGAATGAAGAGATGGGATATGAGAGAGGGAGGAAGCCATGGATACACAGGGAAGAAAGGGAAAATAGTGGTGGCTTAAAGAAGAAAGAGGGGAAGAGGAGGAGGAACAGACAGATGAAGAAGATGTTGCATGAATGTATACTGTACGTGTTTGCAAAACTAGACTTTGTAACAGCTTCTTTAAATATTCATGCATGAAGACTACAAAGCTGTGTCTCAGTTCAGTTCACTTTGCCCCCATCCTTTTAATCTTTCACCCCCTGACTGTGTGTTAAACAAGTTTTGACAGAAAACTTCTCTCTGAGGAGTTTTTCTCTTTTTTTCCTCTGCAGCTCCACATCTCCCCACAACACCTTGTGGACAGCTGAAGCAAAATCCTTATTTTCACATTCACAAGCTGGCATTTACTCTAATGAGGCAGACTTAAAAGAAAGAATAGGAAAGCCACACACTCATAACTCAGATTTAGTTTTTTTTTATTTTAACTCGTAAAGACTGATGTTTTACCAGGATGTTTTCACACCTCCACCCTGTTTTTTAACCAAGATATGTCAGAATCCGACCTGGTGATGGACGTTACTGTAAGTACTTGGTCCGAAAGTGTGTAAATAAATAGTCAGTGCAATCGATGAGAAAGCACTCTGAAAGCAGAGTAAGAGATGTGTGTGTGTGCACACTGGCCTGTATGTGCCTTGAAAATGGGAAGGTCAAGTATAAAATGAGTTTTTAAAAGGAAATCTGTGAGACAAGGTGAGCAGAGGGAGGAGGGGTGGGACGGTTGTTAATGAAAACAAAAGTGTGTGTAGAGGATTGAGGAGGTAGAAGAGAAAGTAGAGAAGAAAATAAGGAAAATACGAGGCGAGAAAATTTAAGGAATGGTAAATATGGAAAGAGGAGGATACTCAGGAGGAAGCATAATGGGGAAGGAAAGCTTGGGGGAAGGCGTAAGGGAGGCAGGAAGAGAAAAAGGATGATGAGGATAAAGGATGGAAGGTAAGCAGGATGAAGAGGGTGAAAGGACAAGAGGGAAACAAGGGAATTGTAAGTAAATAAGTATATTGTGAGCCACAGAGCCAGCAGTATCATCAGCCAGGGGTGACCCGACCGGAAACGGAGGGAGATTAAATGTCACTTAAATGGATCTTTTAAAAAAAATGAAAACAACAGAAGTGAAGCAGAAAACCAAAAAAAGGATGAAAGAAAGGAAGCAGAAATGAGAGTTAATGAGACATAAAGGGAATCAGGCAGAGAGGGTGGGACATAAGGAGTGAAACACATGGACACCCACTGAGACCAAAGGAAGGATGAAAGAGAAAGAAAGAGAATCACAAGCATGAAACAAGAGCAAGTAGGAGAGATCGGATGTTTTAAAAGTAGTTATATGGTGGATTACAGTGCGAGCAGAAGCCGCAACAATGTGGAATAAGTATATTTTTATAATTGAGGTTGATGAAAGGGTTTAGACTTAACATTCACCCCTTTTTGAACAAATGAGCAACAACTGACTAAGATTTGACTTTTTATAAACACTGGGGAGACTTTTCATTGCGAGAACAGCTGTGTTTTGATTATTTTTTACTGCTGTTATCTTGGGAACACTAGTACGTCATCTCCTTATCTTGAGATTGTAAGATAAATAATCCATTAGCACTAGAAAACAAATGGTCGTTTCCTCGTATTATTTGTCATTTTTTATTAGAGATCAGGAGCGCCATGCCAGCATAACGTCTTGCCAGCTGTAGCAACTGATTTACATAAATTACAGATAAAGTAGAACTCATGATTAATCAATGCATGAGACTGTGCTACAATCTATTTTTTTATATAAATACTTTATTATACCATTCAATGTTCGTAGTTTCTTCTCACTATCCATGTTGATGGAAGGTTGAGTAAAGCTTCATAGTCCACAAAACATTAAACGGTGCCATACAGCTTGTCTGGCATGATCAAGGTCTCTTAAGGTCCTAAATTGAAAAAAAGATACTATTTACACTCCCTTTAAGCCAAAAATTTCCTGTAGATGCTAAGCTAAAAGTATTATATACATGTTTATAGAATTTTCTTTTTTGGGTGAACTGTTCCTTTAATGCGACCACTGGCCCCTCCATTAAAATAATTAGCCATTATCTTAATGCTCTCCAATCAAATTACGAGGGAAAATATACTTACAGCAAACAACAAAACTTCATAAAAAAGGGTTCAGGTGGTGTGTATGTCACCGTCCACTCTTATGCTTGTTATCACGAGAAAACAAGGCTTTGTTATCTCGACTCAATAACAAAATAATAAACTTGTGATCTGCAAGCATGGCTGTTCTCCACTTAGGTACAAGACAGAAAACAATGGGAGAATAAATAGATGAAATGAAGAAAAGGGGAGAGAGCCACACCAGCGTAAACTCAGAGAAGAGTAAGTAAAAAGGAGGATATGTGAGTTGCCTTCACTTCTTTTTGAGAGCAACCATGTTTTTTTCCCCGTTCGTCATAGATTAGTGCTTTTACATCATTCAATCTGGACTCCTTCAGGCTCTGATGATTTAAGCCTGGCTCACCTTCATTGCGCCAGCAGAGTTTTACTTGACATTTAAGTAAATTCAATATGTAACCTCACCTGAACCTCAGCCAGCTGCCTTCCCTCTGGACATCTGTTCATTATCTACAATTTTTCTCTTTCTGCCAACTTCTCTTAATGTCAGATACACTGTGTCATCTTTCACAGCAGTAAAGGGAGAGAAGTGAAGCAGCCAAAACTGAAGACAGTCACATTTTCACCTGCAGTGATGATGAGCAGGCCATGACCGGGATTATTCATCATTACTCACTCTGTCTGACACTGTGATGACACAGTGAGACACTGCTTGGGCTCGTACAAAAGCTCTTACTTACTACAGTTACATCACAGTCTGGTCGAGTTTATTTCACTTGTAGACAACATCATGTTCATTCATTTCTCTCCTTTGAACTGGATAGAAATTCAAGGAATGGACTCCAGTGCTCCAGCCATTAGCATGTAAATTCCATGCTTTTTCACTGCGTTGTTACCAAAACCGAGAATTTAGTAGATAATTTAGCTAAAATTGATGAGAGGATACCACCATACCGAGAATGTCATTGCTGGATTGTTGTAACTACTTGATAGTCCCTTATAAAGACGGTATAAAGCGAAAAGTTGTGTGCAGTTGTCCTTTGAATCAATCAAGAACAAAGGTGAGATGGCTCTCAAGCTACAGTATTTGCATATTTTGATTGTAATCCTGGAAAAAAACATTTTGTGAACCACGTTTAATGTCAGAAAAGTATAGTATTTGACAGACAAAGGAAAAGAAATGACTTTACTGACACCAAAATTATGAAAATCCAACTGAAATGACATTTAGTCAGATTTAAAATAATGGCAACATGTTTTTAAAACATGCTTTTATCATGTATTTGTTTTTTTTTCATATATTTATATGTGACATTTGACAAAATAGTGAGGACCGAAATGCAAGACACTCAGGAGGCAGGCAGGGTTCAGAACAAAAGGCAAGCTTTTTAATAGCAAGCTGAAAACCAAAAACCATAGAATCCAAATCCAAAAAATCCACTAAGTGCAAAAATAACAAAATACAATGAAGAAACACAAAAGCTTAAACAAAGTACAAACCAAGACAATCAAAGTACAAATCAAGGGGGAAATTACAAAGTAGGAAAAACACGAGGAATAAAAAACAGAAACAAACCATAGTAGAAGGGAAACTGACAAAGGCATCAGGGAGCACAGAGACTACAGTATTTACACAAGGGCTGATTAACTAACAGGACACAAGTGAACACAGGAAAAGGGTGGGAAATCACACACAAGGAGGAAATGAAACGCAAAACATAACACATGAGGGCAGAGCTTCATGCTTCTGTTTGTCTGGCAGGCTGAGCACCAGCAGGGGAGAGAGAGGCATAGGAAACATGGAAGTCTACATGTGTGTTGTTCGTGTTATTGAAGAGTTAGGACTGAGCAGCCAATTAGCTAACCTACAAACTGATGTTAGCAGTGCACTTTAGCCTGGGGAGTGTTTGGTTGGAAGTTTAACAAGCCAAGGCGCAGGACGAGAAGCGTGTTCATGTTTGTAAGATGGATAAGACTTTAGCAGAAAAGCCAATGTGGGTTGTTCAAAGTCTTGTGTTGTATAGCAGGCAGCTGGCTGGCTGTTAGCATCAATCTATTATTAAGACGTGGATACAAATACAATTTTTTTTCTCCTGGGATTCAGATTTTTCTAAAAGTAGAATGATTTGTATGTGCTGTAAATGACAAAGAATTACATTTAAGTTGGACATTAAAGATATTTTTGTACTGCGCCAAATACAGACAATTGTTATCTTTAATCCAAAAATATATATTCTTATTCACCAGAAAAACCTACATCTGTCAAACCTCAGTTGTTAGCATCCACACTTACAGTTATAGCATGTGACAGGCATCTGTGCAGCATCACATAGTAAGTCAAAACTCAAGCTAACACAGCACAGCTCAGCACAGCACGGCCCAATACCCTGCAGTCATGCAAAAGCTGTTGCCAGTTAGACCGAGTGAGAAATGTGTTTTTTTTAAATGATTGCCATTCCATTATTCATTTAACCAGCATTCTGCACTTATTACACTTGTTGAATAATGTAAGCTGATAAATAATTTACTACGAGATAAAATTGGCTCCAGTTTGTGGGTTCACAATTAGCTGAGAGTACGAGGGAGTAAGAGACAACGCAAGAGAAGAAAGCAAAAAGAGAGAGAGAGGGAGACCTTCACTAGAAAATGAGCCAGTAAAATATGGATTTAACCACACAGAATAATACGGTTGTGATTTAGGTTGGTTTTTAATGACAGTGACAGTTTTTCTTGGGAAATCTGGATGAAGAGTCGGTCTATGTTCAAAAGCTACAAGATGGAGAGTTCACATTGGCAGCCATGTGCAGACATTTGTGGCTGAGTGCAGAGTCAAACTGTCACAAAGATTTCACCGCTGTTTAAAAGTTTTATCCTCTTACCTTGTCCCAAGTTGAACCTCTCGTGTATTGGCATTACATTTTGGTTTATTTTTGCAACATCACATAATGTTTTAGAAACCGATGGTGACCTCTACGGCCCAAATGTGTGCTAACAGCCACAGTGAAACCACTGGATATTTTTAGGTAGACCATGGCACAATTTCCAGTTGTGTTTGTGGGTACCAGAAACGTATACTTTTGAGGAGAAGACAGAACATCTCCAGTCATGTTCGTGCCAACCAAAACAACTATTTTAAGCCAGAACATGACCTTTCCTAACCCTTACCAAGTGGTGTTTGTACCTAAACCTAACCAGACCATAAACACATGTTCACACGTGAACCTAAAGAAACATAAAATTGCAACATAAATGGAAAGTTACAACATGTCCATGGCCTGCAGAGACATAGATTACTGACATGTATTCTGGCGACCAGGTTGATAAAACCAAACATCAGCAACAGCTGAAAAGAAGTCATGAATAATATTTTATAATATTATATCTGGTGTTAAACTGATGATCATGCAATGGAGGATATAATCATTATTGTTGTGATAACTTTCCATATATAATGTCACATATAAAACACTTAAAAGTTCAAATCGGTTTAATATCTATTACTCAACAAAATGGTTCATATTTCACGTGTCACCCTCCAACAACACAGTCACTTACATCTATTTCATTGTTTTTACACAGAGCTGAGAGGTTGATTGCCGACTTTGCAACTGCTTTACAGTAACATTACAACAAATCAGAGGCATCGGTCTGATAGCTTGTCACCAGAGGAGGCAGCAGAGGCTACGCTAATGTTGCAATGCAAGTGAAGGTGATGCGTAAAATGCAATTTGTAAATCTCAGTGTAACAAACTAGACAGCAGAGGAAATTGATGCAGCTGCAGTAAATCATGACCAGCAGTGATTCCTCCCAGTGCACATAGACAGAGAGTAACACACACACACACACACACACACACTTAACAACGCACAACAACACTGCATCCAGGCAGTATTTTTAATCAGGTCATGACTGAACCTGATCAATACTGAACACAGAGAGAACACGTCATATTTCCGTCCGTCCAGAATGACTCACGCAGAATAAACCAGCAAACCAACATCCTGTTTGTGATGCATGGCTTAAATCCAACAGTTAATGGCCAGTGAGCTACAGGAGAGAGTGTTTTACAACCATCATCATTTCCCTTTAGCAGAAACACTTCTGATGTCCGATAGAAGCCATGGAGAAGACGTACTATCCTTTCAGGACAGCCCCTTTGAGCCGGCTGAAGCTGTAAAGTAAGAGAATGAGAGTTCAAAGCTGAGGAAGGAAAGTTTGAGTTTTCAAAGCCTCTCTGCAGCGACATTCTCGTGTGAGATTACATTTCTAAAATCAAACTATCCCTGCTGTGGTCAAAAGGCGTGGAAACTCCTGTGGATGTATTCTGCAAATTTAAACCATCAGTCATGGACTGACCTCTATCACCAACACAACATCCTTGAGAAAAATGGAAAGAAGTGTTGAACCCATTTTTGTTGGATTTAATCTGTGTATTTCCCACCAACCTTTTCCATTTCGAGACGGATAATGAAATACACCGAACTCATCGCTGCTGCAGATACATTTGTATAAGGTCGAGATTATACAATTTCCCTTTTCTTGCTCGATGGTTTCCATTACTGCCTCTGTTTTCTCCTGACAGGACAAAGATTGGCTCTTTGGGACGTGAGAGGGGAAAAAGATTCCTTTAAGTTCAAATAACATGGAGGTTGTTTTGATGGTGGATCCACCACTTTGGTCCAGATTGTGATTTCTGTGTTGGATGGATTACTATGAAGTTGTTTACATTCACAGTCCTCTGACTGTGAAGCTGAAAGACTTTAGTGATCCCCTGATTTCTCCTCCAGCAGCACTATGAGGTTGGAGTTGTGGTTTATAGTGAAATGTCTGGACAACTGTCCGTGGAGACGGTCCCCCAAGGAAAAACATGCCAATGTGATCATGTTAGCATTCTGATGTTAGCATTTAGCTCAGTACAGCCTTACAGAGCTGCTAGCATGGCTGTCAACTCTTAAGTCTTGTTGCCTGATTACAAATGATCTCTCAAATTAGCCAAGCTATCAGCATCTTGAATGACAGGATATAAATGAACAAACGCCTCATCTGACAAAGTCATCTTCACCCTAACTAGAAGAAGGGTGATCCTCAATAGCATATAATGTCAGCAGGGATATCACACACACACACACACACACACACCTCTAGCGTAGCCACCGGGGCTAACTTTACAGGAAAGCTCTACTTGTGAAGTCATGTTACATAAACTCCCTCACCCTCCCTCCCTCCGACATTTTCCTCTCCTCTGCAGCTTGACTGCTTTTAACCCTTAAGCAATTCCACAACACTCAGCTGTGATAGTTATCTCGGCCCGGTGCTGCAAAAAACCTTTCAAGGGAATGCAAATCTGCCATATTAAACGTACCCCTCTGTTTTCAATAAAATATGGATGGAAATATGTGCATAGTTTTACTTTGATGACACTAAATGTGCAAATCATGGTGAGTACATTATTTCAGCCATAAAGTGGTTTGGCTCCTTCTTTTCATCATTTCCTTTCTCTAAATGTAGCTTCCTGAAAATCAGAGCCGTGAAGTGGAATTTAAAAAGGAAGGTTTAGAAAGCCTTTTCTTGGCAGCAACGTCAAGGTTTGCTTGATGAAGTGTGAAGCCTTGACCTCACTATATACTGGTGTGTCAGGGTCATTGGTGAGCTCTGGGACTTTAATCATCCATTGTGAGAGCCTATCAGTGAAATGGAGAGGGGTGTGGGATAATTTCCTAGATAATACTTCCTCTGTGTGGAGAGGGCCTGAGGAAAAAGAAAGGGGATGGAGGGAAAAGTTATCAGCTTCATCTACATCAAACTGGGCTCATCATGGCCGGGCAGGGTTTTTCCAGAGCCTCTCTGGAGCCGACAGAGGAAGCTATTGATGGTTTGTTAATGTTTCTCGACAACTTTTATATCCTTATCCCTAAACGACTGAATAGGTCCATTGTCACTCCCAAAACACACATCACTGTTTCCCAAACAACATGACCGTTGTAGTGTAGAAATGACTTTGCCATGTGCTCACTGTTAGATTAGTTTTAGGCAAGAAAACTACTTGGTTAGGTTTAGGAAAATATTGTGGTTTTGGGCGACCACAGTTTGAGTCACACCAGTAGATATTTCTAAGGAGACCTGTGGAGATTTCCAGCAGTGTTGGGAAGTCGGACCATCGACCAAAAGGAAATGGAGTTACAGTAGCCGAGACGAGATGAGATAAAAGCATGAACAACCATCTCCAGGCTGTGGCGTGATTTTAGCGTGTATGTTGAAGTACTACTGACTGCGTGACCACTGTATCGTGTCTTGTTTTGCTTTATTTACCTTTGTTGTTATCATTCGTACCCTTGAAATGTACATTCAGTGAACTTACTGTAGTTTTTTCCCCTTGCTCCTCTCAACAAACCTGTTTAATGCTAATATTTTAGTCATGCATTTATTCTTCCCTCGAGCATCTCCAATAAAACAGGTGGGAGTTCAGAGCCTTGCTTGAAGGACCTTGTCTATTAGAAAACGTTTTCTAAATCTCCAAGTAAACAGTGTAATGAGTGAACCCTGGCCCGCAGTGGAAACCAGATTGGGGAGAGTCAGCAGGCTGATAAAAGTAGAATCGTGCGGAGCTGAGGGCGTCACAGCCCAACATTAAAGTAACTTTGAACTCCTGTAACTTTAATTCTCTTTGACATGGGGCGATGTAGCTGTGAGCCACACCATGTACACTACAATTAGGATCAGTGAACCACAACCACCGTAATATAATCATGTTATTCTCTCTCTATCCGTCTGTCTGTCTGTTAGCCTGGCTGGAAGCGCTGGATTTTCACACTCGAGGTCAGGGACAGAGAAAAGGTCATTGGACCGCTAGGAACATTTTCAGACAATGGAGACTGTTAATGTGCCTTTATTAACAAGGAGTGCTGGACAAGACCAGTGGAAAATAGACAGTTGTTTATGAGGTAGAAAAGCATAATGAAGAAATACTGCACATCTCGGCAGAAACACTCATCTCCGTTCCCGTAATATCACTTTTTTTTTTTTTTTCTCCTCCTTCTGGGTTTGAGTCTGATTCATGCTTTTTGCTGGAAGTGTCAGCCCGTCTGTGAGCATCATTTAAAACATTTATTTACAAGGAGAAGGTTGACTGAGCACGTCTGCTCCTCCTCAGTAAACAACCTGCTTTGCGTTCGCACAGATCCAAAGCTTTTTCATCAGGGAGCTGCCCAGACCCTTCACTGTCTTACACTGTTTAGATTTGATCTGATTCACCAAGTGGAAAAAACATCTGACAAAAATAATTCATGAGCATTTGGCTGCGGATACCAGATGACAATGTTACTTAACAGATTCTTGCCCTTGGTCAAAGTTCTTGTCCTTGATTTGTAACGATAATCAACACATCCTCGCTGAAAATAAGAGAAAAAACACAGACTAAAAAGGTTTTGTTGAAACAGGTTACTTGAGGTTAAACTGGATGTCCTTGTCAGTGTTGTTAAAAGTCCCCTGAGTTATACTTCAGTTAATTATGTCATCTTAAATATTACTTCGATAAAAGTGAAAGTCACCCATACGAATAGTACCTGAGCAAAAGTCTTATCTGATATAAAAAGCAGCTGGCAATAGACTAAGTAAGTTTTTGGCTTCAGTGTATCATCAGTGAAATAAATGTTGATTGCACATTATAATGGATATAGAATAATAAAGCCATCAGCGTTAACCTTCAAACCTCGCTGTCACTATACAGTTTTGTCTGCCACTGGGCATGCGGTCACCCGCGAACAGAAAGTTTAACTGGCAATCCGTTTTTATTAAAGGCTTAATGAGTGAATAAACTCACATTTTATTCTGTGTTGTTATTTGCGACTCTGAGGAAAACGGAAACAATCCAGTCGTCCTTGCATCAATAATACCACGTGGAAACACTGAGATGTCTGTTGCCACTTTTAGTACGTCTGTCCGCTTCTGAGTCTCTGGTTCTGCCCTCTTCTACATAAATGACAAGTGATGTAAATTACAGTCATATTCAGTCTCCATCCACAGTTTCACAGAGGAGACCTGACAGCTGAGCGGGACTTTGACACTCCCTCGGCGCTAATGGTTCACAGCCTATCATTAAAACAGACTCGGGGGTAGGGACAAAGCCGGTGAGGGCACGCGTCACGTAACTCCTGACATTGTGATTTTGAATGTGGCTTGTAGTGATGTTTCAATTACAAACCTGCATTAAGTGCAGGGAAAGTCAGTGGAGCATGAGAGGCTTCAGTGCATTCATCAAAGAGGAGCTTTTAATGACAACCTTCGTTTGTGCTGAGAGGACTGACAGCTTCTTCACTGATTTTCATATCGTGTTGCATTGTGTTATTGGCATGTATTGGAAATTCTTGATTGCTTAATGACATAATAAGAGGCTGTTATTGCAGACAAATCAGAAAAAAAAACGAGACTGAAGATTAGAAGATTTTGTGATACGACCAAAAGCACCAGAAAATCACAAACTGATTCTTTATCTGAGATGTGTAAGCGTCAGTTTATGAGTGTTGAGACTCAAAAAATCTACTTTTCTTTCAAATAGCACCTTTAAATGATCAGAAAAAGGTAATTTAAGCATCTGCAATAGGATCACAAGCTCCAAATCAGATAAGAGATGGACCATGTGTGATACCTGGTCAAGCTAAACTGCAACTAAATTGACCGGAAAAGATCATTTTGTCTTTAAACACCTGTTTTGGTCACCAGAATCTCGGCTTGAGATGTCCGGACTCCCTGTCAAAAATATCCTGCTTTTGTCAGCACAAACACGGCTGGACTGTTATAACTTTTGAATGTGCGTATTTGTTTGAAGATATTAATAATAATTGACCTTGACTGAAATGTCTACGACAAACTCAAGAAAAATCATGCTGATACCAATTAAGACAATATGTTTCTCCTTGAGACTGGAGATGAATCATCCTCCATTATTACAAATACCTGATTCATTTTCAAGATGATAAAAAATCCTCCCTGAACCAAACTGTGACCTCAACACTACATTCACTGTCCTTCTGCATTCATGTTTTAAATAAAACCTGCTCCTTTGCATGACCTAGTGAAAACGTCACTCTCACAGGTGCAGAACTTCAGCTTTGTCGTCAAGGAAACATTGTGAGCAGCTTTTGTGTCGACTTTATTAACATTTTACACAAAGCGTCCTGCTGCCCACCCAAAAACTGTTACTCAGAGAGACGGTGAAAGCAGCTTTAAGTTGCAGAATGGAGCCTGAAAAACATGTTTTCATCTCTTACGCTCTTCCTCTGCGACAACACAATTCATACTTTACTTTCTGATGAATACACACACACACACACACACACACACACACACACACACACACACACACACACACACACATCCAGTATACTGAAAATGTGCTCTACCATCATGATGTTTGCTCGTTAGCCGGCTGATGAGGAACAGAGTCTGTCCGCCCGTAATTGTTAACTTGTACATGAGAAAATGTTCCTCCATGCACACACAGACGCACACAGACACACACACACACACACACACACACACACACACACTCACACATACACACACAAAGTGCAAATATAATTTCATTGTTAGAGAAGGGAAACAGTTTTGGATGGTCTTGACTTGGCGCAGGGCAAATTATGTCATGATGCTGAAACAGTGCCCAGCAGCTCATTCACTTAACTAAGTAAACATCCACTCACCACACACACACACACACACACACACACACACACACGCTGAAAACGAGACTGTCTCTTTCTTTAAATGTGACACACAAACATGGCATTTGTTGCTTCATTTATTTCTCTCTCTCTCTCTCACACACACACACACATACACACACACACTCACACAGATATGCAACCATCACCATTAGTCATTTATGGTCGGAGCTATCTTAACTGACAGGACAGCAAACAGCATATTGCAGGGAACAGGCCTATTGTGCCGTCTGCTGAAGCTCTATGGATGCCATAAAACATCTGAAACTAACATTAAGGTGATAAACCGCCTTTCTCCGCTTACACACACACACACACACACACACGCACACACACACACACACCGACAGCCTTCCTCCCTCGTTTCTTCTGATTTTCAGATGGAACTAATTTGACCTTTGAGCCATTTTCAGCTCTGCTTCAGTTCAGTGCAGCATGATAATGGCAAGATGTCCTTTACTCTTTTTATATGCACACACACACACACATGCTCACACACTTGGACAAGACACCACTCACACAATGAGAGGACCTATAAATTCACGTTCAGTTCACCATAATAATGGCAAGATGTGATTTAGTGGACCAGAAAACACACACACACACACACACACACACACACACACACACACACACATACACACACAGTTACAAGTTACTATATGTATGCACATAAATGACACGCACACGATGTACACAGGTACATGTAGAACATCTAAAGCACAGAAAACACAGATTACCACACACATACACACACACACACGCTAACGTGCATGTACACATTCACACGGTTCATTTCATTTGTAACACCCTGTTCATTTGATGGCATATATGGCCTCTTTCCCTGATTTTATGGCTTGCAGGGCTCTCAGCAACACGCCTGAGTGATCGCTCATCAACTGGGACAGTGATTTAGAGGGTCTATCACTAGGTGGTACACACACACACACACACACACACACACACACACACACACACACACACTGCCCTGTACATACACTGATGCAGCAATTGTTCAGGGACACACACAAACACACACACACACACTGACTGCTGCCACCATGTCCTCGGGGACAGATCCAAGCAGGTGAGGAGAAAGTAATGAAACGTAAAAAATAAGAAAGAAAAACACATATGGGCTCCGTGAAGATGCTCGGGAGGAAAATATGAAGAGAAATGATGCTGTGAGATTGAAAGGTGGAGGACCACCTGTACTTTTTAAAAACTCAGTTGTTTAGAGGCGACAGCACGCATCACTGGGGGGCTCAATTGAGAAACGACTCCAGCTGTACATACTTGAACACAAAAATGTTCCTACTGTCACCCTGTCATGTGTCTTACTGTTATGGGCTCAGTGCCATCCATGATGATACTGTCGTAATGGTTGCCTCATAACCAAACCCCAAAAGGTTTTTGGCACCACCTGAGCCCATAAATGGGACCTGGCATGAAAGTGTGGAGAATGATGCGAAACTCAGACTGATCAAAAGGCTGGTTTCCATCTGGGACAGCAGGGGAACACAATTAACTACCTGGCAGGATGAAACACTGAAGGACATGCTACAATTACCACTGACTTCAGACATGACAATATAGTGCATCTGTTTGTTTTCTGTAGGATGTTATTCACAACTGGGGACACACAAGATTGTTTTTAGAAACACTTTGTGACTGTGTCTTAGAGTTAAGGTTAGCAAATATTATTATTACTCACTCACTCAGATACCTCCTGTAGGCCTGTAAGGTGCAAGGTAGACGTTGGTACTCTTTTACATAAATCAATGGCTGCATGTGGTTGAAATCATGCCAAACTTCTAGCCGATATGAGCTGATCCATTAGTTGGTTAGGGCTGTCACAAATACCATCTTTAATCTAGGTCGAGGACATGAAAACATGTTTGATTCTCCCCTATGTTCTAAGATTAGATGTTTAGATGTGCCTGTGTAAGTTGCTATCAATGCATCAGTTCAGGAAACTTTATCACTCATGTTTAGGTCAAGCTTAGAGATGGTTCGCTGGTATTTTAGTTGGTGGACCTGGTTGGGGAAAAATCTACAGACTGAACTTAAGCTTCTGAATATTGTACCAGTGAACAGCTTTAAAACTATGGTGAAATTTGTCTGTGTGAAAATATTTTATCTGATTATTTGTGTGTTTGTTGTTGTTGCTGTTTTTGTTAACTTGCTGTGTTACTGCCATTATTGACCAGGTCTCTCTCCTAAAAGAGATATGTGATCTCAATGGGACTAACCTGGTAAAGTAAAGGCTAAATAAAAATAAAATACCGTATGATAATATTTAAACACCTGCATTGCATTCAGGTGAGAACAAAAATATCTTACTGAAGCAAAAAAATAAACTCATTTTGAGATTTTAGCTGTAGGCTAAGAAGTCCATTGATGCTAGTCATTACCCATGAATCACTGCCTTTGTTGGATGTATTATCCCATCATGTTTGAGAAGGAGGGGAGCAGGAGTTATATAGTCAGAGAGAAATACATTTTAAGCCCTGAGTGTGTGGGAGCCATTAGCCATAGAGCCATGTTATTATGTGCCTGTCACCTCAGTGATAAGTGGAGCTATTGTGGGCAGCACCGCACAGTATATGTGGCATTTATACAGAACTATTAGAGTAGAGGCAGAACATCAGGTTTTTGAGCATTGTATTATTAAAGTCTGATCTTTTCATTGTAGGTGTGAATGATCTACTCGCTGTGTCTATCACACCAGTCAACCATTTCTCTCTAGAAAACACCACAGGCCTCCAAACGTGTCATGTTTCCCAACAGACAAAAAGGTAATCTGATGTTTTCTTAGGTCGGTTATGTTGTGTTTGTGATGTGTGCACGGCCTGTCCAAGCTAAGTTTCATACAAGCATTGGTATCTCTCCCTCATTATCAAATAAAATGGGTGTCTAAATAGCCGCCAGTTGACAGTAAATCATTTTAAATGTTTGTTTATTGACAAAAACTTAATGCTGAAGAGAACTTAACGACCTCAAGGAGACATTTCATGAAATTTGATGTTGCCTTTCTACTTTTCACGGATCAATATATCTTGATTTGCATAAAAATATGCTTTCTGCCAGGCAAGTGGAATAATAATGTGTCAACCTTTGAACATTTATTGTACTTTGTGATTAAAGATTCTGCCTCTGAGTGGTGGCAAACAGAAAAAAAAAAGTGTCTGTCAAAAGCTGTACTCAGCCTGACTAATGTACAATACGAACAGCCTTTCCACCATTTCAGCGTCATCGTCTCATTCAGAACGACCAGGACAATTTGAGTGGTTATTAGGCATGACAGCTCATGACACAGAGCGTGCTGTAATTCTAGATGAAGTCTTTTGCTCCGCCGCTATTCTCTTTTCTGAATATATCAGCTTGTATAAGTAAATGTGTGCGCGCCTATCAGGATATGTGCGAGCTTACCGTTGCTAATGAGTGTATTCTGGTCAGACCAGGAGAAAAGACGTTCAGTGGAATTATACATGAAACCTGAATCAACCGTCACGCTTCGCTGATGGTCGGTGAGGATGATAACAGATCATAATCAAATGAGCAGTTCAGGAATAAAGGTTTAATTGGCATTTAAAATGGCAGGGATGTGCAGTATGGGGCTTTAGATAGAGTGAAAACCAAGAGCGTGTTTAAAGAAAATTGCATTCCTTTATTAGATATGCTAGTGGTCTGTCAGCTGGTCGCCCGCTTTGGTCTTGACTGAAATATCTCACAACTACTAAATGAACTGCCATGATCATTTCTGCTGATATTCATGATCCTCAGAGGATGATCTCTACTGACTTTGGTGATCCTCTGCCTCGAACCTCGAGCATTACTAGTAGGTTGACATTTTTGGCTTCATCAAACCTCATCAATCATTGAATGGATTGCCATGAAATTTTCCTCAGACATTCATGTTCCCCTTAGGATGATCCATACTGACTTTAGTTAGCCTCTGACTTTTCCTCTAACACCAGCATCAGGTTGGTGTTTGTCGTTTTGAATGAAATATCTCAAAAACCACTGGATGAATTGCCATGATATTTTCTACTGACATTCATTGTCCCATGAGGATGATGTCTCCTGACATTGGTGATCCCCTGCCTAGACCTCAGGCATTACCAGTAGGTTGACATGTTTGACTTTTAGCTTAAAACCTCATCAATCATGTTTTTTGTCAATCTCTTCACTTTTCATTTAGCTCCATCATCAGTTTGTTCAACACTTTAGTTTATGACCAAATAAAGTGCAGCAGGAATGAATCCTAAGGTTAGTTAAGTCTCCTCGATGGCTGAAATAAGTTCTGTGGTTAACACAAGCGTAACAGCTTTTCACAGTCGGTTCTGCAACATAAAATATGTCAGTTAATTCCCCACTCGTGAATTGTGCATCTTGCAAAACGGCAGTCCTTAACAAGCGGTTAAATGAGACTACAGAAGTTATTGAGGACATTAAACTTCATCACGCCAAACACAGACACTTATACTCACTAGTCCGTTTACACAGTCGGGATCTCTTCTAACTCTAACTCAACAATTTGAAGATTGATCCATTATAGTATGAGGTGTATAGTTTCGTGAGAAGCGAAGTGGTGGTGAGCTTTTTCCTTCTGATGACTGCATTTACACTCAAAATCTTAATCTCGAAGTGATGTTCATTTGAAAAAAAAAGTATTTTTTGTGGGAACCTGGGCGATGCTGACTTCAAGTGTAGCCTACAAAACTTGGACTCCTTGTCCTGTTGATTAATTATGTCACACATCTATGTTCTGTATGTGACTCATGCATCAACACTCTGATAAAGTAGTTATTTACATAGTCATGTTATTACATATTTTTTCTGTCCTAAGTCAAAATGGTTAATCAGTTCTGTTGCTTTTCTTTCTAAATGCATTATTGCGTCTGATTTTGTGTTGTTATTCTGCAGAACCTCTGTCTCTGCTGTTTCAGATCCGGCAGTCATGCCTGTAAGGGTGCCGGGAACACAATTTAATCTCGATATATTGCAGATAGATAAGCTGTGAAATATTCATTTTCCCCTTCCACATTATTGCCTCACAATTCTGATGGAGAGGAAAAACACTGAGTGAGATGAGGACTGAACTCTGTGTGCCACCTTGACACCAACTATTCCAGGTTTTTGTAGCTTTTCCTCTTCGCTGAATAAAACGCAGGATGTGGCAGGTGAAGGCATATTTTTAACAGCATTTCTGCTGCCTTATGTCCGCTCGTTAAAGTCATAAATTGACTGGACAGCACGCTGCAGTTTATGATGGAAAAAAATGCTTTAATTAATCAAAACAACCATAAATATGGACCATAAAGAAGATCACTGCGTCAGCATATGAAGGATATTACAGGCTGCAGGAAATGTACAGATTACTAAAAGCAGTGAACTTCCTCCAGACTTTTTCTTGCAACCCACTGAGGCATGATCCAGCAACAAAAATCTTTAATCGGATGGGTATGAAGTTATTACATCACCAGAAGTCTTATATCAGCCTACTTGTTGTGAAAATGTCTGTGTATATCATAGTTTCCCTACAGCTAAATCATATTGAACAGGATTAAGATCAGGATTAACTGATGTTCGTTTAATATTGTGGGATTAGTGCACAAGAGGCATGTTGAGCGTCCTTGTCCTCTCTCTAGCTGTGTCTCTCTCTTTTCCCTCTCTCTCTCTCTCTCACACACACCCTCTTTCCGCCTTGGTGAATGTGAAATTTCCACAAAAATAAGATTTGAGGATTAGGATTATAGGCCGATCCCGGCTCCGTGCATGGACTGCAGATTTACTGGGCGTACACAGGTTTAACGCAGGGTGACTGACTCTGGAACAGTTCTTACAGTGGCATTACACTTGCACAAACACACAGTCACACAACTGCAAAACCAACACACACACACACACGTATTCACAGATGATCTAGGGTCTAGGTTGAGCCAGCGTGATTTAAACGGATTACCATAATGTTAATTAGCATATGGATAGTTAGCATAATGTGATTTTTCTATGGTGACAATAATTTGACCCGTCCATTACGTAACCCGCTGTTAGTTTTCTTCTACACAGCCAAACTTCTCTGGCAGGAAGAAAACAGAGACATTGCCAAATCAGGAATTGCCTGAAACTATGGCGTCCAATGTCAACAGGAAGACAACATGAGACAACATTCATAAATCATATAGCTGAAAATGTGCTGTCAGGCTTAGAGAGGGCAATTTTGCATAGCTTGAAAGTGAAGCTGGCAATATTTTTGACACTGACATCAAAGTGACAAATCCAAACTATTTTTAAATAAATACATTTTCTGTTTATCCATCCATGCCTGCCTTCTCTTGGATATGGAGCTATACAGCACTCAGCGGTGCTGAAATCGCTAAAGGAACCTGTCTCCTTCTACAAATCATGATCCGTTTACTCAAAGGAAATGTTCATCTACTATGAGAAGCTTGTAGCAACACGCTTATGTTGAGCCCTGCATAGTGTTAGCCTCCTTGGCTACCAGGCTATGAACTATGGATTGGTATCTAGATTGATGGCATCAGTCTATCGATTGTCAGCAACAGAACCAGACACCGACATTGGATCGGATCACTCCCATCTCTGAACATTAGCTAGCTCAGTTAGCTCAGATAGCTAGCCCCTCGTCCATGAGTAGATGCACGCCTCCTTCTGTGCTGTGATATGAAAATAGTTCCTACATGAAACTGCTCACAACAAGATCTGTTACCGGGGTCGTGATTCACCACCACCAATAGAGTGCCATCTGTTCCCATTATATTTGAGTTAAGGCAGCTGTATCTACAACTGATATCTCCAAAACTCGGGAACTCCCACCAAAACGAACTAGATGAATAAACAGAACTAGAAGATAAGACAAAAAATATGTATTTTTGTTTATAGGGTGAACTGTCCTTTTAACATCTGTATAATTGTGAGGATTACTAACCAACTCTGCTGCACATACAGTGAGTATGTATGGACTGTATGAGTCGTCCCCCAGTCATCAACACCCTCGTAGGCGCCCACAAGCAGTGACAACCCATCTGTTACTGAATACTGCCTGTCCAGAGAAAAAAAAAAGATAAACCAGCAGTGGCTGAGGGAAAAATGGACCATTGAGTTAGCTAAAGACCCAAATTGACATGTTCTGAGGGGTTTCCCTTGTTACCAGTTACCACTGATATGCTGACGACACACATCTTTACACTTTACTCACTCTGGTGTTTAGTTTCATATCAGTCAACTGCTAATAACAGACAATAAGAGATAAGAGAAGATAATATGAGGGCCCAAAATGATAGACTAACTAATGCTCCAGATTTTAAAAAATGTCTTAGTTCTTTGTTTTTTTGCAATCCTGCTGATATGATAACACATCTCCTGCTGCCTCCATGGGACATAATAGTCATAATCAGTCACACAGAATTAGATTCAATAATCCACTTCATGAAATAAGACACTAGTGGAATCATTTCTTAATATTTAAAGGAGTTTTCTCTTCAGATTTTTACCGAGTTTTGTTTGTCTGGAGGCTTAGTGAACAGATTTACGGATAAAGTTGCTGATCTCTCCACCAGCACATGCCACCATGAAACTAGTAGTAGTACAAGTGCTGACTTTCCGAACTTCAACCTTTTCTAACCTCTGACTGTATGTACATCTTGCCATTATTACGCCGTTGTAAATGTGCATTCATCTGCTCTTACATATATCTGTTAGTGTGTTAAGAGTACAGTATGGGACATCTTGTCATTATCATGCTTTAATGAACAAGGTGACGGAGCAGCAAAATTGCTCCGAGGTCTCATCATTTCCATCTGCTGACAAGGTGGAGCAACCAGGTCAATGAGAAAGACAACTCAAGAAAAGACGATTAAAGTAGTACATTAAGAATTAATTAAGAAAAAGAAATTGCTCCGAGGAAAAGAGTGCACGAGTGTCTCTTTTCCAAAAGTGTGTCCAGCCAAAGGAAAATTAAATACATTGAAACTGGGCCTGCAGATATGACTTTACAGAATAGCCCTACATTCTTGTCCTTGTTCTGATTATCATGTTAACTATTTCTGTACCACTAAAACTCTGCCTCCACTAATCTGAATTATCATTCTCTTGGATGTACCTGAAATGTACTAACAGTAGCGATGCCTCACACATGTGGCCCACCCGTACTTAGGACTGAGAAGCTCTCAGGGTAAAGTCCTGGACAAATAATGCAGAAATATCACAGAAACAGCAGCATCAATTTACTTTAAGACTATATCTATATACATGGAGGTATAAAAGTAAAACACTGTATAGTAGCAATCATAAATGTGGCCCAAAATGATGAAATGAAATGGGTCAGAGAGATAACACCTACTGTCACATTTGAGGATGAACATAACATAGAATATACAATATATAAATAAATTAGATATTAAGGCCTCAAGTAAATCATGCACAATTAATGCATATACGTAAAAGGACACATTCAACTGAAGGGTCAAAATGGAGTTAAGTTCAGGGTCAATTATTGGAGTAAGTGTTTAGTTCTACTTGTAACTGAGAATTTATTTTTGTTTTTTCAGCAGTTTTTTACAAAAATTGGAGCACTGATTTTGTTTCACAATTGATTTTTGTCAATTTTTTTGTGTTTATGTGCTGCATGAATCACAGAGGAAACAGAACAAATCTAGCTGTCTATGATTGGAGCGCGTCGCTACCCGCAGGGCACAACATCCCTCCACAGTGAAGCAACTTGACCAGTTACTCGACTGGATTTCTTCTTTTATTTACAAGTTGGGGTGGATCTTGATAAAGAAAGAAAAGTTCAGGGTTGGACTTTAAGGTATGACTTGTTTATATGTTGAGTGGTTGGTTCTGGTAAATTGGAGCGCTGATGTCGTTTCATCGTGGATTGTCTTCAGGATTTTTTGTTAAGGTGCTGTGTGATTCACACAGGAAGCACAACAAATGTAGCTTTCTATGATTAGAGCATGTCGCTACCCGTAGGGCTCAATATCCCTGCACAGTGAGAATCATTCACTGGAGAGGCTGCACTGTCTGTTTGTGGGTGTGTACTCTTGTACTTTTATTCTTGTGGAAACAAAATTGGTTCTATAAGTATTAAAGCCAAAGGCCATTTTATGAAAAAGCTTCTGTAGGGGAAGCTGAGGGTCAGATTAAATTTTTATCTTTACTTTGCAAATTGCAGACCAACCCGAGCATTTGGGTTTGATGCTCGAACCATCTTTGCAGACGTTTTGATGCCAAATCAAATTAATTTGGGCATCAGGATGGAGCATTGGCAGAGAAGACATGATCAAAAATTGCCACCGAGACAGGAAAGGCTTGTCATTAGCTAATGAGACCCTGACGCTGTGTAGAAAACAGCATGTAAAAATGTAAAGCTGCCCACAGATGACAGATGACTTTGTCTTTGAAATCTTTTTTTTTTTTTTTTAAATCTCCTTTGTAATAAAATTGAAGCATCTGTCACCGTGCCTGAGCTCATCCCTCTTCATGTAGCAGCCTTTCTCTCTCTCTTTTCCAATTTTATCTTCCTCTCCATCTTTTCCCGTTGTTTTCTTCCTGCCAACAGGACCATTTTTATCTTAATTGTCTTCACTCCACCTACGTCTTTTAGTGACTTCCTTCCTTTCTGTTTTATTTCTTTATGCTCCATCAACTCCTCACACTCACAGCTGTCCTCGAAAGACTTACTTCCCTTTTCAATCCCACCATCAAGATCCTCCTCCATCTTTTTCTCCATCATTTTCTCCCCTTGCTCCTCCTGTCTCATTATCTCTCTCGGCTTTCCTCTCCTTCCCCTTTTCCTCCCCTCTTTCCATCCTTCTCTCCGAGGGAGTTAATAGGCCCATCTATCACCTACCTGGCTGTTTATGGATGGCTGGATGTGGAGCTGAACTTTTTTTTTTATGTTTTTCTCTCACACTTTTCACGGCCATTTGTCTAAAATCTTGACAGCCCTTCCACAAAGCTCTGACAGAAAACTGAAAAAACAGACCTGCTGTTTGCCTAATGACATCGAGTCTAATATGTCTAATCTACAAGGCAGGAGACGAGGGCTTTAAGTGCCCGCTTGTTCAATTTCTGCATGACTGACAGCTTGGACACAAAAGCAAAAGCAATTAAAGAAAACAGAGTAATGCATGAAGCAGAGATGAAGTGCGCAACAGAAAAGCTCGAGCAAAAAATAACATGAATGAATTCGTGACTGAGGAAAATTAAATGTGTTTTATGTTTCTTTTGTTTCATCTCCTGATAACACATGGGGTTTTTTAATAAACTGCCAATCTTTTGAAATATTTTTTACAAAAACAACCAGAAATATGAACATGATCAAGTTTCTGATTTTCTGCTCTTGTTCTTGCTCAGGACAGATACAAAGTTTAAACATGTTGACGGGTGTTTTCACTCCAAAATGTCTCTCCAGATACAAACGTTGTGATCTAATGCCATCACAGTTGTTGCATTCATGAACAGTCTTGAAAGCTCAACATCAATATATCAACATATATATATATCAACAACATCTATCGTATACATTGCCCAGCCATAATTGGACCCCAAAGAAACTGTTGTCGTTGATGTAATCCACAAATCATCCAATATCAGGTTTGTTGTCTGGTGATTGCAGTGTGGGACTGTTCAGTTCATGAAAGCTCTGAGATAAAATACAAAACAACATGGTTTCATACACTCCTTTTTTTTTGCTTCCTGCAGTTTAAACTGCAGTCACAACATGATTTAAGTAGCACAAACCTTTTAGGCGAGTTTTTCCCAAATGAAGTGTGAAATGGCAGCTACTTATTGTTACTTACTGTCACAGCTTACTGAATCTCAGTGACATTGTTAAGGTAACACGTTTCTTTCTCTCTGCCACAATGTGGCACACAAAGTGAAATATCTCTATACTGTTGAATCAGTCTTTGTCACATTGTGTTAGTTGCTGTGAAAATGCACATAAAGACTCTCGAGCATTGAATTGTCGCTCTAGAGTTTGTTAATCATCTCTTAAAATTAGATTTTCCACTTTTTAATTGCATCAACTTATGCAGTCTCTCCGCAGCCCAGACTCTGCTGTCAGTCATCTCGGAGATGTGTGTTGCAATCAGCAGAGGGCAGAAGACAGCTGTGGAAAAAACACACACACACACACACACACACACACACACACACACACACACACACACACACACACACACACACAGGCAGGTAGCTGCAGCTGACAGTGTGTTTACCATGTGACATGTAGAGGAAATCAAAGCGAGAGTGTGTGGATGCTCGCTGCCTCGGCTGGTCTCTTGAGTCACACTGAGAACAACTCATTTCACAGATAAGTGCTCTGATTGACTCTGTGTGTGTTTGTGTGAGGTGCGCCGGATCACCTCCTCTCTGCAAACACAATGTCGCTGATACGATTGTGAACCTCGGATATGTTCAGTGATGTTTTGGAGAGCTCGCCGCCAACGCTTCTCAGATTATTAGTTCTTATTACTGGAGGCTCAGAGCCTCATACTAACATAAAAACACAATTTGTGTTTATATTTGTTTACGCAACTCACTCTACTGAATCTGCAGAGAGCCTTTAGATGGTTATTACATTATATTCACTTGGCAGAAGCTTTTGTCACTTACGATAAGCGCTTTCGAACTCCAAAGGAGCGAGAGCTTGTACAACCAAAAGCCTATTCAGAGGTGCAGGTGCTTAGGTTTTCTTTGCCCCGTAGAATTAATGCAGATAGGCGTTGCGTGCTCATAGTATCCCATAAGGTCAGGTACAGAATGAAAGGTTTAATGAGGAAACACTTGAGTATCTGCTGGAGCTTCTGAACGGCACTTAAACAGGAACTTTGCAGATTTCCAACTACAATGTTGGCAGTAAATGCAACTGAACAACCGTAAACTTCTCTCCATTTCGCCTGCACCTGAAGCCCCACACGTTTTTGTCAGCTAAAGATTTAAGGGCTGTTTTTTCAACTACAGATTGTTGTTCCTCATTTTTGTATGCCCCCAATCCACGGACACAAAGACAGATCAAGAGAGATCAAGAGAGAAACCGTCTCCTTTCCTCTCTGCAGCCTTTTTCACACAGAGATTCAGCAATATCACTGCAATGAAGGTTAAGAATCAAAAGAGGCGTGACAGTTCACATCATGACGTTGAGATCTGTATGTGTTTTTTTTAACGCGTTTCCACCTGTAGATCTGAAAAATCCAGCTTTTCAGTGACAAGGTAGGGCAAAGGAAATCGTACAATGACTATACAATACACGACCTCGGTAAAAGTTTCTTACCATCAACCCAATGTCGACTTCTGTCCACCATGTTTCAGCGTCATATGACGTCAACTCAGCAACCAAACATTTTCTCCAACTTTCTGAGATGTTCCAATTTAAGAAAGCATTCACATGAATATTCCCAGTCGGACAACCTTTTTCCAATAATTCTGACACCACATGAACAGTTACCCATCAGCGGGAGTGTCTACTGGTCCAGTGCAGTGCAGTGCATTCTGGTTGTTGTAGGTTTTCTACCTTGAAGGAAAAAGGGAATGCCACATCACTTTGTCTCTGTTTACTCTGGTCATGTAGCACCAATTGCAAAACTATTTGCGCCTTTCTACTGTGTAGACAGCCCAGTTTTAGGGCAAATCAACAGGTATATGCATAAGCAAAGGCTAGCCCGTGATGCTGAGGTGGTGTGTGAAAATGAGGATTTTCAGCCTTCTGAGAAAGGTGGGTAATGACCACAAGCATGGACAATGATGGGAGGCTTCAGGGTAGACAGACCCTGTTAGTTGTGTGTGTGTGTTGGTGAGGTGATATAACATGTTTTTGGTATTGCAGTGTGTGGGTGGGAGTGGATGTTGGGTCACAGTATGTGTATACACATCTTATTGGACTATACGTGACCATCAACTGTTTGTCTCTCTGTGTTCGTGCATGTCTCTTCTGTAGTGCAGAACTGTTTTGTTAAAATGTGTAAATGCTCATATGAATTTCAAAGTGTAAGAACGAGCGTATGATGTGTGTGTTTGTGTGTGTTGGCCTGACCTGGTTTGAAAGGCCAGTCCACTCACGGGACAGAATCTGTGACCTCATATATACCCAAGACTTATTAATATTTTACTGAGGACCTCATTGTTATTTTACTCTCTTTTAGCCTTTGGCTCAACAGTTCCAGAGGGGAAAGATTTACATCTTAACATTTTAGGTATTCGGCAGATGCAGTTTTCAGTAGGAGGATCCTCACGAGGAGGCAGCAGAATAAACTTCACTTCTTAAACTTTGGTAAGAGAAAATTATTCTTTAGGCGTGTAGCTGCCGCAACCAGACTATCCTGTATTTATCTTGTCTTAAAGTGAAACTCTCGCCAAAAAGCAACCGAGGCTTTATTTATGATTGGGTATGAGTCAAACCTTCACGTACAAGCACACTCATGACCAAAGAGGCACTTTTAAGATTTACCGTAGTTTCGTTTTGGGGCAAGCTCATTTTGAACGGGAGTACATAGGGCATACCACGACGGCATCAAAATGTCTATTTTTAGACCACTAAGAAGGCTCCACACATCATGAAACTTTACTGGTAGCATCACCAGGGTCTCTACTCATGACACGAGCAGTAAGAACATTGTTTGTGTACACAAAGTGTGTGAAAAAGACGGTTTTGAACTACTTACGCTTAGCTACTGGGACTCCGGCGCGCCGCCGCCACTCCAGGCAAAAAGTGTCGATCTCCGAGTGCGGCCATCATGACGGAGAGTAACGGTGGGACGCTCCTCGGGCTTATTTCCAGATGAATTCGCGGATAATTCGTTGTTCTGTCGTTAGTCAAAAGCAACAACATGGACGTCAGTGTTGCCCGAGGAGCGTCCCACCGTTACTCTCCGTCATGATGGCCGCACTCGGAGATCGACACTTTTTGCCTGGAATGGCGGCGGCGCGCCGGAGTCCCAGTAGCTAAGCGTAAGTAGTTCAAAACCGTCTTTTTCACACACTTTGTGTACACAAACAATGTTCTTACTGCTCGTGTCATGAGTAGAGACCCTGGTGATGCTACCAGTAAAGTTTCATGATGTGTGGAGCCTTCTTAGTGGTCTAAAAATAGACATTTTGATGCCGTCGTGGTATGCCCTATGTACTCCCGTTCAAAATGAGCTTGCCCCAAAACGAAACTACGGTAAATCTTAAAAGTGCCTCTTTGGTCATGAGTGTGCTTGTACGTGAAGGTTTGACTCATACCCAATCATAAATAAAGCCTCGGTTGCTTTTTGGCGAGAGTTTCACTTTAAGGTCATTCATCAGTATGCTTTCTGTTTAGCGTAGATGATGCTGGCAAGGGGATAATAAAAGCAAATCATCCAGATCAGACTGTGTGTGTGTTTTTTTTACTTCTGTTGATTATGATCTGGTAGCAGAGAGCGCATCATTATCATCAACAGTATTCAAATAAATCAACGATTGCATCCAAAGTCACTCATTCATCCATAAATGTGTTTTGCTGTTCTAATCAATATATTGATATTAACGCATATGTGTAAGGTAAAAGTGGTTGCTCATAGTAATAAACCTGACACCTCAGCTCTACAAAGCTTTTTAGTGTCTTTCAGCTCAAATGTCGGCAATGTTTGATGATGTCATGTCATGAGAGGACCGTGTGCCCCAGCTGAGTTTGGGCTGTTTAAGGTAGTTATTGCTTTGATAACTTAATGTTTCTAACAATTTATGTCAAGTATATATTATATATATTAGCCAGTGCAAGCGGAAACGTGATCGCCCATAACTGTCTTGGAAAGGGTCATGAGGGAATTTTTCGAACCATGGTATAGATACGTTTTTCACCCTTACTTGCTTTGACTGTTTGATTGGAGGTCAAGTGTTTTGAACCGTGGTTGGGAGACCTCTGGTGATAAGCCATCGTAATTTGCTTCAGCCTGGCTCGTCACTGCTATCAAGTGTAACATTAATAAATGTACACATTTAATTTCCTTGGGGTTGTTTATATTACCAAAGTTTACCAGACTGATTGTATTGCTTATTAAGCTGAACAGTACACTGTGGTAAATCATATATATTTCAGTAGGAATGATTGAGTTACAGTCTTAAACAGCAATTATTTCATTATCATTTATTGTACTTTATCTATTTAATTTATATATTTAGATGTGTGAGATTTAAGCTGCATTAATGTCCCCAGCCTCAGAGTAAATATTGGCTCATACCTGCTTCTACAGAGGTAGAATAACTTGTGCAACTAGAAAGTAGTGTTGTGAACCCCAAGAAAGGGAAATTGTGTCTACACTGTGTTGCTGTGTTAGTTTGTCCAGCCACAGACAAATGCGGCAACTAGCTATAACCATTGGGCAGCTAAAGAGCCGGAAATTTCCTTCAGATGATAGTTTAGACGACAACCAGAACTGAAAGAGAGTAAATATTGGACTTCAGATACAGACACAATTCCATATTAATCAAAATGACAATGTATTTGTGTATAAACATTACCTCATCCATCAATCCATTTACTCACTCAAGTTATATTGTATATTCTTCTGTCTTGTACCAGGCAATGTGACAAAATACATTTGATATTTGGTATTGGTATCCTTCATATCTCTGTTTGACATTTGTCGTTCACCATGTCGCCAGTTGATCATCAGACTTTATCCAGTGACAAGAAATTGTTTGCTCTTCTCTGACGGCGCAAAATTAGACCCAATAACACATGTTGTCAGTGGATACAGGACGGTAATGGAACAGTGATTAGTTTCATTATTACATTCGGCTGATTTTCTCTGATTGCAACTTGTCCCCGACAGATTTTTAATCAACTGACAGCGAAGGCCAAAGCAGAACGCTCAGAGAGGCGTCGAGGTGAGTCTAAATGAATCCATCATACAGTTCTCATGTCTGGGGACAGATTGGGAAGCACAGGGCAAAATAATCACGTTTTCTCTCAAATGCAGAATGAAGCAACCGAATGAATCACCTGTCAAGGTGCAGCGCTGTTTGTGAGGATGTTTGCCTTCAAAATTAGATATTGATTTTCTTCTCTTTGTTGCTCTCTTGATCTCTCGTGCCTTTCATTCATCGGCTTTCCTTCACCAGCCTCTTATTTTGTCCTCCTTACTTTCTTTCTCACCACACCAACTCGTGCACATCAACTCTTTCATTTGCCATCAATATTTACTGAGCATGCAAAACATAAAGGAGTTTTTTCCTGTAAACAAGCTGCAAACCCCTCCAGACTACTCATGCCTTAATTTGCTTTCTTTACACGGCAGCCATATTTGATTTATACCACATTCCAGGTGGGTCGCCCTACTTTGGAGAAACCAAACAGAGGCAAACTCAACCAGTCTTTTTTTGACAAAATCATTATGCTTGAGATCCCCGGAGGGCTGAGAGTCTGCACATTTCCCTACAAACAGAGAATGGCTGATTTTAGTGAGCAGTTACTGCTCTCGGGTGTGAACCACTAAAGCGTGATGTATTATCTCTGTGGCAAAACCTGCAAACGTTGAAATGATTGTATATTATTTTTTTTTTATGATTTCTGCTTTTTTAAAATCAAACACAAGGAAAAAACATTCATTCAAACCAGCTGGTCTCTGGGAAGAAGAAAAACCTGCAGACTCAGTATTATGTCATGACAATGCTGTGCTTATGGTCTGGTTAGATTTAGGCATAAAAAACACTTGGGCAGGTTTAGGAAAAGATCATGTTTCAGCTTAAAACACCTGGTTTTGTCGCTACAAACACAGCAGGAAATGGTTGTAAAAAATGTGTATGTTTTTGTCACACATCACTGGAAATTGTCTATAATTTTCTATGTAAGAATATCCAGTGACGTCATGCTTACAAAGAGCATGTCCTCAGGAAAATGTTACAGCTGAAGAGGAGGAAGTGAGGAGAAGTAGTCTAAAGAGCGACAGTGAGTTCTTGTCACTTACTATAATAGTAATGTAACATACATAACAGTATTTTTCTTGCCTAAATCTAACAAAGTATGTTTTTAACCTAACCCAACCAAGAAGTCTTCTTGCCAAAACCTAACCAAAGTGTACGATGTATGGTGCATCGCTATTGGGCTGTTGGGTTGAGGAATGTCAGGTCATAGACATAAAATGTTAACATGAAATGACACGTATTGGAGAAATGTCGATATCGGTGTGGCATGTATGGAATTGTAAACAAATCAGTGGAATTGCAGAAACATAAATTGCCAACACTTTAATCTGGCGAATAGGCGGCTTTCCAGCGTGCATGGTGTAAGAGTGCAGGTGGTCTTTTCTATCTCATTTTCATCGAGCTTCTTTTCGCTCCAGCCTCCTTTTTCGATCACTCGACTACTGCTTTCCACCTTCCAAACAACTTGAACTCTATTTTTCGTCGTTCTGTATCTTCCATTTCTCTTGTATCCTCTCGACCTTCATACTGCATTTCTACCACAGCTGGGCAATATTTGTCTACAGGATCCATCTATAAGCGATTACGCTGTCTTCGGGCCAGCCGGTTCCCCCCTCCGAACCGGCTGGCCATTCTTTAATCTATAAATGCATGAGCAGCATGTCAGGTGTGTGTGTGTGAGAGAGAGAGAGAGAGAGAGAAAACGAGAGCAGTAAATCAAAGTACTGTGTGTTAAGCTCCTGCGTCTCAAGCATGCTTTCTCCAGACACACTCTCTCTCTCTCTCACACACACACACACCACACACACACACACAGTAACATTCAGAACTGCAGAGTTACACACATACACACATATCGACACACACTGCTGCTGCATCACTGTCTTGGCAGCCATCAAATGGAAGGCAAGTGTATCTCAGTAAATACATATATGTATAGAGACTATTTTAATCCATCAGGCGAGTGTGACAGGCCTATTTCCTGCGAGTCGAAGATGCTGATGGTTTAGAGGAATTCGAAGCGGGCTCGATTTGTCACATCCACATTGGTCTGGCCTGCGTTACTAACTACTTCACTATAGCAAAGGCAAGCAGGGGCTTCAGCAATGTGAACATTACACTTTAGGCTTATTTTCTTCAGCATTGCCTATTGTTCCACACTGACGGTTACATTTGAGCCATTTACATTTAGAAATGAGAGTTGTTGAATTGAAAATCAGAAATCATACGGTAAGCTTTACAATATGTGCAGTGTACAAAACCCTCTGTCCTTAAACCCTCGACACAAGTTAGGAAAACGTCCCTCAAACAAAAAAAAACCTCACCAAACAAACCTCAAGAAGAGCCACAGAGGAGGGCTCACTCTCCGAGGACGGACAGACATGTATTAGATAGCGTGTACATAACTGATATGTTTTTGCAATACAGTGGTGTAATGATGACATATTTTTGTAGGCTAACCTGGAAGTTAGCATCGCACTGGTTCCCTCAACAAAAGCCTATGAGATTTTCGAATTGGCAGACAGGTTATAAACAATGAGAGCTTTATTACCGAAGCTAAAATCCTAAAAAAAAAACTAAATGCAGGCAACAAAAGCCAGGTGATAAAAAGCCAGGCAAAGGAGAAGAAAAAACAAAAATAAAAAAATAAAAATAAAGGGAATAAATACAAAAACTTAGAACGAACCATACAGAGGCTAATTAAGATATGAAACAGGGGAGAAAAAGACAAAGACAGGAAGCATTAAGTAAAATGTTACACCCGAGGAGAGGCTTCCAACATAAAACAGGAAGTAACACAAATAAAACAGATGACCATGACAACAACAGACCAACAAAATTCCTGGAGTATACAAATTACAACGACAAAATATTTGACATAAGTTATTGTAAAAATCTACGTAAAGAGTGTGGATCCAGGAGGAAAAAAAACAAAAGTTAAAGAATTGAAAAAAGTTATGAGAAGAATAAAAAAAAAGAAAAAGACCTGAAAAGTTTTCCATTGAGAAGTGTATTGGTAGGCTGTCCTCATCCCCAGTGTTCGGTCACGCCCATCACTTGTCACTCATCCTGAGGAGCTGTCACCTCGTCTGCGGTTGATGTAAGCGGCATCTGTGAAATCTCCACAGACTGAAGAAGCAGCATACAGAGCACGTCCTACCTCCACTTCAAAACATGCATGAGCTTTTTTTAACTTGTATTTCCCCGCAGTAGTTCGATGACCGTGAACGTGCTTTTGCAGGAACGCTCGTTACACGTGTGTTCACAACTGAAAACTGCCAAAACAAACTTCTCCCCAAGCAAACAGATCCAGACTGAGTGACGAAGTACCGTCATGAATTCAGGCCTCATTCAGACAGAGACATGAACACCTCACTCATCTCAGATATGAGCTCATCTGGCAAACAAGTAGAACCATTATGAATAATTTGAACGTCATGTTTCTTCAGTTTACCCCACAATATTCGCAGCAAAAGGTAAAATGAATCCTGTCATGATAACTTTAAGGCCCTGAGGGTCAAAACACAACAACATTTCCGATAAAGCGACATTTCAGATCAACGTAAAGGTGAAATGTTGTGTTTTGCTGCATCTTGTCTTCTGTGAAATGCTGTTATGTTTTCCCAAAAGGTTGTGTTTCTGACTTGTTGTTTTTTGTGAAATATCGTAACAGTTTCCAAGATGTTTTTGTGTTTTGTGAAATGTTATGCTGTGAATTGTTGTGTTTTGACCCTCAGGTCCACAATACAGAGAAGTCAAATTCAATCTCTCTCCTTCAAATTTATTTATTTTTTACTCAAATCTTAGTCCTGCTCATGTTTTGGTCTCATCGGTACCACAACTGAAGCCAGCCTTGCATTTTTTCCCCAACAACAGGTCTGTTTTCATTCTGATCTCCTGGGACTCCTGCCTGTATCTTGATTTAATGGGGTACTTGGGGTTGGATGCTACATATTTCAACAACAGCATTCGTTTTATTAACACACTCTGTGCCTGATAAATATCCATCTCCTCATCCCTATTTCGTATTTGCAGCTTTCTGTAGTAAATTTGATAAGAAATGTTAAACACATCACTCGATTTATATCTTAAGACTTCGGAGAAATCCTCCCGAGCCACAGAAGATATTACGAGTACTCCCATGTCGAGTGTATAACACAGAGGATTACTTCTTGAACACACAGTACAGAACTCAACGTGCAGATTTTAAACCAAAGTTGAAATGTTTATAGAATAAACTGGTTGCACATGATTTCAAAGCCTCTTGGAAACTGGACTAATCACTATGCAGGAAACACTCGGCCTCGCACAGCGGTAACATCTGTAATATTGTCATCTGCATGTAGGAATTAAATTTCTGAATCTGGCTGAGCGTCCTCACCTTAATCAGCCTTCACCATCTGCTTCTGCTGACCTTTTTGTGCTCAGCAGCCAGCGAACTGTTCGGTTGAATTTCAAGCCTCTTTCCTCGTAATTTATTTTGTATCAATGCAACATTGTAATCGTTACGTAAGCTTGCACTGTCCTAACGAAGTAATCAGCGCAAACCAACACGCCAGCGGCTTCTTAATAAAACCGGTTTTGGCGATTGACTTTGCAGCTTTGCTCGTTAAACTTACATTCAAACACAGTTCCTGCCGCTGTCCTCAAATGTATCCATCAATCAAAAAGAGCTGCGAGACGAATGGACAGGCAGACAGATAGATTGGCTCACTTAACCTCCCTGCTATTCCACTCCTCCACAAACACAGTCAGAACCTCCTGTCACATCTCGGTGCACAACATCTTTTCATCTTATTACTCACTTTTACAACTGGTTTCCTTTCTCTATCCCCTCCCTCTCTCTTTGTCTCCCCCTCGCTCTCTGTCAGGACATTATGAAGTTGAAATAAAAGCCCCACTGGAGCCGCCTCGGAGGACGCACATTGCTTCTGTCTCCGAGGCCAAATATATAAAACCGCAGACAGATAGAGACAAGCAATGTCCCGTGTCGTTAGAAATTGTATTTCCCTCCAACCTCCCCTCAGTCCTGTGTTCCTCTTTGCTTCATCTATCAACGGTGTCAAATGTGATTCAACTCCCCGAAGTGCGCAGCATCACAGAGAACAGTGTCTTCAGTGTGTTTCAGGGGGAAAATGGCAAAAATGGCCGAAGTACAATAAATGTGTAGGACTATGACTCGGGGGTGTTGGTGCAGAAACTGATGGACAGCTTAAACTACTTCATACACAGTAAAGGGACAACAGGGCCTTACATCCACTACGAAAGGGCAACCCACAACTGCTCTCTGAAACAGCAGAACAAACATGTCACTTCAGAAGAGAAATGTCACAATAAAGACCGAAAGAGAAAGCTATCAAGCCTTTGTACTTCCAGCATGGCTGACAATCCAATACTGGATTTTTGGGCTCATATTGGGGAGTAAAACAATTTCAATATATCGGCTGATATTCATATCAACAAACTTTATTGTCCAAAATTACACTGGAGGTAAATTAATAATTATTACCAACCTCAGGCATCTTTTCTGCATAATAATAAATACAGAATGGTGAATAATCATATCGGCACATATTGGATGATATATACGTGATACTGGTAGATCTGCGATAGGCCCTTATTTTTTCTGATGAGATGAGATTGAGCTTCTTATGATTTCCTATGAATATCAGTAGAAAGTCAAACTCTGAGTGGATAAATGTGGCTTCTTCTCTGTCGTCCAATCAGAAGCGGGCAGCGAAATACCTGCCAGACCGAACCATCAACGACAAAAAAAAGAAGATGGCTGAACAGACGAACACGTGGTGACCAAACCTCATACTTTCTATTTTAAAAATGTTTGTGTGTGCTCATGTAACTCTACAGAAATGTACAGTCTTGTATGTTATATTACCTGCATGTCTCATATGATACTGTGTGTGTGTGAAAGAGAGATGGAGACAGAAACACATCTGTCAGCAGGGAACTGTATTATCACAATGTAATATCAAATTGTGCCAACCGATATAGTGTGTCGGGCGCCTGTTGCAGGGGTCAAGTGTGTGAATTTAAGTGTCTCTGAGACAGAGATTGGCTCATTTCCTCGTCCACTCAGGGGACATATTTTTCATCTACTTTTCAATGAAACTCTGACACAGACATGACTCGTATTTCATGTCATTTTCAGTGTCAAAGCGACTGTGTGTGTGTGTGTGTGTGTGCTGTCAGCTCTTTCCATCCCCTATTTTATATGTGTCACCCTCCATAATATGCCTGCAGAGACGCTTTACAATAACGCTAATGTGCACAATACCAAATGTCAGGGAGAAAGGTCACCATGTTGTTAGGCACTCCAGCTCCATGAAGGGAGGAAAACACTTCATCTGGCGCTGACTGAACCCAATTTCGGAAGGTGGAAACAAACCCGACCGCCAGAATCAATGTTGGCGATGTACATTTCTGCAAACCACGGATATGTTGCATCCTCACAATTTTCTTTTTTATGTTGTGACAACGCCGTGTTTATGATCTGGTTAGGTTTAGGCACAAAACTCGCTCAGTCGAGGTTTGGAGAAGATTGTTTTTTGGCTTGAAATACCCATTTTGGTCACCACAAACACAGTCGGAGAAGTAGGAAAACGTTTGATTTTGTCGCCACAAACACTGCTGGAAATTGACCCCAGGGCTTCTCAAAAATATCCATTGTTTTCACGCTTACAAATGTTGAAACGCATACACCTGGTTGTTTTATAAGCCTAAACCAAGTGAGGAGGTGGACAAATGTGCACAAGCCGTTAGTAAAAACATGTATATAAATGCTCGGATGGCTGCGCAAATGAAACACTTTTTACATCCCCAACCCAACATATCATCCGCTATTGGTGCTTGGACAATCTGGTCTGAAGTACACGTGATGTGCACACATTTGCATTGCACTTATGTTTTTACAAACAGTATGGAAACCACTTTTTTTGCATATACAAACACACAAGTGGTGCCTTATTGATGTGCACTGAAGACACACACGGACACACAAAGGAGACTTTAGCGTACAGATCACGTCTCTGTTTTCCTCTGTTGAACTGAGTGTCTGGGTGTAAATTATTAAAAGCCGAGGGCTCGAACACACACAGAGAAAGAAAGAGCGAGGGAGAGGCAGGCAGGCTGCGACAGAACTGGAAGGTCACAGGATGGATCCCCACGTTACAAACATTGACCCTCAATGATGAAAAGATGTGAAAGATGTGAAACACACACAGACAGACACACTTAACAATTTATTTATGTCAGCATAGAAAAGAACAGTACGAGGACACGCGTTGTCGGAGGTGCAGTACATTCACAAGATGATAGAAAAGTTCTTCACAATACAAAACACACAGCAGTCCTCAGGGGTATAAGCAGCAGCATCTCCATTTACATGACAGCTACCGATATTCACAGAGGCAGTAGTTTGCAAGTCGTTTAGACCCGTTTGTGGGCATCCCGAGTAGCCCGCTAACGACCGACCTGTTTGTCCTCAGCTGTCAAATAAAAAAAAACAAGAGGTTTGTACCTATAACCAGTGGAGTGTTGTCGTCTAGGCTAGAGTCTAAGGTACCATGGATGACCATAAAGAATAAGAAGAGGAAGCTAATTCTGCATTTAGATGTTTGTTTTTCTTTATTTTTGTTTAAATGTTTTAGTTGGTAGATGAAGTTTTTCCATTGAAATGACCAAAAAAAAATCAAAATCAAATCATTTAATCAAAATATTGTAATCGAGGCTACTTTGAAATCCCTCTAAATACTTAAAAGCAGGGCTCAGGTGGTAGAGCGGTCGTCCACCAGACGGACGGGTTGGTGCTGGTTTGATCCCCAGCCCCTGCAGTCCAGAGAGAAAAACATTTTTAAAAGCTCCTCGTACTTTTTTAACTTCTAACTGAATCTGTTGAGTTTCTCTCATGCTGCCCTCTTTGTACTTAATCAGATATCTGCTTATTTTTACTGCCTTTGTTTTCAGCTGTTTTGGGAGTCGTGTTGAGTTACTGCTCATTAAAACCCAGCGATTCCTGATTGTGTTACTTCCTGGTAGCATATTTTAAATAACTAAATAAAGGGAGATTGAATGAAGAATTTAGAGGAAATTAAACTTATTGAACACCAAATCAGCATTTCTTTGTCTGTGCCTGTTCTTCAGTAATACAGGAGGAAGAGTATTATACCACTATACAAAACAATTGTGAAGAATGATACTTAAAAGTTATCAGGAGCTTGGTCACCTGAGACCAGGGTTTACTGTACATCCTGCTTGTTGTTTGGTTCATGCAACAAAATTACTTTTATTATTATATTCCTTTAATCTTGTTCATAAAGTAAACATGTAAATTATGTAATTTTTTTTTAGGAAAAGTCTTCCAGTTTGCCACCACCGAGTGCTGCTGGTGAGTAATATGGATTTTTGTGGTTCAGTAAATCGATGTTGAATTGGCATGCACATTATGTTGACCTGACTCTGCTCATCTCTGTCACGACAATAAATCCTTGCCATGCATGCATGTGTGTGCGTGTGAGATTTAGTGCACAGCGAGTTGAATAATCTCTCTTAAATTCGGCCTCTGAACAGCGAGCCTGATTCATCCGGTCTTCACATCAGAGTGACAGCTGCAGATATTTTGGATCTAGCGTTGAAGGAACATATGCACATGTTACGGGTGTCACTCACGCCCGGTTGGATGAAGATTTTTTTGTTGCTGTCCAGTTAAGGCTGCAGTGATGCCTGTGAAGATGATAGACAGCTGCATTGCTATATTTGCCCGAGGGTGTGTTTTTTTTTTTATACAGCTGATACACATAAAAAATGGATGCACAGACTTTTTCACATAAAATTTCCCATCAGCGATGCTCCATCGTAGCTCCAGACATACAGCACACGATGTGTGGCCTCTCCAGAGAGCTCTTCTGCAAATTTTCTTCCAGGTTTACTTTTTTCTGATGTTTGATGTAGAAAACCTTTCGGACAATCCTGTGAAAACGTGTGAAAATTGTAACACCTATATATATATAACTGTATTCTTCTCAGTGATTATGGTTAATGCAGTGGTATTACCTGTAATTGCAGTTAGATTGGCGAAGTGCTGCTCACAAACATTACGGTGATGAAAGGCTTCAAATGAGAAAAATGTGTTTAGTGACTATTAAACCCTCCCAGGCACTTTACTCCTTCTACCCGCGGCTCCTCGCAGTGATTGAAAACATAAGCAGCTGGTCTCCCATGACGAGTTTAAACTCATTACGAAAGATTCTGAGGCGAATAACACACAAGTTTGCTCTGCAGATCCATATTTGTTTGGACTCTGATCCTCCGAAGACGAAACTCTTCAAGCTGCTCCACTGAAACTTCTGCGGAGAATATTTGAATTACTCGATCTTCTCATCGAGCTCATCTAGAAATATGTAGCAGTCCCATTGTTTGAGACTTGCTGTCTTTCTTTGTTTTGCAGCAGCTTGGGGCGTTCCCCTCCCAGCCAATCGTGGTGTGACGACGCCCTGTTGTGAAGGCTTAAAACAGGTGGGGAATGGCACCCAGGTGGCTCTGTGTCGGTCCCTGACTCACTGAGAACATCATCCTATTAGATTGCCAGCCAGAAACTTGGGTTTGTAGGAGCACATTTCAGTTTGATTATCCCTGGATACGCATTTGTTTATTGTTTTATTGTCCAAGTAGCTGGCATTGGGCATCCCCTGTAGATTTACATGTTTGTTGTTTATATTGTTATGTAGATTGAGCTGGTTTGTAAGCATTTTACTGCCAGTACTGCCACAAAGTATCGAGCTTGATCCAGGACGTGGTTAGCCTAGCTTAGCATAAGACTGGGAGCACGGGGAAACGGCTGGCCTGTCGAAAAATTCAAGAAAATGCCGATCAAAACAAGTAAACACTTAAAATTAAGATCCCTACACAAGCAGAAATGTACAAATGACAGTTTGTGGTTTTATAGAGAGTTATGTGGTGTAGCTACTTTATCGTAAATAAATCAAAAGTGTTTATAGTCGTCCTGAACAGCCACACTGGAACGAGGAGTGAAAAGCCGGCCAACATAAAGAGGGTGGAAACACGGTTATTTAAATGTGGGGATGAAAGTAAGCATTTCCAGTCAGCCTCTCCTGGAAGGCACTTTTTTTCATGACAAGTGAGAATAGTTTTGTACAGAAAGAAAAACAAGAGAGGAAAAACCTCCACACAGCTGGATGTTCAGGTGTAAAGTGGGTGAACACAGCTCCCCCTAATCTAACAAGCAGACTACTGGCCCCTCTTCTTGTTGAAGTCTTGTCGGTTGGCAACCTGCGAAGTCTCCTGCCGAAACTCAAACCTCACCGAACGTATCTGGCAACCTGCGCTACAGCTGAAGAAGTAATAAACTGTTGTTCATCAAAAAATACTAACGGTATGTTCCTCCTTGTGTAAAGCAGGGCTAGTTATTTACACCCACTTCCTGTCTTTATGCTGGCTCGTTTCCAAAAATCAACTTTTCTAACAAACGGCACCTTTTTACATACAGAAATTAGATTAAAGGAACAGTTCACCCAAAACTGAAAATTCAGCCATTATCTTCTCCAACATAATCTAAGTCTCTGTAAGCGGCAAGATCTCACATTGATTTGGAAAGACATATTTAATTTTGACTGGACTGTTCCTTTAATATCTTTCTTCTCATGTTCCTCTCAGAAAGAGAGGTGATAAGTGTCCTTCTACAAATGTGAAACAATGAATCTGTTTTCAGCACAACGTTCAAGAGAAGAGTAAAGTAAGTTTAGTGGGTTATGTGTGTGGTCCCTCGTTGAGATGGAAACCTCGTTATCATCACGTTCCTCCTGTTTCCAAACTGTTCGTGGACGCACCACCGGGGCTTCGTACACTTTGAATGCTGAACGGTCGTCTCACACACCGAGTCTGAGTTTATTCTGCTTTAACAAGGGCTGGTGAGGTGTGTGGTTGAATTAGTGGTTTCTTTCCCTCATGTGAAGCTCAAACTAGGCCACATTCTTGTCCTCCACTTAATTTAAACCCAGATGCAGCAACTTTTGTTAATTTGTTCAGCGGCTAAACTGTCTGTTTGTTATATCACTTCAACTTCCTGACTGTTAACAAGCAGGATGTGTTTAATCATTTGCTCAACCTCAATAGTAATTTCAACAAAATTGGGTTGTGAGCTGACTTTTCTTCTCGACGGAGCACTTGTGATCGTACAGTATCTTCAACCAAAGACAGTCGAGAAGCAATTGTGACGAGAAATGAGCAATAATCTCAATAATGACATTACATAAAGTGTCTGAATGAATTGGCAGTGTGAGTGGTTTCGTAATAATGAGTCCTGCAGTTTGATGACACCCTGGTGGGTTTAACCGGAGATTAATTCTGTTAATTCATTAATCAGCAGGACATTTTTCTCTGCTCTCTCAGGTGTTATTTATGAAGGTAATAATACGGCAGACAAAACCTCCAAACAGAATTAGCTTAATTAATCGCTTTTCTTTTATTCGTCTACTGAATGATGATTATATTCAGACTGAGTGAGAAGTGGAACAGATGTTTACTTTTCTGCTGAAGTATCTTTAAAGATGTAAGAAAGGGAAGAAGAAGCTCATTAAAGAGTTTGAAATACAAGTTTTGATACGTCCGTCAGTCTTTTTCTGATATTTAGGCAGGTTGCTCGTCATGCATATTGAGGGATTATGCCCACATATCAGCCTTATCCTAATAAAGAGGAACAAGATCTGTCTTTTATGCTCTATAATAATGTAATACCATGAAGGCAACAGAAAATTTGATCTCACTGCAGATAGTTTTAAATAGTTTTTTTCTCATTATTGCAGAGTTTTGTGTCAGTGAAACAAAAATAAATGTGTCTGTTGAGCGAAAAACAAACTGAATCACGAGAAAGTGAATCAGCCCGCAGTCGTCAGTGGTGTATTTTTTATCGATTTGTTCTTCATATGGCTCCCTGCACGCTCCCCATGACATAATCTCAACAGGTTAGGGTGTGTGAGTCAGCGCAGCGTGAGTCAGATGTGTTACAGTGACTCAGTTTCTCTGAGGGATGCTGAGCTCCAACGCAGCAAAAATGCAATTTAGATAACTGTGCCTTCATTAAACGAGACACTCCAGCGACGTCGGGTTTCTTTTAATAACTTCATTAGTCAATTTAACCTTCATGTGACTCGAAAAACAAATGACAATCATCTCCTGTACACGTCGGCTGGCTGTCGGCGCTGTTTGCTTATTTCATTACGGTCGGTAATTTGTGAAATTGAATTAAATGTTGAAGAGACAATTTAAAGACATGACAGATTTTTCACTGTGGAGGGAAAAAAAATCACATGCATGACATTTTGTTTAAGAGCAAACAGTCATAAGAGCTGCTCCTGCTGTGTGTGTGTGTGTGTGTGTGTGTTGTCTATGAACGTACCCCACTGTGAGATCAGTACGTTGACGTCTGTACGCTTATTTTAATTCATCTCTGGGGTGTGATTATTTCCGTATGTGCTCTGTGTGTGTGTGTGTGTGTGTGTGTGTGTGTGGTGTGTTTTCGAGCCGTGCTGTTTCTCAGCGAGGGGTCGTCACTGTGTGATATTTTAAAAATGGAGCCGGAGAAAGTAAACACACACACAGACACAGACACAGACACAGACACTGAGACTGCATCATCACAGTGTGTTCTTACACACATCTGGCCAATTATCAGCAGGAAACTTCCCATCTGTCCGCTGTCAAAACAACAGGCAACACAGGCCTTCACACAAATACTGTACACAAACCTGCGCAGGTACAGATACCACACACGCACAAACACACACGCACACACACACACATGCAGAAACTGTCAGTTATATTAACACCAACATGGAGAGAAAGGTATTCATGAACTGGTGATGAAATAATGATTTCACCTTCCATCAGCAAAACTTGAAAGGCTTTGTTCTACACACACACACACACACACACACGCACACACACACACACACACACACACACACACACACACACACACACAAAGAGGTGACATGAACCTGGCTTTGACAGCTCAGTGACACCTGGAAAAATATGAAAGCTAATTCAGTTTCATCATCGGGACTTGGAGGAATAAGTTTGAATTTTTCGCTGATGAGCCGGAGCCTTGTTTTAGATCTTTGTGTCACATTCATCACATTAAAAAAACACATATTTCTGTAACCTTCAGTCACCTCGCTTTCATCTGAATCCGCCCTCTGTCGCCGAAGTGGAACGAAATCGAAGATGGATCAGACTTTCTACCTGGTTTCACCTGCGTGGACTGTTTTCAGAGAGAGAACAGCTGGTGCTCGTAAGCTGCACTCGCGAGGCGTTCAATCAGTCATGAGTTATGCAGTCGTTATCAGGGTTTAGCTCCGGGAGGAATGGTCTTCAGCCAAGTTTTTGGCCGGTGTGTTGAACAAACTTGTCAGCAAACAGACGACATCTGGACGTTTCATGCTGATGAGGTTCAACAGTGTGTTTTCCCTGTTTTCTCGCCTCTGAATCGATGCGGTTTAAGTTCACCAACAAATTGATTTGTCTGCCAAATGGAGAGAAATTCAATTAGCATCGAAGGCATTCATTATTTCCCAGTTCAGTTCCAGTTGGCGCTCTGCTGATTACAAATATGATTTGGTAATAATGACTGATCAGACCAAGTTAGACCAACATGACGGTTGGGAGATAAAATCATCGTTCTCACATTTCATCTTCGTTTCTTTTCCCCTTTTTAAGCTGATTTTACAGCGTAAAGAAGCGAGACAAACTTCTTCTGATGAATATCAGCATCTGATTTGGTACACGAAGCTGCTCGAATGATTGCTCTCTCAGAAATTATATGCATCTACCGTCTGCACTCCTTTAAAGGTGCACTACGTACTTTTATTATAATAAGTAGAGAAAGATCTTCACTGACAGACTTTTTTGTGCCTAAACAAACTACATACACAAAATCTTCATTTTAATGACTGAATAAACAAACTGACATTAAAAGACAGCACATTTCATACTGTTTTCCTTTTTTTTATATATATGGCGGACCCTGCCACCTTTCTAGCTTTAAACAGTGTTCTGGGGACCTTCTTTTCCTCTGAGAACAGCTTGTTTATTCACTTATGGAAAAAATAAATATTTACCTCATTAATATTGTACATATTGAAATAATAACTACCATTAACTAATAAACTAAATAAAACTAGAATAATTCATCATTGTTTATGAATTACTGATACTACATTGTGTAAATCACTAACTTTTCATACAAAGAGATGATTATCACACACCTGACGTCAGTAATAGATACTCTCCTGGAGTGTGAGCAGAGCTGATGAGCAGGTGAGTTGTTATTGCTGATTGTTAAGTGAAGCTAACACAGCGACGGCTCCACTGTTGCGTACTGTAACGGTGCATGCACTGATGTCTTTCTCAATTTTTCACAAGCGGAATATCAAAACCGAAAAGTGCACTTCAACTTCAACTCTGTTAAAACGTTTTTCTGTTTTTGCAGATGTCTTTAATATGGTCATCAGTTCTGGGACACATAGGCAGACCGCAGTGTGTGCCGGCATCCAGAGGAGTCCGATAGGAGCAGAACAATCCAGAACTAAACACTGTGACTGTCTGCAGCCTCAGTTGTACGTTGAGTCCCACAATATGTGACAAGAACACATGAGTCAAGTCACTGAGGGGAAAGAAAAGGCAAAATCCTTCAACACACACACACACACACACACACACACACACACACACACACACACACACACACACACACACACACACACACACTCACTCACTCTCTCAATCTCCACATCTCTCAATAATAATTCACACAGCAGCATCTAAACTGTGTTTGTATTCTTTCAGACACTCAGACGAGAGGCCAGAGGTTAGTGGAGTCCCTGATGAGAGCTTTCCATTTTCTTTACAGCAGTAACAGTGTTTATCAGCAGCGAATGCACAACCTCTAGCCTTTCTACAAAACTGGCCCTGCAAACACCAGATAAAGAATAAAGTGTGCCGAACTTCAATGACATAATCAGAACTGGACTAGTTTTAATGTTCGCGTTGTGTGAGGACGCTGTAAGCTCCAGTGTGTAAGATTAAGATTAAAGTGATATATGGGCAGAAATGAAATAAAATAATCGTAATCATGTTTATATTTACTGTTAAATCACCTAAAACTAAGAATGTTGTGCTTTCTTTTACCTTAGAGTGAGCCTTGTCTATCTACAGAGGGAGCGTGTCTGGAGAGGGTCATATAGGGGAGGTTGAGACGAGGGGAGTTCAGTTGGTTGCACTCTACAACCTCACCGCTAGATGCCACTAAATCTTACACACTGGACCTTTTTAGATAAAACTGCACCTCACATTAAAGGTTGCCGTACATGGTGATTTAACGCAGGTGAACACAAATCAACACTTGCACTCAAAGGCCTGATTACCAGCGTTGATATATTTCGAACACTGTAGTCCTGTTGGGGCTCAGTAAGTAATAGGCATTACATTGATGTTTTGGCTGTGTCTGTATTAAGATGCAGTAAAACATCAAACAAAAACAGAGAAACACATTCAAGCATGTTCCCATTGAGGACTGAATGTGTGCTGACATAAGCTTAAGTGAGTTTTATGAGTGTAATCCTGCGGCACACACGTCTTCACTAATGTTACCACACTTTAATATTAGAGCTGCAGAGGGAAGCTGACGAACGCTGAATGTGTTCAAACAACTGAGACAACTGAGTCTGGAGATAATGATTGTGTTGTTGGCAGCGTGAACACTGAAAAGATTTTTGATTTATTTATTTATTTCTATTGTTGCTGCAGCCAAACGTCACACAAATCTATCTATCTGTCACATCTGAGGCCCCAGTATTTACTTAATCCACTCCCCTCTTTCCTCATTTTCACTCTTTTCCCTTCACATCGTCATTTTCCCTAATTTACTCACCCTTGCATCTATCCTTAATACATTTATCCCTCCTTCCTTGCAGTAAATCCCTCTTCAAACCCCACCTGACTTAATTAACCCAAACCCTGTTGTAAAAAATCTCTGTAGACATGTCTCCCCTTAAATATATTACTACAGAGGTAGCTATTGAATAATGACAGATATCTTATGGGAAAATGATGCAGCAGTGTCTCTCTGATCATCTCACTCTTGCACTCATCACTTTAATCATGAAGGTGACACTTTATTTAGTATATAAGCTACAATATAAGATATAATTGAATATATATAGTATATAGTTGAGAGAAAATTGCAGATCCAAGATGAAATGGAGTAAAAAGCACAATAAGAAATCTGTCTTACTTCAGCACCACGGACAGAAGCATGGATTTATTAAAACACCGCTCAGTTAGGTGATGATATTTCAGAGCCGTGGCCGTGAGAATCACATCATCCTCGCTCAAATATCCTTCTGCTTTTACTTTCTTCAACTCGATCCGCTCAAAGCCTTTTCATCCCGACCTCCTTCATCCCTTATTTCCATTTGTCGTCACTCTTGTACTCCGTCCATCTTTCCATCATTCTTTTCTTCCACATCCTCATTTTTGTAGAAAGTCATTGACTCATTTTTTTTTTTTTTTTTTAAATGATCTCTACTCCGGAGCAGCACGTCTCTTCTACAAAGCTCTGTGTCACTGTGAATTATGGGACGTCAATAATCTTTAGGCTTATGAATAGTTCATGATGAGGTGTATGTGTGTTAGTTTGACTGCCATCTGGGGAGAATGTGATGAAAAGGCGGCACGGTCTGTTGAATAATACATGTGGTCCATGACCGTTCATTTACATCAGTGATTACTAAGCAACACGTCAGCTCTGCTTAAGCTTACTGGCTAAAATTCACATATTTTCCTTTTAACCCTTTGGAGTTAATTGAAATAGTTTGCCTCTACTTGGATTTATAACTCATTCTTTCCAGCTAGACACTAAAAAAGGCAATCCTTATAATAAAAGCCTCATAATTATAATTTATATACATTTTCTTCAGTGTCACAGTAATCCAGCTGATTGTTTCATTGGCAACAGTGAAAACAGGAACGTCAGGAACAGTGGAAAAGAAAATTAAAATGGCTTTTTAGGCAAATTTGAAAATGTACTAAATGTAAATAAATTTAAGCCAAAAAAATCCTGGAAATAATGAGAATTAAAAACTGGGTTTAAAGAGATAAAAACAAAGGAGAGAGCAGCAGTACTGTGTTGAGCTCACAAGTGCAAAGAGGAAAATATAATAATTTGATTTAATAATTTATTTTTGTCATATCCACTTTCCCTCCACCTGCCTTCTCCTTTATTCATGGATGGATTATTATATGATTGGCCTCTGGGAACAGACACAGCCCCCATCCTCTCTGATCACACAGTTTTATGACATTTTCCAGCAGATGTGCAGGACCAGCAGTGTGTGCTGTAAATACCAGTGGTCAGTGTTGGGCATGTTCACTTCACAAGAGCAAGTTTAAAGATCAATTCACAAAGATTAAAACCAGTTCATGTTAATTTCTTCCATTTTTTTCTTTCTTTTAAAATGAGCAGCTCCGAGCAAGAAAGTAATATCAAAGCATTACTCAAAGGATTTTGGTGAAATGATGGTAGTTCCTGACCTTGTCGTCACCGAGGTCATATACGACATCAATAATGTCATACGATACGCTCCATGTCAGAGACTTGTGTAAAATAAATCCATAATGATAAATTAAACACTGAGTTATTGTTGTTGTCCCATGCAGTCCCATGATGCCTTGGGCTGCATCTGTCAACCAATCAGAGCGCTGTGTTTCTGACTGAGAGCCACTGGATTTGTAATGAATTACAATACATTTAAGCTTCTCTGTACCAATTACTCGATATGAAACATTACCCTCTTCCAATGTGCTTATAAGCATCGTTAACTAGATTTAAGGTTCATGTTCATGTTAATTAATTGCAATTAATTGGTTACGTTCATTGAACACATTCTTTTAGCACATTCATGCACAGCATTGCCAGTGATGAAAAGCAATTCAGTGCACATAATTAAGGACTTAACGACATTTTGAAGTACTTAGTTGACTTAAGTATTTACATTTTATGCCACTTTAAACATCTACTCCCCCACATATCAGAGACCTGAATTCCTCCTCCACCACTGGTCAACACTAAACCTAAACTGAACTAAATAAAACACACTGAAGGTGCCACGATGGCTTCTTTACGGGGGACAACCTGAAAGTGAATGGCCCGTCCCCCCGGGCCTCTGTGGTCCTGTGCTCCTTTCAAGACTTTGACAAACTTCAGAAAAACGGGTCCAATCCTGATGCACTCAGCTGGAAGTTGTTGTGTGACCAGCAGTAGCTACAGGGAGAGTTTCTCCCAACTGAGAGAAAGTCTGACCACTTCCTCAAAACACAACATGGACATTACATCCATTTCTGCTACTGTGGGCAGAGAAATCAGTCCCCCTGCCTCTCCTACTGTACAGTATATTTAACCCTGCTCTGTTGTTCACCGATCCTGAGAGACTGACACCACGAAATCGGTGTTTGCACTGCAAGAAGAAATATCTTGTCAGAGGCGACGTGTCTCGACAAGATATTTCTTTTTTCAGTCCAAACTCTGTCGGTGTTTGCTTGATTCTGTCTGCGTGTTAACATGAACTTTGTGTTTGTTCGCACTTCTTTGTGTGGATATGTGTCAGCATGTGTGTGAATGTGTCGGATATATATAGATATAGATAGCAGAGGTTTCGTGTGTGTGTGATTGAGACAGAAAGTGAGTGTTCGTCAAACCCTCACTCCTGGCAGATTCAGAGTTTGTCATTGCTTTGATCCAACTTCCAACACACACAAACACACACAGTCTATATATGCACCGTAGTAATACTGAGTGAACATACACACCTACAGGCATGCAATGACTCAAATCCAGAGGAAGCTAATTTCCTTTGCTGCTCCAGTTTATTTTTTTCTACACTTTTTTTTACAAAATGTTAAAATCACAGCTTCATTAACTTATTGCGTCATGTCTCCATCAGTAATTCAGAGCAGTCACCAAGATATAATATTAACACTCACATTTCTGCAAACTGCTGACGCATCCAAGGTTAACATTTGTCCCAAACGTGGCATATCACGTTCACAATATATGCTTATTAGCTGATTTTCATATCAAGGGATGGGGTTAGTGTTATTATGAGCCACATGACCGCCAAAGGGCCAAACGCAGCTCGATTCACACCACTGGATATTTTAAAGGACACCAGGGGACGTCTCCAACCGTGACCGGTCTCTATGGAGGCAGTCACAAAAGCTTTATGGCAGACAGAATATATGGAGGCTTTTTTTCCTGCTGAGCTGCAGTTGGGAGGTTTGGACTCAGGTGCCTCATGGGAGCCTTGGCAGTGGCAATTTGTTGAGTCCATCCTCCTCCTCTCCTATCATCCATCATCGTTGTTGATTCACTTTTCCTCTTCCAGTCTTCCTTATTTGTTTTAAGTAATCTTACCTTACATCCTTACATCCTCTCCTCATTGTCACCCTTCCTCCTCTTATTCTGAAGGTTCCTTCGTTCCTCCCCTCCTTTCTTCCTTGGTTTGTTCCATTCATTGTTATTCTGTGCACCACCAGCTGCATGGCAAGTAATCTGACAGACAAAATGGCTGCCAGGCTGTGTGTATATGTACAGTATGTGTGTAAGTGTGTATGTGAAGTAGCTTTTCTATACTGTGTGTGTATGTGTGTGGGGTATAGCAGTGTTTTTAGACGTGGATGTGGCACTGACTGGCTGCAACAAGGCAATTCCTCTTCTGTCGCTGGAGTCCATTAAGTCTCCACCTTGTATGCCCACTGTGTGTGTGTGTGTGTGTGTGTGTGTGTGTGTGTCCATGTGGGCATTTTCGTTTGTGTGTGTTTTCTGACAAATGCACTTTACCATCGCACAGGTAGGAGGGCACTTAGACTGAAGGGTACATTTGTTTGTTTGCTGGTGCATGTGTGTAAATGTTCTGAGACTGTGTGTGTGTGTGTGTGTGTGTGTGTGTCTGTGTGTGTGTGTGTGTGTGTGTGTGCGTGCGTGGCCCTTCCTGTGCAGTGAGGTGTGTTTTATGAACTGACAGGTATTTTCTGGGCAGAGTTTGGAAGCCTCTGTTCCCTTCAAAATCACTTCCTGCACAAACAACATGAAATACAAAAGTTTTTTTCAGACAGCAGCTGTGACAATATGAAAACAACATGTTTAAAGATCGATGTCAGGCTATAAGATACAGCTGCTATAAATGACAATTAACCTCCCACAGCTAAATGTGACTAACATAAAGAAGCCTACTTGGTTTGGGGTTAGGGGAAGATGGTCCTTTACTTTTCATTATAGAAAAACAGTCACCCTTCCTGCTGTATTGGTATTTTCAGTTATTATTAAATGTGCATTGCAATTTATAAGATAGTCTAATACCACATTGAACTACAAGCCCCGTCGTGCGGATGTAATGTTAGCAGTAAACGTTTCTGCAAACTACAGATACGTCGGAGGTTGACATCTGTAGCAAACATGACATTTCACGTTCACATTAATTAGCTTACTTTTACATCAGGAGGTGCAGAGGATGGTGGTGGTGTTATCACAAGCCAAGGCGTGTGTCTACACATTTAAAATAGCATAAAGAAACATTACGCTTTAACTTATCTGTTGCTTTGAAGAAACTTACTCTGCTAAAATCTATTCTGGCAATTGGGTTGTGAAATACCCCCCAAAAATGTATACATATACCCAAGAAACATCCGAGGCAGATTGCACAGCATAAATGCAGCTCTCCAAGACGCATTGATGATCTTTACCCATTCCAAGTGTAATTATGTGAGTAAACAGCCAATGGAAATAGCCACTCATAGGATCTGTTGACTGCAATTTTAACAGTGACATTGAAATTGAACTGCTATTGTTCTCCCTGTAAAGTATAAAGCAGAGGACAACAATTTGAACTGATCTGTGTGGGTTAGAGAGCGGCATCACGATGCCCATGAAAATGAGGAACATTTTTATCTCTCCTGGTGTCATTTTGTGCCAATTTCTGAATGTTTTGGTGTTGATAATGAACAGCTTTTCCACAACCATTTGGACCGGCTTGAGCCAAAGAACACCAAGACAGATGGCGATCAGATTTGCAGGCTGATTGAGATGCAAACTGCACCCCGTCCACATTTGCAGTTTATCCCTGAAATGCTCAGGATGGGGGTCAGAGCAAGAGCAACAAAAGCCTGCGGGCGGTTGTTAGGGTGGTTGGATGGGTTGCGTTATGTAAGTGATAGCACCATTGTTTCCTGAACCTAAACAAATGGTTTTGGTGCCTAAACCTGACCAAGCCCCAACCGATTGATAGTGTTGATGACAGTGACAAAAGTCAGAATATTCAAACATCGCCCTCCATGTGTAAAACTGACATTAGAGGGGCAAGTAGCGAGTCATAGTTTGAAGCTTCAGGCCTCTGACCAAGCTGATATTTTGACGAGTTTGTAGTGAGAGAGTGTTGAAATGGGAGCATGGATCGATATTTTCCACCTCAAGACCTAGTAACATTTCAGGGGAAAACCTGGCTGTGTGTTATAAATGAAACCAGTGACATTGCAAGGACATGCACCCCGCCCCCACGAAAGTGCTTCCAGCATCTCAGGTACCATTAGCACCTCCTCCCCCCCGCGGTGCCGCCTGCTCCTCCAGGCTGGCCAACCCTTGCTATGCAGCCCCAGTATCCGTATGACCCTAACCAAGCTTATCAACATTAAAGTAATTTCCTCCCCCTGCTAGACCTCTTTAAGATACCTCCTCCATTACATATTGCTTTGGCCTACGCTCATGACCCACAGCCTCAAATTAAGTCTGTAGCGGCTCTAGATCAACAGTATGGCAGCTCTTGCCTCATCTATCCCAACATTACCACTGCTTGTGTCAAGAAGGAAATGTCTCTGAATGTAGCTGCAACTGTGAATAGCAGTAATCACTAATTGTGGCTGAAATTTACTGGGACTTATGTATGAAAGAGAAATATGAGTGTTTGCTATACTTATACCTACAGCGACTGTGAGACATTTTCTTCAGTGGGTCTGGTCATTAAGGCAGCTGAATAGTCAAGTGATATACGCACATTTACCTCTTTTAAGGTGATTAGTTTGAATAGGAGGTAGAGGAGTGAAAATGAGTGTATCAGTCACCTTTTCAAGAAGCTGAAACTCATCAGAATAAAGAGCCACCATGGACAATTAGTACTGAAATACTACTGAAATAATACTGAAAAGATGAACTACAGAAGAATCCTTTTTTGAAAAAGTAATCTGTTTATTTTGCTGGTGTTTAGCTGAAAAAGAACCAAATGTTCGGCACCAAGCAAGTTGGAAAAAAAGACGGTGAGCTTTGATGAAATAATGCCAAGATCCAAAGAACAAAATGTTTACCATAAATAGGCAGGCAACAAAAGCAGGATGATGAGAATCAAAACAAAAACTAAAGAGACTTACAAAAACTTAGAACAAACCAGAAAAGCCATTGGGAACAAAAAACAGGAATACTGAGGACATGCGAGTGGCAAATTGAGGACGAAACTAACAAAACTAAAACAACTAGCTAACAAATGAAACACAGCTGAGCACAGAAAACAGGTGGGAAAAAGACAAAGAAAGGAAGTGTAGAGAAAAAACATGACAGACATGGAGAGCCAACCTGAAAATGGAAAATAACAACTAAAACTCAGCAGTAGATTGTAAAACCCTGAAACAAGTCAAACAAAAATGACAACACACAAAATGCCGGACTATTGCAGCCAGACGGTGGTGCAAAATAAACCCTGCTGAAAATGGGAGACAAACACGTTTTTATAATGTCTTTATGTAATATTACAACTTACAACTTATAATGTCTGTGCAGATAAACATTAAATAATAAACAATTATTTGTATATGCTATTATGTTTTAATAATCACGTACCCAAGACATTGTTAAAGCACTTGTTCTGTGCATAACAAGATTCTTAGACTGTGTTTTGCATCATTGTCAAATCAAATGAGGCTGTTTGTGCAGAAGCCGGTGGGATTAGCTCCCGATGCTGCTATGCTGTTGTCGTTGTTGTTGTTGTTGTTGGCAAAGGGAATTAAAGTCGGTTCCAATTAGCAGAAATTAATTTGTGGTTTGACTGATATTTCACTCCAGTCAAACACACCTTCAATGAAAGAGTGAGTCCAATCAGTGAAATGTGATAAACCACGCCTGCAGCATTAAAGCAATTCCACTGTCAGTTAGGAAACAATTTTATTCATGAGCTCTGAATTTATGTTTAAATTTATAAATAAGCATCGTATTTACAAGTTTGGTTTCCTTATAGTTTGTTTAAAAAAAACAGTTACATCAGAATATCTGGTATTCATAGTATGTGTAAACGCAGTTCATCTTCCATAATGGCTGTCTCAAATAACCTCACTGTAGGTGTCACATCATAATATATAAGAGTGAATGTGTGGCCTGAGGCTGAGGCTGTACTGTACACACCCTGCTTCATCAGCATGTTCAGAGCTTTAGCCCCTTTTCCTTCGGTGGCAAATTAAAGTAGATTTGCGGGACCTCTGAGGCCTCCCCCCGCCTGTAGACTTTGACATACGGTGCTTCTGTGCAGCAGATATGCAGAGTTTCCTGGAATAAAAACATGCATATCGGAGCATAAAAAGGCTCTCAGCATAATCTTGTTAAAAGTAATACTTGCATCCTGCATTATTGAGATGTGGCTGCTGAACCTAACTGTCGCTGACAAATTAAATCACCAACAGCAGCTGTGAAAGGCGTCAGCAGCATTACTCAACAAAAATGTCATCATACTGTGCGAGACTTGGCGAATTGATGCAATGAAATGATGTATGCTGCCTGATGAAATGAGATTACAGATGTGTGATTTTCCGACAAAAATTTAAGGCAGCATTATGCCTGACTCTTGCAGCTAAAAGAGCTATTTTGCTGCTTTTTCTTAAGACGTAGGGAAAACATTTAAACATAAGCTTGTCAGCTATAAGGAAACCCCCCCTTGAAATATTATTTGCATGTTCTCAAAACATTTTAGAAACTTTCCTTCAGTGGGTTTGTGTTTTGCATCTGTCTGGGCTGGTCTTTAAGGTTCTGAATAGCAAACTGATGTGCACATTTTCACCTCTCTTCAGGTGATCAGGTGAAAAAATGTACATCAGTCACCTCTTCAAGCAGCTGATACCCATCTGAAGAGAAAGTCAGCGTTGACAATCACATGATGAGTGTTGTTTTGTGTAAAAATAGAAATCACAGAATTATGTTTTTGTAAATAATGTGTTTACTTTGCAGGTGCAGTGGATGGTGAAACAACTGAGACAGAGAAAAATTACTGACTCTTGCAGCCAAGAGAGCTTTTTTTCGCAAGATAGGGAGTTTTCCCCTCATTTGTGTTGCAGAGGACAATTTAGGTTTTGTGCAGAAAATAATCTCTTATTTCACATTTCTCTTTCTCGCCTCTTGAAGCTGTTTTTAAAGTTGTTAATGCACAACATCTCTATGTGGTGATCAGTGTTGCCAGATCTCGTGAGGGAAACAAGTCCCAAAGAAGAGACCTGGTGACTTGAATGTCACTGCCTACCAGCCTGGGAGACCACACAACATCCTGCAGCAAAGGTAAGCAGCCTTACCACCATATCTTTCAGATTTGAGTCTGAGGATGCCGCCTAAGTTATATTCTTGTTTCTCTACCAGACAAAAATGCCTTCAAAACACATCAGAAAAAGGCCAAGGACATCTGCAGCATCTACACTGCCACATTATGCAGAGAGCAAAGTCTGACTGCTGAAAGAGAGGGGTAAGTTTGAGTTATTCACATGAATAAACCATAAATACTAATAAGTATGTAAGGTACGTACTCCTTGGTGTAAGGTTGCAAAAACACAAGACTACTTTAACAATGTGTAAACAAAAAGAAGCAAAGGCTTCAAGTAATTGGTTATAAATGTAAGATACATATATTTATATATATTTAGGTCACCACCATCCCCATAATGAAGAAGTCGGCACCGTGTCGCATCGAGTCACATTTGGCTCAGAGCTCGATGGCATACAACACCGACTGAGCGCCCTGGAAGTCGACAGGACAGCTTCCAATTTAATCAAGCTTGTGAACAACAACACAGTCCTCAGAGGAGGTCTAAGCAGGCGCAGTAAGTGAAAACACCTGAGTGGGTGGCCCTTGACGTTTGATTTTACTCATACACTAACATTACCTTCGTGGTGCTTGCGATAAAATCTCGGTCCAACTGTTTTTCCGTCCTCAGTAAATTGAATCCTCTTTTAACTTTGTACTTCTAACCATAACACAGACCTGGAATCAGTCGTCTGAGCTGTGATTGCTTTAATATACAGTCTGTGGCTGGAGAGGCCTGGAGGTTGTTTTGGCCGAGGGCGTTTTAGTCACTGAAAACCCCACAAGTAAAGAGTCTCACTCTGGCTGACTGTGATTTTCCCTGTTTACTTAGATAAAATTCTGGTTTAAACATGGAGAGGAAATGTCCCTGCACCACAGGAGTAGTTATTAAAACTTAAGAATACTCAACTCAATAAAACAGCAGCCAGAGAGAGCTCGGGTGGTCGTATAATAACACAGTCAGTCCATTCACAAAGTAGGAAAAAACCTCCACACACACATGCAGCTTCTGTTTCCGTGCGACATGAGGACACCGCGACTTTGTTTGGCTGAGAGGACAAAGTGTGTGTGTGGGTGGAAGATGACACACACACACACACACACACACACACACACACACACACACACAGACCGCTATCTGTCTGGATACATTTGCACATGTGCACAAACAAACAAATGTTTCCTATAATCCAGATGCCCTCTTACCTTAGCAAAAGTAAAAGTCCTTTTGTCGGACACACAAACACAACCACATATTCTCCACCACTGACAGCACTTGAACCATTGAGAGGTTGTGTCTGCTTTGTGTCTGTTCTTATTTATCTAATATGACAAACATTTAGGTGACAGTTGCACGACTGCAGACATAATCAAAAGGAAAACAGTTTGTTTTTTTGTGTAGGAGTTTGTGTGTGTGTGTGTGTGGAGGGAGAAAATCTGTTTATGCCTGCAGCCACTCTCTCCTCCTTGTGAATGTGTGTGTCCATGCGTGCTTCTTTCATTGAGCAGTATTGGATGACCATGTACTTTCAGCATATTATATGAATAATATTATATAAATATTATATAAAAGTAAACCAAGTAGAACAAACTATATTTTCCCAGTATTTATACCTACTACCACACTGTGAGGGTGAACTGAGTCTGAGACAGATTTTATTGTAAGTGTTCAACCCATAAACCATTTGAGTGTACCACTTCTGTTACACCTTATTTTGCAATTACAAGTCAAACCTTGATTTCAGGTGTGATAAAAATCTCTGTAAACCAAAAAGGAAGCAGAAATTATGCAACAAAAACCCAACAATAACACACATAAATGGGCATTGAAAGGAAATTGTACTCAAGCAAAAGTGCTGTAACTTATAACTCATTAATAATAAATACGCTCCTTCCTCAATATAGTCACATCACATTATAGTCAATGTAATAAATATCAAAGCAAAATATAAGAAGTCCACTCGAGGTTGTTTTGAGCTGGAAAAGTAAAACGACAATAAAAATGCACAAAGAAAGACTTCTTTATTTAAAAACACATAAATGTACGATGTTACTTCCGCTAATGGTGTATTCACATCAAACGCAAAGTGAATCAAACAGCCAGAACACTTAATTGTACATTAGCCGTAAGCTAACGAGCAACTGTATCTGTGTTTAAATTCAGTTCAGGCTCACACTGAACTCAGCACTCACCAGAGGCTACTCTCTCTTCTTCCCCTCTTCCCTGCATGTTCATAACATGAAGTATATTTCCAATCAGCTGCAGTCAACATTACAGCATCTGAGGTATACTCTGCAGATTGCTGTTGCAGTCAGGTTGATAAATGGGAGTGAAGATAATTCCACTTTTTCCCTGAGCTCTCCTCCCGTCGGTACATGGCTCCTGATCAGAGCAGATTCAGATGTGAATCCAGGTGTTTACTCCTTCAGAAGATGTGGCTCTGCACACGACTCCTTTCTCCAAACTTGCTGGCTCTAATCTTTTGCTGGAAGTTCAATATTTTCACTTGTTGACTCTGTATTGGTGAAAAATTTGCTTCGCTCTCTGTGGGAATCCACCATTAAGCTACAGGCAACCCACAATGAAGGAGAAGCAAGGACTGTCTCCATTACAAAATTACAAACTGAATATTTGATGGCAATTTGATGACATTCTCTATACGAGAGGGAGAAAAACATGTCTTTGGACTGACATGATTGATACTGTGCAGGATTTCTGGGAACTTTTTACTGTATAGTGTCATAATAATAAAACCTATCAAGTAATATTATGTCAGTAAAAAGTCACAGACTGAAACTAGATTTGGATGTAAAGCACGAAAAGCCTGATACCAAATCATACATTTGTGTCAAAAGGGATGACAAGAGGAAGTCAAAAAAGAGAAAGAGAAGACAGCAGGGACAGAGTTGAGCTAACTGAGGCTGAGGTTGAGTTATTGTGCACTAAAGAAATTCGGATTGGCAGGTGATTTTCAGAGAGTGCTCCATGGTCTTTTACTGTCACTATGTCGGCTATTTCAGAGCAAGAATTTCAAAGCTGCTCTGGCCCTGCAGATATGCTTTGGTAAAGTTAGTCCTGGTGGGATTACATCCACTAACCCTGGCAGCTTTGGTGGTTTGCTCCACCTGCCCAGTTACAGAGCTGAAGCAGATGAAAGTGTGGAGAAAATGAGTGAAGAGTGGGAGTGAGTGACGGGGTCGGTGAACCACGGGGAGGCAGATACAGTAGTTGGAACATGTCAGTAACGGTCTCAACAACCCCATCGACACACGTATGTATTTGTGGACAAGGCACCACAGTACTGGTCTTTACTGAAAGTGTTATCGAGCTCCTTACATGCCAGTCTATATACGTTCTTGCTTGTATACACGGTGAAGGTTTCTCTGCACGTATATGACTTGTTTTTATGTGTTTGTGTGTAGTTAGAGTTGCAGGTCAGTGAATTGGAAGATGGATTATTGATCCTCGACTCCCACAAAGCGGCGAAAAAGCAACCAAGGCTCCATCTTCATTCAGCCTGAACACAAACAGAGGAGGTTGAGATTCAGTAAAGCGAGCAGTTTTCTTGCGTCAACATGCCGTCTGCGACTGGTGATGACTTCTGAAATAATGTATGGAGAGAAGGAGGGCAAACAGAGCAGACCAATGTGAAATGGCAGCACTGAGAGATTCAGTGCTCTTATCTAATATTCACGCTCATCAGTAAACATAAGAATCATTTATAGCTCATGACTGGCCGTTTCGTTCTGGGTCCTTTATGGAAATGATTGAATACAAAATGTCCTCGCCACCTCTTCATCCGTCTCTCTCCACCTGTCTCATTACTTCTCCCCTTCACCTCAACTCATGCCATTCTCGCATTCCCTTCTTTCCAGAAACAGCAACTCTGCAATTTAATTTCGCTTGTGGCCACCTCTCTATGTCCATCCCTCCCCCGCTGCAGCCCTGCATGAATTCATTTTTGTGTTTCAATCTCTCACTTTCAATATGTTTATTTTATTTTTTTCCCAGCTTACATTATTTATCTCCCACACTGCCTTCCTTCCTTTTCTGCCCGTCTTTACCCACCCGTTCACGCCTTCTTCCTCCCGTCAATCAATCTTTTTTCTTACTGGACTAATTACTCCTTCCATCTTTAAAGCATCCAATATCTTCCCTCTTCCTCCATCATTTCCTTCTTCCCCTCCTCCTTCCTCCGCTTTCTTCTTTCTTATTTCCTGTCATTTCCATTCCTTTCCTACCGTATCACTCTCCGTTCTTGTTGCCTTCCCGCTATGCTCATTGACGGCTTACCATACTCTCATCTCCTCTTCCAATCTTCCATCATTTTAGTCACACTTGATTTGGTCATTTCAATCAGCAGAGAGGCTCCGTATGAATTACATTAAAAAACATTTGACATAAAATGAAATATCATTTGGTCTTTGGCTTGTTTCTCCAGTACGAGACGTGTTTGAATTGCATTCACTCGCCAGGAATGTTGTGTTCTCCATGGCAGCAAAACATGATATATGAACTATTGGTAAGTCCCATATAAGTTAACATGGGCTGAATACACCATAAACCCTTCACAGAGTAACTATCAAAGAGATACTTTAAATGCACCAGCCTAGCAACAAATGGCTTCAATGAGCCAATAATGCAACCCTCTCTTCATGTAATGCAGGGATCTGGTATTTGCTTTATTCAAAGAAAACATCTGTGCAGTGCAGTCCTCAAATGTAAAAGTCCACTCAGATGTTCACGGACAAGACCTTCGTTGGATGTTTTGTTGAATGTTTCCAACAATGTTCCAACCCAGAGAAAACACAAGTTTACTCATGGTAACAGTGCGTTTCACTTGGACGGCCATCACTACTTCTGGGGTAGGAAAAATCGCTGAATGAGACTAAACTAAATGTGACTTTAAACCATTACCTCTTCTGTGAACATTCAATGCTGATTCTCGTCATAGATATCTTCATCCACAATGGTGTATTCACAGTATTCACGGTATTTGTGACGTCATTGATGGAGTAAAGTTTCCCATCCAGCTCCAGGCGGCAGTCAACACTACAGAACATAAACACCAGATGATGGAGGTGACCTCTGAGCTCTCCTCCCGACGGTAATCGGCTTCGGATCAGAGACAGAGTCTGATGTTACTGGCAGTGCTTATTCCTCCAGAAAGTCTGGCTCTGCATCTGACTCTCTCCTCCAGAGCTATCCCATCTGCATCCAAGTCAAAGTTAAATCTCTTCATAAGCTTCAGGAAAAGCTTTCCACAAACCTAAAATCAATTTGAGGTCTGCAAACTGAGATACAGATACATGTTGATGAGGTTACTGCGTCCAATCTCTACAGTTAATACGGCCAATGTCATTTAACATCATCTCTTAAGTATAAATGATGTGTTCAGGTCAATATTACCTGGTCAGTCGATAACGTTTTCAGTGTTTGCAAACAACAACAAAGTGAAACAACCTCACAGACATCTCATCAGATATGAGAGCTGTGATCTATATTTGAGCAGGCCAAAAAATTTGATTACAGCTACAATTCACAGTAGCAACATTGTTCAGTGAAGGGAGTTACAGCAAAACTTGAGATAATATCAAACTGCCTGGAGGAGGTGGTTCACATTTTTCTTATTACACATACACTATACATATTGAGACACAGCAGCACAACTGGAGGCAAGTTGAGAATGATGGATATCCCCCTCGCCAACCTTGGTTTCACTAGCAAAGCCGGCAAACCAAGCGAAAACTGGCCTCGTCGTGTAAACACTGACATCAATTTCCTTGAAATGCATCAAGCGTATGAGAGCTGCAAGTAATAGGTCACATATAGGAGGATTACACTAATCTGAACACAAAAAACAGCAAGCTATTGAATTTCCTTAAAGTAATTACAAATTTGATGATGCAAGAAACAGTTGTTTACTTGAGCATGTATGTACAGCAGCTTTAGATTTAGTTGGAAAGGGCCTTCATGCGAGATATAAATATCATATTAACACGTGGACGGGATTATTTATTATTAATAACTGTTCTTCAACACGGCATTTTTTGCAATGATCATTACGATATTTGAAAAAAGGACTTTTTATTCCTCAACACATTTTCCATTTATTTGACTCTATAAAGTTCATGTGAATGACTCAACGCTGCAGGTGTCCTTCTTTCATTTCTCCTCTTATTTCCTCAGGCTGAGCAGTATTATTGAGCTCCAGTTAGAAGCGACATGATAATGTTGACATGACATTGTAAAATTCATTACACTGCATTCATATTGAACACCAGGAGACAGACACGCAATTTATTCTGTGGAAGATTCATCATGAAAGACTGCAATTATAAAATGTCCTCAGATGATACTGGGTTCACTGACGAAGTGGGCAAACTGAGCATGTATGATCAGAGCAATTAATACAACATTACGTATCTGATTGCAGCAGCAGGAACTCAGAATGATGGTATGTTTCATCTGGGTTAAAGTAGCATGCACATGCCTCAGCAGCTCGAGTTGCCACGACAGGGTTGCCTGGTCTGTGTGTAGGTGTGTGTGTGTGACGTCGTGGCAAATTGAGACCGCTTGTATTGGGAACTACGACAGAAGCAGGTTTTTGCCAAAGTAATAGCGTCACAACCATTCAAAAATATAGTCACAACACTTGACGGCTGTGTAGTTGAGATCATGAAGGTTGAGTTTGAAGATAAGTACGCTCTTTCATATTCCAGGACGACATTATTATGGACAATGCTGTGATATTTATTCTCACCACCGTGCAATTCTTTCTCCAGCAGCAGGCTCATCATAAAGTCTTTACCTGCACACATTGCAGAATGTGAAGAGGAAACATCATTCAAATTTAACCTTTTAAAAATTGGATAACGGGAATGAAGTTGGCGGTTTATCAGGAAAACACGATTTGTGCGAGTCTGTGCTTTTGCGTTGCAGCTGCTGAAATGTTCACCGTTTCATCAAGCAACCCGGCACACGGACACGAGGCCGTAGTTCCCAAGGTCATCCACTACACGCACATACATGCACGCACATACTGGCATGTGCTGGCCAATGACAGCTCCACGGGGAGAACATGTGACCTCTTTGTCTTTCTTTCCTGCTCTCTCACTCTCTCTCGTTTTACCTCCCTCATTTACATATCGTCCGATACCCCTCTCTCTCTCTCTCTCTCTCTCCCTCTCTCGGCGTGTCTCTCTCTCTCACTTTCATTTTGCGAGGCTGTCTTCAAGGCTGTGTGCGTCAGGCTCTACTAAGCGGACTGCCACCGAGCAGTGCTCCCCTGTCACTGGAGCTTACCATGATGAATGAGAGAGAGAGAGAGAGGGAGGAAGAAGGACGACGGGGGGGTTGTGAGTCCGATGAAAAAAATAAGGGAGGGAGAGATAAGAGGGGAACGAATCAGTGAGAGAGAGAGATGTTACTGGAACAGAATGAATGGAGGGATGAATGAAACTCACACATTCACAAACATGCGTCTAGCAGGCGGCACGTGCTCCACAAGGGGGAGCTGTGAGCTGTCATTGAGCTTTTCTTTACATTCCTTATTCACGTTAGGCGGACGTTACAGTGAAGCAATTGCAGGAATGCAGGGATCACGAGCTGAAGTTAGGGGTCCTCTTAAATGAGCATGCAAGTGAGACAAGGGGATAGCTTTCAAACGAACTTTAGTTTCATCTGGACCTCCTCCCACTGCATGCACAACCTCCTTTAAAAATTATGTTAGAACTTTCTATTCCAGTATCCATTCCCACTTGGGCTATTATGTTGACTTAAACTTCAATAAAACATCGAAGGTGGAGTTCAAATACAGCAGGATAAAGAGAACTAAACAATGGAAATGAACATAGCACAAGCAAAGAGCTCAAGCAGAGAAGTTCTGCGATAAAGAAAACGCAAGAAAATAAAGAAACAACTTGCAACACAAAATAATTTTCCAGGGGGCGCTAAAAACGAATCAATTCTATAGCAGATAGCATAAAGCTATGTGTATGGACAAGTCTGTGCTTCTTAGACCCTGTCCACATATATCTCCATCTTGACAAGCGTTTTAGCACCGGTTCCTGGATAATCTCCTTCCTAACACAACTGAACATGTATATCTCATGACAATTCACGTACATGTGTGTGCCATCGTAAACATTGTAAACAAATAAATCAGATTGTATACTGGTCGGTTGCTTAGTTACAGAAAATACTATTAATAGGACAGGGAAAAAGTGACTTCTTTTCAGGTTTTGGATAACCTGCCAGCAAAACATTGTCAGCAGTTGTTTTTGTTTCCCTTTTCCATCATTGAATTATTAATATCCATTTGTGTCTGTCTAAATATAAAGGTAAACAATATAACATCCATTCTGACACTGTACAAACTCCAATACTCCAATATCATAACACATACTACATTTGCCAATAATGCAACATGCACTAATAAACGTGTGTCTTAGTCATCGTTTCCAAATATCTCTGTTTTAGCCTGTCCAGACATAAACACTGTAAATGGTGTTTCTGAAAATCTCTACCTTGTATTTTAAATTATAAATAGTCTTGGTTAGTAAAGCCTGAAATGTCAAGTTTCCTGAATGAAGAGTAATGCAGAATGATCACACAACACATGGGACCGTAACAGCCAACCCTCCCGATTTTCCTACGTGAGACGTTTCATCAAAATTTCAGAAGTACTTCCCCTTCGAGTTGTCATAACCTGTTTTTGGCACTGTAGCGAGAGACTGACAGAGAAACAGAGAATAGAAAGAAATAAGAAATTCACACACCCCGGAAAGAATAATTCCCATTTCTTACATAAAGTTTGAGAGGAAAGGGTTTTTTTTAAAAAAGAAAAATCTGGGACGTCGATTTTTCTGTCGATCACAAGGGTCGCACCAACATCAGTCAGCATGTAGAGGCTGACAAACATGAGAGAAAGAGCGACAGAAACGTAACGAATGAATGAAAAGCAGTGAGTATTATTTCATGCCAGAGGGGTTTTTGCAGTGCGCTTATTATTTTGTTATTTCTATTATTTACAGTGTCTCTGAAACTCACATTTTCCCGTGGGAGGACCCATTCTTTGATTTCAAAACCATCCCTGTTGTGACTTCTTAAAGTTGGCACCATTGCATGGGACAAACTGTACAGACAGAAGTTTTATTACTAAAAACTCCAAATCATATTCTTTGTTGCAAAGCCTCGGGATATAGTCTGTCATAACCTTCAAGTTATGTCCAGTCTGTTGCTTGTATTAATATCAAGAGAAGCACATGGAGGAAAAGAAATCAGTACACAGAAATGTGTTCGAAAAGCTTTGATGCCAAGTTTTGCACATCAAAAGCATTTCAAGCTGTTTATTTTGAGAGTGCTGTCCTCTGTATCAGAAATGAAATAAAATAGACACGTCGTCAAACCAAAACCAAAAAGAAAAAAATCATGCACTCTAGACTTCTGTTCACTGTTGTTTTTGTTGCCAGGTCATCGCTCAACATCCCGAGAAGCTCTGTTGAGATGTTTTGCCTTGAAACACCGGGAGGCACTTTTGTGTTTTAAATTCTAGTTTTAAAAAGTTTCAGAGAGAAAGTGGCGACCCACCAACAAAAGCACTAGTACTTACAGAAGAATAGAAAGGAGATAGGTGTGACATGGCCTCCACTGTGGGGTTAACGAAGGAGAGAGGCAGAATATGTAGTTGTAGCAACTTACTACGTATGATGTGCATTCATGATTCAGGATATACCACTGTCCTATTTCCTGGCTTCTGTACCTTGTCTATCACCGACCTTGACTTCTTTATATATGGTCTCTCAGGTGTGTGCTTCACACGTCAGATGCAATGATGCAATGGTACGAAACATGGCCAATTCTATTTCCAAGTGATATAAAAAAATATGCCCAAAATATGGGATTATTTTATATCTACAGATGTAGAATAAATGTACAACAGTTCTCAGAGAGATACTGGAAATATATAAGTTAGATGCCTGTAATGTAGAATAGGTGCAAGAGGGCAACTCTACGATAGAGGACCACTTCACTGTAGTCCTGCCGGTCACATTATTATTCAGTCTGTCATCATATGCTGCACATTGAAGCAGAGAAGGTGGACACAAATGCACGAGACAGCAGGCAGGGAGTGTAATGGACAAAGTTTATGTCTCGGTCACAGCAGCACAATGAACAGGAAAACACGAAGAAACATCAGGGAAACATAAAGACAGACTCGGGGATACTCAACAGCAGGAACGGGAAACAGCAACAGCAGGATAACTCAACAGCAGCTGAAAACTGCCACAGACATTAAAACTAATTGTTTCTTTTTCAGACACACTGTAAATGACTCTTACACACTTACATGTGACGATACTCCGACACAGTTAAAATTAGCATCACTGCTGCCTTATCCACGCAGGTGGGAAATCAGGAAAAGTGACTCTCGATGAAAAAAACATTCACATAATGAACGGCCAGGAATTATCACTGAGACTGAGAAATAATTATTAAAAGCTGAAATGAAAACAGACAAGAATAGAAAGTTAATGAGCTCTTTCACCCGTAAAACCAATGACATCTCTTCCTCGCTCTGCTCAATATGCTGCGCTCACACACAAACACACGTGCACAAGAAAAAACACGACAAACACTCACAGAGTCCAGATTAAATGGATTTTCTTTATGCTAAATGAGGTTATGTAGGAACCAAACCTGAATGTCTTATAAACATTCACTGTACTTTTCCAAATTGTTGTATGAGCAGCTTTTCCAATGAATTACTGAACACATTCAGCACCAACAAACAGCAAGTCTGGTAGTGACTAGAATGTATTACGTGTGCTAATAATTAACTGCAGAGGGAGAATGTTTTATTATTTTAGGTCTTTATGTTTATATTCTGACATCACAGTCATATAAAGCCATACCAAAGCAGTTAGAGGAACCTCGAGATGAGATGAAGTGTACTGGAGTCTGCTCATGCCATAACAAACACAGTGTTCACTAATGAGAGTGCTATGTTTTTGTGGGATACTGTGTATAATACATCGTATGTACACTGGATTTAACCCTTTACACTTAACGTCTGTAGGCTTGAGATCTGGACGTTAGTAAGACTACACTGCAAACATTGGACTTTTTCTTTAGACAAATTTCTCTTCCAATGGCAGTTTTTTGACTTATTAAAGGCATAAACATCTTTTTTAGCTAAGTGGCATTTTTCAAGTCATGAAAAAATGATGATGTCGTGACTTGAGATGTAACTGAAAAACTTGTGATTTGCCCACAAGGCCTTGAGACCTTTACCTTGCAAGACAGCTGGATTTACAAGATCATTTCATGTGATCTCGCAAATCCTTCATGGCAGCCTTCAAGCTATGCAATTAAAGCTCCTTAAACGGTTAGCTCTCTATAGCATCAGCTATATCATAACTGGAGAGTGTATTTCATTGAAAGCAGAGCAAAGTTCGGCGCTGAAGGCTTTTCTTGATGGAAAAGATGTTTTTCCTCTTCACCCGACTGGCTTCAGGAAGACTTTTACCGACTTGCTCCCTTGATATTAGTACTCTCCTACTGTTGATCTGACTGGTTGAAGTGATGGTGATAGTTTGGTGATAGACAGATGTTTCGTTCAATCACCTGCCAAGTGCGCATTCCCAGATTGATCTTTGCGAACCATCTGGAACATTTCTCAAAAGACTTAGAACAATAAAGCTTTATATGCCATCCTGTCAGGCTAAGTACCATTAAGGAGTCAGTGTATCTCCTGAGAAGTGCTTGTTTAATTGTTGAAGTGCGTCTGAAACTCCCTCCTCACACAGTTTTCCAACTTTAGAATTTGGGATCGTTGCATCTGTCAAATTTTGGTAACTTTCCGAAAACTGACAATCTGCCAATCATGCCCACTCAAGGAAATCCACACAGAGAGGTAGTCATCATGCACTCTTTCTGACACATACACTACTCCAGTGTAATGAACCTTGTTCTTCTCCTTTCCTCCATCTGTTTCCTCACTGTGCTCTCAGTTGGAGACCAGAACAGATTCATTAAAATCACCCACACAGCATCAAAAATAATTGGCCACCCTGCTTCCAACCGACCTGACCTCATCACCGAAGTCGTCAATCAGAAAGCACCTACAGCCACAATCATTCACTCTACATCCTCTTCCCATGTGTCCACTCTGGTCCCAGACACCAGCCCAGACTGCTCAAAACAAAACCAAGTTCACGTAACAGTTTTAGAAGTGCTGTATGCCAGAAAAAAGTCCAACATGGTTCGGATGCAGAGCAGATAACCTCATCCCATCAGTTTCAAAGTACAATAATGCAGGCAGTCTGAACCATCGACTGTAAGATAAATATAGTTATTTAGTACAGTATAGTCATATGATCGTTTCCTAAACCTAACCAAGCTGCAACATTTAGACGTTAAAAACATTTCTAAAAGACATTTTATGTCATAATATGTGGAGTGATTGTCAGTTAGATTTATTTTTTATAGTGTGACCAAATGTTGGATATTGCAGATGATTGCTAACTTGATGCTCACGGCGAAGGTAAAGCATCGTAGCTTAAAGCTGAAGGCCACGGACCAAGCTGCCATATTTGACAAAGTGGGAGTTGCAAGCTTGCAACATTTTTTGGACTTCAAGAAAAGCTGTGTTACTTTCTTCCGAAATCATCACTCCTCCTCTGGACAGAAGCTGACATACTTTATTGTGTATTTTTGCTGATACTCTTCCTCCATGCAGTTGATTTATTGCTGTTTGTTATGAATGAGATCCACCGTGTCAATGTTTGTGTTTGTGTGCCACGGCTGTGGAAATTGATTTCCTCTTGAGGACAATTAACTACCTAGACTACGAATGGAAGATTCACATGTGCGAACACACACACACACACACACACACACACACACACACACACACAAAGCAGGCTGCTCCATTCTTAGAGTAATAAACCCACTCTGTGGTGGTACGGAGCTAATTATAGCAGGTTTTAATTGCTTTCCGGCCTTAAAAGTGACTTCACTGGCAATCTCTCTTTGTTTCAGTCAGCCAAAAGTGAGCTTCAGTGATGTCTATGAATGTGCGTGTGTGTTAGCCTGCCCTTAATGATGTGCTTGTGTGTGTGTGTGTGTAATGAGCAGAATCATGCTAAATCAGAGTTGTAGTTCCAGTGTTAAGTTATTTTAATTTCTAACATCCAAAATGCTGAGTCATGCAACACCTTTTAGCCTGTTTCCTCTCCTCCAGCCTTTTCTTGACTATCTGACTTGCCTATTTACCTCCCCTCTGTTCATTTACCTCTCACTTCCCTCTTGAAATGGGCCTGATTTATATATTTTTTTCTCTCCCTCTCTCTTTCCATCTCCCCTCTCATCTATTTCTATCTTTCTCTCCCTCTGGGGACAGCAGGAGGAAACAGCAACATATGGGCTTCTGGTTAAACAGATGTGAATTTTTGAATCAAAGAGGGAAAAGAGCAGGGAGGAGATATAGGATATGGAGAGGACATATCTCGCCTTCGTTGCCTTCATGTTTTATACCGAGACTGATCGATGTGTCATATTGACTGACTGATGTGTTATATCAATTTATCATCAAAGGCCCAATTTGTAAGAAAAGTTGATTTTTTTTTCTCATTCCAACTCTTCAAAAACTGATGCTTTGGGATTGCAGCCAACCCGACCTCCAACGCATCAGTATTTGACGAGTTGAAAGTAAAATCAAAAATCAACTTTCTTACAAATTGGACCTTCATGAAAAATTGATGGGTTATTGGTTTCAAAATTTCCCATAAGTGTTCAACTAGGATCAACTCCGATGACTGAAGGCCACAATGTTCTCATTGCACAAAGTCTTTAAACCATTGAGTGAGACTCCAACATAATCGCTAGGATAAATGATGGCAATGCACTTTTCTTTGGGTTCAATTATCATTTTGATCTGGTCAGGATTAGGAACTAAAATCACTTGGTTAGGTTTAGGAAAAGATCATTTTTTGGCTTAAAATACCAGTCGTGCTTACAAATGTTGAAACATAGTCTTGAACTGCGTTCACTGGCTTCACAGCCTTCTAGCTTGTAACTCCACCACCATCCCAATCCAACTGCCAATATAAAAATTGGGCGGTAAACATGTAATGTGAGCGTGATATTGAGACATCAGACATGCATCGCAGAACTCTCAATACGTTACATAGGCCTACACGTACAAATATGAACAGTGGTTTGCAGAAACAATAATAAATAAATAGTTACTAGTCATCAGCAGTAAATTCAGTTGTCCCGGCTGTCATAGAAATGTGTTTAATCTACGACTATAATCTCCAAACTGTTTTGCTTCATTGTTTTTTTTTTTTCTGGTTAGATCCAGGCCAAGTTAGATCAAATATCCTCATTGCCAAATGGGGTCGATGCATCAATAGATTCAATTACTGCCCCAGATCGATCGGGCATGCCTTGCACAATGGAAACCAATTGGATTTTCACCCAAATGCAAACCCTACCAATCTTAGTAAAGGATTTTAATTAGAAAGCTTTTAGACTTAAATGGACAGCCTAGGGACCAAATTAAAATTAATTTGTTTTCTCTACCTTTTTTTAAAAAATTGCTCAGCTATCAAGAAAACTGTTTTCTTTTTCCATTTATTGCTCTGCCTCGGCTGTTTCTGGGCTCACGTAGAGGTTGACCTGTCCGCTCAGCTGTCAGAAAATTTGTGCTATTGCTGCATTTTTGGCAGTAAGTGTTCCTCTGCCTCCTACATCCCAGAGATTTATACCAAAATGTACTTTTATTCGCAGAATTTTTTGCCAGCATTTTCATAATTATCATACTGAAAACACCACACACACTTAGTAGCAAACCAAATACAATGCTAAATCATGTTTAATCATTTTAAGACACAAAACGGGTAATATTCCCTCTGTGTTTTGTGTAAGCGCTCGCTGGATCATTAACCACAAATTCAAATTAGGTCTGTATGGTTTGGGAGTTTCTGGCACCAAGAAAAACAACAAACAAAAATGGTTTTGTGAACAATGACACACACGAGTCCTCCAAAGTCCTCCAAATAAAATGACAAAATACGTCCTTTGTCAATTCTAAGGGGGCTTTGTCACTTCGACGTTAGCATCAGTAGACTGTCACTTTGCCAAAAATAATTACATTACTTTGGTGTAATTACTCTGAACAGCTGCAGGTACTGGAACAGACCTCTTTTCTCCCTACAAATTGTTCTGTTCACACTGGCCTTTCTTTGTGCTTTTGGGTAAGTAATTTAACAGTTTTCCGACGAAGTCCTACCAAAGAACGAAGACCATCACACACGTCTAAAACCTGATAAGAATTACAGTTAGCCAGAAAGAGAGGGAGAGAGACGGAGACAGAGAGGTCATAAAGTGGTCTAAATGGCTGACACTGCAGGATGATGTACTGTAATGGTTTCTTTTTGTCTCCACATCTTCCACTGACTGTCTTGTCATTCATTTTGATGAGAGAGTGGGACACAGAAATGAACAACAGAGCAGAAAGGAGAGGAGGAGCGAGAGATAGGGGGAATAATGAGCTGAGGGGAAATGGGGCGACGTACAGAGGAATGGATCGAGACGGTGACACAGAACGAGAAACACACAGGGAGGCGTACGCATACTGTACACATAGATTTGGATTTCGTCTACTGAACCATAGGTGAAATCTGTGCTTGACAGTAATTATAGAGCTGATGCAACAAACTGCGACACACACTTGCGACATTTTAAAATGTCAATGTAGATGTCAGGCTGACTGACAGTCATCCTGACGTGGCATTTCTCTGTACTACATTATTCAGCATCAAAGTGACAAGAGCAGGCGCTTCTTGTAACTCCAGAACAGAGGGAATTCATTATTGAACAGGAACTTCTGAGTCTGCATTTTCACTGTGCAAGACACAATTCTAGCAGTTCAACCTGAATAAGTCATTGCTTTGGTACGACAGTCACTATGTAACTCAAGAGGCTTTGCTGTTGCATCACAAATCCACCATGGCCACCAATAGTTAATATTCTGATGAGATGCTTTTTATCGTCTTCAATTTTTTGTTTATCTGTTTTCAACCCCTATACAGTATTGTCAAAAAAAAAAAAAACTGTCCTAAGATGTGGACTTGTCTTGAGTTGACTGAAGTAACTGTTAAATAAATGACTTGAGATTTGACTTGGAAGGTAAAAACAGACATGTTCATGTGATGTTTTAGTTTTTTTTTTGTTGTTTTGTTTTTTTTACAAATATTTAGTCTGGCTGAACTTAATACAATTATTTGTTTTTTGTTTGATTACATGTATTCACCTGATTATCAGTTATAATACAAATACAATTCAATTGTCACACTTTTTCAACCGGTTACGTGAATTGACCAATAACATCATTATCAGACAGATGATGATACCTTGTCTTTTCTCATTATAATGAGAAACTGCAGGTAAGGCTCTTCAGAAAGCCCTGGGACCAGAGGAGACTAAACAGCCGTGAGGAAAATCCTACAAAATAACTTCTGCCCTGAGACCAGAGGAGACAATTGACTCTCTTTTGTCCAACTACATTGCCTTAAAACAGAAAAATACGACTTCTGCCCTGAGACCAGGGGGGATTCACCTGCCCTCAGACAAAATTGTGGGAAACAATGGTCTCTGCCCTGGGACCAGATGAGACTAAACAGCCATGAGGAAAATCATACAAAACAACTTCTGCCCTGAGACCAGAGGAGCCAGTTGACTCCCTTTTGTCCAACTACGTTGCCTTGAGAACAGAAAAAATCGACTTCTGCCCTGAGACCAGGAGAGATTCACCTGCCCTCAGACAACTTCTGCCATGAAACCAGGGGGGATTCACCTGCCCTCAGACAACTTCTGCCCTGAGACCAGGAGAGATTCACCTGCCCTCAGACAAAATTGTGGGAAACAATGGTCTCTGCCCTGGGACCAAATGAGACTAAACAGCCATGAAGAAAAGAAAAGAAAAGAAAAGTCAAATTTATAAATTAAACTACACTGCCCTAAATAGCCATTGTTTTTTTGAATACGAGTACAGTAAAGCTTAATGCAATGTACATTGACAAGCTTTCTAGCTCAACTGATTAGCTTGACTAGCTAGCTAGCTTAGCTAGCGCTCATGGTTAACATGTATGGGCACACATAATGTTGATAGCACTAGCCCATTAATACTGAAAAGGTGATGTTTTTCTGGATTATCTTGTTCTTCTACCTTTCTGTGATAAGAACCGCTAGCAACAGCCACTGCAACATTCTAATGCAAGCTACAACACTAGTGGCTAGCAGCTAGCTTGCTTCTGAAACAGTCGGCTAGCCTAAACTTACAAGCTGCGCCATTACACTATGATTTGATTGAGGGCAGAAAAAAATCACACATAGCTGCACAATGCTCCATTTTGGAGAAAATTGCTCACATTTTGTTTTTATAAACTTACTTTGAAATTATATCCAGCTGCAGGGCAGAATTTTCGGCAAGCACAACTTCAAAATGGTGGCCCCGCCTCTGCTATTCTTTGCTCTCTTGCAATTGGTTGTCAGATTGAACCAATCACAAGCGTTTCTGCCCTCAGACATCTTTGAGTAAAGAAAATTCCCACCTGCTATTCACCCTATTACAAGACTGTACCATCAAAATGATGTTGAAGCTGTTATTTTAAAGTGAAAAACGTTACATAATGTTGCTAAAATTTGTACTTAAAGCAACAGTATGCATTTCGTTACATTCCACCACTGGTTATTCAACATGTTGAATATCTCTGCCGACTTGTTGGAAGACATTACACACCGTGGTCTGCCTAATCATTTTATTTAATGACCATCAAGCTGAGCCTTAAACAAACCGTGCCGCCAAACCGCAAGCTGTCGTGGTTTTATCGCCCTCATCCTCCTTCACCTGGTTCCACATCTCCTTAATCGTCTCAGTAATTTCTACTCTAACTAGTAATAAGTACTCACACCCAATTACCCTCTCCTAAACCATCCCGCTCACTGGACCATCACAACAAAGTGTCACTTCGTATATCCCTCACAGCTGTAGAGGAAATTTCACATCAAAGGAGAGGGAATAAAAATAGGTAAACTGTGGGATGCACTCCATCAGTCACATGCACGGCAGGGATAGGGACAGTGTAGAGTGACATGTAAAGAGTGTTTTATTGCAACCGCATAACCAGAATAAATGTTGGCAATGTATATATTCTGCAAACCATGGATATGTTGCAACTTTACGTTTCTTTAGGTGCAATTTTCAATTTCATGTTGCGACATCAATGTGTTTAAGCTGTACGTAACATTTAGGCACAAAAACCACTTGGTTTGGGTTAGGGTTAAGAGTCACCATTTTTCATGGGTTAGGGGAATATGAACCGTAAGCCTGGGGTTAGGGTTAGGGTTGGGCTGGACCGATTGACTCAAAATCGATCACGCATGTCCTCCTTACTGGTGGAATGAGGCTCACTGTTTTTTGTTGGATTCCAGTGGAATTTGTATTTTCTATGAATATTTTAAATTTCAATAGCTTCCAGGTCTTTGGACCGATTGACTCGAAATTTCTTCCAAACGTGCTCCTATACTGGCTGAACGAGACACAGCAGGCCCGATTGAATTTGGGTGGAATTTGTATTTTTGGTGAATATTTTAGTGAAAGGGGGCCATTTTTCATGAAAACCTCGGCCGATTTTTTCAATAGCTTCCAGGTCTTTGGACCGATTGACTCGAAATTTCTCCCAAACATGCTCCTATACTGGCTGAACAAGACACAGCAGGCCCCATTGAATTTGGGTGGAATTTGTATTTTTGGTGAATATTTTAGTGAAAGGGTCCATTTTTCATGATAAGGTTGGCCAATTTTTTCAATAGCTTCCAGGTCTTTGGACCGATTGACTCGAAATTTCTCCCAACGTGGTCCTATACTGGCTGAACGAGACACAGCAGTCCCCATTGGATTCGGGTGGAATTTGTATTTTTGGTGAATATTTTAGTGAAAGGGGGCCATTTTTCATGATAAGGTTGTCCGATTTTTTCAATAGCTTCCAGGTCTTTGGACCGATTGACTCAAAATTTCTCCCAAACGTGCTCCTATACTGGCTGAACGAGACACAGCAGTCCCCATTAGATTCGGGTGGAATTTGTATTTTTGGTGAATATTTTAGTGAAAGGGGGCCATTTTTCATAAAAACCTACTCCGATTTTTTCAATAGCTTCCAGGTCTTTGGACCGATTGACTCAAAATTTCTCCCAAACGTGCTCCTATACTGGCTGAACGAGACACAGCAGTCCCCATTGAATTCGGGTGGAATTTGTATTTTTGGTGAATATTTTAGTGAAAGGGGGCCATTTTTCATGATAAGGTTGTCCGATTTTTTCAATAGCTTCCAGGTCTTTGGACCGATTGACTCAAAATTTCTCCCAAACGTGCTCCTATACTGGCTGAACGAGACACAGCAGTCCCCATTGAATTCGGGTGGAATTTGTATTTTTGGTGAATATTTTAGTGAAAGGGGGCCATTTTTCATGATAAGGTTGTCCGATTTTTTCAATAGCTTCCAGGTCTTTGGACCGATTGACTCAAAATTTCTCCCAAACGTGGTCCTGTACTGGCTGAACGAGACACAGCAGTCCCCATTGAATTCGGGTGGAATTTGCATTTTTGGTGAATATTTTAGTGAAAGGGGGCCATTTTTCATGAAAAGGTCGGCCGATTTTTTCAATAGCTTCCAGGTCTTTGGACCGATTGACTCAAAATTTCTCCCAAACGTGCTCCTATACTGGCTGAACGAGACACAGCAGTCCCCATTAGATTCGGGTGGAATTTGTATTTTTGGTGAATATTTTAGTGAAAGGGGGTCATTTTTCATAAAAACCTCCTCCGATTTTTTCAATAGCTTCCAGGTCTTTGGACCGATTGACTCAAAATTTCTCCCAAACGTGCTCCTATACTGGCTGAACGAGACACAGCAGTCCCCATTGGATTCGGGTGGAATTTGTATTTTTGGTGAATATTTTAGTGAAAGGGGGCCATTTTTCATGATAAGGTTGTCCGATTTTTTCAATAGCTTCCAGGTCTTTGGACCGATTGACTCAAAATTTCTCCCAAATGTGCTCCTATACTGGCTGAACGAGACACAGCAGTCCCCATTGGATTCGGGTGGAATTTGTATTTTTGGTGAATATTTTAGTGAAAGGGGGTCATTTTTCATAAAAACCTCCTCCGATTTTTTCAATAGCTTCCAGGTCTTTGGACTGATTGACTCAAAATTTCTCCCAAACGTGCTCCTATACTGGCTGAACGAGACACAGCAGTCCCCATTGGATTCGGGTGGAATTTGTATTTTTGGTGAATATTTTAGTGAAAGGGGGCCATTTTTCATGAAAAGGTCGGCCGATTTTTTCAATAGCTTCCAGGTCTTTGGACCGATTGCCTCAAAATTTCTCCCAAACGTGCTCCTATACTGGCTGAAGGAGACACAGCAGTCCCCATTGAATTCGGGTCGAATTTGTATTTTTGGTGAATATTTTAGTGAAAGCTGGCCATTTTTCATGAAAACCTCCTCCGATTTTTTCAATAGCTTCCAGGTCTTTGGACCGATTGACTCAAAATTTCTCCCAAACGTGCTCCTATACTGGCTGAACGAGACACAGTAGTCCCCATTGAATTCGGGTGGAATTTGTATTTTTGGTGAATATTTTAGTGAAAGGGGGCCATTTTTCATGAAAAGGTCGGCCGATTTTTTCAATAGCTTCCAGGTCTTTGGACCGATTGACTCAAAATTTCTCCCAAACGTGCTCCTATACTGGCTGAACGAGACACAGCAGTCCCCATTGAATTCGGGTGGAATTTGTATTTTTGGTGAATATTTTAGTGAAAGGGGGCCATTTTTCATGATAAGGTTGTCCGATTTTTTCAATAGCTTCCAGGTCTTTGGACCGATTGACTCAAAATTTCTCCCAAACGTGCTCCTATACTGGCTGAACGAGACACAGCAGTCCCCATTGAATTCGGGTGGAATTTGTATTTTTGGTGAATATTTTAGTGAAAGGGGGCCATTTTTCATGAAAAGGTTGTCCGATTTTTTCAATAGCTTCCAGGTCTTTGGACCGATTGACTCAAAATTTCTCCCAAACGTGGTCCTGTACTGGCTGAACGAGACACAGCAGTCCCCATTAGATTCGTGTGGAATTTGTATTTTTGGTGAATATTTTAGTGAAAGGGGGCCATTTTTCATGAAAAGGTCGGCCGATTTTTTCAATAGCTTCCAGGTCTTTGGACCGATTGACTCAAAATTTCTCCCAAACGTGCTCCTATACTGGCTGAACGAGACACAGCAGTCCCCATTGAATTCGGGTGGAATTTGTATTTTTGGTGAATATTTTAGTGAAAGGGGGCCATTTTTCATGATAAGGTTGTCCGATTTTTTCAATAGCTTCCAGGTCTTTGGACCGATTGACTCAAAATTTCTCCCAAACGTGCTCCTATACTGGCTGAAGGAGACACAGCAGTCCCCATTGAATTCGGGTGGAATTTGTATTTTTGGTGAATATTTTAGTGAAAGGGGGCCATTTTTCATGAAAAGGTCGGCCGATTTTTTCAATAGCTTCCAGGTCTTTGGACCGATTGACTCAAAATTTCTCCCAAACGTGCTCCTATACTGGCTGAACGAGACACAGCAGTCCCCATTGAATTCGGGTGGAATTTGTATTTTTGGTGAATATTTTAGTGAAAGGGGGCCATTTTTCATGAAAAGGTCGGCCGATTTTTTCAATAGCTTCCAGGTCTTTGGACCGATTGACTCAAAATTTCTCCCAAACGTGCTCCTATACTGGCTGAACGAGACACAGCAGTCCCCATTGAATTCGGGTGGAATTTGTATTTTTGGTGAATATTTTAGTGAAAGGGGGCCATTTTTCATGATAAGGTTGTCCGATTTTTTCAATAGCTTCCAGGTCTTTGGACCGATTGACTCAAAATTTCTCCCAAACGTGGTCCTGTACTGGCTGAACGAGACACAGCAGTCCCCATTAGATTCGGGTGGAATTTGTATTTTTGGTGAATATTTTAGTGAAAGGGGGCCATTTTTCATGAAAAGGTCGGCCGATTTTTTCAATAGCTTCCAGGTCTTTGGACCGATTGACTCAAAATTTCTCCCAAACGTGGTCCTATACTGGCTGAACGAGACACAGCAGTCCCCATTGAATTCGGGTGGAATTTGTATTTTTGGTGAATATTTTAGTGAAAGGGGGCCATTTTTCATGATAAGGTTGTCCGATTTTTTCAATAGCTTCCAGGTCTTTGGACCAATTGACTCAAAATTTCTCCCAAACGTGCTCCTATACTGGCTGAACGAGACACAGCAGTCCCCATTGGATTCGGGTGGAATTTGTATTTTTGGTGAATATTTTAGTGAAAGGGGGTCATTTTTCATAAAAACCTCCTCCGATTTTTTCAATAGCTTCCAGGTCTTTGGACCGATTGACTCAAAATTTCTCCCAAACGTGCTCGTATACTGGCTGAACGAGACACAGCAGTCCCCATTGAATTCGGGTGGAATTTGTATTTTTGGTGAATATTTTGGTGAAAGGGGGCCATTTTTCATGAAAAGGTCGGCCGATTTTTTCAATAGCTTCCAGGTCTTTGGACCGATTGACTCAAAATTTCTCCCAAACGTGGTCCTATACTGGCTGAACGAGACACAGCAGTCCCCATTGAATTCGGGTGGAATTTGTATTTTTGGTGAATATTTTAGTGAAAGGGGGCCATTTTTCATGAAAAGGTCGGCCGATTTTTTCAATAGCTTCCAGGTCTTTGGACCGATTGACTCAAAATTTCTCCCAAACGTGCTCCTATACTGGCTGAACGAGACACAGCAGTCCCCATTGAATTCGGGTGGAATTTGTATTTTTGGTGAATATTTTAGTGAAAGGGGGCCATTTTTCATGATAAGGTTGTCCGATTTTTTCAATAGCTTCCAGGTCTTTGGACCGATTGACTCAAAATTTCTCCCAAACGTGCTCCTATACTGGCTGAACGAGACACAGCAGTCCCCATTGAATTCGGGTGGAATTTGTATTTTTGGTGAATATTTTAGTGAAAGGGGGCCATTTTTCATGATAAGGTTGTCCGATTTTTTCAATAGCTTCCAGGTCTTTGGACCGATTGACTCAAAATTTCTCCCAAACGTGGTCCTGTACTGGCTGAACGAGACACAGCAGTCCCCATTGAATTCGGGTGGAATTTGCATTTTTGGTGAATATTTTAGTGAAAGGGGGCCATTTTTCATGAAAAGGTCGGCCGATTTTTTCAATAGCTTCCAGGTCTTTGGACCGATTGACTCAAAATTTCTCCCAAACGTGCTCCTATACTGGCTGAACGAGACACAGCAGTCCCCATTAGATTCGGGTGGAATTTGTATTTTTGGTGAATATTTTAGTGAAAGGGGGTCATTTTTCATAAAAACCTCCTCCGATTTTTTCAATAGCTTCCAGGTCTTTGGACCGATTGACTCAAAATTTCTCCCAAACGTGCTCCTATACTGGCTGAACGAGACACAGCAGTCCCCATTGGATTCGGGTGGAATTTGTATTTTTGGTGAATATTTTAGTGAAAGGGGGCCATTTTTCATGATAAGGTTGTCCGATTTTTTCAATAGCTTCCAGGTCTTTGGACCGATTGACTCAAAATTTCTCCCAAATGTGCTCCTATACTGGCTGAACGAGACACAGCAGTCCCCATTGAATTCGGGTGGAATTTGTATTTTTGGTGAATATTTTAGTGAAAGGGGGCCATTTTTCATGATAAGGTCGGCCGATTTTTTCAATAGCTTCCAGGTCTTTGGACCGATTGACTCAAAATTTCTCCCAAACGTGCTCCTATACTGGCTGAACGAGACACAGCAGTCCCCATTGAATTCGGGTGGAATTTGTATTTTTGGTGAATATTTTAGTGAAAGGGGGCCATTTTTCATGATAAGGTTGTCCGATTTTTTCAATAGCTTCCAGGTCTTTGGACCGATTGACTCAAAATTTCTCCCAAACGTGCTCCTATACTGGCTGAACGAGACACAGCAGTCCCCATTGAATTCGGGTGGAATTTGTATTTTTGGTGAATATTTTAGTGAAAGGGGGTCATTTTTCATGATAAGGTTGTCCGATTTTTTCAATAGCTTCCAGGTCTTTGGACCGATTGACTCAAAATTTCTCCCAAACGTGCTCCTATACTGGCTGAACGAGACACAGCAGTCCCCATTGAATCCGGGTGGAATTTGTATTTTTGGTGAATATTTTAGTGAAAGGGGGCCATTTTTCATGAAAAGGTCGGCCGATTTTTTCAATAGCTTCCAGGTCTTTGGACCGATTGACTCAAAATTTCTCCCAAACGTGCTCCTATACTGGCTGAACGAGACACAGCAGTCCCCATTGGATTCGGGTGGAATTTGTATTTTTGGTGAATATTTTAGTGAAAGGGGGCCATTTTTCATGAAAAGGTCGGCCGATTTTTTCAATAGCTTCCAGGTCTTTGGACCGATTGACTCAAAATTTCTCCCAAACGTGCTCCTATACTGGCTGAACGAGACACAGCAGTCCCCATTGAATTCGGGTGGAATTTGTATTTTTGGTGAATATTTTAGTGAAAGCTGGCCATTTTTCATGAAAACCTCCTCCGATTTTTTCAATAGCTTCCAGGTCTTTGGACCGATTGACTCAAAATTTCTCCCAAACGTGCTCCTATACTGGCTGAACGAGACACAGCAGTCCCCATTGAATTCGGGTGGAATTTGTATTTTTGGTGAATATTTTAGTGAAAGGGGGTCATTTTTCATAAAAACCTACTCGATTTTTTCAATAGCTTCCAGGTCTTTGGACCGATTGACTCAAAATTTCTCCCAAACGTGCTCCTATACTGGCTGAACGAGACACAGCAGTCCCCATTGAATTCGGGTGGAATTTGTATTTTTGGTGAATATTTTAGTGAAAGGGGGCCATTTTTCATGAAAAGGTCGGCCGATTTTTTCAATAGCTTCCAGGTCTTTGGACCGATTGACTCAAAATTTCTCCCAAACGTGGTCCTGTACTGGCTGAACGAGACACAGCAGTCCCCATTAGATTCGGGTGGAATTTGTATTTTTGGTGAATATTTTAGTGAAAGGTGGCCATTTTTCATGAAAACCTCCTCCGATTTTTTCAATAGCTTCCAGGTCTTTGGACCGATTGACTCAAAATTTCTCCCAAACGTGCTCCTATACTGGCTGAACGAGACACAGCAGTCCCCATTGAATTCGGGTGGAATTTGTATTTTTGGTGAATATTTTAGTGAAAGGGGGCCATTTTTCATGATAAGGTTGTCCGATTTTTTCAATAGCTTCCAGGTCTTTGGACCGATTGACTCAAAATTTCTCCCAAACGTGCTCCTATACTGGCTGAACGAGACACAGCAGTCCCCATTGAATTCGGGTGGAATTTGTATTTTTGGTGAATATTTTAGTGAAAGGGGGTCATTTTTCATGATAAGGTTGTCCGATTTTTTCAATAGCTTCCAGGTCTTTGGACCGATTGACTCAAAATTTCTCCCAAACGTGGTCCTGTACTGGCTGAACGAGACACAGCAGTCCCCATTAGATTCGTGTGGAATTTGTATTTTTGGTGAATATTTTAGTGAAAGGGGGCCATTTTTCATGAAAAGGTCGGCCGATTTTTTCAATAGCTTCCAGGTCTTTGGACCGATTGACTCAAAATTTCTCCCAAACGTGCTCCTATACTGGCTGAACGAGACACAGCAGTCCCCATTGAATTCGGGTGGAATTTGTATTTTTGGTGAATATTTTAGTGAAAGGGGGTCATTTTTCATAAAAACCTACTCCGATTTTTTCAATAGCTTCCAGGTCTTTGGACCGATTGACTCAAAATTTCTCCCAAACGTGCTCCTATACTGGCTGAACGAGACACAGCAGTCCCCATTGAATTCGGGTGGAATTTGTATTTTTGGTGAATATTTTAGTGAAAGGTGGCCATTTTTCATGAAAACCTCCTCCGATTTTTTCAATAGCTTCCAGGTCTTTGGACCGATTGACTCAAAATTTCTCCCAAACGTGCTCCTATACTGGCTGAACGAGACACAGCAGTCCCCATTGAATTCGGGTGGAATTTGTATTTTTGGTGAATATTTTAGTGAAAGGGGACCATTTTTCATGATAAGGTTGTCCGATTTCTTCAATAGCTTCCAGGTCTTTGGACCGATTGACTCAAAATTTCTCCCAAACGTGCTCCTATACTGGCTGAACGAGACACAGCAGTCCCCATTGAATTCGGGTGGAATTTGTATTTTTGGTGAATATTTTGGTGAAAGGGGGTCATTTTTCATGATAAGGTTGTCCGATTTTTTCAATAGCTTCCAGGTCTTTGGACCGATTGACTCAAAATTTCTCCCAAACGTGCTCCTATACTGGCTGAACGAGACACAGCAGTCCCCATTGAATTCGGGTGGAATTTGTATTTTTGGTGAATATTTTAGTGAAAGGGGGTCATTTTTCATAAAAACCTACTCCGATTTTTTCAATAGCTTCCAGGTCTTTGGACCGATTGACTCAAAATTTCTCCCAAACGTGGTCCTGTACTGGCTGAACGAGACACAGCAGTCCCCATTAGATTCGTGTGGAATTTGTATTTTTGGTGAATATTTTAGTGAAAGGGGGTCATTTTTCATGATAAGGTTGTTCGATTTTTTCAATAGCTTCCAGGTCTTTGGACCGATTGACTCAAAATTTCTCCCAAACGTGCTCCTATACTGGCTGAACGAGACACAGCAGTCCCCATTGAATTCGGGTGGAATTTGTATTTTTGGTGAATATTTTAGTGAAAGGGGGTCATTTTTCATAAAAACCTACTCCGATTTTTTCAATAGCTTCCAGGTCTTTGGACCGATTGACTCAAAATTTCTCCCAAACGTGCTCCTATACTGGCTGAACGAGACACAGCAGTCCCCATTGGATTCGGGTGGAATTTGTATTTTTGGTGAATATTTTAGTGAAAGGGGGCCATTTTTCATGAAAAGGTCGGCCGATTTTTTCAATAGCTTCCAGGTCTTTGGACCGATTGACTCAAAATTTCTCCCAAACGTGCTCCTATACTGGCTGAACGAGACACAGCAGTCCCCATTGAATTCGGGTGGAATTTGTATTTTTCGTGAATATTTTAGTGAAAGCTGGCCATTTTTCATGATAAGGTTGTCCGATTTTTTCAATAGCTTCCAGGTCTTTGGACCGATTGACTCAAAATTTCTGCCAAACGTGGTCCTATACTGTCTGAACGAGACACAGCAGTCCCCATTGAATTCGGGTGGAATTTATATTTTTGGTGAATATTTTAGTGAAAGGGGGCCATTTTTCATGAAAAGGTCGGCCGATTTTTTCAATAGCTTCCAGGTCTTTGGACCGATTGACTCAAAATTTCTCCCAAACGTGGTCCTATACTGGCTGAACGAGACACAGCAGTCCCCATTGAATTCGGGTGGAATTTGTATTTTTGGTGAATATTTTAGTGAAAGGGGGTCATTTTTCATAAAAACCTACTCGATTTTTTCAATAGCTTCCAGGTCTTTGGACCGATTGACTCAAAATTTCTCCCAAACGTGCTCCTATACTGGCTGAACGAGACACAGCAGTCCCCATTGAATTCGGGTGGAATTTGTATTTTTGGTGAATATTTTAGTGAAAGGGGGCCATTTTTCATGAAAAGGTCGGCCGATTTTTTCAATAGCTTCCAGGTCTTTGGACCGATTGACTCAAAATTTCTCCCAAACGTGCTCCTATACTGGCTGAACGAGACACAGCAGTCCCCATTGAATCCGGGTGGAATTTGTATTTTTGGTGAATATTTTAGTGAAAGGGGGCCATTTTTCATGAAAAGGTCGGCCGATTTTTTCAATAGCTTCCAGGTCTTTGGACCGATTGACTCAAAATTTCTCCCAAACGTGCTCCTATACTGGCTGAACGAGACACAGCAGTCCCCATTGGATTCGGGTGGAATTTGTATTTTTGGTGAATATTTTAGTGAAAGGGGGCCATTTTTCATGAAAAGGTCGGCCGATTTTTTCAATAGCTTCCAGGTCTTTGGACCGATTGACTCAAAATTTCTCCCAAACGTGCTCCTATACTGGCTGAACGAGACACAGCAGTCCCCATTGAATTCGGGTGGAATTTGTATTTTTGGTGAATATTTTAGTGAAAGCTGGCCATTTTTCATGAAAACCTCCTCCGATTTTTTCAATAGCTTCCAGGTCTTTGGACCGATTGACTCAAAATTTCTCCCAAACGTGCTCCTATACTGGCTGAACGAGACACAGCAGTCCCCATTGAATTCGGGTGGAATTTGTATTTTTGGTGAATATTTTAGTGAAAGGGGGTCATTTTTCATGATAAGGTTGTCCGATTTTTTCAATAGCTTCCAGGTCTTTGGACCGATTGACTCAAAATTTCTCCCAAACGTGGTCCTGTACTGGCTGAACGAGACACAGCAGTCCCCATTAGATTCGTGTGGAATTTGTATTTTTGGTGAATATTTTAGTGAAAGGGGGCCATTTTTCATGAAAAGGTCGGCCGATTTTTTCAATAGCTTCCAGGTCTTTGGACCGATTGACTCAAAATTTCTCCCAAACGTGCTCCTATACTGGCTGAACGAGACACAGCAGTCCCCATTGAATTCGGGTGGAATTTGTATTTTTGGTGAATATTTTAGTGAAAGGGGGTCATTTTTCATAAAAACCTACTCCGATTTTTTCAATAGCTTCCAGGTCTTTGGACCGATTGACTCAAAATTTCTCCCAAACGTGCTCCTATACTGGCTGAACGAGACACAGCAGTCCCCATTGAATTCGGGTGGAATTTGTATTTTTGGTGAATATTTTAGTGAAAGGTGGCCATTTTTCATGAAAACCTCCTCCGATTTTTTCAATAGCTTCCAGGTCTTTGGACCGATTGACTCAAAATTTCTCCCAAACGTGCTCCTATACTGGCTGAACGAGACACAGCAGTCCCCATTGAATTCGGGTGGAATTTGTATTTTTGGTGAATATTTTAGTGAAAGGGGGCCATTTTTCATGATAAGGTTGTCCGATTTTTTCAATAGCTTCCAGGTCTTTGGACCGATTGACTCAAAATTTCTCCCAAACGTGCTCCTATACTGGCTGAACGAGACACAGCAGTCCCCATTGAATTCGGGTGGAATTTGTATTTTTGGTGAATATTTTAGTGAAAGGGGGTCATTTTTCATGATAAGGTTGTCCGATTTTTTCAATAGCTTCCAGGTCTTTGGACCGATTGACTCAAAATTTCTCCCAAACGTGCTCCTATACTGGCTGAACGAGACACAGCAGTCCCCATTGAATTCGGGTGGAATTTGTATTTTTGGTGAATATTTTAGTGAAAGGGGGTCATTTTTCATGATAAGGTTGTCCGATTTTTTCAATAGCTTCCAGGTCTTTGGACCGATTGACTCAAAATTTCTCCCAAACGTGGTCCTGTACTGGCTGAACGAGACACAGCAGTCCCCATTAGATTCGTGTGGAATTTGTATTTTTGGTGAATATTTTAGTGAAAGGGGGTCATTTTTCATGATAAGGTTGTTCGATTTTTTCAATAGCTTCCAGGTCTTTGGACCGATTGACTCAAAATTTCTCCCAAACGTGCTCCTATACTGGCTGAACGAGACACAGCAGTCCCCATTGAATTCGGGTGGAATTTGTATTTTTGGTGAATATTTTAGTGAAAGGGGGTCATTTTTCATAAAAACCTACTCCGATTTTTTCAATAGCTTCCAGGTCTTTGGACCGATTGACTCAAAATTTCTCCCAAACGTGCTCCTATACTGGCTGAACGAGACACAGCAGTCCCCATTGGATTCGGGTGGAATTTGTATTTTTGGTGAATATTTTAGTGAAAGGGGGCCATTTTTCATGAAAAGGTCGGCCGATTTTTTCAATAGCTTCCAGGTCTTTGGACCGATTGACTCAAAATTTCTCCCAAACGTGCTCCTATACTGGCTGAACGAGACACAGCAGTCCCCATTGAATTCGGGTGGAATTTGTATTTTTGGTGAATATTTTAGTGAAAGGGGGCCATTTTTCATGATAAGGTTGTCCGATTTTTTCAATAGCTTCCAGGTCTTTGGACCGATTGACTCAAAATTTCTGCCAAACGTGGTCCTATACTGTCTGAACGAGACACAGCAGTCCCCATTGAATTCGGGTGGAATTTGTATTTTTGGTGAATATTTTAGTGAAAGGGGGCCATTTTTCATGAAAAGGTCGGCCGATTTTTTCAATAGCTTCCAGGTCTTTGGACCGATTGACTCAAAATTTCTCCCAAACGTGCTCCTATACTGGCTGAACGAGACACAGCAGTCCCCATTGAATTCGGGTGGAATTTGTATTTTTGGTGAATATTTTAGTGAAAGGGGGTCATTTTTCATAAAAACCTACTCCGATTTTTTCAATAGCTTCCAGGTCTTTGGACCGATTGACTCAAAATTTCTCCCAAACGTGCTCCTATACTGGCTGAACGAGACACAGCAGTCCCCATTGGATTCGGGTGGAATTTGTATTTTTGGTGAATATTTTAGTGAAAGGGGGCCATTTTTCATGATAAGGTTGTCCGATTTTTTCAATAGCTTCCAGGTCTTTGGACCGATTGACTCAAAATTTCTCCCAAACGTGCTCCTATACTGGCTGAACGAGACACAGCAGTCCCCATTGAATTCGGGTGGAATTTGTATTTTTCGTGAATATTTTAGTGAAAGCTGGCCATTTTTCATGATAAGGTTGTCCGATTTTTTCAATAGCTTCCAGGTCTTTGGACCGATTGACTCAAAATTTCTCCCAAACGTGGTCCTGTACTGGCTGAACGAGACACAGCAGTCCCCATTAGATTCGTGTGGAATTTGTATTTTTGGTGAATATTTTAGTGAAAGGGGGTCATTTTTCATGATAAGGTTGTTCGATTTTTTCAATAGCTTCCAGGTCTTTGGACCGATTGACTCAAAATTTCTCCCAAACGTGCTCCTATACTGGCTGAACGAGACACAGCAGTCCCCATTGAATTCGGGTGGAATTTGTATTTTTGGTGAATATTTTAGTGAAAGGGGGTCATTTTTCATAAAAACCTACTCCGATTTTTTCAATAGCTTCCAGGTCTTTGGACCGATTGACTCAAAATTTCTCCCAAACGTGCTCCTATACTGGCTGAACGAGACACAGCAGTCCCCATTGGATTCGGGTGGAATTTGTATTTTTGGTGAATATTTTAGTGAAAGGGGGCCATTTTTCATGAAAAGGTCGGCCGATTTTTTCAATAGCTTCCAGGTCTTTGGACCGATTGACTCAAAATTTCTCCCAAACGTGCTCCTATACTGGCTGAACGAGACACAGCAGTCCCCATTGAATTCGGGTGGAATTTGTATTTTTGGTGAATATTTTAGTGAAAGGGGGCCATTTTTCATGATAAGGTTGTCCGATTTTTTCAATAGCTTCCAGGTCTTTGGACCGATTGACTCAAAATTTCTGCCAAACGTGGTCCTATACTGTCTGAACGAGACACAGCAGTCCCCATTGAATTCGGGTGGAATTTGTATTTTTGGTGAATATTTTAGTGAAAGGGGGCCATTTTTCATGAAAAGGTCGGCCGATTTTTTCAATAGCTTCCAGGTCTTTGGACCGATTGACTCAAAATTTCTCCCAAACGTGCTCCTATACTGGCTGAACGAGACACAGCAGTCCCCATTGGATTCGGGTGGAATTTGTATTTTTGGTGAATATTTTAGTGAAAGGGGGCCATTTTTCATGATAAGGTTGTCCGATTTTTTCAATAGCTTCCAGGTCTTTGGACCGATTGACTCAAAATTTCTCCCAAACGTGCTCCTATACTGGCTGAACGAGACACAGCAGTCCCCATTGAATTCGGGTGGAATTTGTATTTTTCGTGAATATTTTAGTGAAAGCTGGCCATTTTTCATGATAAGGTTGGCCGATTTTTTCAATAGCTTCCAGGTCTTTGGACCGATTGACTCAAAATTTCTCCCAAACGTGGTCCTGTACTGGCTGAACGAGACACAGCAGTCCCCATTAGATTCGTGTGGAATTTGTATTTTTGGTGAATATTTTAGTGAAAGGGGGTCATTTTTCATGATAAGGTTGTTCGATTTTTTCAATAGCTTCCAGGTCTTTGGACCGATTGACTCAAAATTTCTCCCAAACGTGCTCCTATACTGGCTGAACGAGACACAGCAGTCCCCATTGAATTCGGGTGGAATTTGTATTTTTGGTGAATATTTTAGTGAAAGGGGGTCATTTTTCATAAAAACCTACTCCGATTTTTTCAATAGCTTCCAGGTCTTTGGACCGATTGACTCAAAATTTCTCCCAAACGTGCTCCTATACTGGCTGAACGAGACACAGCAGTCCCCATTGGATTCGGGTGGAATTTGTATTTTTGGTGAATATTTTAGTGAAAGGGGGCCATTTTTCATGAAAAGGTCGGCCGATTTTTTCAATAGCTTCCAGGTCTTTGGACCGATTGACTCAAAATTTCTCCCAAACGTGCTCCTATACTGGCTGAACGAGACACAGCAGTCCCCATTGAATTCGGGTGGAATTTGTATTTTTCGTGAATATTTTAGTGAAAGCTGGCCATTTTTCATGATAAGGTTGTCCGATTTTTTCAATAGCTTCCAGGTCTTTGGACCGATTGACTCAAAATTTCTGCCAAACGTGGTCCTATACTGTCTGAACGAGACACAGCAGTCCCCATTGAATTCGGGTGGAATTTGTATTTTTGGTGAATATTTTAGTGAAAGGGGGCCATTTTTCATGAAAAGGTCGGCCGATTTTTTCAATAGCTTCCAGGTCTTTGGACCGATTGACTCAAAATTTCTCCCAAACGTGGTCCTATACTGGCTGAACGAGACACAGCAGTCCCCATTGAATTCGGGTGGAATTTGTATTTTTGGTGAATATTTTAGTGAAAGGGGGTCATTTTTCATAAAAACCTACTCGATTTTTTCAATAGCTTCCAGGTCTTTGGACCGATTGACTCAAAATTTCTCCCAAACGTGCTCCTATACTGGCTGAACGAGACACAGCAGTCCCCATTGAATTCGGGTGGAATTTGTATTTTTGGTGAATATTTTTGTGAAAGGGGGCCATTTTTCATGAAAAGGTCGGCCGATTTTTTCAATAGCTTCCAGGTCTTTGGACCGATTGACTCAAAATTTCTCCCAAACGTGCTCCTATACTGGCTGAACGAGACACAGCAGTCCCCATTGAATCCGGGTGGAATTTGTATTTTTGGTGAATATTTTAGTGAAAGGGGGCCATTTTTCATGAAAAGGTCGGCCGATTTTTTCAATAGCTTCCAGGTCTTTGGACCGATTGACTCAAAATTTCTCCCAAACGTGCTCCTATACTGGCTGAACGAGACACAGCAGTCCCCATTGGATTCGGGTGGAATTTGTATTTTTGGTGAATATTTTAGTGAAAGGGGGCCATTTTTCATGAAAAGGTCGGCCGATTTTTTCAATAGCTTCCAGGTCTTTGGACCGATTGACTCAAAATTTCTCCCAAACGTGCTCCTATACTGGCTGAACGAGACACAGCAGTCCCCATTGAATTCGGGTGGAATTTGTATTTTTGGTGAATATTTTAGTGAAAGCTGGCCATTTTTCATGAAAACCTCCTCCGATTTTTTCAATAGCTTCCAGGTCTTTGGACCGATTGACTCAAAATTTCTCCCAAACGTGCTCCTATACTGGCTGAACGAGACACAGCAGTCCCCATTGAATTCGGGTGGAATTTGTATTTTTGGTGAATATTTTAGTGAAAGGGGGTCATTTTTCATAAAAACCTACTCCGATTTTTTCAATATCTTCCAGGTCTTTGGACCGATTGACTCAAAATTTCTCCCAAACGTGCTCCTATACTGGCTGAACGAGACACAGCAGTCCCCATTGAATTCGGGTGGAATTTGTATTTTTGGTGAATATTTTAGTGAAAGGGGGCCATTTTTCATGATAAGGTTGTCCGATTTTTTCAATAGCTTCCAGGTCTTTGGACCGATTGACTCAAAATTTCTCCCAAACGTGCTCCTATACTGGCTGAACGAGACACAGCAGTCCCCATTGAATTCGGGTGGAATTTGTATTTTTGGTGAATATTTTAGTGAAAGGGGGTCATTTTTCATAAAAACCTACTCCGATTTTTTCAATAGCTTCCAGGTCTTTGGACCGATTGATTCAAAATTTCTCCCAAACGTGCTCCTATACTGGCTGAACGAGACACAGCAGTCCCCATTGGATTCGGGTGGAATTTGTATTTTTGGTGAATATTTTAGTGAAAGGGGGCCATTTTTCATGAAAAGGTCGGCCGATTTTTTCAATAGCTTCCAGGTCTTTGGACCGATTGACTCAAAATTTCTCCCAAACGTGCTCCTATACTGGCTGAACGAGACACAGCAGTCCCCATTGAATTCGGGTGGAATTTGTATTTTTGGTGAATATTTTAGTGAAAGGGGGCCATTTTTCATGATAAGGTTGTCCGATTTTTTCAATAGCTTCCAGGTCTTTGGACCGATTGACTCAAAATTTCTCCCAAACGTGCTCCTATACTGGCTGAACGAGACACAGCAGTCCCCATTGAATTCGGGTGGAATTTGTATTTTTGGTGAATATTTTAGTGAAAGGGGGCCATTTTTCATGATAAGGTTGTCCAATTTTTTCAATAGCTTCCAGGTCTTTGGACCGATTGACTCAAAATTTCTCCCAAACGTGCTCCTATACTGGCTGAACGAGACACAGCAGTCCCCATTGAATTCGGGTGGAATTTGTATTTTTGGTGAATATTTTAGTGAAAGGGGGTCATTTTTCATAAAAACCTACTCCGATTTTTTCAATAGCTTCCAGGTCTTTGGACCGATTGACTCAAAATTTCTCCCAAACGTGCTCCTATACTGGCTGAACGAGACACAGCAGTCCCCATTGAATTCGGGTGGAATTTGTATTTTTGGTGAATATTTTAGTGAAAGGGGGCCATTTTTCATGATAAGGTTGTCCGATTTTTTCAATAGCTTCCAGGTCTTTGGACCGATTGACTCAAAATTTCTCCCAAACGTGCTCCTATACTGGCTGAACGAGACACAGCAGTCCCCATTGGATTCGGGTGGAATTTGTATTTTTGGTGAATATTTTAGTGAAAGGGGGCCATTTTTCATGAAAAGGTCGGCCGATTTTTTCAATAGCTTCCAGGTCTTTGGACCGATTGACTCAAAATTTCTCCCAAACGTGCTCCTATACTGGCTGAACGAGACACAGCAGTCCCCATTGTATTCGGGTGGAATTTGTATTTTTGGTGAATATTTTAGTGAAAGGGGGCCATTTTTCATGAAAAGGTCGGCCGATTTTTTCAATAGCTTCCAGGTCTTTGGACCGATTGACTCAAAATTTCTCCCAAACGTGCTCCTATACTGGCTGAACGAGACACAGCAGTCCCCATTGAATTCGGGTGGAATTTGTATTTTTGGTGAATATTTTAGTGAAAGGGGGCCATTTTTCATGATAAGGTTGTCCGATTTTTTCAATAGCTTCCAGGTCTTTTGACCGATTGACTCAAAATTTCTCCCAAACGTGCTCCTATACTGGCTGAACGAGACACAGCAGTCCCCATTGAATTCGGGTGGAATTTGTATTTTTGGTGAATATTTTAGTGAAAGGGGGTCATTTTTCATAAAAACCTACTCCGATTTTTTCAATATCTTCCAGGTCTTTGGACCGATTGACTCAAAATTTCTCCCAAACGTGCTCCTATACTGGCTGAACGAGACACAGCAGTCCCCATTGAATTCGGGTGGAATTTGTATTTTTGGTGAATATTTTAGTGAAAGGGGGCCATTTTTCATGATAAGGTTGTCCGATTTTTTCAATAGCTTCCAGGTCTTTGGACCGATTGACTCAAAATTTCTCCCAAACGTGCTCCTATACTGGCTGAACGAGACACAGCAGTCCCCATTGGATTCGGGTGGAATTTGTATTTTTGGTGAATATTTTAGTGAAAGGGGGCCATTTTTCATGAAAACCTCCTCCGATTTTTTCAATAGCTTCCAGGTCTTTGGACCGATTCACTCGAAATTTCTCCCAAACGTGGTCCTATACTGGCTGAACGAGACACAGCAGTCCCCATTGAATTTGGGTGGAATTTGTATTTTTGGTGAATATTTTAGTGAAAGGTTGCCATTTTTCATGATAAGGTTGTCCGATTTTTTCAATAGCTTCCAGGTCTTTGGACCGATTGACTCAAAATTTCTCCCAAACGTGCTCCTATACTGGCTGAACGAGACACAGCAGTCCCCATTGAATTCGGGTGGAATTTGTATTTTTGGTGAATATTTTAGTGAAAGGGGGCCATTTTTCATGATAAGGTTGTCCGATTTTTTCAATAGCTTCCAGGTCTTTGGACCGATTGACTCAAAATTTCTCCCAAACGTGCTCCTATACTGGCTGAACGAGACACAGCAGTCCCCATTGAATTCGGGTGGAATTTGTATTTTTGGTGAATATTTTAGTGAAAGGGGGTCATTTTTCATAAAAACCTACTCCGATTTTTTCAATAGCTTCCAGGTCTTTGGACCGATTGACTCAAAATTTCTCCCAAACGTGCTCCTATACTGGCTGAACGAGACACAGCAGTCCCCATTGAATTCGGGTGGAATTTGTATTTTTGGTGAATATTTTAGTGAAAGGGGGCCATTTTTCATGATAAGGTTGTCCGATTTTTTCAATAGCTTCCAGGTCTTTGGACCGATTGACTCAAAATTTCTCCCAAACGTGCTCCTATACTGGCTGAACGAGACACAGCAGTCCCCATTGGATTCGGGTGGAATTTGTATTTTTGGTGAATATTTTAGTGAAAGGGGGCCATTTTTCATGAAAAGGTCGGCCGATTTTTTCAATAGCTTCCAGGTCTTTGGACCGATTGACTCAAAATTTCTCCCAAACGTGCTCCTATACTGGCTGAACGAGACACAGCAGTCCCCATTGTATTCGGGTGGAATTTGTATTTTTGGTGAATATTTTAGTGAAAGGGGGCCATTTTTCATGAAAAGGTCGGCCGATTTTTTCAATAGCTTCCAGGTCTTTGGACCGATTGACTCAAAATTTCTCCCAAACGTGCTCCTATACTGGCTGAACGAGACACAGCAGTCCCCATTGAATTCGGGTGGAATTTGTATTTTTGGTGAATATTTTAGTGAAAGGGGGCCATTTTTCATGATAAGGTTGTCCGATTTTTTCAATAGCTTCCAGGTCTTTTGACCGATTGACTCAAAATTTCTCCCAAACGTGCTCCTATACTGGCTGAACGAGACACAGCAGTCCCCATTGAATTCGGGTGGAATTTGTATTTTTGGTGAATATTTTAGTGAAAGGGGGTCATTTTTCATAAAAACCTACTCCGATTTTTTCAATATCTTCCAGGTCTTTGGACCGATTGACTCAAAATTTCTCCCAAACGTGCTCCTATACTGGCTGAACGAGACACAGCAGTCCCCATTGAATTCGGGTGGAATTTGTATTTTTGGTGAATATTTTAGTGAAAGGGGGCCATTTTTCATGATAAGGTTGTCCGATTTTTTCAATAGCTTCCAGGTCTTTAGACCGATTGACTCAAAATTTCTCCCAAACGTGCTCCTATACTGGCTGAACGAGACACAGCAGTCCCCATTGGATTCGGGTGGAATTTGTATTTTTGGTGAATATTTTAGTGAAAGGGGGCCATTTTTCATGAAAACCTCCTCCGATTTTTTCAATAGCTTCCAGGTCTTTGGACCGATTCACTCGAAATTTCTCCCAAACGTGGTCCTATACTGGCTGAACGAGACACAGCAGTCCCCATTGAATTTGGGTGGAATTTGTATTTTTGGTGAATATTTTAGTGAAAGGTTGCCATTTTTCATGATAAGGTTGTCCGATTTTTTCAATAGCTTCCAGGTCTTTGGACCGATTGACTCAAAATTTCTCCCAAACGTGCTCCTATACTGGCTGAACGAGACACAGCAGTCCCCATTGAATTCGGGTGGAATTTGTATTTTTGGTGAATATTTTAGTGAAAGGGGGCCATTTTTCATGATAAGGTTGTCCGATTTTTTCAATAGCTTCCAGGTCTTTGGACCGATTGACTCAAAATTTCTCCCAAACGTGCTCCTATACTGGCTGAACGAGACACAGCAGTCCCCATTGGATTCGGGTGGAATTTGTATTTTTGGTGAATATTTTAGTGAAAGGGGGCCATTTTTCATGAAAAGGTCGGCCGATTTTTTCAATAGCTTCCAGGTCTTTGGACCGATTGACTCAAAATTTCTCCCAAACGTGCTCCTATACTGGCTGAACGAGACACAGCAGTCCCCATTGTATTCGGGTGGAATTTGTATTTTTGGTGAATATTTTAGTGAAAGGGGGCCATTTTTCATGAAAAGGTCGGCCGATTTTTTCAATAGCTTCCAGGTCTTTGGACCGATTGACTCAAAATTTCTCCCAAACGTGCTCCTATACTGGCTGAACGAGACACAGCAGTCCCCATTGAATTCGGGTGGAATTTGTATTTTTGGTGAATATTTTAGTGAAAGGGGGCCATTTTTCATGATAAGGTTGTCCGATTTTTTCAATAGCTTCCAGGTCTTTTGACCGATTGACTCAAAATTTCTCCCAAACGTGCTCCTATACTGGCTGAACGAGACACAGCAGTCCCCATTGAATTCGGGTGGAATTTGTATTTTGGTGAATATTTTAGTGAAAGGGGGTCATTTTTCATAAAAACCTACTCCGATTTTTTCAATATCTTCCAGGTCTTTGGACCGATTGACTCAAAATTTCTCCCAAACGTGCTCCTATACTGGCTGAACGAGACACAGCAGTCCCCATTGAATTCGGGTGGAATTTGTATTTTTGGTGAATATTTTAGTGAAAGGGGGCCATTTTTCATGATAAGGTTGTCCGATTTTTTCAATAGCTTCCAGGTCTTTGGACCGATTGACTCAAATTTCTCCCAAACGTGCTCCTATACTGGCTGAACGAGACACAGCAGTCCCCATTGGATTCGGGTGGAATTTGTATTTTTGGTGAATATTTTAGTGAAAGGGGGCCATTTTTCATGAAAACCTCCTCCGATTTTTTCAATAGCTTCCAGGTCTTTGGACCGATTCACTCGAAATTTCTCCCAAACGTGGTCCTATACTGGCTGAACGAGACACAGCAGTCCCCATTGAATTTGGGTGGAATTTGTATTTTTGGTGAATATTTTAGTGAAAGGTTGCCATTTTTCATGATAAGGTTGTCCGATTTTTTCAATAGCTTCCAGGTCTTTGGACCGATTGACTCAAAATTTCTCCCAAACGTGGTCCTGTACTGGCTGAACGAGACACAGCAGTCTCCATTGAATTCGGGTGGAATTTGTATTTTTGGTGAATATTTTAGTGAAAGGGGGTCATTTTTCATAAAAACCTACTCCGATTTTTTCAATAGCTTCCAGGTCTTTGGACCGATTGACTCAAAATTTCTCCCAAACGTGCTCCTATACTGGCTGAACGAGACACAGCAGTCCCCATTGGATTCGGGTGGAATTTGTATTTTTGGTGAATATTTTAGTGAAAGGGGGCCATTTTTCATGAAAAGGTCGGCCGATTTTTTCAATAGCTTCCAGGTCTTTGGACCGATTGACTCAAAATTTCTCCCAAACGTGCTCCTATACTGGCTGAACGAGACACAGCAGTCCCCATTGAATTCGGGTGGAATTTGTATTTTTGGTGAATATTTTAGTGAAAGGGGGCCATTTTTCATGATAAGGTTGTCCGATTTTTTCAATAGCTTCCAGGTCTTTTGACCGATTGACTCAAAATTTCTCCCAAACGTGCTCCTATACTGGCTGAACGAGACACAGCAGTCCCCATTGAATTCGGGTGGAATTTGTATTTTTGGTGAATATTTTAGTGAAAGGGGGCCATTTTTCATGATAAGGTTGTCCGATTTTTTCAATAGCTTCCAGGTCTTTGGACCGATTGACTCAAAATTTCTCCCAAACGTGCTCCTATACTGGCTGAACGAGACACAGCAGTCCCCATTGAATTCGGGTGGAATTTGTATTTTTGGTGAATATTTTAGTGAAAGGGGGTCATTTTTCATAAAAACCTACTCCGATTTTTTCAATAGCTTCCAGGTCTTTGGACCGATTGATTCAAAATTTCTCCCAAACGTGCTCCTATACTGGCTGAACGAGACACAGCAGTCCCCATTGGATTCGGGTGGAATTTGTATTTTTGGTGAATATTTTAGTGAAAGGGGGCCATTTTTCATGAAAAGGTCGGCCGATTTTTTCAATAGCTTCCAGGTCTTTGGACCGATTGACTCAAAATTTCTCCCAAACGTGCTCCTATACTGGCTGAACGAGACACAGCAGTCCCCATTGAATTCGGGTGGAATTTGTATTTTTGGTGAATATTTTAGTGAAAGGGGGCCATTTTTCATGATAAGGTTGTCCGATTTTTTCAATAGCTTCCAGGTCTTTGGACCGATTGACTCAAAATTTCTCCCAAACGTGCTCCTATACTGGCTGAACGAGACACAGCAGTCCCCATTGAATTCGGGTGGAATTTGTATTTTTGGTGAATATTTTAGTGAAAGGGGGCCATTTTTCATGATAAGGTTGTCCAATTTTTTCAATAGCTTCCAGGTCTTTGGACCGATTGACTCAAAATTTCTCCCAAACGTGCTCCTATACTGGCTGAACGAGACACAGCAGTCCCCATTGAATTCGGGTGGAATTTGTATTTTTGGTGAATATTTTAGTGAAAGGGGGTCATTTTTCATAAAAACCTACTCCGATTTTTTCAATAGCTTCCAGGTCTTTGGACCGATTGACTCAAAATTTCTCCCAAACGTGCTCCTATACTGGCTGAACGAGACACAGCAGTCCCCATTGAATTCGGGTGGAATTTGTATTTTTGGTGAATATTTTAGTGAAAGGGGGCCATTTTTCATGATAAGGTTGTCCGATTTTTTCAATAGCTTCCAGGTCTTTGGACCGATTGACTCAAAATTTCTCCCAAACGTGCTCCTATACTGGCTGAACGAGACACAGCAGTCCCCATTGGATTCGGGTGGAATTTGTATTTTTGGTGAATATTTTAGTGAAAGGGGGCCATTTTTCATGAAAAGGTCGGCCGATTTTTTCAATAGCTTCCAGGTCTTTGGACCGATTGACTCAAAATTTCTCCCAAACGTGCTCCTATACTGGCTGAACGAGACACAGCAGTCCCCATTGTATTCGGGTGGAATTTGTATTTTTGGTGAATATTTTAGTGAAAGGGGGCCATTTTTCATGAAAAGGTCGGCCGATTTTTTCAATAGCTTCCAGGTCTTTGGACCGATTGACTCAAAATTTCTCCCAAACGTGCTCCTATACTGGCTGAACGAGACACAGCAGTCCCCATTGAATTCGGGTGGAATTTGTATTTTTGGTGAATATTTTAGTGAAAGGGGGCCATTTTTCATGATAAGGTTGTCCGATTTTTTCAATAGCTTCCAGGTCTTTTGACCGATTGACTCAAAATTTCTCCCAAACGTGCTCCTATACTGGCTGAACGAGACACAGCAGTCCCCATTGAATTCGGGTGGAATTTGTATTTTTGGTGAATATTTTAGTGAAAGGGGGTCATTTTTCATAAAAACCTACTCCGATTTTTTCAATATCTTCCAGGTCTTTGGACCGATTGACTCAAAATTTCTCCCAAACGTGCTCCTATACTGGCTGAACGAGACACAGCAGTCCCCATTGAATTCGGGTGGAATTTGTATTTTTGGTGAATATTTTAGTGAAAGGGGGCCATTTTTCATGATAAGGTTGTCCGATTTTTTCAATAGCTTCCAGGTCTTTGGACCGATTGACTCAAAATTTCTCCCAAACGTGCTCCTATACTGGCTGAACGAGACACAGCAGTCCCCATTGGATTCGGGTGGAATTTGTATTTTTGGTGAATATTTTAGTGAAAGGGGGCCATTTTTCATGAAAACCTCCTCCGATTTTTTCAATAGCTTCCAGGTCTTTGGACCGATTCACTCGAAATTTCTCCCAAACGTGGTCCTATACTGGCTGAACGAGACACAGCAGTCCCCATTGAATTTGGGTGGAATTTGTATTTTTGGTGAATATTTTAGTGAAAGGTTGCCATTTTTCATGATAAGGTTGTCCGATTTTTTCAATAGCTTCCAGGTCTTTGGACCGATTGACTCAAAATTTCTCCCAAACGTGCTCCTATACTGGCTGAACGAGACACAGCAGTCCCCATTGAATTCGGGTGGAATTTGTATTTTTGGTGAATATTTTAGTGAAAGGGGGCCATTTTTCATGATAAGGTTGTCCGATTTTTTCAATAGCTTCCAGGTCTTTGGACCGATTGACTCAAAATTTCTCCCAAACGTGCTCCTATACTGGCTGAACGAGACACAGCAGTCCCCATTGAATTCGGGTGGAATTTGTATTTTTGGTGAATATTTTAGTGAAAGGGGGTCATTTTTCATAAAAACCTACTCCGATTTTTTCAATAGCTTCCAGGTCTTTGGACCGATTGACTCAAAATTTCTCCCAAACGTGCTCCTATACTGGCTGAACGAGACACAGCAGTCCCCATTGAATTCGGGTGGAATTTGTATTTTTGGTGAATATTTTAGTGAAAGGGGGCCATTTTTCATGATAAGGTTGTCCGATTTTTTCAATAGCTTCCAGGTCTTTGGACCGATTGACTCAAAATTTCTCCCAAACGTGCTCCTATACTGGCTGAACGAGACACAGCAGTCCCCATTGGATTCGGGTGGAATTTGTATTTTTGGTGAATATTTTAGTGAAAGGGGGCCATTTTTCATGAAAAGGTCGGCCGATTTTTTCAATAGCTTCCAGGTCTTTGGACCGATTGACTCAAAATTTCTCCCAAACGTGCTCCTATACTGGCTGAACGAGACACAGCAGTCCCCATTGTATTCGGGTGGAATTTGTATTTTTGGTGAATATTTTAGTGAAAGGGGGCCATTTTTCATGAAAAGGTCGGCCGATTTTTTCAATAGCTTCCAGGTCTTTGGACCGATTGACTCAAAATTTCTCCCAAACGTGCTCCTATACTGGCTGAACGAGACACAGCAGTCCCCATTGAATTCGGGTGGAATTTGTATTTTTGGTGAATATTTTAGTGAAAGGGGGCCATTTTTCATGATAAGGTTGTCCGATTTTTTCAATAGCTTCCAGGTCTTTTGACCGATTGACTCAAAATTTCTCCCAAACGTGCTCCTATACTGGCTGAACGAGACACAGCAGTCCCCATTGAATTCGGGTGGAATTTGTATTTTTGGTGAATATTTTAGTGAAAGGGGGTCATTTTTCATAAAAACCTACTCCGATTTTTTCAATATCTTCCAGGTCTTTGGACCGATTGACTCAAAATTTCTCCCAAACGTGCTCCTATACTGGCTGAACGAGACACAGCAGTCCCCATTGAATTCGGGTGGAATTTGTATTTTTGGTGAATATTTTAGTGAAAGGGGGCCATTTTTCATGATAAGGTTGTCCGATTTTTTCAATAGCTTCCAGGTCTTTAGACCGATTGACTCAAAATTTCTCCCAAACGTGCTCCTATACTGGCTGAACGAGACACAGCAGTCCCCATTGGATTCGGGTGGAATTTGTATTTTTGGTGAATATTTTAGTGAAAGGGGGCCATTTTTCATGAAAACCTCCTCCGATTTTTTCAATAGCTTCCAGGTCTTTGGACCGATTCACTCGAAATTTCTCCCAAACGTGGTCCTATACTGGCTGAACGAGACACAGCAGTCCCCATTGAATTTGGGTGGAATTTGTATTTTTGGTGAATATTTTAGTGAAAGGTTGCCATTTTTCATGATAAGGTTGTCCGATTTTTTCAATAGCTTCCAGGTCTTTGGACCGATTGACTCAAAATTTCTCCCAAACGTGCTCCTATACTGGCTGAACGAGACACAGCAGTCCCCATTGAATTCGGGTGGAATTTGTATTTTTGGTGAATATTTTAGTGAAAGGGGGCCATTTTTCATGATAAGGTTGTCCGATTTTTTCAATAGCTTCCAGGTCTTTGGACCGATTGACTCAAAATTTCTCCCAAACGTGCTCCTATACTGGCTGAACGAGACACAGCAGTCCCCATTGGATTCGGGTGGAATTTGTATTTTTGGTGAATATTTTAGTGAAAGGGGGCCATTTTTCATGAAAAGGTCGGCCGATTTTTTCAATAGCTTCCAGGTCTTTGGACCGATTGACTCAAAATTTCTCCCAAACGTGCTCCTATACTGGCTGAACGAGACACAGCAGTCCCCATTGTATTCGGGTGGAATTTGTATTTTTGGTGAATATTTTAGTGAAAGGGGGCCATTTTTCATGAAAAGGTCGGCCGATTTTTTCAATAGCTTCCAGGTCTTTGGACCGATTGACTCAAAATTTCTCCCAAACGTGCTCCTATACTGGCTGAACGAGACACAGCAGTCCCCATTGAATTCGGGTGGAATTTGTATTTTTGGTGAATATTTTAGTGAAAGGGGGCCATTTTTCATGATAAGGTTGTCCGATTTTTTCAATAGCTTCCAGGTCTTTTGACCGATTGACTCAAAATTTCTCCCAAACGTGCTCCTATACTGGCTGAACGAGACACAGCAGTCCCCATTGAATTCGGGTGGAATTTGTATTTTTGGTGAATATTTTAGTGAAAGGGGGTCATTTTTCATAAAAACCTACTCCGATTTTTTCAATATCTTCCAGGTCTTTGGACCGATTGACTCAAAATTTCTCCCAAACGTGCTCCTATACTGGCTGAACGAGACACAGCAGTCCCCATTGAATTCGGGTGGAATTTGTATTTTTGGTGAATATTTTAGTGAAAGGGGGCCATTTTTCATGATAAGGTTGTCCGATTTTTTCAATAGCTTCCAGGTCTTTGGACCGATTGACTCAAAATTTCTCCCAAACGTGCTCCTATACTGGCTGAACGAGACACAGCAGTCCCCATTGGATTCGGGTGGAATTTGTATTTTTGGTGAATATTTTAGTGAAAGGGGGCCATTTTTCATGAAAACCTCCTCCGATTTTTTCAATAGCTTCCAGGTCTTTGGACCGATTCACTCGAAATTTCTCCCAAACGTGGTCCTATACTGGCTGAACGAGACACAGCAGTCCCCATTGAATTTGGGTGGAATTTGTATTTTTGGTGAATATTTTAGTGAAAGGTTGCCATTTTTCATGATAAGGTTGTCCGATTTTTTCAATAGCTTCCAGGTCTTTGGACCGATTGACTCAAAATTTCTCCCAAACGTGGTCCTGTACTGGCTGAACGAGACACAGCAGTCTCCATTGAATTCGGGTGGAATTTGTATTTTTGGTGAATATTTTAGTGAAAGGGGGTCATTTTTCATAAAAACCTACTCCGATTTTTTCAATAGCTTCCAGGTCTTTGGACCGATTGACTCAAAATTTCTCCCAAACGTGCTCCTATACTGGCTGAACGAGACACAGCAGTCCCCATTGGATTCGGGTGGAATTTGTATTTTTGGTGAATATTTTAGTGAAAGGGGGCCATTTTTCATGAAAAGGTCGGCCGATTTTTTCAATAGCTTCCAGGTCTTTGGACCGATTGACTCAAAATTTCTCCCAAACGTGCTCCTATACTGGCTGAACGAGACACAGCAGTCCCCATTGAATTCGGGTGGAATTTGTATTTTTGGTGAATATTTTAGTGAAAGGGGGCCATTTTTCATGATAAGGTTGTCCGATTTTTTCAATAGCTTCCAGGTCTTTTGACCGATTGACTCAAAATTTCTCCCAAACGTGCTCCTATACTGGCTGAACGAGACACAGCAGTCCCCATTGAATTCGGGTGGAATTTGTATTTTTGGTGAATATTTTAGTGAAAGGGGGCCATTTTTCATGATAAGGTTGTCCGATTTTTTCAATAGCTTCCAGGTCTTTGGACCGATTGACTCAAAATTTCTCCCAAACATGCTCCTATACTGGCTGAACGAGACACAGCAGTCCCCATTGAATTCGGGTGGAATTTGTATTTTTGGTGAATATTTTAGTGAAAGGGGGTCATTTTTCATAAAAACCTACTCCGATTTTTTCAATATCTTCCAGGTCTTTGGACCGATTGACTCAAAATTTCTCCCAAACGTGCTCCTATACTGGCTGAACGAGACACAGCAGTCCCCATTGAATTCGGGTGGAATTTGTATTTTTGGTGAATATTTTTGTGAAAGGGGGCCATTTTTCATGATAAGGTTGTCCGATTTTTTCAATAGCTTCCAGGTCTTTGGACCGATTGACTCAAAATTTCTCCCAAACGTGCTCCTATACTGGCTGAACGAGACACAGCAGTCCCCATTGAATTCGGGTGGAATTTGTATTTTTGGTGAATATTTTAGTGAAAGGGGGTCATTTTTCATAAAAACCTACTCCGATTTTTTCAATAGCTTCCAGGTCTTTGGACCGATTGACTCAAAATTTCTCCCAAACGTGCTCCTATACTGGCTGAACGAGACACAGCAGTCCCCATTGGATTCGGGTGGAATTTGTATTTTTGGTGAATATTTTAGTGAAAGGGGGCCATTTTTCATGAAAAGGTCGGCCGATTTTTTCAATAGCTTCCAGGTCTTTGGACCGATTGACTCAAAATTTCTCCCAAACGTGCTCCTATACTGGCTGAACGAGACACAGCAGTCCCCATTGTATTCGGGTGGAATTTGAATTTTTGGTGAATATTTTAGTGAAAGGGGGCCATTTTTCATGAAAAGGTCGGCCGATTTTTTCAATAGCTTCCAGGTCTTTGGACCGATTGACTCAAAATTTCTCCCAAACGTGCTCCTATACTGGCTGAACGAGACACAGCAGTCCCCATTGAATTCGGGTGGAATTTGTATTTTTGGTGAATATTTTAGTGAAAGGGGGCCATTTTTCATGATAAGGTTGTCCGATTTTTTCAATAGCTTCCAGGTCTTTGGACCGATTGACTCAAAATTTCTCCCAAACGTGCTCCTATACTGGCTGAACGAGACACAGCAGTCCCCATTGGATTCGGGTGGAATTTGTATTTTTGGTGAATATTTTAGTGAAAGGGGGCCATTTTTCATGAAAACCTCCTCCGATTTTTTCAATAGCTTCCAGGTCTTTGGACCGATTCACTCGAAATTTCTCCCAAACGTGGTCCTATACTGGCTGAACGAGACACAGCAGTCCCCATTGAATTTGGGTGGAATTTGTATTTTTGGTGAATATTTTAGTGAAAGGTTGCCATTTTTCATGATAAGGTTGTCCGATTTTTTCAATAGCTTCCAGGTCTTTGGACCGATTGACTCAAAATTTCTCCCAAACGTGGTCCTATACTGTCTGAACGAGACACAGTAGTCCCCATTGAATTCGGGTGGAATTTGTATTTTTGGTGAATATTTTAGTGAAAGGGGGCCATTTTTCATGAAAAGGTCGGCCGATTTTTTCAATAGCTTCCAGGTCTTTGGACCGATTGACTCAAAATTTCTCCCAAACGTGCTCCTATACTGGCTGAACGAGACACAGCAGTCCCCATTGAATTCGGGTGGAATTTGTATTTTTGGTGAATATTTTAGTGAAAGGGGGCCATTTTTCATGATAAGGTTGTCCGATTTTTTCAATAGCTTCCAGGTCTTTGGACCGATTGACTCAAAATTTCTCCCAAACGTGCTCCTATACTGGCTGAACGAGACACAGCAGTCCCCATTGAATTCGGGTGGAATTTGTATTTTTGGTGAATATTTTAGTGAAAGGGGGTCATTTTTCATAAAAACCTACTCCGATTTTTTCAATATCTTCCAGGTCTTTGGACCGATTGACTCAAAATTTCTCCCAAACGTGCTCCTATACTGGCTGAACGAGACACAGCAGTCCCCATTGAATTCGGGTGGAATTTGTATTTTTGGTGAATATTTTAGTGAAAGGGGGCCATTTTTCATGATAAGGTTGTCCGATTTTTTCAATAGCTTCCAGGTCTTTGGACCGATTGACTCAAAATTTCTCCCAAACGTGCTCCTATACTGGCTGAACGAGACACAGCAGTCCCCATTGAATTCGGGTGGAATTTGTATTTTTGGTGAATATTTTAGTGAAAGGGGGTCATTTTTCATAAAAACCTACTCCGATTTTTTCAATAGCTTCCAGGTCTTTGGACCGATTGACTCAAAATTTCTCCCAAACGTGCTCCTATACTGGCTGAACGAGACACAGCAGTCCCCATTGTATTCGGGTGGAATTTGTATTTTTGGTGAATATTTTAGTGAAAGGGGGCCATTTTTCATGAAAAGGTCGGCCGATTTTTTCAATAGCTTCCAGGTCTTTGGACCGATTGACTCAAAATTTCTCCCAAACGTGCTCCTATACTGGCTGAACGAGACACAGCAGTCCCCATTGAATTCGGGTGGAATTTGTATTTTTGGTGAATATTTTAGTGAAAGGGGGCCATTTTTCATGATAAGGTTGTCCGATTTTTTCAATAGCTTCCAGGTCTTTTGACCGATTGACTCAAAATTTCTCCCAAACGTGCTCCTATACTGGCTGAACGAGACACAGCAGTCCCCATTGAATTCGGGTGGAATTTGTATTTTTGGTGAATATTTTAGTGAAAGGGGGTCATTTTTCATAAAAACCTACTCCGATTTTTTCAATATCTTCCAGGTCTTTGGACCGATTGACTCAAAATTTCTCCCAAACGTGCTCCTATACTGGCTGAACGAGACACAGCAGTCCCCATTGAATTCGGGTGGAATTTGTATTTTTGGTGAATATTTTAGTGAAAGGGGGCCATTTTTCATGAAAACCTCCTCCGATTTTTTCAATAGCTTCCAGGTCTTTGGACCGATTCACTCGAAATTTCTCCCAAACGTGGTCCTATACTGGCTGAACGAGACACAGCAGTCCCCATTGAATTTGGGTGGAATTTGTATTTTTGGTGAATATTTTAGTGAAAGGTTGCCATTTTTCATGATAAGGTTGTCCGATTTTTTCAATAGCTTCCAGGTCTTTGGACCGATTGACTCAAAATTTCTCCCAAACGTGGTCCTATACTGTCTGAACGAGACACAGTAGTCCCCATTGAATTCGGGTGGAATTTGTATTTTTGGTGAATATTTTAGTGAAAGGGGGCCATTTTTCATGAAAAGGTCGGCCGATTTTTTCAATAGCTTCCAGGTCTTTGGACCGATTGACTCAAAATTTCTCCCAAACGTGCTCCTATACTGGCTGAACGAGACACAGCAGTCCCCATTGAATTCGGGTGGAATTTGTATTTTTGGTGAATATTTTAGTGAAAGGGGGCCATTTTTCATGATAAGGTCGGCCGATTTTTTCAATAGCTTCCAGGTCTTTGGACCGATTGACTCAAAATTTCTCCCAAACGTGCTCCTATACTGGCTGAACGAGACACAGCAGTCCCCATTGAATTCGGGTGGAATTTGTATTTTTGGTGAATATTTTAGTGAAAGGGGGCCATTTTTCATGATAAGGTTGTCCGATTTTTTCAATAGCTTCCAGGTCTTTGGACCGATTGACTCAAAATTTCTCCCAAACGTGGTCCTATACTGGCTGAACGAGACACAGCAGTCCCCATTGAATTCGGGTGGAATTTGTATTTTTGGTGAATATTTTAGTGAAAGGGGGTCATTTTTCATAAAAACCTACTCCGATTTTTTCAATAGCTTCCAGGTCTTTGGACCGATTGACTCAAAATTTCTCCCAAACGTGCTCCTATACTGGCTGAACGAGACACAGCAGTCCCCATTGGATTCGGGTGGAATTTGTATTTTTGGTGAATATTTTAGTGAAAGGGGGCCATTTTTCATGAAAACCTCCTCCGATTTTTTCAATAGCTTCCAGGTCTTTGGACCGATTGACTCGAAATTTCTCCCAAACGTGGTCCTATACTGGCTGAACGAGACACAGCAGTCCCCATTGAATTCGGGTGGAATTTGTATTTTTGGTGAATATTTTAGTGAAAGGGGGCCATTTTTCATGAAAAGGTCGGCCGATTTTTTCAATAGCTTCCAGGTCTTTGGACCGATTGACTCAAAATTTCTCCCAAACGTGCTCCTATACTGGCTGAACGAGACACAGCAGTCCCCATTGAATTCGGGTGGAATTTGTATTTTTGGTGAATATTTTAGTGAAAGGGGGTCATTTTTCATGATAAGGTTGTCCGATTTTTTCAATAGCTTCCAGGTCTTTGGAACGATTGACTCAAAATTTCTCCCAAACGTGGTCCTGTACTGGCTGAACGAGACACAGCAGTCCCCATTAGATTCGGGTGGAATTTGTATTTTTGGTGAATATTTTAGTGAAAGGGGGCCATTTTTCATGAAAAGGTCGGACGATTTTTTCAATAGCTTCCAGGTCTTTGGACCGATTGACTCAAAATTTCTCCCAAACGTGCTCCTATACTGGCTGAACGAGACACAGCAGTCCCCATTGGATTCGGGTGGAATTTGTATTTTTGGTGAATATTTTAGTGAAAGGGGGCCATTTTTCATGATAAGGTTGTCCGATTTTTTCAATAGCTTCCAGGTCTTTGGACCGATTGACTCAAAATTTCTCCCAAACGTGGTCCTGTACTGGCTGAACGAGACACAGCAGTCCCCATTGAATTCGGGTGGAATTTGTATTTTTGGTGAATATTTTAGTGAAAGGGGGCCATTTTTCATGATAAGGTCGGCCGATTTTTTCAATAGCTTCCAGGTCTTTGGACCGATTGACTCAAAATTTCTCCCAAACGTGCTCCTATACTGGCTGAACGAGACACAGCAGTCCCCATTGAATTCGGGTGGAATTTGTATTTTTGGTGAATATTTTAGTGAAAGGGGGCCATTTTTCATGATAAGGTTGTCCGATTTTTTCAATAGCTTCCAGGTCTTTGGACCGATTGACTCAAAATTTCTCCCAAACGTGCTCCTATACTGGCTGAACGAGACACAGCAGTCCCCATTGAATTCGGGTGGAATTTGTATTTTTGGTGAATATTTTAGTGAAAGGGGGCCATTTTTCATGATAAGGTTGTCCGATTTTTTCAATAGCTTCCAGGTCTTTGGAACGATTGACTCAAAATTTCTCCCAAACGTGGTCCTGTACTGGCTGAACGAGACACAGCAGTCCCCATTAGTTTCGGGTGGAATTTGTATTTTTGGTGAATATTTTAGTGAAAGGGGGCCATTTTTCATGAAAAGGTCGGCCGATTTTTTCAATAGCTTCCAGGTCTTTGGACCGATTGACTCAAAATTTCTCCCAAACGTGCTCCTATACTGGCTGAACGAGACACAGCAGTCCCCATTGGATTCGGGTGGAATTTGTATTTTTGGTGAATATTTTAGTGAAAGGGGGCCATTTTTCATGATAAGGTTGTCCGATTTTTTCAATAGCTTCCAGGTCTTTGGACCGATTGACTCAAAATTTCTCCCAAACGTGGTCCTATACTGTCTGAACGAGACACAGCAGTCCCCATTGAATTCGGGTGGAATTTGTATTTTTGGTGAATATTTTAGTGAAAGGGGGCCATTTTTCATGATAAGGTTGTCCGATTTTTTCAATAGCTTCCAGGTCTTTGGACCGATTGACTCAAAATTTCTCCCAAACGTGGTCATATACTGTCTGAACGAGACACAGCAGTCCCCATTGAATTCGGGTGGAATTTGTATTTTTGGTGAATATTTTAGTGAAAGGGGGTCATTTTTCATGATAAGGTCGGCCGATTTTTTCAATAGCTTCCAGGTCTTTGGACCGATTGACTCAAAATTTCTCCCAAACGTGCTCCTATACTGGCTGAACGAGACACAGCAGTCCCCATTGAATTCGGGTGGAATTTGTATTTTTGGTGAATATTTTAGTGAAAGGGGGCCATTTTTCATGATAAGGTTGTCCGATTTTTTCAATAGCTTCCAAGTCTTTGGACCGATTGACTCAAAATTTCTCCCAAACGTGCTCCTATACTGGCTGAACGAGACACAGCAGTCCCCATTGAATTCGGGTGGAATTTGTATTTTTGGTGAATATTTTAGTGAAAGGGGGTCATTTTTCATGATAAGGTTGTCCGATTTTTTCAATAGCTTCCAGGTCTTTGGAACGATTGACTCAAAATTTCTCCCAAACGTGGTCCTGTACTGGCTGAACGAGACACAGCAGTCCCCATTAGTTTCGGGTGGAATTTGTATTTTTGGTGAATATTTTAGTGAAAGGGGGCCATTTTTCATGAAAAGGTCGGCCGATTTTTTCAATAGCTTCCAGGTCTTTGGACCGATTGACTCAAAATTTCTCCCAAACGTGCTCCTATACTGGCTGAACGAGACACAGCAGTCCCCATTGGATTCGGGTGGAATTTGTATTTTTGGTGAATATTTTAGTGAAAGGGGGCCATTTTTCATGATAAGGTTGTCCGATTTTTTCAATAGCTTCCAGGTCTTTGGACCGATTGACTCAAAATTTCTCCCAAACGTGGTCCTATACTGTCTGAACGAGACACAGCAGTCCCCATTGAATTCGGGTGGAATTTGTATTTTTGGTGAATATTTTAGTGAAAGGGGGTCATTTTTCATGATAAGGTCGGCCGATTTTTTCAATAGCTTCCAGGTCTTTGGACAGATTGACTCAAAATTTCTCCCAAACGTGCTCCTATACTGGCTGAACGAGACACAGCAGTCCCCATTGAATTCGGGTGGAATTTGTATTTTTGGTGAATATTTTAGTGAAAGGGGGCCATTTTTCATGATAAGGTTGTCCGATTTTTTCAATAGCTTCCAGGTCTTTGGACCGATTGACTCAAAATTTCTCCCAAACGTGCTCCTATACTGGCTGAACGAGACACAGCAGTCCCCATTGAATTCGGGTGGAATTTGTATTTTTGGTGAATATTTTAGTGAAAGGGGGTCATTTTTCATAAAAACCTACTCCGATTTTTTCAATAGCTTCCAGGTCTTTGGACCGATTGACTCAAAATTTCTCCCAAACGTGCTCCTATACTGGCTGAACGAGACACAGCAGTCCCCATTGAATTCGGGTGGAATTTGTATTTTTGGTGAATATTTTAGTGAAAGGGGGTCATTTTTCATAAAAACCTACTCCGATTTTTTCAATAGCTTCCAGGTCTTTGGACCGATTGACTCAAAATTTCTCCCAAACGTGCTCTTATACTGGCTGAACGAGACACAGCAGTCCCCATTGAATTCGGGTGGAATTTGTATTTTTGGTGAATATTTTAGTGAAAGGGGGTCATTTTTCATAAAAACCTACTCCGATTTTTTCAATATCTTCCAGGTCTTTGGACCGATTGACTCAAAATTTCTCCCAAACGTGCTCCTATACTGGCTGAACGAGACACAGCAGTCCCCATTGGATTCGGGTGGAATTTGTATTTTTGGTGAATATTTTAGTGAAAGGGGGCCATTTTTCATGAAAACCTCCTCCGATTTTTTCAATAGCTTCCAGGTCTTTGGACCGATTGACTCGAAATTTCTCCCAAACGTGGTCCTATACTGGCTGAACGAGACACAGCAGTCCCCATTGAATTCGGGTGGAATTTGTATTTTTGGTGAATATTTTAGTGAAAGGGGGCCATTTTTCATGAAAAGGTCGGCCGATTTTTTCAATAGCTTCCAGGTCTTTGGACCGATTGACTCAAAATTTCTCCCAAACGTGCTCCTATACTGGCTGAACGAGACACAGCAGTCCCCATTGAATTCGGGTGGAATTTGTATTTTTGGTGAATATTTTAGTGAAAGGGGGTCATTTTTCATGATAAGGTTGTCCGATTTTTTCAATAGCTTCCAGGTCTTTGGAACGATTGACTCAAAATTTCTCCCAAACGTGGTCCTGTACTGGCTGAACGAGACACAGCAGTCCCCATTAGATTCGGGTGGAATTTGTATTTTTGGTGAATATTTTAGTGAAAGGGGGCCATTTTTCATGAAAAGGTCGGACGATTTTTTCAATAGCTTCCAGGTCTTTGGACCGATTGACTCAAAATTTCTCCCAAACGTGCTCCTATACTGGCTGAACGAGACACAGCAGTCCCCATTGGATTCGGGTGGAATTTGTATTTTTGGTGAATATTTTAGTGAAAGGGGGCCATTTTTCATGATAAGGTTGTCCGATTTTTTCAATAGCTTCCAGGTCTTTGGACCGATTGACTCAAAATTTCTCCCAAACGTGGTCCTGTACTGGCTGAACGAGACACAGCAGTCCCCATTGAATTCGGGTGGAATTTGTATTTTTGGTGAATATTTTAGTGAAAGGGGGCCATTTTTCATGATAAGGTCGGCCGATTTTTTCAATAGCTTCCAGGTCTTTGGACCGATTGACTCAAAATTTCTCCCAAACGTGCTCCTATACTGGCTGAACGAGACACAGCAGTCCCCATTGAATTCGGGTGGAATTTGTATTTTTGGTGAATATTTTAGTGAAAGGGGGCCATTTTTCATGATAAGGTTGTCCGATTTTTTCAATAGCTTCCAGGTCTTTGGACCGATTGACTCAAAATTTCTCCCAAACGTGCTCCTATACTGGCTGAACGAGACACAGCAGTCCCCATTGAATTCGGGTGGAATTTGTATTTTTGGTGAATATTTTAGTGAAAGGGGGTCATTTTTCATGATAAGGTTGTCCGATTTTTTCAATAGCTTCCAGGTCTTTGGAACGATTGACTCAAAATTTCTCCCAAACGTGGTCCTGTACTGGCTGAACGAGACACAGCAGTCCCCATTAGTTTCGGGTGGAATTTGTATTTTTGGTGAATATTTTAGTGAAAGGGGGCCATTTTTCATGAAAAGGTCGGCCGATTTTTTCAATAGCTTCCAGGTCTTTGGACCGATTGACTCAAAATTTCTCCCAAACGTGCTCCTATACTGGCTGAACGAGACACAGCAGTCCCCATTGGATTCGGGTGGAATTTGTATTTTTGGTGAATATTTTAGTGAAAGGGGGCCATTTTTCATGATAAGGTTGTCCGATTTTTTCAATAGCTTCCAGGTCTTTGGACCGATTGACTCAAAATTTCTCCCAAACGTGGTCCTATACTGTCTGAGCGAGACACAGCAGTCCCCATTGAATTCGGGTGGAATTTGTATTTTTGGTGAATATTTTAGTGAAAGGGGGTCATTTTTCATGATAAGGTCGGCCGATTTTTTCAATAGCTTCCAGGTCTTTGGACCGATTGACTCAAAATTTCTCCCAAACGTGCTCCTATACTGGCTGAACGAGACACAGCAGTCCCCATTGAATTCGGGTGGAATTTGTATTTTTGGTGAATATTTTAGTGAAAGGGGGTCATTTTTCATAAAAACCTACTCCGATTTTTTCAATAGCTTCCAGGTCTTTGGACCGATTGACTCAAAATTTCTCCCAGACGTGCTCCTATACTGGCTGAACGAGACACAGCAGTCCCCATTGGATTCGGGTGGAATTTGTATTTTTGGTGAATATTTTAGTGAAAGGGGGCCATTTTTCATGAAAACCTCCTCCGATTTTTTCAATAGCTTCCAGGTCTTTGGACCGATTGACTCGAAATTTCTCCCAAACGTGGTCCTATACTGGCTGAACGAGACACAGCAGTCCCCATTGAATTCGGGTGGAATTTGTATTTTTGGTGAATATTTTAGTGAAAGGGGGCCATTTTTCATGAAAAGGTCGGCCGATTTTTTCAATAGCTTCCAGGTCTTTGGACCGATTGACTCAAAATTTCTCCCAAACGTGCTCCTATACTGGCTGAACGAGACACAGCAGTCCCCATTGAATTCGGGTGGAATTTGTATTTTTGGTGAATATTTTAGTGAAAGGGGGTCATTTTTCATGATAAGGTTGTCCGATTTTTTCAATAGCTTCCAGGTCTTTGGAACGATTGACTCAAAATTTCTCCCAAACGTGGTCCTGTACTGGCTGAACGAGACACAGCAGTCCCCATTAGATTCGGGTGGAATTTGTATTTTTGGTGAATATTTTAGTGAAAGGGGGCCATTTTTCATGAAAAGGTCGGACGATTTTTTCAATAGCTTCCAGGTCTTTGGACCGATTGACTCAAAATTTCTCCCAAACGTGCTCCTATACTGGCTGAACGAGACACAGCAGTCCCCATTGGATTCGGGTGGAATTTGTATTTTTGGTGAATATTTTAGTGAAAGGGGGCCATTTTTCATGATAAGGTTGTCCGATTTTTTCAATAGCTTCCAGGTCTTTGGACCGATTGACTAAAAATTTCTCCCAAACGTGGTCCTGTACTGGCTGAACGAGACACAGCAGTCCCCATTGAATTCGGGTGGAATTTGTATTTTTGGTGAATATTTTAGTGAAAGGGGGCCATTTTTCATGATAAGGTCGGCCGATTTTTTCAATAGCTTCCAGGTCTTTGGACCGATTGACTCAAAATTTCTCCCAAACGTGCTCCTATACTGGCTGAACGAGACACAGCAGTCCCCATTGAATTCGGGTGGAATTTGTATTTTTGGTGAATATTTTAGTGAAAGGGGGCCATTTTTCATGATAAGGTTGTCCGATTTTTTCAATAGCTTCCAGGTCTTTGGACCGATTGACTCAAAATTTCTCCCAAACGTGCTCCTATACTGGCTGAACGAGACACAGCAGTCCCCATTGAATTCGGGTGGAATTTGTATTTTTGGTGAATATTTTAGTGAAAGGGGGTCATTTTTCATGATAAGGTTGTCCGATTTTTTCAATAGCTTCCAGGTCTTTGGAACGATTGACTCAAAATTTCTCCCAAACGTGGTCCTGTACTGGCTGAACGAGACACAGCAGTCCCCATTAGTTTCGGGTGGAATTTGTATTTTTGGTGAATATTTTAGTGAAAGGGGGCCATTTTTCATGAAAAGGTCGGCCGATTTTTTCAATAGCTTCCAGGTCTTTGGACCGATTGACTCAAAATTTCTCCCAAACGTGCTCCTATACTGGCTGAACGAGACACAGCAGTCCCCATTGGATTCGGGTGGAATTTGTATTTTTGGTGAATATTTTAGTGAAAGGGGGCCATTTTTCATGATAAGGTTGTCCGATTTTTTCAATAGCTTCCAGGTCTTTGGACCGATTGACTCAAAATTTCTCCCAAACGTGGTCCTATACTGTCTGAACGAGACACAGCAGTCCCCATTGAATTCGGGTGGAATTTGTATTTTTGGTGAATATTTTAGTGAAAGGGGGTCATTTTTCATGATAAGGTCGGCCGATTTTTTCAATAGCTTCCAGGTCTTTGGAACGATTGACTCAAAATTTCTCCCAAACGTGGTCCTGTACTGGCTGAACGAGACACAGCAGTCCCCATTAGATTCGGGTGGAATTTGTATTTTTGGTGAATATTTTAGTGAAAGGGGGCCATTTTTCATGAAAAGGTCGGACGATTTTTTCAATAGCTTCCAGGTCTTTGGACCGATTGACTCAAAATTTCTCCCAAACGTGCTCCTATACTGGCTGAACGAGACACAGCAGTCCCCATTGGATTCGGGTGGAATTTGTATTTTTGGTGAATATTTTAGTGAAAGGGGGCCATTTTTCATGATAAGGTTGTCCGATTTTTTCAATAGCTTCCAGGTCTTTGGACCGATTGACTCAAAATTTCTCCCAAACGTGGTCATATACTGTCTGAACGAGACACAGCAGTCCCCATTGAATTCGGGTGGAATTTGTATTTTTGGTGAATATTTTAGTGAAAGGGGGTCATTTTTCATGATAAGGTCGGCCGATTTTTTCAATAGCTTCCAGGTCTTTGGACCGATTGACTCAAAATTTCTCCCAAACGTGCTCCTATACTGGCTGAACGAGACACAGCAGTCCCCATTGAATTCGGGTGGAATTTGTATTTTTGGTGAATATTTTAGTGAAAGGGGGCCATTTTTCATGATAAGGTTGTCCGATTTTTTCAATAGCTTCCAAGTCTTTGGACCGATTGACTCAAAATTTCTCCCAAACGTGCTCCTATACTGGCTGAACGAGACACAGCAGTCCCCATTGAATTCGGGTGGAATTTGTATTTTTGGTGAATATTTTAGTGAAAGGGGGTCATTTTTCATGATAAGGTTGTCCGATTTTTTCAATAGCTTCCAGGTCTTTGGAACGATTGACTCAAAATTTCTCCCAAACGTGGTCCTGTACTGGCTGAACGAGACACAGCAGTCCCCATTAGTTTCGGGTGGAATTTGTATTTTTGGTGAATATTTTAGTGAAAGGGGGCCATTTTTCATGAAAAGGTCGGCCGATTTTTTCAATAGCTTCCAGGTCTTTGGACCGATTGACTCAAAATTTCTCCCAAACGTGCTCCTATACTGGCTGAACGAGACACAGCAGTCCCCATTGGATTCGGGTGGAATTTGTATTTTTGGTGAATATTTTAGTGAAAGGGGGCCATTTTTCATGATAAGGTTGTCCGATTTTTTCAATAGCTTCCAGGTCTTTGGACCGATTGACTCAAAATTTCTCCCAAACGTGGTCCTATACTGTCTGAACGAGACACAGCAGTCCCCATTGAATTCGGGTGGAATTTGTATTTTTGGTGAATATTTTAGTGAAAGGGGGTCATTTTTCATGATAAGGTCGGCCGATTTTTTCAATAGCTTCCAGGTCTTTGGACAGATTGACTCAAAATTTCTCCCAAACGTGCTCCTATACTGGCTGAACGAGACACAGCAGTCCCCATTGAATTCGGGTGGAATTTGTATTTTTGGTGAATATTTTAGTGAAAGGGGGCCATTTTTCATGATAAGGTTGTCCGATTTTTTCAATAGCTTCCAGGTCTTTGGACCGATTGACTCAAAATTTCTCCCAAACGTGCTCCTATACTGGCTGAACGAGACACAGCAGTCCCCATTGAATTCGGGTGGAATTTGTATTTTTGGTGAATATTTTAGTGAAAGGGGGTCATTTTTCATAAAAACCTACTCCGATTTTTTCAATAGCTTCCAGGTCTTTGGACCGATTGACTCAAAATTTCTCCCAAACGTGCTCCTATACTGGCTGAACGAGACACAGCAGTCCCCATTGAATTCGGGTGGAATTTGTATTTTTGGTGAATATTTTAGTGAAAGGGGGTCATTTTTCATAAAAACCTACTCCGATTTTTTCAATAGCTTCCAGGTCTTTGGACCGATTGACTCAAAATTTCTCCCAAACGTGCTCTTATACTGGCTGAACGAGACACAGCAGTCCCCATTGAATTCGGGTGGAATTTGTATTTTTGGTGAATATTTTAGTGAAAGGGGGTCATTTTTCATAAAAACCTACTCCGATTTTTTCAATATCTTCCAGGTCTTTGGACCGATTGACTCAAAATTTCTCCCAAACGTGCTCCTATACTGGCTGAACGAGACACAGCAGTCCCCATTGAATTCGGGTGGAATTTGTATTTTTGGTGAATATTTTAGTGAAAGGGGGCCATTTTTCATGATAAGGTTGTCCGATTTTTTCAATAGCTTCCAGGTCTTTGGACCGATTGACTCAAAATTTCTCCCAAACGTGGTCCTATACTGTCTGAACGAGACACAGTAGTCCCCATTGAATTCGGGTGGAATTTGTATTTTTGGTGAATATTTTAGTGAAAGGGGGCCATTTTTCATGATAAGGTTGTCCGATTTTTTCAATAGCTTCCAGGTCTTTGGACCGATTGACTCAAAATTTCTCCCAAACGTGGTCCTATACTGTCTGAACGAGACACAGCAGTCCCCATTGAATTCGGGTGGAATTTGTATTTTTGGTGAATATTTTAGTGAAAGGGGGTCATTTTTCATGATAAGGTCGGCCGATTTTTTCAATAGCTTCCAGGTCTTTGGACAGATTGACTCAAAATTTCTCCCAAACGTGCTCCTATACTGGCTGAACGAGACACAGCAGTCCCCATTGAATTCGGGTGGAATTTGTATTTTTGGTGAATATTTTAGTGAAAGGGGGCCATTTTTCATGATAAGGTTGTCCGATTTTTTCAATAGCTTCCAGGTCTTTGGACCGATTGACTCAAAATTTCTCCCAAACGTGGTCCTATACTGGCTGAACGAGACACAGCAGTCCCCATTGAATTCGGGTGGAATTTGTATTTTTGGTGAATATTTTAGTGAAAGGGGGTCATTTTTCATAAAAACCTACTCCGATTTTTTCAATAGCTTCCAGGTCTTTGGACCGATTGACTCAAAATTTCTCCCAAACGTGCTCCTATACTGGCTGAACGAGACACAGCAGTCCCCATTGAATTCGGGTGGAATTTGTATTTTTGGTGAATATTTTAGTGAAAGGGGGCCATTTTTCATGAAAACCTCATCCGATTTTTTCAATAGCTTCCAGGTCTTTGGACCGATTGACTCAAAATTTCTCCCAAATGTGGTCCTATACTGGCTGAACGAGACACAGCAGTCCCCATTGGATTCGGGTGGAATTTGTATTTTTGGTGAATATTTTGGTGAAAGGGGGCCATTTTTCATGAAAAGGTTGGCCGATTTTTTCAATAGCTTCCAGGTCTTTGGACCGATTGACTCAAAATTTCTCCCAAACGTGCTCCTATACTGGCTGAACGAGACACAGCAGTCCCCATTGAATTCGGGTGGAATTTGTATTTTTGGTGAATATTTTAGTGAAAGCTGGCCATTTTTCATGAAAACCTCCTCCGATTTTTTCAATAGCTTCCAGGTCTTTGGACCGATTGACTCAAAATTTCTCCCAAACGTGCTCCTATACTGGCTGAACGAGACACAGCAGTCCCCATTGAATTCGGGTGGAATTTGTATTTTTGGTGAATATTTTAGTGAAAGCTGGCCATTTTTCATGAAAACCTCCTCCGATTTTTTCAATAGCTTCCAGGTCTTTGGACCGATTGACTCAAAATTTCTCCCAAACGTGCTCCTATACTGGCTGAACGAGACACAGCAGTCCCCATTGGATTCGGGTGGAATTTGTATTTTTGGTGAATATTTTAGTGAAAGGGGGCCATTTTTCATGAAAACCTCATCCGATTTTTTCAATAGCTTCCAGGTCTTTGGACCGATTGACTCAAAATTTCTCCCAAATGTGGTCCTATACTGGCTGAACGAGACACAGCAGTCCCCATTGGATTCGGGTGGAATTTGTATTTTTGGTGAATATTTTAGTGAAAGGGGGCCATTTTTCATGAAAACCTCCTCCGATTTTTTCAATAGCTTCCAGGTCTTTGGACCGATTGACTCAAAATTTCTCCCAAATGTGGTCCTATACTGGCTGAACGAGACACAGCAGTCCCCATTGGATTCGGGTGGAATTTGTATTTTTGGTGAATATTTTAGTGAAAGGGGGCCATTTTACATGAAAACCTCCTCCGATTTTTTCAATAGCTTCCAGGTCTTTGGACCGATTGACTCGAAATTTCTCCCAAATGTGGTCCTATACTGGCTGAACGAGACACAGCAGTCCCCATTGAATTTGGGTGGAATTTGTATTTTTGGTGAATATTTTAGTGAAAGGTGGCCATTTTTCATGAAAACCTCCTCCGATTTTTTCAATAGCTTCCAGGTCTTTGGACCGATTGACTCAAAATTTCTCCCAAACGTGGTCCTATACTGGCTGAACGAGACACAGCAGTCCCCATTGGATTCGGGTGGAATTTGTATTTTTGGTGAATATTTTAGTGAAAGGGGGCCATTTTTCATAAAAACCTACTCCGATTTTTTCAATAGCTTCCAGGTCTTTGGACCGATTGACTCAAAATTTCTCCCAAACGTGCTCCTATACTGGCTGAACGAGACACAGCAGTCCCCATTGAATTCGGGTGGAATTTGTATTTTTGGTGAATATTTTAGTGAAAGGGGGCCATTTTTCATGAAAAGGTTGGCCGATTTTTTCAATAGCTTCCAGGTCTTTGGACCGATTGACTCGAAATTTCTCCCAAACGTGGTCCTATACTGGCTGAACGAGACACAGCAGTCCCCATTGAATTCGGGTGGAATTTGTATTTTTGGTGAATATTTTAATGAAAGGTGGCCATTTTTCATGAAAACCTACTCCGATTTTTTCAATAGCTTCCAGGTCTTTGGACCGATTGTCTCGAAATTTCTCCCAAATGTGGTCCTATACTGGCTGAACGAGACACAGCAGTCCCCATTGGATTCGGGTGGAATTTGTATTTTTGGTGAATATTTTAGTGAAAGGGGGCCATTTTTCATGAAAAGGTTGGCCGATTTTTTCAATAGCTTCCAGGTCTTTGGACCGATTGACTCGAAATTTCTCCCAAACGTGGTCCTATACTGGCTGAACGAGACACAGCAGTCCCCATTGAATTCGGGTGGAATTTGTATTTTTGGTGAATATTTTAATGAAAGGTGGCCATTTTTCATGAAAACCTACTCCGATTTTTTCAATAGCTTCCAGGTCTTTGGACCGATTGTCTCGAAATTTCTCCCAAATGTGGTCCTATACTGGCTGAACGAGACACAGCAGTCCCCATTGGATTCGGGTGGAATTTGTATTTTTGGTGAATATTTTAGTGAAAGGGGGCCATTTTTCATGAAAAGGTTGGCCGATTTTTTCAATAGCTTCCAGGTCTTTGGACCGATTGACTCAAAATTTCTCCCAAACGTGCTCCTATACTGGCTGAACGAGACACAGCAGTCCCCATTGGATTCGGGTGGAATTTGTATTTTTGGTGAATATTTTAGTGAAAGGGGACCATTTTTCATGAAAACCTCATCCGATTTTTTCAATAGCTTCCAGGTCTTTGGACCGATTGACTCAAAATTTCTCCCAAACGTGCTCCTATACTGGCTGAACGAGACACAGCAGTCCCCATTGGATTCGGGTGGAATTTGTATTTTTGGTGAATATTTTAGTGAAAGGGGGCCATTTTTCATGAAAAGGTTGGCCGATTTTTTCAATAGCTTCCAGGTCTTTGGACCGATTGACTCAAAATTTCTCCCAAACGTGCTCCTATACTGGCTGAACGAGACACAGCAGTCCCCATTGGATTCGGGTGGAATTTGTATTTTTGGTGAATATTTTAGTGAAAGGGGGCCATTTTTCATGAAAAGGTTGGCCGATTTTGTCAATAGCTTCCAGGTCTTTGGACCGATTGACTCAAAATTTCTCCCAAACGTGCTCCTATACTGGCTGAACGAGACACAGCAGTCCCCATTGAATTCGGGTGGAATTTGCATTTTTGGTGAATATTTTAGTGAAAGGGGGCCATTTTTCATGAAAAGGTTGGCCGATTTTTTCAATAGCTTCCAGGTCTTTGGACCGATTGACTCAAAATTTCTCCCAAACGTGCTCCTATACTGGCTGAACGAGACACAGCAGTCCCCATTGGATTCGGGTGGAATTTGTATTTTTGGTGAATATTTTAGTGAAAGGGGGCCATTTTTCATGAAAAGGTTGGCCGATTTTTTCAATAGCTTCCAGGTCTTTGGACCGATTGACTCAAAATTTCTCCCAAACGTGCTCCTATACTGGCTGAACGAGACACAGCAGTCCCCATTGGATTCGGGTGGAATTTGTATTTTTGGTGAATATTTTAGTGAAAGGGGGCCATTTTTCATGAAAAGGTTGGCCGATTTTTTCAATAGCTTCCAGGTCTTTGGACCGATTGACTCAACATTTCTCCCAAACGTGCTCCTATACTGGCTGAACGAGACACAGCAGTCCCCATTGAATTCGGGTGGAATTTGCATTTTTGGTGAATATTTTAGTGAAAGGGGGCCATTTTTCATGAAAAAGGTTGGCCGATTTTTTCAATAGCTTCCAGGTCTTTGGACCGATTGACTCGAAATTTCTCCCTCACGTGCTCCTATACTGGCTGAACGAGACACAGCAGTCCCCATTGAATTCGGGTGGAATTTGTATTTTTGGTGAATGTTTTAGTGAAAGGTGGCCATTTTTCATGAAAACCTCCTCCGATTTTTTCAATAGCTTCCAGGTCTTTGGACCGATTGACTCGAAATTTCTCCCAAACGTGGTCCTATACTGGCTGAACGAGACACAGCAGTCCCCATTGAATTCGGGTGGAATTTGTATTTTTGGTGAATATTTTAGTGAAAGGTGGCCATTTTTCATGAAAACCTCCTCCGATTTTTTCAATAGCTTCCAGGTCTTTGGACCGATTGATTCAAAATTTCTCCCAAACGTGCTCCTATACTGGCTGAACGAGACACAGCAGTCCCCATTGAATTTGGGTGGAATTTGTATTTTTGGTGAATATTTTAGTGAAAGGGGGCCATTTTTCATAAAAACCTACTCCGATTTTTTCAATAGCTTCCAGGTCTTTGGACCGATTGACTCGAAATTTCTCCCAAACGTGGTCCTATACTGGCTGAACGAGACACAGCAGTCCCCATTGGATTCGGGTGGAATTTGTATTTTTGGTGAATATTTTAGTGAAAGGGGGCCATTTTACATGAAAACCTCCTCCGATTTTTTCAATAGCTTCCAGGTCTTTGGACCGATTGACTCGAAATTTCTCCCAAATGTGGTCCTATACTGGCTGAACGAGACACAGCAGTCCCCATTGAATTTGGGTGGAATTTGTATTTTTGGTGAATATTTTAGTGAAAGGTGGCCATTTTTCATGAAAACCTCCTCCGATTTTTTCAATAGCTTCCAGGTCTTTGGACCGATTGACTCAAAATTTCTCCCAAACGTGGTCCTATACTGGCTGAACGAGACACAGCAGTCCCCATTGGATTCGGGTGGAATTTGTATTTTTGGTGAATATTTTAGTGAAAGGGGGCCATTTTTCATGAAAAGGTTGGCCGATTTTTTCAATATCTTCCAGGTCTTTGGACCGATTGACTCAACATTTCTCCCAAACGTGCTCCTATACTGGCTGAACGAGACACAGCAGTCCCCATTGAATTCGGGTGGAATTTGTATTTTTGGTGAATATTTTAATGAAAGGTGGCCATTTTTCATGAAAACCTACTCCGATTTTTTCAATAGCTTCCAGGTCTTTGGACCGATTGACTCAAAATTTCTCCCAAACGTGCTCCTATACTGGCTGAACGAGACACAGCAGTCCCCATTGGATTCGGGTGGAATTTGTATTTTTGGTGAATATTTTAGTGAAAGGGGACCATTTTTCATGAAAACCTCATCCGATTTTTTCAATAGCTTCCAGGTCTTTGGACCGATTGACTCAAAATTTCTCCCAAACGTGCTCCTATACTGGCTGAACGAGACACAGCAGTCCCCATTGGATTCGGGTGGAATTTGTATTTTTGGTGAATATTTTAGTGAAAGGGGGCCATTTTTCATGAAAAGGTTGGCCTGATTTTTTCAATAGCTTCCAGGTCTTTGGGCTGATTGACTCGAAATTTCTCCGAAATGTGGTCCTATACTGGCTGAACGAGACACAGCAGTCCCCATTGAATTTGGGTGGAATTTGTATTTTTGGTGAATATTTTAGTGAAAGGGGGCCATTTTTCATGAAAAGGTTGGCCGATTTTTTCAATAGCTTCCAGGTCTTTGGACCGATTGACTCGAAATTTCTCCCAAACGTGCTCCTATACTGGCTGAACGAGACACAGCAGTCCCCATTGAATTCGGGTGGAATTTGTATTTTTGGTGAATATTTTAGTGAAAGGGGGCCATTTTTCATAAAAACCTACTCCGATTTTTTCAATAGCTTCCAGGTCTTTGGACCGATTGACTCAAAATTTCTCCCAAACGTGCTCCTATACTGGCTGAACGAGACACAGCAGTCCCCATTGAATTCGGGTGGAATTTGTATTTTTGGTGAATATTTTAGTGAAAGGGGACCATTTTTCATGAAAACCTCATCCGATTTTTTCAATAGCTTCCAGGTCTTTGGACCGATTGACTCAAAATTTCTCCCAAACGTGCTCCTATACTGGCTGAACGAGACACAGCAGTCCCCATTGGATTCGGGTGGAATTTGTATTTTTGGTGAATATTTTAGTGAAAGGGGGCCATTTTTCATGATAAGGTTGTCCGATTTTTTCAATAGCTTCCAGGTCTTTGGACCGATTGACTCAAAATTTCTCCCAAACGTGCTCCTATACTGGCTGAACGAGACACAGCAGTCCCCATTGAATTCGGGTGGAATTTGTATTTTTGGTGAATATTTTAGTGAAAGGGGGCCATTTTTCATGATAAGGTTGTCCGATTTTTTCAATAGCTTCCAGGTCTTTGGACCGATTGACTCAAAATTTCTCCCAAACGTGCTCCTATACTGGCTGAACGAGACACAGCAGTACCCATTGAATTCGGGTGGAATTTGTATTTTTGGTGAATATTTTAGTGAAAGGGGGTCATTTTTCATAAAAACCTACTCCGATTTTTTCAATAGCTTCCAGGTCTTTGGACCGATTGACTCAAAATTTCTGCCAAACGTGGTCCTATACTGTCTGAACGAGACACAGCAGTCCCCATTGAATTCGGGTGGAATTTGTATTTTTGGTGAATATTTTAGTGAAAGGGGGCCATTTTTCATGAAAAGGTCGGCCGATTTTTTCAATAGCTTCCAGGTCTTTGGACCGATTGACTCAAAATTTCTCCCAAACGTGGTCCTATACTGGCTGAACGAGACACAGCAGTCCCCATTGAATTCGGGTGGAATTTGTATTTTTGGTGAATATTTTAGTGAAAGGGGGCCATTTTTCATGATAAGGTTGTCCGATTTTTTCAATAGCTTCCAGGTCTTTGGACCGATTGACTAAAAATTTCTCCCAAACGTGCTCCTATACTGGCTGAACGAGACACAGCAGTCCCCATTGAATTCGGGTGGAATTTGTATTTTTGGTGAATATTTTAGTGAAAGGGGGCCATTTTTCATAAAAACCTACTCCGATTTTTTCAATAGCTTCCAGGTCTTTGGACCGATTGACTCAAAATTTCTCCCAAACGTGCTCCTATACTGGCTGAACGAGACACAGCAGTCCCCATTAGATTCGGGTGGAATTTGTATTTTTGGTGAATATTTTAGTGAAAGGGGGCCATTTTTCATGAAAAGGTCGGCCGATTTTTTCAATAGCTTCCAGGTCTTTGGACCGATTGACTCAAAATTTCTCCCAAACGTGCTCCTATACTGGCTGAACGAGACACAGCAGTCCCCATTGGATTCGGGTGGAATTTGTATTTTTGGTGAATATTTTAGTGAAAGGGGGCCATTTTTCATGAAAAGGTCGGCCGATTTTTTCAATATCTTCCAGGTCTTTGGACCGATTGACTCAAAATTTCTCCCAAACGTGCTCCTATACTGGCTGAACGAGACACAGCAGTCCCCATTAGATTCGGGTGGAATTTGTATTTTTGGTGAATATTTTAGTGAAAGGGGGCCATTTTTCATGAAAAGGTCGGCCGATTTTTTCAATAGCTTCCAGGTCTTTGGACCGATTGACTCAAAATTTCTCCCAAACGTGCTCCTATACTGGCTGAACGAGACACAGCAGTCCCCATTGAATTCGGGTGGAATTTGTATTTTTGGTGAATATTTTAGTGAAAGGGGGCCATTTTTCATGATAAGGTTGTCCGATTTTTTCAATAGCTTCCAGGTCTTTGGACCGATTGACTCAAAATTTCTCCCAAACGTGCTCCTATACTGGCTGAACGAGACACAGCAGTACCCATTGAATTCGGGTGGAATTTGTATTTTTGGTGAATATTTTAGTGAAAGGGGGTCATTTTTCATAAAAACCTACTCCGATTTTTTCAATAGCTTCCAGGTCTTTGGACCGATTGACTCAAAATTTCTGCCAAACGTGGTCCTATACTGTCTGAACGAGACACAGCAGTCCCCATTGAATTCGGGTGGAATTTGTATTTTTGGTGAATATTTTAGTGAAAGGGGGCCATTTTTCATGATAAGGTTGTCCGATTTTTTCAATAGCTTCCAGGTCTTTGGACCGATTGACTAAAAATTTCTCCCAAACGTGCTCCTATACTGGCTGAACGAGACACAGCAGTCCCCATTGAATTCGGGTGGAATTTGTATTTTTGGTGAATATTTTAGTGAAAGGGGGCCATTTTTCATAAAAACCTACTCCGATTTTTTCAATAGCTTCCAGGTCTTTGGACCGATTGACTCAAAATTTCTCCCAAACGTGCTCCTATACTGGCTGAACGAGACACAGCAGTCCCCATTGGATTCGGGTGGAATTTGTATTTTTGGTGAATATTTTAGTGAAAGGGGGCCATTTTTCATGAAAAGGTCGGCCGATTTTTTCAATAGCTTCCAGGTCTTTGGACCGATTGACTCAAAATTTCTCCCAAACGTGCTCCTATACTGGCTGAACGAGACACAGCAGTACCCATTGAATTCGGGTGGAATTTGTATTTTTGGTGAATATTTTAGTGAAAGGGGGTCATTTTTCATAAAAACCTACTCCGATTTTTTCAATAGCTTCCAGGTCTTTGGACCGATTGACTCAAAATTTCTGCCAAACGTGGTCCTATACTGTCTGAACGAGACACAGCAGTCCCCATTGAATTCGGGTGGAATTTGTATTTTTGGTGAATATTTTAGTGAAAGGGGGCCATTTTTCATGAAAAGGTCGGCCGATTTTTTCAATAGCTTCCAGGTCTTTGGACCGATTGACTCAAAATTTCTCCCAAACGTGGTCCTATACTGGCTGAACGAGACACAGCAGTCCCCATTGAATTCGGGTGGAATTTGTATTTTTGGTGAATATTTTAGTGAAAGGGGGCCATTTTTCATGATAAGGTTGTCCGATTTTTTCAATAGCTTCCAGGTCTTTGGACCGATTGACTAAAAATTTCTCCCAAACGTGCTCCTATACTGGCTGAACGAGACACAGCAGTCCCCATTGAATTCGGGTGGAATTTGTATTTTTGGTGAATATTTTAGTGAAAGGGGGCCATTTTTCATAAAAACCTACTCCGATTTTTTCAATAGCTTCCAGGTCTTTGGACCGATTGACTCAAAATTTCTCCCAAACGTGCTCCTATACTGGCTGAACGAGACACAGCAGTCCCCATTGGATTCGGGTGGAATTTGTATTTTTGGTGAATATTTTAGTGAAAGGGGGCCATTTTTCATGAAAAGGTCGGCCGATTTTTTCAATAGCTTCCAGGTCTTTGGACCGATTGACTCAAAATTTCTCCCAAACGTGCTCCTATACTGGCTGAACGAGACACAGCAGTCCCCATTGGATTCGGGTGGAATTTGTATTTTTGGTGAATATTTTAGTGAAAGGGGGCCATTTTTCATGAAAAGGTCGGCCGATTTTTTCAATAGCTTCCAGGTCTTTGGACCGATTGACTCAAAATTTCTCCCAAACGTGCTCCTATACTGGCTGAACGAGACACAGCAGTCCCCATTAGATTCGGGTGGAATTTGTATTTTTGGTGAATATTTTAGTGAAAGGGGGCCATTTTTCATGATAAGGTTGTCCGATTTTTTCAATAGCTTCCAGGTCTTTGGACCGATTGACTCAAAATTTCTCCCAAACGTGCTCCTATACTGGCTGAACGAGACACAGCAGTACCCATTGAATTCGGGTGGAATTTGTATTTTTGGTGAATATTTTAGTGAAAGGGGGTCATTTTTCATAAAAACCTACTCCGATTTTTTCAATAGCTTCCAGGTCTTTGGACCGATTGACTCAAAATTTCTGCCAAACGTGGTCCTATACTGTCTGAACGAGACACAGCAGTCCCCATTGAATTCGGGTGGAATTTGTATTTTTGGTGAATATTTTAGTGAAAGGGGGCCATTTTTCATGATAAGGTTGTCCGATTTTTTCAATAGCTTCCAGGTCTTTGGACCGATTGACTCAAAATTTCTCCCAAACGTGCTCCTATACTGGCTGAACGAGACACAGCAGTCCCCATTGAATTCGGGTGGAATTTGTATTTTTGGTGAATATTTTAGTGAAAGGGGGCCATTTTTCATAAAAACCTACTCCGATTTTTTCAATAGCTTCCAGGTCTTTGGACCGATTGACTCAAAATTTCTCCCAAACGTGCTCCTATACTGGCTGAACGAGACACAGCAGTCCCCATTAGATTCGGGTGGAATTTGTATTTTTGGTGAATATTTTAGTGAAAGGGGGCCATTTTTCATGAAAAGGTCGGCCGATTTTTTCAATAGCTTCCAGGTCTTTGGACCGATTGACTCAAAATTTCTCCCAAACGTGCTCCTATACTGGCTGAACGAGACACAGCAGTCCCCATTGAATTCGGGTGGAATTTGTATTTTTGGTGAATATTTTAGTGAAAGGTGGCCATTTTTCATGATAAGGTTGTCCGATTTTTTCAATAGCTTCCAGGTCTTTGGACCGATTGACTCAAAATTTCTGCCAAACGTGGTCCTATACTGTCTGAACGAGACACAGCAGTCCCCATTGAATTCGGGTGGAATTTGTATTTTTGGTGAATATTTTAGTGAAAGGGGGTCATTTTTCATAAAAACCTCCTCCGATTTTTTCAATAGCTTCCAGGTCTTTGGACCGATTGACTCAAAATTTCTCCCAAACGTGCTCCTATACTGGCTGAACGAGACACAGCAGTCCCCATTGAATTCGGGTGGAATTTGTATTTTTGGTGAATATTTTAGTGAAAGCTGGCCATTTTTCATGAAAACCTCCTCCGATTTTTTCAATAGCTTCCAGGTCTTTGGACCGATTGACTCAAAATTTCTCCCAAACGTGCTCCTATACTGGCTGAACGAGACACAGCAGTCCCCATTAGATTCGGGTGGAATTTGTATTTTTGGTGAATATTTTAGTGAAAGGGGGCCATTTTTCATGAAAAGGTCGGCCGATTTTTTCAATAGCTTCCAGGTCTTTGGACCGATTGACTCAAAATTTCTCCCAAACGTGCTCCTATACTGGCTGAACGAGACACAGCAGTCCCCATTGGATTCGGGTGGAATTTGTATTTTTGGTGAATATTTTAGTGAAAGGGGGCCATTTTTCATGAAAAGGTCGGCCGATTTTTTCAATAGCTTCCAGGTCTTTGGACCGATTGACTCAAAATTTCTCCCAAACGTGCTCCTATACTGGCTGAACGAGACACAGCAGTCCCCATTGAATTCGGGTGGAATTTGTATTTTTGGTGAATATTTTAGTGAAAGGGGGCCATTTTTCATGAAAAGGTCGGCCGATTTTTTCAATAGCTTCCAGGTCTTTGGACCGATTGACTCAAAATTTCTCCCAAACGTGCTCCTATACTGGCTGAACGAGACACAGCAGTCCCCATTGAATTCGGGTGGAATTTGTATTTTTGGTGAATATTTTAGTGAAAGGGGGCCATTTTTCATGATAAGGTTGTCCGATTTTTTCAATAGCTTCCAGGTCTTTGGACCGATTGACTCAAAATTTCTCCCAAACGTGCTCCTATACTGGCTGAACGAGACACAGCAGTCCCCATTGAATTCGGGTGGAATTTGTATTTTTGGTGAATATTTTAGTGAAAGGGGGTCATTTTTCATAAAAACCTACTCCGATTTTTTCAATAGCTTCCAGGTCTTTGGACCGATTGACTCAAAATTTCTCCCAAACGTGCTCCTATACTGGCTGAACGAGACACAGCAGTCCCCATTGGATTCGGGTGGAATTTGTATTTTTGGTGAATATTTTAGTGAAAGGGGGCCATTTTTCATGAAAAGGTCGGCCGATTTTTTCAATAGCTTCCAGGTCTTTGGACCGATTGACTCAAAATTTCTCCCAAACGTGCTCCTATACTGGCTGAACGAGACACAGCAGTCCCCATTGAATTCGGGTGGAATTTGTATTTTTGGTGAATATTTTAGTGAAAGGGGGCCATTTTTCATGAAAAGGTCGGCGGATTTTTTCAATAGCTTCCAGGTCTTTGGACCGATTGACTCAAAATTTCTCCCAAACGTGCTCCTGTACTGGCTGAACGAGACACAGCAGTCCCCATTGAATTCGGGTGGAATTTGTATTTTTGGTGAATATTTTAGTGAAAGGGGGCCATTTTTCATGATAAGGTTGTCCGATTTTTTCAATAGCTTCCAGGTCTTTGGACCGATTGACTCAAAATTTCTGCCAAACGTGGTCCTATACTGTCTGAACGAGACACAGCAGTCCCCATTGAATTCGGGTGGAATTTGTATTTTTGGTGAATATTTTAGTGAAAGGGGGCCATTTTTCATGAAAAGGTCGGCCGATTTTTTCAATAGCTTCCAGGTCTTTGGACCGATTGACTCAAAATTTCTCCCAAACGTGCTCCTATACTGGCTGAACGAGACACAGCAGTCCCCATTGAATTCGGGTGGAATTTGTATTTTTGGTGAATATTTTAGTGAAAGGGGGCCATTTTTCATGATAAGGTTGTCCGATTTTTTCAATAGCTTCCAGGTCTTTGGACCGATTGACTCAAAATTTCTCCCAAACGTGGTCCTGTACTGGCTGAACGAGACACAGCAGTCCCCATTAGATTCGTGTGGAATTTGTATTTTTGGTGAATATTTTAGTGAAAGGGGGCCATTTTTCATGATAAGGTTGTCCGATTTTTTCAATAGCTTCCAGGTCTTTGGACCGATTGACTCAAAATTTCTCCCAAACGTGCTCCTATACTGGCTGAACGAGACACAGCAGTCCCCATTGAATTCGGGTGGAATTTGTATTTTTGGTGAATATTTTAGTGAAAGGGGGTCATTTTTCATAAAAACCTACTCCGATTTTTTCAATAGCTTCCAGGTCTTTGGACCGATTGACTCAAAATTTCTCCCAAACGTGCTCCTATACTGGCTGAACGAGACACAGCAGTCCCCATTGGATTCGGGTGGAATTTGTATTTTTGGTGAATATTTTAGTGAAAGGGGGCCATTTTTCATGAAAAGGTCGGCCGATTTTTTCAATAGCTTCCAGGTCTTTGGACCGATTGACTCAAAATTTCTCCCAAACGTGCTCCTATACTGGCTGAACGAGACACAGCAGTCCCCATTGAATTCGGGTGGAATTTGTATTTTTGGTGAATATTTTAGTGAAAGGGGGCCATTTTTCATGAAAAGGTCGGCGGATTTTTTCAATAGCTTCCAGGTCTTTGGACCGATTGACTCAAAATTTCTCCCAAACGTGGTCCTGTACTGGCTGAACGAGACACAGCAGTCCCCATTAGATTCGTGTGGAATTTGTATTTTTGGTGAATATTTTAGTGAAAGGGGGCCATTTTTCATGATAAGGTTGTCCGATTTTTTCAATAGCTTCCAGGTCTTTGGACCGATTGACTCAAAATTTCTCCCAAACGTGCTCCTATACTGGCTGAACGAGACACAGCAGTCCCCATTGAATTCGGGTGGAATTTGTATTTTTGGTGAATATTTTAGTGAAAGGGGGTCATTTTTCATAAAAACCTACTCCGATTTTTTCAATAGCTTCCAGGTCTTTGGACCGATTGACTCAAAATTTCTCCCAAACGTGCTCCTATACTGGCTGAACGAGACACAGCAGTCCCCATTGGATTCGGGTGGAATTTGTATTTTTGGTGAATATTTTAGTGAAAGGGGGCCATTTTTCATGAAAAGGTCGGCCGATTTTTTCAATAGCTTCCAGGTCTTTGGACCGATTGACTCAAAATTTCTCCCAAACGTGCTCCTATACTGGCTGAACGAGACACAGCAGTCCCCATTGAATTCGGGTGGAATTTGTATTTTTGGTGAATATTTTAGTGAAAGGGGGCCATTTTTCATGATAAGGTTGTCCGATTTTTTCAATAGCTTCCAGGTCTTTGGACCGATTGACTCAAAATTTCTGCCAAACGTGGTGCTATACTGTCTGAACGAGACACAGCAGTCCCCATTGCATTCGGGTGGAATTTGTATTTTTGGTGAATATTTTAGTGAAAGGGGGCCATTTTTCATGATAAGGTTGTCCGATTTTTTCAATAGCTTCCAGGTCTTTGGAACGATTGACTCAAAATTTCTCCCAAACGTGCTCCTATACTGGCTGAACGAGACACAGCAGTCCCCATTGAATTCGGGTGGAATTTGTATTTTTGGTGAATATTTTAGTGAAAGGGGGTCATTTTTCATAAAAACCTACTCCGATTTTTTCAATAGCTTCCAGGTCTTTGGACCGATTGACTCAAAATTTCTCCCAAACGTGCTCCTATACTGGCTGAACGAGACACAGCAGTCCCCATTGAATTCGGGTGGAATTTGTATTTTTGGTGAATATTTTAGTGAAAGGGGGTCATTTTTCATAAAAACCTACTCCGATTTTTTCAATAGCTTCCAGGTCTTTGGACCGATTGACTCAAAATTTCTCCCAAACGTGCTCCTATACTGGCTGAACGAGACACAGCAGTCCCCATTGGATTCGGGTGGAATTTGTATTTTTGGTGAATATTTTAGTGAAAGGGGGCCATTTTTCATGAAAAGGTCGTCCGATTTTTTCAATAGCTTCCAGGTCTTTGGACCGATTGACTCAAAATTTCTCCCAAACGTGCTCCTATACTGGCTGAACGAGACACAGCAGTCCCCATTGAATTCGGGTGGAATTTGTATTTTTGGTGAATATTTTAGTGAAAGGGGGCCATTTTTCATGAAAAGGTCGGCGGATTTTTTCAATAGCTTCCAGGTCTTTGGACCGATTGACTCAAAATTTCTCCCAAACGTGCTCCTGTACTGGCTGAACGAGACACAGCAGTCCCCATTGAATTCGGGTGGAATTTGTATTTTTGGTGAATATTTTAGTGAAAGGGGGCCATTTTTCATGATAAGGTTGTCCGATTTTTTCAATAGCTTCCAGGTCTTTGGACCGATTGACTCAAAATTTCTGCCAAACGTGGTCCTATACTGTCTGAACGAGACACAGCAGTCCCCATTGAATTCGGGTGGAATTTGTATTTTTGGTGAATATTTTAGTGAAAGGGGGCCATTTTTCATGAAAAGGTCGGCCGATTTTTTCAATAGCTTCCAGGTCTTTGGACCGATTGACTCAAAATTTCTCCCAAACGTGCTCCTATACTGGCTGAACGAGACACAGCAGTCCCCATTGAATTCGGGTGGAATTTGTATTTTTGGTGAATATTTTAGTGAAAGGGGGTCATTTTTCATAAAAACCTACTCCGATTTTTTCAATCGCTTCCAGGTCTTTGGACCGATTGACTCAAAATTTCTCCCAAACGTGCTCCTATACTGGCTGAACGAGACACAGCAGTCCCCATTGAATTCGGGTGGAATTTGTATTTTTGGTGAATATTTTAGTGAAAGGGGGTCATTTTTCATAAAAACCTACTCCGATTTTTTCAATAGCTTCCAGGTCTTTGGACCGATTGACTCAAAATTTCTCCCAAACGTGCTCCTATACTGGCTGAACGAGACACAGCAGTCCCCATTGGATTCGGGTGGAATTTGTATTTTTGGTGAATATTTTAGTGAAAGGGGGCCATTTTTCATGATAAGGTTGTCCGATTTTTTCAATAGCTTCCAGGTCTTTGGACCGATTGACTCAAAATTTCTCCCAAACGTGCTCCTATACTGGCTGAACGAGACACAGCAGTCCCCATTGAATTCGGGTGGAATTTGTATTTTTGGTGAATATTTTAGTGAAAGGGGGCCATTTTTCATGATAAGGTTGTCCGATTTTTTCAATAGCTTCCAGGTCTTTGGACCGATTGACTCAAAATTTCTCCCAAACGTGGTCCTGTACTGGCTGAACGAGACACAGCAGTCCCCATTAGATTCGTGTGGAATTTGTATTTTTGGTGAATATTTTAGTGAAAGGGGGCCATTTTTCATGATAAGGTTGTCCGATTTTTTCAAAAGCTTCCAGGTCTTTGGACCGATTGACTCAAAATTTCTCCCAAACGTGCTCCTATACTGGCTGAACGAGACACAGCAGTCCCCATTGAATTCGGGTGGAATTTGTATTTTTGGTGAATATTTTAGTGAAAGGGGGTCATTTTTCATAAAAACCTACTCCGATTTTTTCAATAGCTTCCAGGTCTTTGGACCGATTGACTCAAAATTTCTCCCAAACGTGCTCCTATACTGGCTGAACGAGACACAGCAGTCCCCATTGAATTCAGGTGGAATTTGTATTTTTGGTGAATATTTTAGTGAAAGGGGGTCATTTTTCATGATAAGGTTGTCCGATTTTTTCAATATCTTCCAGGTCTTTGGACCGATTGACTCAAAATTTCTGCCAAACGTGGTGCTATACTGTCTGAACGAGACACAGCAGTCCCCATTGAATTCGGGTGGAATTTGTATTTTTGGTGAATATTTTAGTGAAAGGGGGCCATTTTTCATGAAAAGGTCGGCCGATTTTTTCAATAGCTTCCAGGTCTTTGGACCGATTGACTCAAAATTTCTCCCAAACGTGCTCCTATACTGGCTGAACGAGACACAGCAGTCCCCATTGAATTCGGGTGGAATTTGTATTTTTGGTGAATATTTTAGTGAAAGGGGGTCATTTTTCATAAAAACCTACTCCGATTTTTTCAATCGCTTCCAGGTCTTTGGACCGATTGACTCAAAATTTCTCCCAAACGTGCTCCTATACTGGCTGAACGAGACACAGCAGTCCCCATTGAATTCGGGTGGAATTTGTATTTTTGGTGAATATTTTAGTGAAAGGGGGTCATTTTTCATAAAAACCTACTCCGATTTTTTCAATAGCTTCCAGGTCTTTGGACCGATTGACTCAAAATTTCTCCCAAACGTGCTCCTATACTGGCTGAACGAGACACAGCAGTCCCCATTGGATTCGGGTGGAATTTGTATTTTTGGTGAATATTTTAGTGAAAGGGGGCCATTTTTCATGATAAGGTTGTCCGATTTTTTCAATAGCTTCCAGGTCTTTGGACCGATTGACTCAAAATTTCTCCCAAACGTGCTCCTATACTGGCTGAACGAGACACAGCAGTCCCCATTGAATTCGGGTGGAATTTGTATTTTTGGTGAATATTTTAGTGAAAGGGGGCCATTTTTCATGATAAGGTTGTCCGATTTTTTCAATAGCTTCCAGGTCTTTGGACCGATTGACTCAAAATTTCTCCCAAACGTGGTCCTGTACTGGCTGAACGAGACACAGCAGTCCCCATTAGATTCGTGTGGAATTTGTATTTTTGGTGAATATTTTAGTGAAAGGGGGCCATTTTTCATGATAAGGTTGTCCGATTTTTTCAAAAGCTTCCAGGTCTTTGGACCGATTGACTCAAAATTTCTCCCAAACGTGCTCCTATACTGGCTGAACGAGACACAGCAGTCCCCATTGAATTCGGGTGGAATTTGTATTTTTGGTGAATATTTTAGTGAAAGGGGGTCATTTTTCATAAAAACCTACTCCGATTTTTTCAATAGCTTCCAGGTCTTTGGACCGATTGACTCAAAATTTCTCCCAAACGTGCTCCTATACTGGCTGAACGAGACACAGCAGTCCCCATTGAATTCAGGTGGAATTTGTATTTTTGGTGAATATTTTAGTGAAAGGGGGTCATTTTTCATAAAAACCTACTCCGATTTTTTCAATAGCTTCCAGGTCTTTGGACCGATTGACTCAAAATTTCTCCCAAACGTGCTCCTATACTGGCTGAACGAGACACAGCAGTCCCCATTGGATTCGGGTGGAATTTGTATTTTTGGTGAATATTTTAGTGAAAGGGGGCCATTTTTCATGATAAGGTTGTCCGATTTTTTCAATAGCTTCCAGGTCTTTGGACCGATTGACTCAAAATTTCTCCCAAACGTGCTCCTATACTGGCTGAACGAGACACAGCAGTCCCCATTGAATTCGGGTGGAATTTGTATTTTTGGTGAATATTTTAGTGAAAGGGGGCCATTTTTCATGATAAGGTTGTCCGATTTTTTCAATAGCTTCCAGGTCTTTGGACCGATTGACTCAAAATTTCTCCCAAACGTGGTCCTGTACTGGCTGAACGAGACACAGCAGTCCCCATTAGATTCGTGTGGAATTTGTATTTTTGGTGAATATTTTAGTGAAAGGGGGCCATTTTTCATGATAAGGTTGTCCGATTTTTTCAATAGCTTCCAGGTCTTTGGACCGATTGACTCAAAATTTCTCCCAAACGTGCTCCTATACTGGCTGAACGAGACACAGCAGTCCCCATTGGATTCGGGTGGAATTTGTATTTTTGGTGAATATTTTAGTGAAAGGGGGCCATTTTTCATGAAAAGGTCGGCCGATTTTTTCAATAGCTTCCAGGTCTTTGGACCGATTGACTCAAAATTTCTCCCAAACGTGCTCCTATACTGGCTGAACGAGACACAGCAGTCCCCATTGAATTCGGGTGGAATTTGTATTTTTGGTGAATATTTTAGTGAAAGGGGGCCATTTTTCATGAAAAGGTCGGCTGATTTTTTCAATAGCTTCCAGGTCTTTGGACCGATTGACTCAAAATTTCTCCCAAACGTGCTCCTGTACTGGCTGAACGAGACACAGCAGTCCCCATTGAATTCGGGTGGAATTTGTATTTTTGGTGAATATTTTAGTGAAAGGGGGCCATTTTTCATGATAAGGTTGTCCGATTTTTTCAATAGCTTCCAGGTCTTTGGACCGATTGACTCAAAATTTCTCCCAAACGTGCTCCTATACTGGCTGAACGAGACACAGCAGTCCCCATTGAATTCGGGTGGAATTTGTATTTTTGGTGAATATTTTAGTGAAAGGGGGTCATTTTTCATAAAAACCTACTCCGATTTTTTCAATAGCTTCCAGGTCTTTGGACCGATTGACTCAAAATTTCTCCCAAACGTGCTCCTATACTGGCTGAACGAGACACAGCAGTCCCCATTGAATTCGGGTGGAATTTGTATTTTTGGTGAATATTTTAGTGAAAGGGGGTCATTTTTCATAAAAACCTACTCCGATTTTTTCAATAGCTTCCAGGTCTTTGGACCGATTGACTCAAAATTTCTCCCAAACGTGCTCCTATACTGGCTGAACGAGACACAGCAGTCCCCATTGGATTCGGGTGGAATTTGTATTTTTGGTGAATATTTTAGTGAAAGGGGGCCATTTTTCATGAAAAGGTCGGCCGATTTTTTCAATAGCTTCCAGGTCTTTGGACCGATTGACTCAAAATTTCTCCCAAACGTGCTCCTATACTGGCTGAACGAGACACAGCAGTCCCCATTGAATTCGGGTGGAATTTGTATTTTTGGTGAATATTTTAGTGAAAGGGGGCCATTTTTCATGATAAGGTTGTCCGATTTTTTCAATAGCTTCCAGGTCTTTGGACCGATTGACTCAAAATTTCTCCCAAACGTGCTCCTATACTGGCTGAACGAGACACAGCAGTCCCCATTGAATTCGGGTGGAATTTGTATTTTTGGTGAATATTTTAGTGAAAGGGGGTCATTTTTCATAAAAACCTACTCCGATTTTTTCAATAGCTTCCAGGTCTTTGGACCGATTGACTCAAAATTTCTCCCAAACGTGCTCCTGTACTGGCTGAACGAGACACAGCAGTCCCCATTAGATTCGTGTGGAATTTGTATTTTTGGTGAATATTTTAGTGAAAGGGGGTCATTTTTCATGATAAGGTTGTCCGATTTTTTCAATAGCTTCCAGGTCTTTGGACCGATTGACTCAAAATTTCTCCCAAACGTGCTCCTATACTGGCTGAACGAGACACAGCAGTCCCCATTGAATTCGGGTGGAATTTGTATTTTTGGTGAATATTTTAGTGAAAGGGGGTCATTTTTCATAAAAACCTACTCCGATTTTTTCAATAGCTTCCAGGTCTTTGGACCGATTGACTCAAAATTTCTCCCAAACGTGCTCCTATACTGGCTGAACGAGACACAGCAGTCCCCATTGGATTCGGGTGGAATTTGTATTTTTGGTGAATATTTTAGTGAAAGGGGGTCATTTTTCATAAAAACCTACTCCGATTTTTTCAATCGCTTCCAGGTCTTTGGACCGATTGACTCAAAATTTCTCCCAAACGTGCTCCTATACTGGCTGAACGAGACACAGCAGTCCCCATTGAATTCGGGTGGAATTTGTATTTTTGGTGAATATTTTAGTGAAAGGGGGTCATTTTTCATAAAAACCTACTCCGATTTTTTCAATAGCTTCCAGGTCTTTGGACCGATTGACTCAAAATTTCTCCCAAACGTGCTCCTATACTGGCTGAACGAGACACAGCAGTCCCCATTGGATTCGGGTGGAATTTGTATTTTTGGTGAATATTTTAGTGAAAGGGGGCCATTTTTCATGATAAGGTTGTCCGATTTTTTCAATAGCTTCCAGGTCTTTGGACCGATTGACTCAAAATTTCTCCCAAACGTGCTCCTATACTGGCTGAACGAGACACAGCAGTCCCCATTGAATTCGGGTGGAATTTGTATTTTTGGTGAATATTTTAGTGAAAGGGGGCCATTTTTCATGATAAGGTTGTCCGATTTTTTCAATAGCTTCCAGGTCTTTGGACCGATTGACTCAAAATTTCTCCCAAACGTGGTCCTGTACTGGCTGAACGAGACACAGCAGTCCCCATTAGATTCGTGTGGAATTTGTATTTTTGGTGAATATTTTAGTGAAAGGGGGCCATTTTTCATGATAAGGTTGTCCGATTTTTTCAAAAGCTTCCAGGTCTTTGGACCGATTGACTCAAAATTTCTCCCAAACGTGCTCCTATACTGGCTGAACGAGACACAGCAGTCCCCATTGAATTCGGGTGGAATTTGTATTTTTGGTGAATATTTTAGTGAAAGGGGGTCATTTTTCATAAAAACCTACTCCGATTTTTTCAATAGCTTCCAGGTCTTTGGACCGATTGACTCAAAATTTCTCCCAAACGTGCTCCTATACTGGCTGAACGAGACACAGCAGTCCCCATTGAATTCAGGTGGAATTTGTATTTTTGGTGAATATTTTAGTGAAAGGGGGTCATTTTTCATAAAAACCTACTCCGATTTTTTCAATAGCTTCCAGGTCTTTGGACCGATTGACTCAAAATTTCTCCCAAACGTGCTCCTATACTGGCTGAACGAGACACAGCAGTCCCCATTGGATTCGGGTGGAATTTGTATTTTTGGTGAATATTTTAGTGAAAGGGGGCCATTTTTCATGATAAGGTTGTCCGATTTTTTCAATAGCTTCCAGGTCTTTGGACCGATTGACTCAAAATTTCTCCCAAACGTGCTCCTATACTGGCTGAACGAGACACAGCAGTCCCCATTGAATTCGGGTGGAATTTGTATTTTTGGTGAATATTTTAGTGAAAGGGGGCCATTTTTCATGATAAGGTTGTCCGATTTTTTCAATAGCTTCCAGGTCTTTGGACCGATTGACTCAAAATTTCTCCCAAACGTGGTCCTGTACTGGCTGAACGAGACACAGCAGTCCCCATTAGATTCGTGTGGAATTTGTATTTTTGGTGAATATTTTAGTGAAAGTGGGCCATTTTTCATGAAAAGGTCGGCCGATTTTTTCAATAGCTTCCAGGTCTTTGGACCGATTGACTCAAAATTTCTCCCAAACGTGCTCCTATACTGGCTGAACGAGACACAGCAGTCCCCATTAGATTCGTGTGGAATTTGTATTTTTGGTGAATATTTTAGTGAAAGGGGGTCATTTTTCATGATAAGGTTGTCCGATTTTTTCAATAGCTTCCAGGTCTTTGGACCGATTGACTCAAAATTTCTCCCAAACGTGCTCCTATACTGGCTGAACGAGACACAGCAGTCCCCATTGAATTCGGGTGGAATTTGTATTTTTGGTGAATATTTTAGTGAAAGGGGGTCATTTTTCATAAAAACCTACTCCGATTTTTTCAATAGCTTCCAGGTCTTTGGACCGATTGACTCAAAATTTCTCCCAAACGTGCTCCTATACTGGCTGAACGAGACACAGCAGTCCCCATTGGATTCGGGTGGAATTTGTATTTTTGGTGAATATTTTAGTGAAAGGGGGTCATTTTTCATAAAAACCTACTCCGATTTTTTCAATCGCTTCCAGGTCTTTGGACCGATTGACTCAAAATTTCTCCCAAACGTGCTCCTATACTGGCTGAACGAGACACAGCAGTCCCCATTGAATTCGGGTGGAATTTGTATTTTTGGTGAATATTTTAGTGAAAGGGGGTCATTTTTCATAAAAACCTACTCCGATTTTTTCAATAGCTTCCAGGTCTTTGGACCGATTGACTCAAAATTTCTCCCAAACGTGCTCCTATACTGGCTGAACGAGACACAGCAGTCCCCATTGGATTCGGGTGGAATTTGTATTTTTGGTGAATATTTTAGTGAAAGGGGGCCATTTTTCATGATAAGGTTGTCCGATTTTTTCAATAGCTTCCAGGTCTTTGGACCGATTGACTCAAAATTTCTCCCAAACGTGGTCCTGTACTGGCTGAACGAGACACAGCAGTCCCCATTAGATTCGTGTGGAATTTGTATTTTTGGTGAATATTTTAGTGAAAGGGGGCCATTTTTCATGATAAGGTTGTCCGATTTTTTCAATAGCTTCCAGGTCTTTGGACCGATTGACTCAAAATTTCTCCCAAACGTGGTCCTGTACTGGCTGAACGAGACACAGCAGTCCCCATTAGATTCGTGTGGAATTTGTATTTTTGGTGAATATTTTAGTGAAAGGGGGCCATTTTTCATGATAAGGTTGTCCGATTTTTTCAAAAGCTTCCAGGTCTTTGGACCGATTGACTCAAAATTTCTCCCAAACGTGCTCCTATACTGGCTGAACGAGACACAGCAGTCCCCATTGAATTCGGGTGGAATTTGTATTTTTGGTGAATATTTTAGTGAAAGGGGGCCATTTTTCATGATAAGGTTGTCCGATTTTTTCAATAGCTTCCAGGTCTTTGGACCGATTGACTCAAAATTTCTCCCAAACGTGGTCCTGTACTGGCTGAACGAGACACAGCAGTCCCCATTAGATTCGTGTGGAATTTGTATTTTTGGTGAATATTTTAGTGAAAGGGGGCCATTTTTCATGAAAAGGTCGGCCGATTTTTTCAATAGCTTCCAGGTCTTTGGACCGATTGACTCAAAATTTCTCCCAAACGTGCTCCTATACTGGCTGAACGAGACACAGCAGTCCCCATTAGATTCGTGTGGAATTTGTATTTTTGGTGAATATTTTAGTGAAAGGGGGTCATTTTTCATGATAAGGTTGTCCGATTTTTTCAATAGCTTCCAGGTCTTTGGACCGATTGACTCAAAATTTCTCCCAAACGTGCTCCTATACTGGCTGAACGAGACACAGCAGTCCCCATTGAATTCGGGTGGAATTTGTATTTTTGGTGAATATTTTAGTGAAAGGGGGTCATTTTTCATAAAAACCTACTCCGATTTTTTCAATAGCTTCCAGGTCTTTGGACCGATTGACTCAAAATTTCTCCCAAACGTGCTCCTATACTGGCTGAACGAGACACAGCAGTCCCCATTGGATTCGGGTGGAATTTGTATTTTTGGTGAATATTTTAGTGAAAGGGGGTCATTTTTCATAAAAACCTACTCCGATTTTTTCAATCGCTTCCAGGTCTTTGGACCGATTGACTCAAAATTTCTCCCAAACGTGCTCCTATACTGGCTGAACGAGACACAGCAGTCCCCATTGAATTCGGGTGGAATTTGTATTTTTGGTGAATATTTTAGTGAAAGGGGGTCATTTTTCATAAAAACCTACTCCGATTTTTTCAATAGCTTCCAGGTCTTTGGACCGATTGACTCAAAATTTCTCCCAAACGTGCTCCTATACTGGCTGAACGAGACACAGCAGTCCCCATTGGATTCGGGTGGAATTTGTATTTTTGGTGAATATTTTAGTGAAAGGGGGCCATTTTTCATGATAAGGTTGTCCGATTTTTTCAATAGCTTCCAGGTCTTTGGACCGATTGACTCAAAATTTCTCCCAAACGTGGTCCTGTACTGGCTGAACGAGACACAGCAGTCCCCATTAGATTCGTGTGGAATTTGTATTTTTGGTGAATATTTTAGTGAAAGGGGGCCATTTTTCATGATAAGGTTGTCCGATTTTTTCAATAGCTTCCAGGTCTTTGGACCGATTGACTCAAAATTTCTCCCAAACGTGGTCCTGTACTGGCTGAACGAGACACAGCAGTCCCCATTAGATTCGTGTGGAATTTGTATTTTTGGTGAATATTTTAGTGAAAGGGGGCCATTTTTCATGATAAGGTTGTCCGATTTTTTCAAAAGCTTCCAGGTCTTTGGACCGATTGACTCAAAATTTCTCCCAAACGTGCTCCTATACTGGCTGAACGAGACACAGCAGTCCCCATTGAATTCGGGTGGAATTTGTATTTTTGGTGAATATTTTAGTGAAAGGGGGTCATTTTTCATAAAAACCTACTCCGATTTTTTCAATAGCTTCCAGGTCTTTGGACCGATTGACTCAAAATTTCTCCCAAACGTGCTCCTATACTGGCTGAACGAGACACAGCAGTCCCCATTGAATTCAGGTGGAATTTGTATTTTTGGTGAATATTTTAGTGAAAGGGGGTCATTTTTCATAAAAACCTACTCCGATTTTTTCAATAGCTTCCAGGTCTTTGGACCGATTGACTCAAAATTTCTCCCAAACGTGCTCCTATACTGGCTGAACGAGACACAGCAGTCCCCATTGGATTCGGGTGGAATTTGTATTTTTGGTGAATATTTTAGTGAAAGGGGGCCATTTTTCATGATAAGGTTGTCCGATTTTTTCAATAGCTTCCAGGTCTTTGGACCGATTGACTCAAAATTTCTCCCAAACGTGCTCCTATACTGGCTGAACGAGACACAGCAGTCCCCATTGAATTCGGGTGGAATTTGTATTTTTGGTGAATATTTTAGTGAAAGGGGGCCATTTTTCATGATAAGGTTGTCCGATTTTTTCAATAGCTTCCAGGTCTTTGGACCGATTGACTCAAAATTTCTCCCAAACGTGGTCCTGTACTGGCTGAACGAGACACAGCAGTCCCCATTAGATTCGTGTGGAATTTGTATTTTTGGTGAATATTTTAGTGAAAGGGGGCCATTTTTCATGATAAGGTTGTCCGATTTTTTCAATAGCTTCCAGGTCTTTGGACCGATTGACTCAAAATTTCTCCCAAACGTGGTCCTGTACTGGCTGAACGAGACACAGCAGTCCCCATTAGATTCGTGTGGAATTTGTATTTTTGGTGAATATTTTAGTGAAAGGGGGTCATTTTTCATGATAAGGTTGTCCGATTTTTTCAATAGCTTCCAGGTCTTTGGACCGATTGACTCAAAATTTCTCCCAAACGTGCTCCTATACTGGCTGAACGAGACACAGCAGTCCCCATTGAATTCGGGTGGAATTTGTATTTTTGGTGAATATTTTAGTGAAAGGGGGTCATTTTTCATAAAAACCTACTCCGATTTTTTCAATAGCTTCCAGGTCTTTGGACCGATTGACTCAAAATTTCTCCCAAACGTGCTCCTATACTGGCTGAACGAGACACAGCAGTCCCCATTGGATTCGGGTGGAATTTGTATTTTTGGTGAATATTTTAGTGAAAGGGGGCCATTTTTCATGAAAAGGTCGGCCGATTTTTTCAATAGCTTCCAGGTCTTTGGACCGATTGACTCAAAATTTCTCCCAAACGTGCTCCTATACTGGCTGAACGAGACACAGCAGTCCCCATTGAATTCGGGTGGAATTTGTATTTTTGGTGAATATTTTAGTGAAAGGGGGCCATTTTTCATGATAAGGTTGTCCGATTTTTTCAATAGCTTCCAGGTCTTTGGACCGATTGACTCAAAATTTCTCCCAAACGTGCTCCTATACTGGCTGAACGAGACACAGCAGTCCCCATTGAATTCGGGTGGAATTTGTATTTTTGGTGAATATTTTAGTGAAAGGGGGTCATTTTTCATAAAAACCTACTCCGATTTTTTCAATAGCTTCCAGGTCTTTGGACCGATTGACTCAAAATTTCTCCCAAACGTGCTCCTATACTGGCTGAACGAGACACAGCAGTCCCCATTGAATTCGGGTGGAATTTGTATTTTTGGTGAATATTTTAGTGAAAGGGGGTCATTTTTCATAAAAACCTACTCCGATTTTTTCAATAGCTTCCAGGTCTTTGGACCGATTGACTCAAAATTTCTCCCAAACGTGCTCCTATACTGGCTGAACGAGACACAGCAGTCCCCATTGGATTCGGGTGGAATTTGTATTTTTGGTGAATATTTTAGTGAAAGGGGGTCATTTTTCATAAAAACCTACTCCGATTTTTTCAATAGCTTCCAGGTCTTTGGACCGATTGACTCAAAATTTCTCCCAAACGTGCTCCTGTACTGGCTGAACGAGACACAGCAGTCCCCATTAGATTCGTGTGGAATTTGTATTTTTGGTGAATATTTTAGTGAAAGGGGGCCATTTTTCATGAAAAGGTCGGCCGATTTTTTCAATAGCTTCCAGGTCTTTGGACCGATTGACTCAAAATTTCTCCCAAACGTGCTCCTATACTGGCTGAACGAGACACAGCAGTCCCCATTGAATTGGGGTGGAATTTGTATTTTTGGTGAATATTTTAGTGAAAGGGGGCCATTTTTCATGAAAAGGTCGGCGGATTTTTTCAATAGCTTCCAGGTCTTTGGACCGATTGACTCAAAATTTCTCCCAAACGTGCTCCTGTACTGGCTGAACGAGACACAGCAGTCCCCATTGAATTCGGGTGGAATTTGTATTTTTGGTGAATATTTTAGTGAAAGGGGGCCATTTTTCATGATAAGGTTGTCCGATTTTTTCAATAGCTTCCAGGTCTTTGGACCGATTGACTCAAAATTTCTGCCAAACGTGGTCCTATACTGTCTGAACGAGACACAGCAGTCCCCATTGAATTCGGGTGGAATTTGTATTTTTGGTGAATATTTTAGTGAAAGGGGGCCATTTTTCATGAAAAGGTCGGCCGATTTTTTCAATAGCTTCCAGGTCTTTGGGCTGATTGACTCGAAATTTCTCCCAAACGTGGTCCTATACTGGCTGAACGAGACACAGCAGTCCCCATTGAATTCGGGTGGAATTTGTATTTTTGGTGAATATTTTAGTGAAAGGGGGCCATTTTTCATGATAAGGTTGTCCGATTTTTTCAAAAGCTTCCAGGTCTTTGGACCGATTGACTCAAAATTTCTCCCAAACGTGCTCCTATACTGGCTGAACGAGACACAGCAGTCCCCATTGGATTCGGGTGGAATTTGTATTTTTGGTGAATATTTTAGTGAAAGGGGGCCATTTTTCATGATAAGGTTGTCCGATTTTTTCAATAGCTTCCAGGTCTTTGGACCGATTGACTCAAAATTTCTCCCAAACGTGCTCCTATACTGGCTGAACGAGACACAGCAGTCCCCATTGAATTCGGGTGGAATTTGTATTTTTGGTGAATATTTTAGTGAAAGGGGGCCATTTTTCATGATAAGGTTGTCCGATTTTTTCAATAGCTTCCAGGTCTTTGGACCGATTGACTCAAAATTTCTCCCAAACGTGGTCCTGTACTGGCTGAACGAGACACAGCAGTCCCCATTAGATTCGTGTGGAATTTGTATTTTTGGTGAATATTTTAGTGAAAGGGGGCCATTTTTCATGATAAGGTTGTCCGATTTTTTCAATAGCTTCCAGGTCTTTGGACCGATTGACTCAAAATTTCTCCCAAACGTGGTCCTGTACTGGCTGAACGAGACACAGCAGTCCCCATTAGATTCGTGTGGAATTTGTATTTTTGGTGAATATTTTAGTGAAAGGGGGTCATTTTTCATGATAAGGTTGTCCGATTTTTTCAATAGCTTCCAGGTCTTTGGACCGATTGACTCAAAATTTCTCCCAAACGTGCTCCTATACTGGCTGAACGAGACACAGCAGTCCCCATTGAATTCGGGTGGAATTTGTATTTTTGGTGAATATTTTAGTGAAAGGGGGTCATTTTTCATAAAAACCTACTCCGATTTTTTCAATAGCTTCCAGGTCTTTGGACCGATTGACTCAAAATTTCTCCCAAACGTGCTCCTATACTGGCTGAACGAGACACAGCAGTCCCCATTGGATTCGGGTGGAATTTGTATTTTTGGTGAATATTTTAGTGAAAGCGGGGCCATTTTTCATGATAAGGTTGTCCGATTTTTTCAATAGCTTCCAGGTCTTTGGACCGATTGACTCAAAATTTCTCCCAAACGTGGTCCTGTACTGGCTGAACGAGACACAGCAGTCCCCATTAGATTCGTGTGGAATTTGTATTTTTGGTGAATATTTTAGTGAAAGGGGGTCATTTTTCATGATAAGGTTGTCCGATTTTTTCAATAGCTTCCAGGTCTTTGGACCGATTGACTCAAAATTTCTCCCAAACGTGCTCCTATACTGGCTGAACGAGACACAGCAGTCCCCATTGAATTCGGGTGGAATTTGTATTTTTGGTGAATATTTTAGTGAAAGGGGGTCATTTTTCATAAAAACCTACTCCGATTTTTTCAATAGCTTCCAGGTCTTTGGACCGATTGACTCAAAATTTCTCCCAAACGTGCTCCTATACTGGCTGAACGAGACACAGCAGTCCCCATTGGATTCGGGTGGAATTTGTATTTTTGGTGAATATTTTAGTGAAAGGGGGCCATTTTTCATGAAAAGGTCGGCCGATTTTTTCAATAGCTTCCAGGTCTTTGGACCGATTGACTCAAAATTTCTCCCAAACGTGCTCCTATACTGGCTGAACGAGACACAGCAGTCCCCATTGAATTCGGGTGGAATTTGTATTTTTGGTGAATATTTTAGTGAAAGGGGGCCATTTTTCATGATAAGGTTGTCCGATTTTTTCAATAGCTTCCAGGTCTTTGGACCGATTGACTCAAAATTTCTCCCAAACGTGCTCCTATACTGGCTGAACGAGACACAGCAGTCCCCATTGAATTCGGGTGGAATTTGTATTTTTGGTGAATATTTTAGTGAAAGGGGGTCATTTTTCATAAAAACCTACTCCGATTTTTTCAATAGCTTCCAGGTCTTTGGACCGATTGACTCAAAATTTCTCCCAAACGTGCTCCTATACTGGCTGAACGAGACACAGCAGTCCCCATTGAATTCGGGTGGAATTTGTATTTTTGGTGAATATTTTAGTGAAAGGGGGTCATTTTTCATAAAAACCTACTCCGATTTTTTCAATAGCTTCCAGGTCTTTGGACCGATTGACTCAAAATTTCTCCCAAACGTGCTCCTATACTGGCTGAACGAGACACAGCAGTCCCCATTGGATTCGGGTGGAATTTGTATTTTTGGTGAATATTTTAGTGAAAGGGGGCCATTTTTCATGATAAGGTTGTCCGATTTTTTCAATAGCTTCCAGGTCTTTGGACCGATTGACTCAAAATTTCTCCCAAACGTGCTCCTATACTGGCTGAACGAGACACAGCAGTCCCCATTGGATTCGGGTGGAATTTGTATTTTTGGTGAATATTTTAGTGAAAGGGGGCCATTTTTCATGATAAGGTTGTCCGATTTTTTCAATAGCTTCCAGGTCTTTGGACCGATTGACTCAAAATTTCTCCCAAACGTGGTCCTGTACTGGCTGAACGAGACACAGCAGTCCCCATTAGATTCGTGTGGAATTTGTATTTTTGGTGAATATTTTAGTGAAAGGGGGTCATTTTTCATGATAAGGTTGTCCGATTTTTTCAATAGCTTCCAGGTCTTTGGACCGATTGACTCAAAATTTCTCCCAAACGTGCTCCTATACTGGCTGAACGAGACACAGCAGTCCCCATTGAATTCGGGTGGAATTTGTATTTTTGGTGAATATTTTAGTGAAAGGGGGTCATTTTTCATAAAAACCTACTCCGATTTTTTCAATAGCTTCCAGGTCTTTGGACCGATTGACTCAAAATTTCTCCCAAACGTGCTCCTATACTGGCTGAACGAGACACAGCAGTCCCCATTGGATTCGGGTGGAATTTGTATTTTTGGTGAATATTTTAGTGAAAGGGGGCCATTTTTCATGAAAAGGTCGGCCGATTTTTTCAATAGCTTCCAGGTCTTTGGACCGATTGACTCAAAATTTCTCCCAAACGTGCTCCTATACTGGCTGAACGAGACACAGCAGTCCCCATTGAATTCGGGTGGAATTTGTATTTTTGGTGAATATTTTAGTGAAAGGGGGCCATTTTTCATGATAAGGTTGTCCGATTTTTTCAATAGCTTCCAGGTCTTTGGACCGATTGACTCAAAATTTCTGCCAAACGTGGTGCTATACTGTCTGAACGAGACACAGCAGTCCCCATTGAATTCGGGTGGAATTTGTATTTTTGGTGAATATTTTAGTGAAAGGGGGTCATTTTTCATAAAAACCTACTCCGATTTTTTCAATAGCTTCCAGGTCTTTGGACCGATTGACTCAAAATTTCTCCCAAACGTGCTCCTATACTGGCTGAACGAGACACAGCAGTCCCCATTGAATTCGGGTGGAATTTGTATTTTTGGTGAATATTTTAGTGAAAGGGGGCCATTTTTCATGATAAGGTTGTCCGATTTTTTCAATAGCTTCCAGGTCTTTGGACCGATTGACTCAAAATTTCTGCCAAACGTGGTGCTATACTGTCTGAACGAGACACAGCAGTCCCCATTGAGTTCGGGTGGAATTTGTATTTTTGGTGAATATTTTAGTGAAAGGGGGCCATTTTTCATGAAAAGGTCGGCCGATTTTTTCAATAGCTTCCAGGTCTTTGGACCGATTGACTCAAAATTTCTCCCAAACGTGGTCCTATACTGGCTGAACGAGACACAGCAGTCCCCATTGAATTCGGGTGGAATTTGTATTTTTGGTGAATATTTTAGTGAAAGGGGGCCATTTTTCATGATAAGGTTGTCCGATTTTTTCAATAGCTTCCAGGTCTTTGGACCGATTGACTCAAAATTTCTCCCAAGCGTGCTCCTATACTGGCTGAACGAGACACAGCAGTCCCCATTGAATTCGGGTGGAATTTGTATTTTTGGTGAATATTTTAGTGAAAGGGGGTCATTTTTCATAAGAACCTACTCCGATTTTTTCAATAGCTTCCAGGTCTTTGGACCGATTGACTCAAAATTTCTCCCAAACGTGCTCCTATACTGGCTGAACGAGACACAGCAGTCCCCATTGGATTCGGGTGGAATTTGTATTTTTGGTGAATATTTTAGTGAAAGGGGGCCATTTTTCATGAAAAGGTCGGCCGATTTTTTCAATAGCTTCCAGGTCTTTGGACCGATTGACTCAAAATTTCTCCCAAACGTGCTCCTATACTGGCTGAACGAGACACAGCAGTCCCCATTGAATTCGGGTGGAATTTGTATTTTTGGTGAATATTTTAGTGAAAGGGGGCCATTTTTCATGATAAGGTTGTCCGATTTTTTCAATAGCTTCCAGGTCTTTGGACCGATTGACTCAAAATTTCTGCCAAACGTGGTCCTATACTGGCTGAACGAGACACAGCAGTCCCCATTGAATTCGGGTGGAATTTGTATTTTTGGTGAATATTTTAGTGAAAGGGGGCCATTTTTCATGAAAAGGTCGGCCGATTTTTTCAATAGCTTCCAGGTCTTTGGACCGATTGACTCAAAATTTCTCCCAAACGTGGTCCTATACTGTCTGAACGAGACACAGCAGTCCCCATTGAATTCAGGTGGAATTTGTATTTTTGGTGAATATTTTAGTGAAAGGGGGTCATTTTTCATAAAAACCTACTCCGATTTTTTCAATAGCTTCCAGGTCTTTGGACCGATTGACTCAAAATTTCTCCCAAACGTGCTCCTATACTGGCTGAACGAGACACAGTAGTCCCCATTGGATTCGGGTGGAATTTGTATTTTTGGTGAATATTTTAGTGAAAGGGGGCCATTTTTCATGAAAAGGTCGGCCGATTTTTTCAATAGCTTCCAGGTCTTTGGACCGATTGACTCAAAATTTCTCCCAAACGTGGTCCTGTACTGGCTGAACGAGACACAGCAGTCCCCATTAGATTCGTGTGGAATTTGTATTTTTGGTGAATATTTTAGTGAAAGGGGGTCATTTTTCATGATAAGGTTGTCCGATTTTTTCAATAGCTTCCAGGTCTTTGGACCGATTGACTCAAAATTTCTCCCAAACGTGCTCCTATACTGGCTGAACGAGACACAGCAGTCCCCATTGAATTCGGGTGGAATTTGTATTTTTGGTGAATATTTTAGTGAAAGGGGGTCATTTTTCATAAAAACCTACTCCGATTTTTTCAATAGCTTCCAGGTCTTTGGACCGATTGACTCAAAATTTCTCCCAAACGTGCTCCTATACTGGCTGAACGAGACACAGCAGTCCCCATTGGATTCGGGTGGAATTTGTATTTTTGGTGAATATTTTAGTGAAAGGGGGCCATTTTTCATGAAAAGGTCGGCCGATTTTTTCAATAGCTTCCAGGTCTTTGGACCGATTGACTCAAAATTTCTCCCAAACGTGCTCCTATACTGGCTGAACGAGACACAGCAGTCCCCATTGAATTCGGGTGGAATTTGTATTTTTGGTGAATATTTTAGTGAAAGGGGGCCATTTTTCATGATAAGGTTGTCCGATTTTTTCAATAGCTTCCAGGTCTTTGGACCGATTGACTCAAAATTTCTCCCAAACGTGCTCCTATACTGGCTGAACGAGACACAGCAGTCCCCATTGAATTCGGGTGGAATTTGTATTTTTGGTGAATATTTTAGTGAAAGGGGGTCATTTTTCATAAAAACCTACTCCGATTTTTTCAATAGCTTCCAGGTCTTTGGACCGATTGACTCAAAATTTCTCCCAAACGTGCTCCTATACTGGCTGAACGAGACACAGCAGTCCCCATTGAATTCGGGTGGAATTTGTATTTTTGGTGAATATTTTAGTGAAAGGGGGTCATTTTTCATAAAAACCTACTCCGATTTTTTCAATAGCTTCCAGGTCTTTGGACCGATTGACTCAAAATTTCTCCCAAACGTGCTCCTATACTGGCTGAACGAGACACAGCAGTCCCCATTGGATTCGGGTGGAATTTGTATTTTTGGTGAATATTTTAGTGAAAGGGGGCCATTTTTCATGAAAAGGTCGGCCGATTTTTTCAATAGCTTCCAGGTCTTTGGACCGATTGACTCAAAATTTCTCCCAAACGTGGTCCTATACTGGCTGAACGAGACACAGCAGTCCCCATTGAATTCGGGTGGAATTTGTATTTTTGGTGAATATTTTAGTGAAAGGGGGCCATTTTTCATGATAAGGTTGTCCGATTTTTTCAATAGCTTCCAGGTCTTTGGACCGATTGACTCAAAATTTCTCCCAAACGTGGTCCTGTACTGGCTGAACGAGACACAGCAGTCCCCATTAGATTCGTGTGGAATTTGTATTTTTGGTGAATATTTTAGTGAAAGGGGGTCATTTTTCATGATAAGGTTGTCCGATTTTTTCAATAGCTTCCAGGTCTTTGGACCGATTGACTCAAAATTTCTCCCAAACGTGCTCCTATACTGGCTGAACGAGACACAGCAGTCCCCATTGAATTCGGGTGGAATTTGTATTTTTGGTGAATATTTTAGTGAAAGGGGGTCATTTTTCATAAAAACCTACTCCGATTTTTTCAATAGCTTCCAGGTCTTTGGACCGATTGACTCAAAATTTCTCCCAAACGTGCTCCTATACTGGCTGAACGAGACACAGCAGTCCCCATTGGATTCGGGTGGAATTTGTATTTTTGGTGAATATTTTAGTGAAAGGGGGCCATTTTTCATGAAAAGGTCGGCCGATTTTTTCAATAGCTTCCAGGTCTTTGGACCGATTGACTCAAAATTTCTCCCAAACGTGCTCCTATACTGGCTGAACGAGACACAGCAGTCCCCATTGAATTCGGGTGGAATTTGTATTTTTGGTGAATATTTTAGTGAAAGGGGGCCATTTTTCATGATAAGGTTGTCCGATTTTTTCAATAGCTTCCAGGTCTTTGGACCGATTGACTCAAAATTTCTGCCAAACGTGGTCCTATACTGGCTGAACGAGACACAGCAGTCCCCATTGAATTCGGGTGGAATTTGTATTTTTGGTGAATATTTTAGTGAAAGGGGGCCATTTTTCATGAAAAGGTCGGCCGATTTTTTCAATAGCTTCCAGGTCTTTGGACCGATTGACTCAAAATTTCTCCCAAACGTGGTCCTATACTGTCTGAACGAGACACAGCAGTCCCCATTGAATTCAGGTGGAATTTGTATTTTTGGTGAATATTTTAGTGAAAGGGGGTCATTTTTCATAAAAACCTACTCCGATTTTTTCAATAGCTTCCAGGTCTTTGGACCGATTGACTCAAAATTTCTCCCAAACGTGCTCCTATACTGGCTGAACGAGACACAGTAGTCCCCATTGGATTCGGGTGGAATTTGTATTTTTGGTGAATATTTTAGTGAAAGGGGGCCATTTTTCATGAAAAGGTCGGCCGATTTTTTCAATAGCTTCCAGGTCTTTGGACCGATTGACTCAAAATTTCTCCCAAACGTGGTCCTGTACTGGCTGAACGAGACACAGCAGTCCCCATTAGATTCGTGTGGAATTTGTATTTTTGGTGAATATTTTAGTGAAAGGGGGTCATTTTTCATGATAAGGTTGTCCGATTTTTTCAATAGCTTCCAGGTCTTTGGACCGATTGACTCAAAATTTCTCCCAAACGTGCTCCTATACTGGCTGAACGAGACACAGCAGTCCCCATTGAATTCGGGTGGAATTTGTATTTTTGGTGAATATTTTAGTGAAAGGGGGTCATTTTTCATAAAAACCTACTCCGATTTTTTCAATAGCTTCCAGGTCTTTGGACCGATTGACTCAAAATTTCTCCCAAACGTGCTCCTATACTGGCTGAACGAGACACAGCAGTCCCCATTGGATTCGGGTGGAATTTGTATTTTTGGTGAATATTTTAGTGAAAGGGGGCCATTTTTCATGAAAAGGTCGGCCGATTTTTTCAATAGCTTCCAGGTCTTTGGACCGATTGACTCAAAATTTCTCCCAAACGTGCTCCTATACTGGCTGAACGAGACACAGCAGTCCCCATTGAATTCGGGTGGAATTTGTATTTTTGGTGAATATTTTAGTGAAAGGGGGCCATTTTTCATGATAAGGTTGTCCGATTTTTTCAATAGCTTCCAGGTCTTTGGACCGATTGACTCAAAATTTCTCCCAAACGTGCTCCTATACTGGCTGAACGAGACACAGCAGTCCCCATTGAATTCGGGTGGAATTTGTATTTTTGGTGAATATTTTAGTGAAAGGGGGTCATTTTTCATAAAAACCTACTCCGATTTTTTCAATAGCTTCCAGGTCTTTGGACCGATTGACTCAAAATTTCTCCCAAACGTGCTCCTATACTGGCTGAACGAGACACAGCAGTCCCCATTGAATTCGGGTGGAATTTGTATTTTTGGTGAATATTTTAGTGAAAGGGGGTCATTTTTCATAAAAACCTACTCCGATTTTTTCAATAGCTTCCAGGTCTTTGGACCGATTGACTCAAAATTTCTCCCAAACGTGCTCCTATACTGGCTGAACGAGACACAGCAGTCCCCATTGGATTCGGGTGGAATTTGTATTTTTGGTGAATATTTTAGTGAAAGGGGGCCATTTTTCATGAAAAGGTCGGCCGATTTTTTCAATAGCTTCCAGGTCTTTGGACCGATTGACTCAAAATTTCTCCCAAACGTGGTCCTATACTGGCTGAACGAGACACAGCAGTCCCCATTGAATTCGGGTGGAATTTGTATTTTTGGTGAATATTTTAGTGAAAGGGGGCCATTTTTCATGATAAGGTTGTCCGATTTTTTCAATAGCTTCCAGGTCTTTGGACCGATTGACTCAAAATTTCTCCCAAACGTGGTCCTGTACTGGCTGAACGAGACACAGCAGTCCCCATTAGATTCGTGTGGAATTTGTATTTTTGGTGAATATTTTAGTGAAAGGGGGTCATTTTTCATGATAAGGTTGTCCGATTTTTTCAATAGCTTCCAGGTCTTTGGACCGATTGACTCAAAATTTCTCCCAAACGTGCTCCTATACTGGCTGAACGAGACACAGCAGTCCCCATTGAATTCGGGTGGAATTTGTATTTTTGGTGAATATTTTAGTGAAAGGGGGTCATTTTTCATAAAAACCTACTCCGATTTTTTCAATAGCTTCCAGGTCTTTGGACCGATTGACTCAAAATTTCTCCCAAACGTGCTCCTATACTGGCTGAACGAGACACAGCAGTCCCCATTGGATTCGGGTGGAATTTGTATTTTTGGTGAATATTTTAGTGAAAGGGGGCCATTTTTCATGAAAAGGTCGGCCGATTTTTTCAATAGCTTCCAGGTCTTTGGACCGATTGACTCAAAATTTCTCCCAAACGTGCTCCTATACTGGCTGAACGAGACACAGCAGTCCCCATTGAATTCGGGTGGAATTTGTATTTTTGGTGAATATTTTAGTGAAAGGGGGCCATTTTTCATGATAAGGTTGTCCGATTTTTTCAATAGCTTCCAGGTCTTTGGACCGATTGACTCAAAATTTCTGCCAAACGTGGTGCTATACTGTCTGAACGAGACACAGCAGTCCCCATTGAATTCGGGTGGAATTTGTATTTTTGGTGAATATTTTAGTGAAAGGGGGTCATTTTTCATAAAAACCTACTCCGATTTTTTCAATAGCTTCCAGGTCTTTGGACCGATTGACTCAAAATTTCTCCCAAACGTGCTCCTATACTGGCTGAACGAGACACAGCAGTCCCCATTGGATTCGGGTGGAATTTGTATTTTTGGTGAATATTTTAGTGAAAGGGGGCCATTTTTCATGAAAAGGTCGGCCGATTTTTTCAATAGCTTCCAGGTCTTTGGACCGATTGACTCAAAATTTCTCCCAAACGTGCTCCTATACTGGCTGAACGAGACACAGCAGTCCCCATTGAATTCGGGTGGAATTTGTATTTTTGGTGAATATTTTAGTGAAAGGGGGCCATTTTTCATGATAAGGTTGTCCGATTTTTTCAATAGCTTCCAGGTCTTTGGACCGATTGACTCAAAATTTCTGCCAAACGTGGTGCTATACTGTCTGAACGAGACACAGCAGTCCCCATTGAGTTCGGGTGGAATTTGTATTTTTGGTGAATATTTTAGTGAAAGGGGGCCATTTTTCATGAAAAGGTCGGCCGATTTTTTCAATAGCTTCCAGGTCTTTGGACCGATTGACTCAAAATTTCTCCCAAACGTGGTCCTATACTGGCTGAACGAGACACAGCAGTCCCCATTGAATTCGGGTGGAATTTGTATTTTTGGTGAATATTTTAGTGAAAGGGGGCCATTTTTCATGATAAGGTTGTCCGATTTTTTCAATAGCTTCCAGGTCTTTGGACCGATTGACTCAAAATTTCTCCCAAGCGTGCTCCTATACTGGCTGAACGAGACACAGCAGTCCCCATTGAATTCGGGTGGAATTTGTATTTTTGGTGAATATTTTAGTGAAAGGGGGTCATTTTTCATAAAAACCTACTCCGATTTTTTCAATAGCTTCCAGGTCTTTGGACCGATTGACTCAAAATTTCTCCCAAACGTGCTCCTATACTGGCTGAACGAGACACAGCAGTCCCCATTGGATTCGGGTGGAATTTGTATTTTTGGTGAATATTTTAGTGAAAGGGGGCCATTTTTCATGAAAAGGTCGGCCGATTTTTTCAATAGCTTCCAGGTCTTTGGACCGATTGACTCAAAATTTCTCCCAAACGTGCTCCTATACTGGCTGAACGAGACACAGCAGTCCCCATTGAATTCGGGTGGAATTTGTATTTTTGGTGAATATTTTAGTGAAAGGGGGCCATTTTTCATGATAAGGTTGTCCGATTTTTTCAATAGCTTCCAGGTCTTTGGACCGATTGACTCAAAATTTCTCCCAAACGTGCTCCTATACTGGCTGAACGAGACACAGCAGTCCCCATTGAATTCGGGTGGAATTTGTATTTTTGGTGAATATTTTAGTGAAAGGGGGCCATTTTTCATGAAAAGGTCGGCTGATTTTTTCAATAGCTTCCAGGTCTTTGGACCGATTGACTCAAAATTTCTCCCAAACGTGCTCCTATACTGGCTGAACGAGACACAGCAGTCCCCATTGAATTCGGGTGGAATTTGTATTTTTGGTGAATATTTTAGTGAAAGGGGGCCATTTTTCATGAAAAGGTCGGCTGATTTTTTCAATAGCTTCCAGGTCTTTGGACCGATTGACTCAAAATTTCTCCCAAACGTGCTCCTGTACTGGCTGAACGAGACACAGCAGTCCCCATTGAATTCGGGTGGAATTTGTATTTTTGGTGAATATTTTAGTGAAAGGGGGCCATTTTTCATGATAAGGTTGTCCGATTTTTTCAATAGCTTCCAGGTCTTTGGACCGATTGACTCAAAATTTCTCCCAAACGTGCTCCTATACTGGCTGAACGAGACACAGCAGTCCCCATTGAATTCGGGTGGAATTTGTATTTTTGGTGAATATTTTAGTGAAAGGGGGTCATTTTTCATAAAAACCTACTCCGATTTTTTCAATAGCTTCCAGGTCTTTGGACCGATTGACTCAAAATTTCTCCCAAACGTGCTCCTATACTGGCTGAACGAGACACAGCAGTCCCCATTGAATTCGGGTGGAATTTGTATTTTTGGTGAATATTTTAGTGAAAGGGGGCCATTTTTCATGATAAGGTTGTCCGATTTTTTCAATAGCTTCCAGGTCTTTGGACCGATTGACTCAAAATTTCTCCCAAACGTGCTCCTATACTGGCTGAACGAGACACAGCAGTCCCCATTGAATTCGGGTGGAATTTGTATTTTTGGTGAATATTTTAGTGAAAGGGGGTCATTTTTCATAAAAACCTACTCCGATTTTTTCAATAGCTTCCAGGTCTTTGGACCGATTGACTCAAAATTTCTCCCAAACGTGCTCCTATACTGGCTGAACGAGACACAGCAGTCCCCATTGGATTCGGGTGGAATTTGTATTTTTGGTGAATATTTTAGTGAAAGGGGGCCATTTTTCATGAAAAGGTCGGCCGATTTTTTCAATAGCTTCCAGGTCTTTGGACCGATTGACTCAAAATTTCTCCCAAACGTGCTCCTATACTGGCTGAACGAGACACAGCAGTCCCCATTGAATTCGGGTGGAATTTGTATTTTTGGTGAATATTTTAGTGAAAGGGGGCCATTTTTCATGATAAGGTTGTCCAATTTTTTCAATAGCTTCCAGGTCTTTGGACCGATTGACTCAAAATTTCTCCCAAACGTGCTCCTATACTGGCTGAACGAGACACAGCAGTCCCCATTGAATTCGGGTGGAATTTGTATTTTTGGTGAATATTTTAGTGAAAGGGGGTCATTTTTCATAAAAACCTACTCCGATTTTTTCAATATCTTCCAGGTCTTTGGACCGATTGACTCAAAATTTCTCCCAAACGTGCTCCTATACTGGCTGAACGAGACACAGCAGTCCCCATTGAATTCGGGTGGAATTTGTATTTTTGGTGAATATTTTAGTGAAAGGGGGCCATTTTTCATGATAAGGTTGTCCGATTTTTTCAATAGCTTCCAGGTCTTTGGACCGATTGACTCAAAATTTCTCCCAAACGTGCTCCTATACTGGCTGAACGAGACACAGCAGTCCCCATTGGATTCGGGTGGAATTTGTATTTTTGGTGAATATTTTAGTGAAAGGTGGCCATTTTTCATGAAAACCTCCTCCGATTTTTTCAATAGCTTCCAGGTCTTTGGACCGATTCACTCGAAATTTCTCCCAAACGTGGTCCTATACTGGCTGAACGAGACACAGCAGTCCCCATTGAATTTGGGTGGAATTTGTATTTTTGGTGAATATTTTAGTGAAAGGTTGCCATTTTTCATGATAAGGTTGTCCGATTTTTTCAATAGCTTCCAGGTCTTTGGACCGATTGACTCAAAATTTCTCCCAAACGTGCTCCTATACTGGCTGAACGAGACACAGCAGTCCCCATTGAATTCGGGTGGAATTTGTATTTTTGGTGAATATTTTAGTGAAAGGGGGCCATTTTTCATGATAAGGTTGTCCGATTTTTTCAATAGCTTCCAGGTCTTTGGACCGATTGACTCAAAATTTCTCCCAAACGTGCTCCTATACTGGCTGAACGAGACACAGCAGTCCCCATTGGATTCGGGTGGAATTTGTATTTTTGGTGAATATTTTAGTGAAAGGGGGCCATTTTTCATGAAAAGGTCGGCCGATTTTTTCAATAGCTTCCAGGTCTTTGGACCGATTGACTCAAAATTTCTCCCAAACGTGCTCCTATACTGGCTGAACGAGACACAGCAGTCCCCATTGTATTCGGGTGGAATTTGTATTTTTGGTGAATATTTTAGTGAAAGGGGGCCATTTTTCATGAAAAGGTCGGCCGATTTTTTCAATAGCTTCCAGGTCTTTGGACCGATTGACTCAAAATTTCTCCCAAACGTGCTCCTATACTGGCTGAACGAGACACAGCAGTCCCCATTGAATTCGGGTGGAATTTGTATTTTTGGTGAATATTTTAGTGAAAGGGGGCCATTTTTCATGATAAGGTTGTCCGATTTTTTCAATAGCTTCCAGGTCTTTTGACCGATTGACTCAAAATTTCTCCCAAACGTGCTCCTATACTGGCTGAACGAGACACAGCAGTCCCCATTGAATTCGGGTGGAATTTGTATTTTTGGTGAATATTTTAGTGAAAGGGGGTCATTTTTCATAAAAACCTACTCCGATTTTTTCAATATCTTCCAGGTCTTTGGACCGATTGACTCAAAATTTCTCCCAAACGTGCTCCTATACTGGCTGAACGAGACACAGCAGTCCCCATTGAATTCGGGTGGAATTTGTATTTTTGGTGAATATTTTAGTGAAAGGGGGCCATTTTTCATGATAAGGTTGTCCGATTTTTTCAATAGCTTCCAGGTCTTTGGACCGATTGACTCAAAATTTCTCCCAAACGTGCTCCTATACTGGCTGAACGAGACACAGCAGTCCCCATTGGATTCGGGTGGAATTTGTATTTTTGGTGAATATTTTAGTGAAAGGGGGCCATTTTTCATGAAAACCTCCTCCGATTTTTTCAATAGCTTCCAGGTCTTTGGACCGATTCACTCGAAATTTCTCCCAAACGTGGTCCTATACTGGCTGAACGAGACACAGCAGTCCCCATTGAATTTGGGTGGAATTTGTATTTTTGGTGAATATTTTAGTGAAAGGTTGCCATTTTTCATGATAAGGTTGTCCGATTTTTTCAATAGCTTCCAGGTCTTTGGACCGATTGACTCAAAATTTCTCCCAAACGTGGTCCTGTACTGGCTGAACGAGACACAGCAGTCCCCATTGAATTCGGGTGGAATTTGTATTTTTGGTGAATATTTTAGTGAAAGGGGGTCATTTTTCATAAAAACCTACTCCGATTTTTTCAATAGCTTCCAGGTCTTTGGACCGATTGACTCAAAATTTCTCCCAAACGTGCTCCTATACTGGCTGAACGAGACACAGCAGTCCCCATTGGATTCGGGTGGAATTTGTATTTTTGGTGAATATTTTAGTGAAAGGGGGCCATTTTTCATGAAAAGGTCGGCCGATTTTTTCAATAGCTTCCAGGTCTTTGGACCGATTGACTCAAAATTTCTCCCAAACGTGCTCCTATACTGGCTGAACGAGACACAGCAGTCCCCATTGAATTCGGGTGGAATTTGTATTTTTGGTGAATATTTTAGTGAAAGGGGGCCATTTTTCATGATAAGGTTGTCCGATTTTTTCAATAGCTTCCAGGTCTTTTGACCGATTGACTCAAAATTTCTCCCAAACGTGCTCCTATACTGGCTGAACGAGACACAGCAGTCCCCATTGAATTCGGGTGGAATTTGTATTTTTGGTGAATATTTTAGTGAAAGGGGGCCATTTTTCATGATAAGGTTGTCCGATTTTTTCAATAGCTTCCAGGTCTTTGGACCGATTGACTCAAAATTTCTCCCAAACGTGCTCCTATACTGGCTGAACGAGACACAGCAGTCCCCATTGAATTCGGGTGGAATTTGTATTTTTGGTGAATATTTTAGTGAAAGGGGGTCATTTTTCATAAAAACCTACTCCGATTTTTTCAATATCTTCCAGGTCTTTGGACCGATTGACTCAAAATTTCTCCCAAACGTGCTCCTATACTGGCTGAACGAGACACAGCAGTCCCCATTGAATTCGGGTGGAATTTGTATTTTTGGTGAATATTTTAGTGAAAGGGGGCCATTTTTCATGATAAGGTTGTCCGATTTTTTCAATAGCTTCCAGGTCTTTGGACCGATTGACTCAAAATTTCTCCCAAACGTGCTCCTATACTGGCTGAACGAGACACAGCAGTCCCCATTGAATTCGGGTGGAATTTGTATTTTTGGTGAATATTTTAGTGAAAGGGGGTCATTTTTCATAAAAACCTACTCCGATTTTTTCAATAGCTTCCAGGTCTTTGGACCGATTGACTCAAAATTTCTCCCAAACGTGCTCCTATACTGGCTGAACGAGACACAGCAGTCCCCATTGGATTCGGGTGGAATTTGTATTTTTGGTGAATATTTTAGTGAAAGGGGGCCATTTTTCATGAAAAGGTCGGCCGATTTTTTCAATAGCTTCCAGGTCTTTGGACCGATTGACTCAAAATTTCTCCCAAACGTGCTCCTATACTGGCTGAACGAGACACAGCAGTCCCCATTGTATTCGGGTGGAATTTGAATTTTTGGTGAATATTTTAGTGAAAGGGGGCCATTTTTCATGAAAAGGTCGGCCGATTTTTTCAATAGCTTCCAGGTCTTTGGACCGATTGACTCAAAATTTCTCCCAAACGTGCTCCTATACTGGCTGAACGAGACACAGCAGTCCCCATTGAATTCGGGTGGAATTTGTATTTTTGGTGAATATTTTAGTGAAAGGGGGCCATTTTTCATGATAAGGTTGTCCGATTTTTTCAATAGCTTCCAGGTCTTTTGACCGATTGACTCAAAATTTCTCCCAAACGTGCTCCTATACTGGCTGAACGAGACACAGCAGTCCCCATTGAATTCGGGTGGAATTTGTATTTTTGGTGAATATTTTAGTGAAAGGGGGTCATTTTTCATAAAAACCTACTCCGATTTTTTCAATATCTTCCAGGTCTTTGGACCGATTGACTCAAAATTTCTCCCAAACGTGCTCCTATACTGGCTGAACGAGACACAGCAGTCCCCATTGAATTCGGGTGGAATTTGTATTTTTGGTGAATATTTTAGTGAAAGGGGGCCATTTTTCATGATAAGGTTGTCCGATTTTTTCAATAGCTTCCAGGTCTTTGGACCGATTGACTCAAAATTTCTCCCAAACGTGCTCCTATACTGGCTGAACGAGACACAGCAGTCCCCATTGGATTCGGGTGGAATTTGTATTTTTGGTGAATATTTTAGTGAAAGGGGGCCATTTTTCATGAAAACCTCCTCCGATTTTTTCAATAGCTTCCAGGTCTTTGGACCGATTCACTCGAAATTTCTCCCAAACGTGGTCCTATACTGGCTGAACGAGACACAGCAGTCCCCATTGAATTTGGGTGGAATTTGTATTTTTGGTGAATATTTTAGTGAAAGGTTGCCATTTTTCATGATAAGGTTGTCCGATTTTTTCAATAGCTTCCAGGTCTTTGGACCGATTGACTCAAAATTTCTCCCAAACGTGGTCCTATACTGTCTGAACGAGACACAGTAGTCCCCATTGAATTCGGGTGGAATTTGTATTTTTGGTGAATATTTTAGTGAAAGGGGGCCATTTTTCATGAAAAGGTCGGCCGATTTTTTCAATAGCTTCCAGGTCTTTGGACCGATTGACTCAAAATTTCTCCCAAACGTGCTCCTATACTGGCTGAACGAGACACAGCAGTCCCCATTGAATTCGGGTGGAATTTGTACTTTTGGTGAATATTTTAGTGAAAGGGGGCCATTTTTCATGATAAGGTTGTCCGATTTTTTCAATAGCTTCCAGGTCTTTGGACCGATTGACTCAAAATTTCTCCCAAACGTGCTCCTATACTGGCTGAACGAGACACAGCAGTCCCCATTGAATTCGGGTGGAATTTGTATTTTTGGTGAATATTTTAGTGAAAGGGGGTCATTTTTCATAAAAACCTACTCCGATTTTTTCAATATCTTCCAGGTCTTTGGACCGATTGACTCAAAATTTCTCCCAAACGTGCTCCTATACTGGCTGAACGAGACACAGCAGTCCCCATTGAATTCGGGTGGAATTTGTATTTTTGGTGAATATTTTAGTGAAAGGGGGCCATTTTTCATGATAAGGTTGTCCGATTTTTTCAATAGCTTCCAGGTCTTTGGACCGATTGACTCAAAATTTCTCCCAAACGTGCTCCTATACTGGCTGAACGAGACACAGCAGTCCCCATTGAATTCGGGTGGAATTTGTATTTTTGGTGAATATTTTAGTGAAAGGGGGTCATTTTTCATAAAAACCTACTCCGATTTTTTCAATAGCTTCCAGGTCTTTGGACCGATTGACTCAAAATTTCTCCCAAACGTGCTCCTATACTGGCTGAACGAGACACAGCAGTCCCCATTGTATTCGGGTGGAATTTGTATTTTTGGTGAATATTTTAGTGAAAGGGGGCCATTTTTCATGAAAAGGTCGGCCGATTTTTTCAATAGCTTCCAGGTCTTTGGACCGATTGACTCAAAATTTCTCCCAAACGTGCTCCTATACTGGCTGAACGAGACACAGCAGTCCCCATTGAATTCGGGTGGAATTTGTATTTTTGGTGAATATTTTAGTGAAAGGGGGCCATTTTTCATGATAAGGTTGTCCGATTTTTTCAATAGCTTCCAGGTCTTTTGACCGATTGACTCAAAATTTCTCCCAAACGTGCTCCTATACTGGCTGAACGAGACACAGCAGTCCCCATTGAATTCGGGTGGAATTTGTATTTTTGGTGAATATTTTAGTGAAAGGGGGTCATTTTTCATAAAAACCTACTCCGATTTTTTCAATATCTTCCAGGTCTTTGGACCGATTGACTCAAAATTTCTCCCAAACGTGCTCCTATACTGGCTGAACGAGACACAGCAGTCCCCATTGAATTCGGGTGGAATTTGTATTTTTGGTGAATATTTTAGTGAAAGGGGGCCATTTTTCATGAAAACCTCCTCCGATTTTTTCAATAGCTTCCAGGTCTTTGGACCGATTCACTCGAAATTTCTCCCAAACGTGGTCCTATACTGGCTGAACGAGACACAGCAGTCCCCATTGAATTTGGGTGGAATTTGTATTTTTGGTGAATATTTTAGTGAAAGGTTGCCATTTTTCATGATAAGGTTGTCCGATTTTTTCAATAGCTTCCAGGTCTTTGGACCGATTGACTCAAAATTTCTCCCAAACGTGGTCCTATACTGTCTGAACGAGACACAGTAGTCCCCATTGAATTCGGGTGGAATTTGTATTTTTGGTGAATATTTTAGTGAAAGGGGGCCATTTTTCATGAAAAGGTCGGCCGATTTTTTCAATAGCTTCCAGGTCTTTGGACCGATTGACTCAAAATTTCTCCCAAACGTGCTCCTATACTGGCTGAACGAGACACAGCAGTCCCCATTGAATTCGGGTGGAATTTGTATTTTTGGTGAATATTTTAGTGAAAGGGGGCCATTTTTCATGATAAGGTCGGCCGATTTTTTCAATAGCTTCCAGGTCTTTGGACCGATTGACTCAAAATTTCTCCCAAACGTGCTCCTATACTGGCTGAACGAGACACAGCAGTCCCCATTGAATTCGGGTGGAATTTGTATTTTTGGTGAATATTTTAGTGAAAGGGGGCCATTTTTCATGATAAGGTTGTCCGATTTTTTCAATAGCTTCCAGGTCTTTGGACCGATTGACTCAAAATTTCTTCCAAACGTGGTCCTATACTGGCTGAACGAGACACAGCAGTCCCCATTGAATTCGGGTGGAATTTGTATTTTTGGTGAATATTTTAGTGAAAGGGGGTCATTTTTCATAAAAACCTACTCCGATTTTTTCAATAGCTTCCAGGTCTTTGGACCGATTGACTCAAAATTTCTCCCAAACGTGCTCCTATACTGGCTGAACGAGACACAGCAGTCCCCATTGGATTCGGGTGGAATTTGTATTTTTGGTGAATATTTTAGTGAAAGGGGGCCATTTTTCATGAAAACCTCCTCCGATTTTTTCAATAGCTTCCAGGTCTTTGGACCGATTGACTCGAAATTTCTCCCAAACGTGGTCCTATACTGGCTGAACGAGACACAGCAGTCCCCATTGAATTCGGGTGGAATTTGTATTTTTGGTGAATATTTTAGTGAAAGGGGGCCATTTTTCATGAAAAGGTCGGCCGATTTTTTCAATAGCTTCCAGGTCTTTGGACCGATTGACTCAAAATTTCTCCCAAACGTGCTCCTATACTGGCTGAACGAGACACAGCAGTCCCCATTGAATTCGGGTGGAATTTGTATTTTTGGTGAATATTTTAGTGAAAGGGGGTCATTTTTCATGATAAGGTTGTCCGATTTTTTCAATAGCTTCCAGGTCTTTGGAACGATTGACTCAAAATTTCTCCCAAACGTGGTCCTGTACTGGCTGAACGAGACACAGCAGTCCCCATTAGATTCGGGTGGAATTTGTATTTTTGGTGAATATTTTAGTGAAAGGGGGCCATTTTTCATGAAAACCTCCTCCGATTTTTTCAATAGCTTCCAGGTCTTTGGACCGATTCACTCGAAATTTCTCCCAAACGTGGTCCTATACTGGCTGAACGAGACACAGCAGTCCCCATTGAATTTGGGTGGAATTTGTATTTTTGGTGAATATTTTAGTGAAAGGTTGCCATTTTTCATGATAAGGTTGTCCGATTTTTTCAATAGCTTCCAGGTCTTTGGACCGATTGACTCAAAATTTCTCCCAAACGTGGTCCTATACTGTCTGAACGAGACACAGTAGTCCCCATTGAATTCGGGTGGAATTTGTATTTTTGGTGAATATTTTAGTGAAAGGGGGCCATTTTTCATGAAAAGGTCGGCCGATTTTTTCAATAGCTTCCAGGTCTTTGGACCGATTGACTCAAAATTTCTCCCAAACGTGCTCCTATACTGGCTGAACGAGACACAGCAGTCCCCATTGAATTCGGGTGGAATTTGTACTTTTGGTGAATATTTTAGTGAAAGGGGGCCATTTTTCATGATAAGGTTGTCCGATTTTTTCAATAGCTTCCAGGTCTTTGGACCGATTGACTCAAAATTTCTCCCAAACGTGCTCCTATACTGGCTGAACGAGACACAGCAGTCCCCATTGAATTCGGGTGGAATTTGTATTTTTGGTGAATATTTTAGTGAAAGGGGGTCATTTTTCATAAAAACCTACTCCGATTTTTTCAATATCTTCCAGGTCTTTGGACCGATTGACTCAAAATTTCTCCCAAACGTGCTCCTATACTGGCTGAACGAGACACAGCAGTCCCCATTGAATTCGGGTGGAATTTGTATTTTTGGTGAATATTTTAGTGAAAGGGGGCCATTTTTCATGATAAGGTTGTCCGATTTTTTCAATAGCTTCCAGGTCTTTGGACCGATTGACTCAAAATTTCTCCCAAACGTGCTCCTATACTGGCTGAACGAGACACAGCAGTCCCCATTGAATTCGGGTGGAATTTGTATTTTTGGTGAATATTTTAGTGAAAGGGGGTCATTTTTCATAAAAACCTACTCCGATTTTTTCAATAGCTTCCAGGTCTTTGGACCGATTGACTCAAAATTTCTCCCAAACGTGCTCCTATACTGGCTGAACGAGACACAGCAGTCCCCATTGTATTCGGGTGGAATTTGTATTTTTGGTGAATATTTTAGTGAAAGGGGGCCATTTTTCATGAAAAGGTCGGCCGATTTTTTCAATAGCTTCCAGGTCTTTGGACCGATTGACTCAAAATTTCTCCCAAACGTGCTCCTATACTGGCTGAACGAGACACAGCAGTCCCCATTGAATTCGGGTGGAATTTGTATTTTTGGTGAATATTTTAGTGAAAGGGGGCCATTTTTCATGATAAGGTTGTCCGATTTTTTCAATAGCTTCCAGGTCTTTTGACCGATTGACTCAAAATTTCTCCCAAACGTGCTCCTATACTGGCTGAACGAGACACAGCAGTCCCCATTGAATTCGGGTGGAATTTGTATTTTTGGTGAATATTTTAGTGAAAGGGGGTCATTTTTCATAAAAACCTACTCCGATTTTTTCAATATCTTCCAGGTCTTTGGACCGATTGACTCAAAATTTCTCCCAAACGTGCTCCTATACTGGCTGAACGAGACACAGCAGTCCCCATTGAATTCGGGTGGAATTTGTATTTTTGGTGAATATTTTAGTGAAAGGGGGCCATTTTTCATGAAAACCTCCTCCGATTTTTTCAATAGCTTCCAGGTCTTTGGACCGATTCACTCGAAATTTCTCCCAAACGTGGTCCTATACTGGCTGAACGAGACACAGCAGTCCCCATTGAATTTGGGTGGAATTTGTATTTTTGGTGAATATTTTAGTGAAAGGTTGCCATTTTTCATGATAAGGTTGTCCGATTTTTTCAATAGCTTCCAGGTCTTTGGACCGATTGACTCAAAATTTCTCCCAAACGTGGTCCTATACTGTCTGAACGAGACACAGTAGTCCCCATTGAATTCGGGTGGAATTTGTATTTTTGGTGAATATTTTAGTGAAAGGGGGCCATTTTTCATGAAAAGGTCGGCCGATTTTTTCAATAGCTTCCAGGTCTTTGGACCGATTGACTCAAAATTTCTCCCAAACGTGCTCCTATACTGGCTGAACGAGACACAGCAGTCCCCATTGAATTCGGGTGGAATTTGTATTTTTGGTGAATATTTTAGTGAAAGGGGGCCATTTTTCATGATAAGGTCGGCCGATTTTTTCAATAGCTTCCAGGTCTTTGGACCGATTGACTCAAAATTTCTCCCAAACGTGCTCCTATACTGGCTGAACGAGACACAGCAGTCCCCATTGAATTCGGGTGGAATTTGTATTTTTGGTGAATATTTTAGTGAAAGGGGGCCATTTTTCATGATAAGGTTGTCCGATTTTTTCAATAGCTTCCAGGTCTTTGGACCGATTGACTCAAAATTTCTTCCAAACGTGGTCCTATACTGGCTGAACGAGACACAGCAGTCCCCATTGAATTCGGGTGGAATTTGTATTTTTGGTGAATATTTTAGTGAAAGGGGGTCATTTTTCATAAAAACCTACTCCGATTTTTTCAATAGCTTCCAGGTCTTTGGACCGATTGACTCAAAATTTCTCCCAAACGTGCTCCTATACTGGCTGAACGAGACACAGCAGTCCCCATTGGATTCGGGTGGAATTTGTATTTTTGGTGAATATTTTAGTGAAAGGGGGCCATTTTTCATGATAAGGTTGTCCGATTTTTTCAATAGCTTCCAGGTCTTTGGACCGATTGACTCAAAATTTCTCCCAAACGTGGTCCTATACTGTCTGAACGAGACACAGCAGTCCCCATTGAATTCGGGTGGAATTTGTATTTTTGGTGAATATTTTAGTGAAAGGGGGTCATTTTTCATGATAAGGTCGGCCGATTTTTTCAATAGCTTCCAGGTCTTTGGAACGATTGACTCAAAATTTCTCCCAAACGTGGTCCTGTACTGGCTGAACGAGACACAGCAGTCCCCATTAGATTCGGGTGGAATTTGTATTTTTGGTGAATATTTTAGTGAAAGGGGGCCATTTTTCATGAAAAGGTCGGACGATTTTTTCAATAGCTTCCAGGTCTTTGGACCGATTGACTCAAAATTTCTCCCAAACGTGCTCCTATACTGGCTGAACGAGACACAGCAGTCCCCATTGGATTCGGGTGGAATTTGTATTTTTGGTGAATATTTTAGTGAAAGGGGGCCATTTTTCATGATAAGGTTGTCCGATTTTTTCAATAGCTTCCAGGTCTTTGGACCGATTGACTCAAAATTTCTCCCAAACGTGGTCATATACTGTCTGAACGAGACACAGCAGTCCCCATTGAATTCGGGTGGAATTTGTATTTTTGGTGAATATTTTAGTGAAAGGGGGTCATTTTTCATGATAAGGTCGGCCGATTTTTTCAATAGCTTCCAGGTCTTTGGACCGATTGACTCAAAATTTCTCCCAAACGTGCTCCTATACTGGCTGAACGAGACACAGCAGTCCCCATTGAATTCGGGTGGAATTTGTATTTTTGGTGAATATTTTAGTGAAAGGGGGCCATTTTTCATGATAAGGTTGTCCGATTTTTTCAATAGCTTCCAAGTCTTTGGACCGATTGACTCAAAATTTCTCCCAAACGTGCTCCTATACTGGCTGAACGAGACACAGCAGTCCCCATTGAATTCGGGTGGAATTTGTATTTTTGGTGAATATTTTAGTGAAAGGGGGTCATTTTTCATGATAAGGTTGTCCGATTTTTTCAATAGCTTCCAGGTCTTTGGAACGATTGACTCAAAATTTCTCCCAAACGTGGTCCTGTACTGGCTGAACGAGACACAGCAGTCCCCATTAGTTTCGGGTGGAATTTGTATTTTTGGTGAATATTTTAGTGAAAGGGGGCCATTTTTCATGAAAAGGTCGGCCGATTTTTTCAATAGCTTCCAGGTCTTTGGACCGATTGACTCAAAATTTCTCCCAAACGTGCTCCTATACTGGCTGAACGAGACACAGCAGTCCCCATTGGATTCGGGTGGAATTTGTATTTTTGGTGAATATTTTAGTGAAAGGGGGCCATTTTTCATGATAAGGTTGTCCGATTTTTTCAATAGCTTCCAGGTCTTTGGACCGATTGACTCAAAATTTCTCCCAAACGTGGTCCTATACTGTCTGAACGAGACACAGCAGTCCCCATTGAATTCGGGTGGAATTTGTATTTTTGGTGAATATTTTAGTGAAAGGGGGTCATTTTTCATGATAAGGTCGGCCGATTTTTTCAATAGCTTCCAGGTCTTTGGACAGATTGACTCAAAATTTCTCCCAAACGTGCTCCTATACTGGCTGAACGAGACACAGCAGTCCCCATTGAATTCGGGTGGAATTTGTATTTTTGGTGAATATTTTAGTGAAAGGGGGCCATTTTTCATGATAAGGTTGTCCGATTTTTTCAATAGCTTCCAGGTCTTTGGACCGATTGACTCAAAATTTCTCCCAAACGTGCTCCTATACTGGCTGAACGAGACACAGCAGTCCCCATTGAATTCGGGTGGAATTTGTATTTTTGGTGAATATTTTAGTGAAAGGGGGTCATTTTTCATAAAAACCTACTCCGATTTTTTCAATAGCTTCCAGGTCTTTGGACCGATTGACTCAAAATTTCTCCCAAACGTGCTCCTATACTGGCTGAACGAGACACAGCAGTCCCCATTGAATTCGGGTGGAATTTGTATTTTTGGTGAATATTTTAGTGAAAGGGGGTCATTTTTCATAAAAACCTACTCCGATTTTTTCAATAGCTTCCAGGTCTTTGGACCGATTGACTCAAAATTTCTCCCAAACGTGCTCTTATACTGGCTGAACGAGACACAGCAGTCCCCATTGAATTCGGGTGGAATTTGTATTTTTGGTGAATATTTTAGTGAAAGGGGGTCATTTTTCATAAAAACCTACTCCGATTTTTTCAATATCTTCCAGGTCTTTGGACCGATTGACTCAAAATTTCTCCCAAACGTGCTCCTATACTGGCTGAACGAGACACAGCAGTCCCCATTGGATTCGGGTGGAATTTGTATTTTTGGTGAATATTTTAGTGAAAGGGGGCCATTTTTCATGAAAACCTCCTCCGATTTTTTCAATAGCTTCCAGGTCTTTGGACCGATTGACTCGAAATTTCTCCCAAACGTGGTCCTATACTGGCTGAACGAGACACAGCAGTCCCCATTGAATTCGGGTGGAATTTGTATTTTTGGTGAATATTTTAGTGAAAGGGGGCCATTTTTCATGAAAAGGTCGGACGATTTTTTCAATAGCTTCCAGGTCTTTGGACCGATTGACTCAAAATTTCTCCCAAACGTGCTCCTATACTGGCTGAACGAGACACAGCAGTCCCCATTGGATTCGGGTGGAATTTGTATTTTTGGTGAATATTTTAGTGAAAGGGGGCCATTTTTCATGATAAGGTTGTCCGATTTTTTCAATAGCTTCCAGGTCTTTGGACCGATTGACTCAAAATTTCTCCCAAACGTGGTCATATACTGTCTGAACGAGACACAGCAGTCCCCATTGAATTCGGGTGGAATTTGTATTTTTGGTGAATATTTTAGTGAAAGGGGGTCATTTTTCATGATAAGGTCGGCCGATTTTTTCAATAGCTTCCAGGTCTTTGGACCGATTGACTCAAAATTTCTCCCAAACGTGCTCCTATACTGGCTGAACGAGACACAGCAGTCCCCATTGAATTCGGGTGGAATTTGTATTTTTGGTGAATATTTTAGTGAAAGGGGGCCATTTTTCATGATAAGGTTGTCCGATTTTTTCAATAGCTTCCAAGTCTTTGGACCGATTGACTCAAAATTTCTCCCAAACGTGCTCCTATACTGGCTGAACGAGACACAGCAGTCCCCATTGAATTCGGGTGGAATTTGTATTTTTGGTGAATATTTTAGTGAAAGGGGGTCATTTTTCATGATAAGGTTGTCCGATTTTTTCAATAGCTTCCAGGTCTTTGGAACGATTGACTCAAAATTTCTCCCAAACGTGGTCCTGTACTGGCTGAACGAGACACAGCAGTCCCCATTAGTTTCGGGTGGAATTTGTATTTTTGGTGAATATTTTAGTGAAAGGGGGCCATTTTTCATGAAAAGGTCGGCCGATTTTTTCAATAGCTTCCAGGTCTTTGGACCGATTGACTCAAAATTTCTCCCAAACGTGCTCCTATACTGGCTGAACGAGACACAGCAGTCCCCATTGGATTCGGGTGGAATTTGTATTTTTGGTGAATATTTTAGTGAAAGGGGGCCATTTTTCATGATAAGGTTGTCCGATTTTTTCAATAGCTTCCAGGTCTTTGGACCGATTGACTCAAAATTTCTCCCAAACGTGGTCCTATACTGTCTGAACGAGACACAGCAGTCCCCATTGAATTCGGGTGGAATTTGTATTTTTGGTGAATATTTTAGTGAAAGGGGGCCATTTTTCATGATAAGGTTGTCCGATTTTTTCAATAGCTTCCAGGTCTTTGGACCGATTGACTCAAAATTTCTCCCAAACGTGCTCCTATACTGGCTGAACGAGACACAGCAGTCCCCATTGAATTCGGGTGGAATTTGTATTTTTGGTGAATATTTTAGTGAAAGGGGGTCATTTTTCATAAAAACCTACTCCGATTTTTTCAATAGCTTCCAGGTCTTTGGACCGATTGACTCAAAATTTCTCCCAAACGTGCTCCTATACTGGCTGAACGAGACACAGCAGTCCCCATTGAATTCGGGTGGAATTTGTATTTTTGGTGAATATTTTAGTGAAAGGGGGTCATTTTTCATAAAAACCTACTCCGATTTTTTCAATAGCTTCCAGGTCTTTGGACCGATTGACTCAAAATTTCTCCCAAACGTGCTCTTATACTGGCTGAACGAGACACAGCAGTCCCCATTGAATTCGGGTGGAATTTGTATTTTTGGTGAATATTTTAGTGAAAGGGGGTCATTTTTCATAAAAACCTACTCCGATTTTTTCAATATCTTCCAGGTCTTTGGACCGATTGACTCAAAATTTCTCCCAAACGTGCTCCTATACTGGCTGAACGAGACACAGCAGTCCCCATTGAATTCGGGTGGAATTTGTATTTTTGGTGAATATTTTAGTGAAAGGGGGCCATTTTTCATGATAAGGTTGTCCGATTTTTTCAATAGCTTCCAGGTCTTTGGACCGATTGACTCAAAATTTCTCCCAAACGTGGTCCTATACTGTCTGAACGAGACACAGTAGTCCCCATTGAATTCGGGTGGAATTTGTATTTTTGGTGAATATTTTAGTGAAAGGGGGCCATTTTTCATGATAAGGTTGTCCGATTTTTTCAATAGCTTCCAGGTCTTTGGACCGATTGACTCAAAATTTCTCCCAAACGTGGTCCTATACTGTCTGAACGAGACACAGCAGTCCCCATTGAATTCGGGTGGAATTTGTATTTTTGGTGAATATTTTAGTGAAAGGGGGTCATTTTTCATGATAAGGTCGGCCGATTTTTTCAATAGCTTCCAGGTCTTTGGACAGATTGACTCAAAATTTCTCCCAAACGTGCTCCTATACTGGCTGAACGAGACACAGCAGTCCCCATTGAATTCGGGTGGAATTTGTATTTTTGGTGAATATTTTAGTGAAAGGGGGCCATTTTTCATGATAAGGTTGTCCAATTTTTTCAATAGCTTCCAGGTCTTTGGACCGATTGACTCAAAATTTCTCCCAAACGTGCTCCTATACTGGCTGAACGAGACACAGCAGTCCCCATTGAATTCGGGTGGAATTTGTATTTTTGGTGAATATTTTAGTGAAAGGGGGTCATTTTTCATAAAAACCTACTCCGATTTTTTCAATAGCTTCCAGGTCTTTGGACCGATTGACTCAAAATTTCTCCCAAACGTGCTCCTATACTGGCTGAACGAGACACAGCAGTCCCCATTGAATTCGGGTGGAATTTGTATTTTTGGTGAATATTTTAGTGAAAGGGGGCCATTTTTCATGAAAACCTCATCCGATTTTTTCAATAGCTTCCAGGTCTTTGGACCGATTGACTCAAAATTTCTCCCAAACGTGCTCCTATACTGGCTGAACGAGACACAGCAGTCCCCATTGGATTCGGGTGGAATTTGTATTTTTGGTGAATATTTTAGTGAAAGGGGGCCATTTTTCATAAAAACCTACTCCGATTTTTTCAATAGCTTCCAGGTCTTTGGACCGATTGACTCGAAATTTCTCCCAAACGTGGTCCTATACTGGCTGAACGAGACACAGCAGTCCCCATTGGATTCGGGTGGAATTTGTATTTTTGGTGAATATTTTAGTGAAAGGGGGCCATTTTACATGAAAACCTCCTCCGATTTTTTCAATAGCTTCCAGGTCTTTGGACCGATTGACTCGAAATTTCTCCCAAATGTGGTCCTATACTGGCTGAACGAGACACAGCAGTCCCCATTGAATTTGGGTGGAATTTGTATTTTTGGTGAATATTTTAGTGAAAGGTGGCCATTTTTCATGAAAACCTCCTCCGATTTTTTCAATAGCTTCCAGGTCTTTGGACCGATTGACTCAAAATTTCTCCCAAACGTGGTCCTATACTGGCTGAACGAGACACAGCAGTCCCCATTGGATTCGGGTGGAATTTGTATTTTTGGTGAATATTTTAGTGAAAGGGGGCCATTTTTCATGACAAGTTTGGCCGATTTTTTCAATAGCTTCCAGGTCTTTGGACCGATTGACTTGAAATTTCTCCCAAACGTGGTCCTATACTGGCTGAACGAGACACAGCAGTCCCCATTGAATTCGGGTGGAATTTGTATTTTTGGTGAATATTTTAGTGAAAGGGGACCATTTTTCATGAAAACCTCATCCGATTTTTTCAATAGCTTCCAGGTCTTTGGACCGATTGACTCAAAATTTCTCCCAAACGTGCTCCTATACTGGCTGAACGAGACACAGCAGTCCCCATTGGATTCGGGTGGAATTTGTATTTTTGGTGAATATTTTAGTGAAAGGGGGCCATTTTTCATGAAAAGGTTGGCCGATTTTTTCAATAGCTTCCAGGTCTTTGGACCGATTGACTCAACATTTCTCCCAAACGTGCTCCTATACTGGCTGAACGAGACACAGCAGTCCCCATTGAATTCGGGTGGAATTTGTATTTTTGGTGAATATTTTAATGAAAGGTGGCCATTTTTCATGAAAACCTACTCCGATTTTTTCAATAGCTTCCAGGTCTTTGGACCGATTGACTCAAAATTTCTCCCAAACGTGCTCCTATACTGGCTGAACGAGACACAGCAGTCCCCATTGGATTCGGGTGGAATTTGTATTTTTGGTGAATATTTTAGTGAAAGGGGACCATTTTTCATGAAAACCTCATCCGATTTTTTCAATAGCTTCCAGGTCTTTGGACCGATTGACTCAAAATTTCTCCCAAACGTGCTCCTATACTGGCTGAACGAGACACAGCAGTCCCCATTGGATTCGGGTGGAATTTGTATTTTTGGTGAATATTTTAGTGAAAGGGGGCCATTTTACATGAAAACCTCCTCCGATTTTTTCAATAGCTTCCAGGTCTTTGGACCGATTGACTCGAAATTTCTCCCAAATGTGGTCCTATACTGGCTGAACGAGACACAGCAGTCCCCATTGAATTTGGGTGGAATTTGTATTTTTGGTGAATATTTTAGTGAAAGGTGGCCATTTTTCATGAAAACCTCCTCCGATTTTTTCAATAGCTTCCAGGTCTTTGGACCGATTGACTCAAAATTTCTCCCAAACGTGGTCCTATACTGGCTGAACGAGACACAGCAGTCCCCATTGGATTCGGGTGGAATTTGTATTTTTGGTGAATATTTTAGTGAAAGGGGGCCATTTTTCATGACAAGTTTGGCCGATTTTTTCAATAGCTTCCAGGTCTTTGGACCGATTGACTTGAAATTTCTCCCAAACGTGGTCCTATACTGGCTGAACGAGACACAGCAGTCCCCATTGAATTCGGGTGGAATTTGTATTTTTGGTGAATATTTTAGTGAAAGGGGACCATTTTTCATGAAAACCTCATCCGATTTTTTCAATAGCTTCCAGGTCTTTGGACCGATTGACTCAAAATTTCTCCCAAACGTGCTCCTATACTGGCTGAACGAGACACAGCAGTCCCCATTGGATTCGGGTGGAATTTGTATTTTTGGTGAATATTTTAGTGAAAGGGGGCCATTTTTCATGAAAAGGTTGGCCGATTTTTTCAATAGCTTCCAGGTCTTTGGACCGATTGACTCAACATTTCTCCCAAACGTGCTCCTATACTGGCTGAACGAGACACAGCAGTCCCCATTGAATTCGGGTGGAATTTGTATTTTTGGTGAATATTTTAATGAAAGGTGGCCATTTTTCATGAAAACCTACTCCGATTTTTTCAATAGCTTCCAGGTCTTTGGACCGATTGACTCAAAATTTCTCCCAAACGTGCTCCTATACTGGCTGAACGAGACACAGCAGTCCCCATTGGATTCGGGTGGAATTTGTATTTTTGGTGAATATTTTAGTGAAAGGGGACCATTTTTCATGAAAACCTCATCCGATTTTTTCAATAGCTTCCAGGTCTTTGGACCGATTGACTCAAAATTTCTCCCAAACGTGCTCCTATACTGGCTGAACGAGACACAGCAGTCCCCATTGGATTCGGGTGGAATTTGTATTTTTGGTGAATATTTTAGTGAAAGGGGGCCATTTTTCATGAAAAGGTTGGCCTGATTTTTTCAATAGCTTCCAGGTCTTTGGGCTGATTGACTCGAAATTTCTCCGAAATGTGGTCCTATACTGTCTGAACGAGACACAGCAGTCCCCATTGAATTTGGGTGGAATTTGTATTTTTGGTGAATATTTTAGTGAAAGGGGGCCATTTTTCATGAAAAGGTTGGCCGATTTTTTCAATAGCTTCCAGGTCTTTGGACCGATTGACTCGAAATTTCTCCCAAACGTGCTCCTATACTGGCTGAACGAGACACAGCAGTCCCCATTGAATTCGGGTGGAATTTGTATTTTTGGTGAATATTTTAGTGAAAGGGGGCCATTTTTCATAAAAACCTACTCCGATTTTTTCAATAGCTTCCAGGTCTTTGGACCGATTGACTCAAAATTTCTCCCAAACGTGCTCCTATACTGGCTGAACGAGACACAGCAGTCCCCATTGAATTCGGGTGGAATTTGTATTTTTGGTGAATATTTTAGTGAAAGGGGACCATTTTTCATGAAAACCTCATCCGATTTTTTCAATAGCTTCCAGGTCTTTGGACCGATTGACTCAAAATTTCTCCCAAACGTGCTCCTATACTGGCTGAACGAGACACAGCAGTCCCCATTGGATTCGGGTGGAATTTGTATTTTTGGTGAATATTTTAGTGAAAGGGGGCCATTTTTCATGAAAAGGTTGGCCGATTTTTTCAATAGCTTCCAGGTCTTTGGACCGATTGACTCAACATTTCTCCCAAACGTGCTCCTATACTGGCTGAACGAGACACAGCAGTCCCCATTGAATTTGGGTGGAATTTGTATTTTTGGTGAATACTTTAGTGAAAGGTGGCCATTTTTCATGAAAACCTCCTCCGATTTTTTCAATAGCTTCCAGGTCTTTGGACCGATTGACTCGAAATTTCTCCCAAACGTGCTCCTATACTGGCTGAACGAGACACAGCAGTCCCCATTGGATTCGGGTGGAATTTGTATTTTTGGTGAATATTTTAGTGAAAGGGGGCCATTTTTCATGAAAACCTCATCCGATTTTTTCAATAGCTTCCAGGTCTTTGGACCGATTGACTCAAAATTTCTCCCAAATGTGGTCCTATACTGGCTGAACGAGACACAGCAGTCCCCATTGGATTCGGGTGGAATTTGTATTTTTGGTGAATATTTTGGTGAAAGCTCGCCATTTTTCATGAAAACCTCCTCCGATTTTTTCAATAGCTTCCAGGTCTTTGGACCGATTGACTCGAAATTTCTCCCAAACGTGCTCCTATACTGGCTGAACGAGACACAGCAGTCCCCATTGGATTCGGGTGGAATTTGTATTTTTGGTGAATATTTTAGTGAAAGGGGGCGATTTTTCATGACAAGGTTGGCCGATTTTTTCAATAGCTTCCAGGTCTTTGGACCGATTGACTTGAAATTTCTCCCAAACGTGGTCCTATACTGGCTGAACGAGACACAGCAGTCCCCATTGAATTCGGGTGGAATTTGTATTTTTGGTGAATATTTTAGTGAAAGGGGGCCATTTTTCATGAAAACCTCCTCCGATTTTTTCAATAGCTTCCAGGTCTTTGGACCGATTGACTCAAAATTTCTCCCAAACGTGCTCCTATACTGGCTGAACGAGACACAGCAGTCCCCATTGGATTCGGGTGGAATTTGTATTTTTGGTGAATATTTTAGTGAAAGGGGGCCATTTTTCATGAAAACCTCCTCCGATTTTTTCAATAGCTTCCAGGTCTTTGGACCGATTGACTCAAAATTTCTCCCAAACATGGTCCTATACTGGCTGAACGAGACACAGCAGTCCCCATTGGATTCGGGTGGAATTTGTATTTTTGGTGAATATTTTAGTGAAAGGGGGCCATTTTTCATGAAAAGGTTGGCCGATTTTTTCAATAGCTTCCAGGTCTTTGGGCTGATTGACTCGAAATTTCTCCCAAACGTGGTCCTATACTGGCTGAACGAGACACAGCAGTCCCCATTGGATTCGGGTGGAATTTGTATTTTTGGTGAATATTTTGGTGAAAGGGGTCCATATTTCATGAAAAGGTTGGCCGATTTTTTCAATAGCTTCCAGGTCTTTGGACCGATTGACTCAAAATTTCTCCCAAACGTGCTCCTATACTGGCTGAACGAGACACAGCAGTCCCCATTGGATTCGGGTGGAATTTGTATTTTTGGTGAATATTTTAGTGAAAGGGGGCCATTTTTCATAAAAACCTACTCCGATTTTTTCAATAGCTTCCAGGTCTTTGGACCGATTGACTCGAAATTTCTCCCAAACGTGGTCCTATACTGGCTGAACGAGACACAGCAGTCCCCATTGAATTCGGGTGGAATTTGTATTTTTGGTGAATATTTTAGTGAAAGGGGGCCATTTTTCATGAAAAGGTTGGCCGATTTTTTCAATAGCTTCCAGGTCTTTGGACCGATTGACTCAAAATTTCTCCCAAACGTGCTCCTATACTGGCTGAACGAGACACAGCAGTCCCCATTGGATTCGGGTGGAATTTGTATTTTTGGTGAATATTTTAGTGAAAGGGGGCCATTTTTCATGAAAAGGTTGGCCGATTTTTTCAATAGCTTCCAGGTCTTTGGACCGATTGACTCAAAATTTCTCCCAAACGTGGTCCTATACTGGCTGAACGAGACACAGCAGTCCCCATTGAATTCGGGTGGAATTTGTATTTTTGGTGAATATTTTAGTGAAAGGGGGCCATTTTTCATGAAAAGGTTGGCCGATTTTTTCAATAGCTTCCAGGTCTTTGGGCTGATTGACTCGAAATTTCTCCCAAACGTGGTCCTATACTGGCTGAACGAGACACAGCAGTCCCCATTGAATTTGGGTGGAATTTGTATTTTTGGTGAATATTTTAGTGAAAGGTGGCCATTTTTCATGAAAACCTCCTCCGATTTTTTCAATAGCTTCCAGGTCTTTGGACCGATTGACTAAAAATGTCTCCCAAACGTGGTCCTATACTGGCTGAACGAGACACAGCAGTCCCCATTGGATTCGGGTGGAATTTGTATTTTTGGTGAATATTTTAGTGAAAGGGGGCCATTTTTCATAAAAACCTACTCCGATTTTTTCAATAGCTTCCAGGTCTTTGGACCGATTGACTCAAAATTTCTCCCAAATGTGGTCCTATACTGGCTGAACGAGACACAGCAGTCCCCATTGGATTCGGGTGGAATTTGTATTTTTGGTGAATATTTTGGTGAAAGGGGGCCATTTTTCATGAAAAGGTTGGCCGATTTTTTCAATAGCTTCCAGGTCTTTCGACCGATTGACTCAAAATTTCTCCCAAACGTGCTCCTATACTGGCTGAACGAGACACAGCAGTCCCCATTGGATTCGGGTGGAATTTGTATTTTTGGTGAATATTTTAGTGAAAGGGGGCCATTTTACATGAAAACCTCCTCCGATTTTTTCAATAGCTTCCAGGTCTTTGGGCTGATTGACTCGAAATTTCTCCCAAACGTGGTCCTATACTGGCTGAACGAGACACAGCAGTCCCCATTGAATTTGGGTGGAATTTGTATTTTTGGTGAATACTTTAGTGAAAGGTGGCCATTTTTCATGAAAACCTCCTCCGATTTTTTCAATAGCTTCCAGGTCTTTGGACCGATTGACTCGAAATTTCTCCCAAACGTGCTCCTATACTGGCTGAACGAGACACAGCAGTCCCCATTGGATTCGGGTGGAATTTGTATTTTTGGTGAATATTTTAGTGAAAGGGGGCCATTTTTCATGAAAACCTCATCCGATTTTTTCAATAGCTTCCAGGTCTTTGGACCGATTGACTCAAAATTTCTCCCAAACGTGGTCCTATACTGGCTGAACGAGACACAGCAGTCCCCATTGGATTCGGGTGGAATTTGTATTTTTGGTGAATATTTTGGTGAAAGCTGGCCATTTTTCATGAAAACCTCCTCCGATTTTTTCAATAGCTTCCAGGTCTTTGGACCGATTGACTCGAAATTTCTCCCAAACGTGCTCCTATACTGGCTGAACGAGACACAGCAGTCCCCATTGGATTCGGGTGGAATTTGTATTTTTGGTGAATATTTTAGTGAAAGGGGGCGATTTTTCATGACAAGGTTGGCCGATTTTTTCAATAGCTTCCAGGTCTTTGGACCGATTGACTTGAAATTTCTCCCAAACGTGGTCCTATACTGGCTGAACGAGACACAGCAGTCCCCATTGAATTCGGGTGGAATTTGTATTTTTGGTGAATATTTTAGTGAAAGGGGGCCATTTTTCATGAAAACCTCCTCCGATTTTTTCAATAGCTTCCAGGTCTTTGGACCGATTGACTCAAAATTTCTCCCAAACGTGCTCCTATACTGGCTGAACGAGACACAGCAGTCCCCATTGGATTCGGGTGGAATTTGTATTTTTGGTGAATATTTTAGTGAAAGGGGGCCATTTTTCATGAAAAGGTTGGCCGATTTTTTCAATAGCTTCCAGGTCTTTGGGCTGATTGACTCGAAATTTCTCCCAAACGTGGTCCTATACTGGCTGAACGAGACACAGCAGTCCCCATTGGATTCGGGTGGAATTTGTATTTTTGGTGAATATTTTAATGAAAGCTGGCCATTTTTCATGAAAACCTCCTCCGATTTTTTCAATAGCTTCCAGGTCTTTGGACCGATTGACTCAAAATTTCTCCCAAACGTGGTCCTATACTGGCTGAACGAGACACAGCAGTCCCCATTGGATTCGGGTGGAATTTGTATTTTTGGTGAATATTTTAGTGAAAGGGGGCCATTTTTCATGAAAACCTCATCCGATTTTTTCAATAGCTTCCAGGTCTTTGGACCGATTGACTCAAAATTTCTCCCAAATGTGGTCCTATACTGGCTGAACGAGACACAGCAGTCCCCATTGGATTCGGGTGGAATTTGTATTTTTGGTGAATATTTTGGTGAAAGGGGTCCATATTTCATGAAAAGGTTGGCCGATTTTTTCAATAGCTTCCAGGTCTTTGGACCGATTGACTCAAAATTTCTCCCAAACGTGCTCCTATACTGGCTGAACGAGACACAGCAGTCCCCATTGGATTCGGGTGGAATTTGTATTTTTGGTGAATATTTTAGTGAAAGGGGGCCATTTTTCATAAAAACCTACTCCGATTTTTTCAATAGCTTCCAGGTCTTTGGACCGATTGACTCGAAATTTCTCCCAAACGTGGTCCTATACTGGCTGAACGAGACACAGCAGTCCCCATTGAATTCGGGTGGAATTTGTATTTTTGGTGAATATTTTAGTGAAAGGGGGCCATTTTTCATGAAAAGGTTGGCCGATTTTTTCAATAGCTTCCAGGTCTTTGGACCGATTGACTCAAAATTTCTCCCAAACGTGCTCCTATACTGGCTGAACGAGACACAGCAGTCCCCATTGGATTCGGGTGGAATTTGTATTTTTGGTGAATATTTTAGTGAAAGGGGGCCATTTTTCATGAAAAGGTTGGCCGATTTTTTCAATAGCTTCCAGGTCTTTGGACCGATTGACTCAAAATTTCTCCCAAACGTGGTCCTATACTGGCTGAACGAGACACAGCAGTCCCCATTGAATTCGGGTGGAATTTGTATTTTTGGTGAATATTTTAGTGAAAGGGGGCCATTTTTCATGAAAAGGTTGGCCGATTTTTTCAATAGCTTCCAGGTCTTTGGGCTGATTGACTCGAAATTTCTCCCAAACGTGGTCCTATACTGGCTGAACGAGACACAGCAGTCCCCATTGAATTTGGGTGGAATTTGTATTTTTGGTGAATATTTTAGTGAAAGGTGGCCATTTTTCATGAAAACCTCCTCCGATTTTTTCAATAGCTTCCAGGTCTTTGGACCGATTGACTAAAAATTTCTCCCAAACGTGGTCCTATACTGGCTGAACGAGACACAGCAGTCCCCATTGGATTCGGGTGGAATTTGTATTTTTGGTGAATATTTTAGTGAAAGGGGGCCATTTTTCATAAAAACCTACTCCGATTTTTTCAATAGCTTCCAGGTCTTTGGACCGATTGACTCAAAATTTCTCCCAAACGTGGTCCTATACTGGCTGAACGAGACACAGCAGTCCCCATTGAATTCGGGTGGAATTTGTATTTTTGGTGAATATTTTAGTGAAAGGGGGCCATTTTTCATGAAAAGGTTGGCCGATTTTTTCAATAGCTTCCAGGTCTTTGGGCTGATTGACTCGAAATTTCTCCCAAACGTGGTCCTATACTGGCTGAACGAGACACAGCAGTCCCCATTGGATTCGGGTGGAATTTGTATTTTTGGTGAATATTTTGGTGAAAGGGGGCCATTTTTCATGAAAAGGTTGGCCGATTTTTTCAATAGCTTCCAGGTCTTTCGACCGATTGACTCAAAATTTCTCCCAAACGTGCTCCTATACTGGCTGAACGAGACACAGCAGTCCCCATTGGATTCGGGTGGAATTTGTATTTTTGGTGAATATTTTAGTGAAAGGGGGCCATTTTACATGAAAACCTCCTCCGATTTTTTCAATAGCTTCCAGGTCTTTGGACCGATTGACTCAAAATTTCTCCCAAACGTGGTCCTATACTGGCTGAACGAGACACAGCAGTCCCCATTGGATTCGGGTGGAATTTGTATTTTCGGTGAATATTTTAGTGAAAGGGGGCCATTTTACATGAAAACCTCCTCCGATTTTTTCAATAGCTTCCAGGTCTTTGGACCGATTGACTCGAAATTTCTCCCAAACGTGGTCCTATACTGGCTGAATGAGACACAGCAGTCCCCATTGAATTCGGGTGGAATTTGTATTTTTGGTGAATATTTTAGTGAAAGGGGGCCATTTTTCATGAAAAGGTTGGCCGGTTTTTTCAATAGCTTCCAGGTCTTTGGACCGATTGACTCGAAATTTCTCCCAAACGTGGTCCTATACTGGCTGAACGAGACACAGCAGTCCCCATTGAATTCGGGTGGAATTTGTATTTTTGGTGAATATTTTAATGAAAGGTGGCCATTTTTCATGAAAACCTACTCCGATTTTTTCAATAGCTTCCAGGTCTTTGGACCAATTGACTCGAAATTTCTCCCAAACATGGTCCTATACTGGCTGAACGAGACACAGCAGTCCCCATTGGATTCGGGTGGAATTTGTATTTTTGGTGAATATTTTAGTGAAAGGGGGCCATTTTTCATGACAAGGTTGGCCGATTTTTTCAATAGCTTCCAGGTCTTTGGACCGATTGACTTGAAATTTCTCCCAAACGTGGTCCTATACTGGCTGAACGAGACACAGCAGTCCCCATTGGATTCGGGTGGAATTTGTATTTTTGGTGAATATTTTAGTGAAAGGGGGCCATTTTTCATGACAAGGTTGGCCGATTTTTTCAATAGCTTCCAGGTCTTTGGACCGATTGACTTGAAATTTCTCCCAAACGTGGTCCTATACTGGCTGAACGAGACACAGCAGTCCCCATTGAATTCGGGTGGAATTTGTATTTTTGGTGAATATTTTAGTGAAAGCTGGCCATTTTTCATGAAAACCTCCTCCGATTTTTTCAATAGCTTCCAGGTCTTTGGACCGATTGACTCAAAATTTCTCCCAAACGTGCTCCTATACTGGCTGAACGAGACACAGCAGTCCCCATTGGATTTGGGTGGAATTTGTATTTTTGGTGAATATTTTAGTGAAAGGGGGCCATTTTTCATGAAAACCTCATCCGATTTTTTCAATAGCTTCCAGGTCTTTGGACCGATTGACTCGAAATTTCTCCCAAACGTGGTCCTATACTGGCTGAACGAGACACAGCAGTCCCCATTGGATTCGGGTGGAATTTGTATTTTTGGTGAATATTTTAGTGAAAGGGGGCCATTTTTCATGAAAAGGTTGGCCGATTTTTTCAATAGCTTCCAGGTCTTTGGGCTGATTGACTCGAAATTTCTCCCAAACGTGCTCCTATACTGGCTGAACGAGACACAGCAGTCCCCATTGGATTCGGGTGGAATTTGTATTTTTGGTGAATATTTTAATGAAAGCTGGCCATTTTTCATGAAAACCTCCTCCGATTTTTTCAATAGCTTCCAGGTCTTTGGACCGATTGACTCAAAATTTCTCCCAAACGTGCTCCTATACTGGCTGAACAAGACACAGCAGTCCCCATTGGATTTGGGTGGAATTTGTATTTTTGGTGAATATTTTAGTGAAAGGGGGCCATTTTTCATGAAAACCTCCTCCGATTTTTTCAATAGCTTCCAGGTCTTTGGACCGATTGACTCGAAATTTCTCCCAAACGTGGTCCTATACTGGCTGAACGAGACACAGCAGTCCCCATTGGATTCGGGTGGGATTTGTATTTTTGGTGAATATTTTAGTGAAAAGGGACAATGTTTCATGAGGCTGGCTTAAGGCTGAGGTTAGTGTTATGGCTGGGGTTGACCGATTGGCTCCAAATCGCTCACACATGTCCTCCTGTGCTGCCGGAATGATAAACACCAGTCTTTTGTTGGATTTTAGTGGAATTTGTATTTTTCATGAATATCTTCAAAAGTCACAATTTTTCATTTAAAAAAACCCCAGCCAATTCCTTCAATAGCCTCTGGGCCATTCGACCGATCGACTCAAAATTGGGTCCGAAATGTCGCCCTGTACTGGCTGAACGAGACACAGCAGTTTTATTTGGATTTGAGTGGAATTTGTATTTTTGTTGAATATTTTAATGTCCTATTTTTGTCTCCACAAACACGGCTAGAATGAGATTAGGCCATCCTCACGCACTGTCTATGATGCATATATGTAATAACTAATTCTGCTGCCCTTTTACTCGCCTTATTTACATCCCCCAACAGTGAGCCTCCACCTTAAAGAAATAAAACTGCCGTTAACTACACCTGCCTTGTGTGCTGGGTTAAATAACCTTACTCATTATGTGCACAAAGGCCCTTGGGAAACTCCTGAGACCTTTAAATCCTCTACCCTGGTTGTTAATGCAATTTTGTGTGTGTTCAAGTATTGATGCAGCTCCTCCCATGTGCCATTGAGAAGAATGCTGACGGAGCAGCCAGATTGTTGAATTTGTATTTTAAAATGTACTGTAGACCAAATCCTCCTCATTTCAAGTATTTTGGGCATTAGTTGCAAGAATTGGTTTGTTATTATGCACATGTAAAGCAGTAGAAATTGATCAAACCTTTTAGAGTTTCCATTATAACAATTTCAAAGCCAAGTTTGTTGAAATCCTCTCTTAAAATTGCAAATGCATGCTACATTTACATTACATAGTTGATATCCGTTTCCTGAGTGACTTACCAATATTGTACCAGCATGCGCTAACAGCCGTAACATTACTGCCTGCATATTTTCTCTGAGTGGTGATAATGAGCCTACAGATGCTCATCTGATCAATGCGACAGTTTCAACAAGGAGGAAGAAGCCTCATAATGAGGCAGAATGGCGAGCTTTCATCTCATCATGTATATATGTGAAGGGTTTTCATGATCTTTGATCTCACACGCGCACGTCCTCATCTTCTGCATTAGGCTGATTTATCCTCTACATCTGATAATTTTGCCATCAGCATTTAAAGTTCTGGTATTTTGTGTATGCATGTGTGTGTGTGTTTGTGTATGATGCACTACAGAGTTGTATGAAGGCTGTCACTACTTATGTTAATCATGCCTGGCATCAGTTAATGGACCCTCACTCCTCGTTTAGCAACAACAAAAAAGAGATGTTTTTGAAAATAGTCTTACCTCAAGGGCTACCGCCGCGTGTGCGTTTTTGAATACAGGGACTAAAAGAGAACTGAAGCACTACTGAGTTTGAATCCTCCATCTTAGAACTTATAATAAGGATGTGTATTGAAAAAGTATAAAATCCTACCTATGTTTGATTAACTAAAAGAAATGTAGTCAACCCAGTCGCCAGGATAAATGTTTACAATGCACGTTTCTACAAACCACGGATATGTTGAAACTTTACATTTACATTATAATTTTATGTTGTGTCAACTTTGTGCTTATGCTCTGGTTAGTTTTAGGCACAAACACCACTTGGCAAGGCTTACGAAAAGATCATGTTTTGGCTTAAAATACCCATTTTGGTCGCCACACACGTCTCATAAAAAATATCCAATGGTGTCCGACTTACAAATGTTGAAACGCAGTCTCGAGCTGGCTTGGCAACCTTCTCTCTTGTAACTCCACCACCTTCCCCTCCACCTCTCGATATGAATGCCAGGTCATAAACGTGTAATGTGAATATATGACACGTATCGTAGAAATGTCAATATGGCACATATGACACGTACAAAGATGAAAGTATCGGTGGTTTGTAGGAACGTAAACTGCCAACATTTTATCCAGGAGACTGGGGTGATGCAGTTATTGCACCTTCTGTCAGTTATTAGTAATTACTGCTTTGATTACCTTTGGCCAGGCGACGGCTACAGACAGGCGTATGATACCTTGGTGACACATGGCGTCGCCAACTGCCTCTTTACCGGATTGAGCTTCCGAGAAGGGTTTGACCCCCATCTCCTCAAAAAATGCTATTACACATACTTAATACATTAATGGCAGGTAGGTATATGTGTGCAGAATAAAAATGTTACACACTATACATTGAGGCCTACATGATGAATAAGCAGTGACATAAGGTGTGTGTGTGTGTGTGTGTGTGTACGCTCATTTAGTCAGTAATCTGTATTCTTCTCTGTCTCTCTCTTCATGCTTCAGATGAGAAAGCAGTGTCCAGCTAGCACTTAATGGAATTGGATGTTTTAGACGCGTGCACACACACACACACACACACACACACACACACACACACACACACACACACACCAGCCTCTGCTACCACCTTTGTTCCTTTTATCCAGCTATACAACAAGATCTCTCACTTGTCTCACTGCACCTCGCGTTGACATTTCACCACATGTTCTCCTTGTTCTTGTTTTTTCCTAAATACACAAATGGAAATAATTTATGATAATTTTTTCAAATGATTTTAGAAATATTAACACTTCATCTGTTCTGGTGGATCCAGTTCTGTTTCTCAATTGTTCTCGGTGACATCGCCTGCTGACATTGGTTATGCTCTAATGTGCCAGTGTGATTGTGTTTGGTGATTGTCTACATTTGCTGTTTTGTTGTGAATAAGTATTGTGTGTCTGCACAGCTGTCACACTGGCTCCCTCTCGTACTGGTTGTGTGTGCATGTGTCTAAAGTGTTTGTGGACGTTTCTGATTTCACTTGAAGCCAGTGGATAATTCATATGTGTCAGCCTTCACCCGGGCCAGCGACTGACTGCCAAATGGCCATCTAGTCAATGACCAGTGGCTGGAATCAGTGTGGAGATTGTCTCTTGCCAACTCAGCCTCCTTAAACCTGCTCCCAACCACATATGGCAGGAAGCATGTTTCGCTAGACACTCAGCTGGTGTTTAAAGCTTGTTATATTAAAGATACAGTGTTAATTTGGTGCATCATAGAATTATATTTAAACAATTAAATAGAAAGGAGGGGAACTTTCATGGACAAGTCAAGTTTATTGTGCACAGTTGCATCATAAAGTAGCTCTCTGATGTGTTCTTGTATCACGTATTACAGTACACTGGGGTTTAGTTTGTTTTCTATGGTCTTTTATTATCGCACAAGTTTCTTGAACACTAACGATAGAGTTTTCAGCACAGATACTAAGAAAAAAATAAAAAAAACCTTTCTTTTATGGAAAGCCAAACGGCTACATTCAGCTGGGAGCAGTTAGATGTTGTTTTCGCTGCTTATTCCTGCTATTTTCAGTTACCGGTGCTCTGATCCAAAGTAGGACAGTAAAATCCATTCTGCACAAAATAGGTGGCGAAAGCTTGGCGGTGTAGTAATTACTTGTGGTTCATAGTAGCAACCGTTGGGTAAGAGCAGCTTTATTTGGAGCAAAGAGGAAGAGGAGAGAGCATGGTGGGTTTTTGGTTTGGCTCACCTGTGTTCCCGGTGTTCAGTTCACATCCTTTGTTCCTCCCTAGCCTGATTTTTCCTCCACACCTGTCTCACGCCAGCCAATCAGCTCCTTCCCTGCTCTTCCTGCTTTCCTCTACTCATTCTCCTCACCTGTGTTTCGCCACCTTTCTTCATCATTCCCTAGTTAGTTTAGTTTGTATTTAAGTCCAGTCATTAGTCTTTGTCAGTTCGTCTGTTTTCATCCTGGATTCCTTCTGGATTTGTTCCCCATTTTTGAATTACAGTTGAGTTTTCTTTACTTAAATTTTCTCCTTGTTGCCTTGTGGTTGCCTGCCTTTTGTTAATCACATTTTGGGTTTTGGATTATTAGACGTTTGGTCATCAGCTCATCATTAAAGCTTCTTTTTGTTATTGAACCAGTCTGCCTCCTTGTGTGTGTTCGGGTCCGTTTTTTGATATCCGTGACACAAAGTTGAATTCAATCTAACAACAGTGCGCTTTTTCTGTCTCAAATGATGTCACCGTGCTCTTAGCCCTGCAATTTGAGTCCATCTGTCTGATTTTTGGATGCTTTTTACATCCTTTAGCGTTTTTGACAGACAATTCACAAGATGATTATGACCTTTTTGGCAGGTTGTCACACTGAGATGATCAACTCATTCGCAGAGCCAAATGGGCTCATCGAAGGCCTTGTTTGTGTACCAACATAACTGTCCCTCATTCCTTGGCAATTCTGGAATCTAACCCCGAAAAGGAAGACCAGATCTGGCAATTCAATGTATCTACACAGCTTGACACCCCTCACCACCTACTGGGCCTGGCTCCAGGAAAGGGAGCTTGTTTCCCCACAGGGTGAGGTCGTGTTGTCGGTGACTTCCCAAAGGAATAAATGAATCATTCTTTGACTTGTCCCTCGCCTGAGACAAATTTGCCATGGGAGACCCTGCTGAGAGCTAATGCTCCAGACAATACAGCTGCGAGCGTCACACGCACACAACCCCTTCACTCCGATAACAGTGATTCCAGGAGGGTTGTTCAGAAGTGTCACATCTCCAGTCGTCTCTTTCCTCCTTCCTGTCCTCTGTTTCCTGTCTTCACTTAGCCCCACTCACTTTGCAGAATACCTCCCCTGAGGCTAAAACATGCTGATGGGAGAGAGATGAGAGATGTAAGCGAGACTGTGAGGAGGATAAAAAGAATATAATTAGGATAGCAGTCTATATATATATATATATATATATATATATTTCACGAGCAAGGACCACACCATCAGTGACATGTACATGATCGTTTATTGAGGTGGAATATGAGTCAACGGCGGCACTCGGGCTGGCAGACCCCCTATAAGAAAGAAAGAGATAAAGAGAGAGACAGAAGAAAAGGAAGGGAGGTTGGGGCACAAGAAACGAGAAAGGCAGGAACCGCAGTGCGGTTTATATAGCCTCATGACAGGACGGGGAGTGATTGTCATGATGGTCCTGCTCCTGAACTTCAGCTAAAACTTTATCTCCATTAGAACACACAATTAATCAGTTAAAGCAAACCTTCAATGTACAAATCCAACCAACAGGAGCTGCAGTATAGTAAAAAAAAAACTCAATGTCCTTTGGAGAGATTGAAAATTGAAGCTGAATCTTACTTTCCTTACTTTTCTTGAACTTTTTCTCTGTGCACATCTGTTACAAAAAAACATTTGAACACGCTCTGTCAGTGACAGACATTGTCTGAATGAGAGGTGTTTCATTTGCTGCTTCTGACACTATCCAGCTTTCACAGATGTGCAACATTTGCCTGATTGGACTTCTAATGTAGGTCAGTTTGCCTCTGTGCCATGCTGCACCAGTGTTTGTTAGCTCACAACAGCTCACTCCCTGGTCCAAAACCCTCAGTGTCCAACAACCATCAGGTATTATTGTATTGGTGCTGCTATGATATGCTTGAATGAATTTAAATTCTACTTTTCATGTATTTTGGTTCACATCACTTTGAATTTGAAGGTATGTTACATGAAATGTGCTGTAAATTTACTCCTTAAAATGTGTTTAACCTGCCAAATTTCTAAAATCAGGTTGTGTTCCTCTTTAAGCTCTGTGAACTCAATGGTTGACACATTGGCTCATGCTGCTGGCTCAGTATCTTTCATGTAATCCATTAATCATTGTGATCATTATCCTCATGGCTACAGGCAGGAATCAATACACTGATGGCGAAGGTTGTAATGGTAAAAAGAGGACAAATGAGGAACGCCAAGGTTTTCATTTATGACATTGCACTGGTTTCAAGGCAGTTTAGTCTATTTCCAGAAAGCTACACATCCAGAGATAACTCACTATTAATCATTTTAAGATGTTTAACCTCATTCAGGGAAAGCTGAATCAGCAGCCTCCTGCTGCACAGGCCCAATGTTTTAAATAAATACAACGATGTGGACATTTTATATTCTACCTTTTATCCACCACTTTGGTCCGGAATGAAATGTTTCTACACCTAAGGGATGGATTGTCCTTGAATTTTATATTTATAGTCTGGGGCTAGTGCTAATTAGCATAAGTTAGCAAGCAAACCAAGCGTAAACCAGATGTGCAGTCACCCACTGGTTTGTGAGTTTCTTAAGTTTGGTGTTACGGAGCCAGATGTAACATGTGGACAAGCAGGTGGAGCTGGGCAGGACATTGATTGGTTCTGACTGATAACCTAAGGTCCAACATGGCAGTGACTTGTCAATCACAAGGTAACTATGCCCTAAAGCACATCATACCAAATGACCTCATGATATATTAGAGAAGTCTTGAAATTAGCGATTGAGACCATAAACTCATTAGGAAACCGTTTACTGAGGTTATAAATCAGGTGAGAAGTAGCATCTTTTTCTCATAAGCTTGCACACAACCTGACTGCTTTTTCGCAACCAGTGGAGTCGCCCCCTGCTGGCAATTAGAAAAAATGCAGGTCAAGGCACTTCTGCATTGCCTTCAATAACTACAGCATCAAACTTAGAGGCACAAGACCACTGACCAGGCTGGTGTATTTGTTTCATTGGAAGTAAGAAGGAGCTGCCTGTGGTGAGCTTGACGAGGACTTTGAAGATTTACGAAAGTATATGTTTAATTGACTTGAGGTCATAAAGAGTGCATGGTGGCTAATGGGAACAAAGCATGCCACATTTTAGGTATGGACTGAACATAAGCAGCTTGTTGCAAAGCTAGTCTAGTCTATGTGAGCTTACAAGAAATGTCAACACCATTTCAAACTTTCAGTTGGTATGCAGAACTAAAAGTTGGTTTGGAGTATTAACTTTTTGCTGAAATTAAAATAAAAAAGGCATTAGACTGATAAAATCTGTGTCTATGTTTCCGGCACAGAATTCGAGGAAAAACATATCTGTGCAAAATAAATAGCCTGTTTATATTTGGATCTGCATCACTTACGGTCTCGATAATACATTACTTTCATTTACATTGTTTTCATATTCAGTAATATAACACAAGAGCAATAAATGGAGTTTCACTTGAGGCCAAAACATAGACCGTGTGGGTTTTTTCTCCACAACATTTTCAGAGCACTTCGCTGATTTGTTTTTTTGTAACTAATACATGCTGGATTTTTTCTTAGCTGTTTTTTTTCTGCCATTTCTCAGCGGCCTGCCTGCTAATAGTATTTCTCATCTCCCATTATCTAAAAATGTTGCCCACCATTAAAGCTTCATCATCAAAAAGCCTTTGAAAGCCAGAAGAAACATTTGAAGAGATACAGCCACGAGAGTCAATTAGAGTTTATATGAGGATAATGAATAATTCATTTAACACTCATTAAGACCATCAAGAATAATGAAATGCATTGTAGTGTTACTGTTATGGCTGCACAGTTTATGACAATTGAAGTCATTATTTTAATTTACCACAAATAAACACAGCATATTGGCATGTTTATTCTGAAGGTCCATAACAGATGTAGATAGTTAAGACGCTGATGTCAGACGTCAAACTGCAACAGACATGAGACAACATGATATATAACACAATATTCTCATTATGAAATGGTCATAGCATTTGAAATTGTTTAGCTGGAGAACATTTTTTGAAAGCCACTTTTTGCCCCCTGAAAGTTGTTGAGAATTTCATGACCTAGTGAAATAACAGTGGCGTCTGTGACATTGAACAACAGACCTATCACCCCCACAGACGCATCACTTATTCTGTATTTAGAGCAGCAGAAGTGGTATCTCTAGGCCCTTTAAATCAAGTTGTAGGACTTTGGCTCGGAGGGCTCTGTTGGCTGCTGGGTGGAGTTCCTCGTTTAGAGAAGTGGCTTCAGCTGTGCCAAGCCTTAAAAGCCAAGTTTCCCCTGAGCCTTAGCTTCATTTTGTTGTGAGCGATCAAGGTGCAATACTTAATTTAACTTTGTTAAGTGTGGGACTTTTTTTAGAAAGCTTCTTACTGGTAGCTTCCTGTCTCGAATTGACCTGGCATCCCACGGTTGGCAACCACAGTTCTAGTCTGAGTTTTGGCATTTGTAATTGTGAAACTACTGGATATTTTTAAGGAGAACTCAAGGCAATTTCCAGGCATGTTTGTGGCGACCAAAGTGGGTGTTTCAAGCCAAACCTTAATGCTTTCCTAACCATAACCAAGTGTATTTTGTTCCTAAATCTAACCAGACCATAAACGCAGCGCAATGACAAGAGAGAAATAGAAACCTAAAGTTGCAACATAAATAAACGTAAAGCTTTAACTTGTTGGTGGTTTTGCAGAAATGCATTTTAGCTCTCTTGACTTGCAACTTTACGCAGCAAAACGTGACCAAGGTCAAGCTGACGTTCTGATTTGATCACAACCTAGTTGACCAGTCACATCGCTTGGTCGAAACTTCTTGTTGTACAATCATGATATCCCAACTCACACTGGCTTCTTTCTCTCCTTACAGCAGAGACGCAACCTGCAAAACAGAGTTTGTCCTCTTGAACTTTAAAATAGAGAATGGAGAATGGTAGGACTTAAACAGAGCTCACTAACGACAAGCCTGATTATTTAGTCAGAGTTCAACGTTTTAGCAGAATTACACTGAGGCTCTGCCGTTAGCCTCGGCTGCCAACCTCATTACCCCCTGAGCACACGGAGGAGGCAGAGGGAGTAGGTGAACAGACAGAATTACAGAGAAGGAATTGGACGGATGGAGGAAACAGATCAGATCGGCAAAGGGCATATGATTACAAGGAGAGAATGAAATGAGTTTAAATGAGGGTGGGAGGAATGGGCAGGAAGTGGAGGCAAGGAGAAAACAAGTGACACTCATTGATCCAAGCATATTAAGTATTAGCTTCAGCGCAGAGGCAAGTATTGGCTTTAAGCATTGCTACCATGTCCCCCCTGTAGAATAATATATGAAGAGATGAGACTGAGCTTCGTAGGAGGAATGAGAAGTCAAAAACAGTGATCGGTGGTCTTTTCTTTATGGCCTTTATGTAAATGTGATCATCTGGAATGATGGACTACTGTAACTATAACGGAGCATGTGTGCATGCATGAGTGCGTCAAGCAATAACCCACAGCAACTCCCCCACAACAATGAAAAATAATACCATTATGTTGTGTATACTGTATGTGTTCCCCGGCTTTCACAGATGAAATTAGATTTGCTCACCCAGACCATACAATAGCAGGATTTGATGATGCAGCAAAATCCTTGATTTGAAAGAGGAAACAAATCAGTGGAAATGTGGACAGGACACATAAAGAAGAGTATTATTCACATACACTCTGCGCTGTGGTGGACAGCCCGTGTCATGCTGTTCCTGGCAAGTTGTTTGTTTTACTGAGAATCAAGAATGTTACACTTGAGTGAATTATACAGTCAATAAATCTCATGACAAACAAAATTATTATTAAGACTTATGCAGTCACAGTGCGGCTGAAGAGGTCGCGGAGCATCAGCAGCACCATCCCTCTTGTTAGCAAAATTACCGAAATACATCCCCCTTGTTAACCTGCCTTCCCCCCTCTCCATCCTCCAGCAGCACAGACGGAGAGGTTATTTAGCTGAGTATTAGTCTAGCCTGCCTGACTTATAGATCATTTATCTGGCAGAGGTTTGTGCAGGTTAGAATTTATGTCCCAAGCCATGACCCTGAAATATCAGCAGTCTTAAGGGGCGTCTACACCGAGAACGATCACTAATGCTATCTATAATGATAACGATATGAGCATCCGTCGGTGAGGCTGCATCAGCAGCTTTTGGAAACTGGATATTTATGACCTGTTACTGCTGTTAGACAGAGAAAGAAAATGGTTTGTCTGCAATCTTATTCTGTAGAAATCCTTAATATCAAGCTAATTTAAGACCCTGCACAGTCACGTGGATTTTAATTGTCCTCCACTTGACTTAGAACAATTTCTAAACCAATATATCAAGAGTTATTGCACTAATCGTTATTGGTGTTCAAAACTGTTACCTGTGCTGTGTACTGATAAAATTATATACTTTATTGTAGCCTATATACTCTATAGTGACACGTAGCAACATGTGGTCACAAAATATTTAAGGGTTGACATGGATACAAGGTAAGGGGTTAATACTCTCTACTGCAGGTAATACACTGACTAGGGATAAGTGCCTCATACACCCCACATCAAAAGACCCACAGTATCACTTTAAGTTGGATTTGGGTTATGGCCAACCCCCATGTTCAAAAGTAACAAACCCAATGACCTCGGGTAATTTAGACAAACCAGATTCCTCTTCAAGTGGTGCAGAAGCAAGTTTAGCAAGATAATACACACAGTGGCTGATGTAGGTATGTGCCAGTTATTTGTTTTAGTTAGTCCACCAAGTTTTATAAATGGTACATGTTGCACCTTAATAACGATACTGCCTGAAAAAAACAGTGTTGCAAACCAGATATAATTCATTTTAAAGCAAAGGAGGGTTGTTTGTTTGTCTGAGAGAGAGAGAGAGAGAGAGTTTAATTCACCTCTACCTGCACTAAGATGCTATCACTGCAGAATCTTATTACTAATCCTACAACACTGTGGGAAAATCATTACTTTGTAAATCCGCGTGTTGTGCATGCTTCTTTGTGTACTTTCCTTTCCATTGTTAAGTATCCTATATGCTTATGCAGGTGTCCGTGTGTGTGTGTGTGTGTGTGTTTACACCCAAAACATTTTGCTCTTATTCCTTCTGTGTCTGCAGATCTCGCACCAGCCCTTAAGGCTAAACTTTGTTTCCCAGGAAATAGGACCTTCACTGTTAATTGTCTGTCTATGTATCTATATTAGCAGACGCAGACACACACATATGCAGCCAGATTCAAATTCTTATATTAACACAATCAGATCTACAAATGGTAATAGTAATGATGCATGCAGGGGGAGGGAGGGAGAGGTCATTATTTCAAAGTTATTTCCTCCCGTGAAGATTAGCGATATGAAAGAATGTGCTTCCAGATATGTCGGTCAATTAGAGCAGTTTCCTCTTCCACCAGGACAAAGGAGATAATCATGAGACAAAGTATGTTTTCATCATTATTTCTGCAGCCTTTCTGGTGAAATGAGGGCCTTAAATAATATTGAATGTGAAGGGAGTTGTCAATTCAGCTCCTGCAATTGTGTTTTTCCAATAAGCCTTGAGCATCTCATTATCAGTTCCCCCCTAAATCAGCCAAGCATGAAAAAAAAACCTTCATGCAGTATTACAGCAATTTGAAAGTTGTCACATTTCATCCATTTCTATGCAGAAATTTGCACATTGGAATGGAAGTGGACTGACATGTATTTAATCTGTTTACTACGCATAGTGAGGATGGGGCGAGCAAGAGACGTGTAGGTACATCTTGAATACTTGAGAGTAAAAAGTAAAACATGGTCTTGGTTGGGATTACTCCATGTTCTAAGCCAGGTTGAGGGACACAAATACATATGGACCAAAGGTTGTAATCAGAGACCTTTTATCCACAAGTTTCCTGTGGAGGTCACTGGGGAAAAGATTATGGGTGACACTTCCTGTGCTTGGCTGAACTATTATTAGGTAGCAAATTATAATAATAACTGAAGCAGCGGCGGCACTTTCAAGGAAGAAAGCGTGGATTAGCATCCTGTTACCATGAAAAAAGCCCATGTCGTCTTGGCGACAAGGCGCACAGGAGGTTACGCCCATAATTCACGCAAGGTATCACTGGGGCTAGGAATAAGGTGGATAAGTGCCTGTGTCCACATTGGGTTTTTTTCAATTGTTCCCAATGAGGAGCGAGTGTCTGCAGCAGCAGAGACGCTGGTGACGTCACCGTCGCTCTTCTTCTGGATGGATCATTTCATGCAGCCTGATCCTCCCTGCTCTGATGTCCCGATGACAAATAAAAAACAAACATCATCATCATCATCCCAGCACTGCCAGCGCTTTTCTGCCTGAAAAAAAAACATTATGTGGACACTGGCCCTGAAGGACTGCCTTGCTGCCATTTTGCTTGTTGTACTGCAACAAAAAATTGCCTTCAGCTCGGCCTGTGATGCTGTTATGAAAGAGACATTTATGCAACTGTTAACTCTTGAAACTTCAAAAAAGTTCTATTATTGTAAAAAAAATAACTTAATAAATGATCAAAATAAGGCTGTTCATGTGTGTGACATCCTCTCAGTGAAATGTAGAACAAAGGTGGGTTTTATACACAGCTGACTTCAGTAGTACTTTAAAAGTCTACAATCCATTGAGGTAGCAGTGAAGGCTTTACTGTTATGTTGTTCTTTATTTAAAGACAGCGAGACAAAAAAGATGAAAGTTTGGACCATTATACTCCAAACCGTCATCTTCTCCGAGCCATAATCAACTGAGAACTGGACAGCATATCCTCACTTAGTAAAATGTCCTCCTTTTAAAGGTCTTAAGAAGATAATACGAGAACACACACTGACTCATCCTCATAAAGGCCATGTCATAGAGAAAGGGCAGTGTGGGTGTCACTTGATTGTGGTGACTGTGTGTATTCTCAATTCTGAGACTTCCAATAATCTTCTTCTATTCAGTTTGTGTTATGAGTTCAAGTGAAGTCTTTTGTCCTCCTTTCTCTCTGGTGATCTAATATCTGTCTCTCCTTTCTTGTATTTTCTCGCTTTGCTGTCACATTAAGATTCACAACTGTCTGTTTTTTTTTCTGTGCAGTGGCATCTCAGATAAAGAGGAGAAAATGAAAAGGTGCACAGTTAAATGCTACAGTATCCATGGTTCTTCCTGCAACATCCAATGCCAACATCCTTCGGTAAAGTTTTCCAAGCATAGCCCACATGTCAAAACTTTACATTTCTTCAGGTTTAATTTTCTATTTTCTCATGTGACAACGCTATGCTTATGTTCGTGGGTTTAGACACAAAATCCACTTGGTAAGGGTAAGGAGAAGACCATGTTTTGGCTTGACATATCTGGTTTGGTCTCCTCAAACCCGACAGGAAATGTCTGAAGTCCTGTTTAAAAAATGTGGTTATTACCCTGGAAGTTACCCAGAGGTCTCCTCGAAAATATCCAGCATCCTGTAACTCCACCATCATCCCCTCCCCTCCACTTCCAGCATATGATTCTCAGGAATCATACATGGACAGGGCTTGTGTTTCAAACTAATGGAAAGTACACACTTGTTTACATAAACACTTGCTTCCCCTTTCAAGGCAGGTATCTCAGTCTACAGACTTCCTGTTCTGGTGCTTTCTCCTAATAGTCACTCTTGGCAGCAGGAAATGTGTGAGAAATTGGATCAATAGTAATGAAATAACAAACAAAACAATGGCTGAAGTGATACAGTGAGCTCCAGTTAGTTACATGGACAATTCAATGTTCACAGTTCAATACACTCAACATATTTTAGCACATTTTGAAAAAGTTACCCAGCAGGGTACGCAGCAGGAGAGCAAATCATTGAATTGTATCTGCACCTGACTAAAAGTGTCGGACCAGCTCTGTGTCCAATTTTCCCAGCCCGATGATATAGAGATGTTATTTTAGCAGCCCGTCCTCATCGGATAAAACAACCATATAGGTCGACTGTGACAGCAGCTTATTACAGCCCGTATTTATGTTTCTTGTAGAAGCCTCCAGCAGCTGCAGCAATTATTACGGCTGCATAGGAGGAAGTGAGGCAAAGTAGTTTAAAGAGCAAAAAAGTCTGCATAGGGAGAAGGGTATTGATGGAGCATCGGGTTAAACGAGCACAGGAATTTCATTCGGCAGACAGCTGCTCGTATTCAGTGTGAAACCAGAAGTCAGGTTTTTTTAACTTAATAACGAAGTGACATCTGGAAATTTGATGTCTCATGGAGCAGCAAATACTAAAAGGCGACACCCACCCCAGTCGCAGTCTGTTCACCCCGCTGCCATCTTGCAAAATATACCGAAGTATCAGGACTCCCTTGTCTAAGATAGACGTAGCAGGACTCAAAATGACTCTTAAACCCTTGTTTGAATAACATTAAATTAACCTTGTGAGGTAATGTAAGTTTTGTAATTTACTAAACCTAACCAAGTTGTTTTCTTGCCTAAACCCAACCAAACAGCGATCATACGACAAAGGTCCGGTGCCTGTCACTCTCATGCCGTGACAGTCATGTTTTAGGAGTTACTGGCAATCAGCCTATTCACACATTATGGTATGAGGATGTGTTGGGTTTCAGTCTAATAGACAGTGACCTGTTTCATTTGTAATGTAACTTACAGGCCTTGCATGTATGATATGGAACGTGCATTGACGAATATCGCTTTCGATCCTAAAAGCTGAAAGAAAAACGCCTAAATTAGAAGACTGTTGAGACTGTCCCCTCTAAAGTGAAGAACTCCAGTCACAACAGCACCTTTTTTTTTGGGCTGTCTGGGTCACCAACTCCATTTAGATACGGAAATCAGTCTGTTAACATTCAGAGCTGTGACAGTTCAGAGTCTCTGGCTGTTGGAAAGCAAACTCTCAGAGGACTGCAGGGACTGCAGGGTATGCTTTTGCCGGAAGGGCAAGCATAAAATACATGTGAATATTTTCCCTCCTGCCTCTTCAGTGGACAGCCAGAGAAACACAGAGATAAAGAGAAGTGTCTCTTTTCTGCACATGTCAGACTTTTGTTGAACTGGACTGGCTCAGTGGCAGTGCAGAGTCCCCAGGGAGAAGATCCACTGCTGTTCTCTTCGGGGGTTTGGAGGTCAGTGTGTATTCCTGGTTCTTTGAGAGTTTTACCTGTGATACCTACTACTCACCTGTCTGCTGTGAGCATAGAGGCAGGGGGAAAAGTAATATGCTTTTAAAAAAATAAGCAGCACTCAGAATAATTTCAAATGTCGTCAGCGATCATGGCTTTGTTCTCCAATGGTTTCACAGTGTGTGTTTGTGTGTGTGAGGCGGCGGTGTGTGGATATGTGTGCTGTTGCCTGGAAACAGCAAGCTTTTACATGCCCTTGGTTTGAGTCTGTAACAGCTCTCCGACAGCTGGACTGTGGTTCTCGGGGATCAGATTGGTTCGCTGTTCAGCTGCCACTCGGATCAACATAAGGTGAATACATCTGCACCTCATTTGGACACATTGTTGCTCATTTGCATAATGCTGAAGTCTGCAAATGCAACATGGAGATAAGGGTCTGTGCTCTAATTGACAAAACAGTTAAACGAAGGCAAACTACACACTTGTATTCATGGGCAAGACTTTTATATTTATTAATGCCAGTGACTAGTGTGTCTGCGTGCGTGCGTGTGTAGTCAAGGTTGTGAGCGAATATATTTTTTTTATGCCCAGGCATTCATCATGCCTGCCGTATCTCCTCTCCCACACCTTCCCACACACAGACTGTCCCACATGCTGTGTGGCCTTGGCCTTGAACACAACATGCCTCCCATCGTGTATGTTCTCTAGAGCAAAAGCATACACAGCATTAGAAATTTAAGAGTTTTGTGCTAATAAATTAGCCTCTGCAGGGACTGTGCTATCATCATCATCATCATCATCATCATAGTGAGTAGATGGTTAAAACAAATCCTGCTGTCTATCACGGTGATAGCGCTGTTTTCAAAGCATCCTAATAGAGATAAGGGTGAAATGACAATATCAGAGGGGAAGATCTGAGGTGAGAAAAGATGCGAGGAGGGGACGAGGCAGAGAGGACACCGAAACAAACTACAAGAAAAGCAGAAGAAGAGAAAATGTAGATGAAGATCAGCAATCGAATCAAGTTAGATAGCATCGTCGGGAACATACAGGGAAATACTTGAATATGTGGGACTGTCATACACAAATTAGCAATAACAATGTGACGTTAGCTAACCAGCTGCTCAGCTACTGAGACATCAGCAAACTGGAAAAGGACCGTAACACGCTGAAATAAAATGAGTTCTCATAACACTCGGTTTGAAGTGTGCCACTTGGAGAGACGTGTGGCCGAAACACCCATCTATCCCAACAAGACTCAGCATACCCTACGTCCGAGACATGAGCACGTAAAGAGGAGGGGTGGGGACAAGGGGTGTATTGGGATTGGGTCAGAAAGTAGAGCACGAGCTAAAATATAGAAATTAAATATAAAATAAATTATAACACTGTGGTGTTATACATACAGGTGAACGAAGTGGTGCAGTAATGAAATAAATGTATATGCAAACACATAATGAAAAATAACATGACTGTTGCAGTGAAACAGCCACAGATTTACCAGACCTTCATCATCTTGTCACGATTTGGAAGAAAACTTGGTTAGGTTCAGGCACTAATTGGGCAAATTCTTCAGAAACTTGTGCTCCTAATGATACATGGCTACTTTCAGTGGATCCAGTCAAAGAACAGTTTGATCAAATCCTGCTCACACATGTATTTTCTTTCACTTGAAAATATGTCAAATATTAATACTAAAGATGCCATACATAACTTCCACTTAACTGAGTGTCTAAATTATTGTTGTATACATAAGACTTCGAATAACATTCTTAGAAATAAACAAAAAGAAAGTTAATGATCAAATGTCCTTTTCTTCTCTGGATTTTTTTGCCGTGAGATTATTTACTTTTTTCTGTGCACATGTTTTGCACTGTACCTTTTTGTTGGTTATAGATGTATTTGTATTTTTAAGTGCTCCCCCTCTTTGTGTCGGTCTTCAGCTCAGTGAATGTGTCTTACTACTTCATTGTCACAGCCTTCATGTCCTGATGCTGCTACATTCACCATCGTTCTCAACAACCTTCTGCGTCTGACAGCTTAAACATAAGCCTCTTCCTTCATGCCTTTTGATACCCAATCTTTCCACATGATGACGGTGTATAAAATAATGGCTTCAAAGTACAGGACAGGATTATTGCAGGGCAAGCCACCAATTGGCAATTTCGTTTGTGCGTGAAAAGATTGTTTCTCTCATCAAACACGGCTCCAAATGTAATTTATAGTTTCTACATGAGCAAAGCCGCAACAGAAAGGTGAATCATGTGTCAGCTTTCAGTTAAAAGAAAATAAACACAACCCGTCTTACTGAAGCTGAGCCCTGCCACTTGCCACAATTATCCATTGTTGCTGGGTGAGTGAACCTCAGTCAAAGATACTCAAGTGAGCAATGGTGGTGACGAATAATCACAAGGGTTTAAATGATCTTGAAGTGCTAAGTCAAAGGTAAATGGACATGCTGTTGGGTCGTAAATACGTTTTTCTACACCTCCACGAGGTCTCATCTGTTCTGTTGAGTGGTTGGGAGTCTCTGGCATGTTAATGGCTTCAGATGAATCCTCCTGGTTGAAAAGGCAAAATACAAAACAGCCAATTCCTTGGACTCAGTACTTCTAGATATCCAATGAGTTGGATGACTGAGAATCTTAATAGGTACAAGGGTTTAATTACTTTCTAAGTGTAAGGCACTAAGCTGTTTGAGATTTGACTTCTGTCTCTTAGTGCAGCTGACTACCCACAGTTGGGGCTTTTCCATACACGTGTGCTGGCTCGGCTTGACTCAGTTTGACTTGGGATTTGCATTTCCATTACAACAGGGCTACATGTTTAAAGTTGTGTCTTTAACTGATGATGCACTTGTCTTGAATAGCGTCCCTGCAGTATTATTGAAGAATCGGCACTAAAAAAGCTTTGCCAACTCAGTGATGAACACGTTTAACTTCCTAGAAATTCTTCACAGTAAAAGTCCCCCTTGTTTTGTCATTTAAAAGCTTTATTGTGAAGCACTAAAATACCTAACATGACCCCTGGAAACAGTCGAAACAGAAAGAAAAAATCATATTTTTTATATTCGTGGGGCAGTTGTGTTCCTTTTTCTTTAGTTGCCCTCACAATGTTTCTATCAGGGCCAAATGTAGAATTATAGCCGAAAAAAGTGGGTTTGCATTAAAGTTAGGCACTCTAACAGTAAGCCACCAGGCACAGCCTCCTTTTTGCTTTTTACAGTTTTTTTTAACAGATACACATCCTCACTCGTCTCATCCTAGGCAGAAAAGTTAGAAAAGGCTTAGACTGGGATTATGTGACCTTTTCTAACTCTGTCCGACTGCCCGGAAGACAACTTTCCGAACCTTACTTCTATCCCAGGACTTAGGGAGAGAGATATGATGAAGGCAGAACAAAACAGTTTGATGCCCCCCAACTGGCTCTAAGCTGTCAGCAACAGTCCTACCCTCAGATGGTATTAAATGCATCATGTAGTGGGCTGAATCTAACGGAGGTATCAGGATAGAGAAAGCACCGTTTTAAATGGAACAATCTGTTCACTTTGCTAATTGTTAAACGTTTTCTAGGTTTATCCTCTTTCTCAACAAGCCATGACACATCAAACGACCCCGTACCGACAGATTTTTCTATGCAAATGTTTCCTCACGAGCAAAAAAAGAAAATCACACACACAGATTCGATTTACATAAAATTATATCGTAAAGCAATGTCAACAATTGTTACCGTTTGTATACATGCGCACATATCCGCTATAGATCACAGCAGCGTACATAATGCTTTCCACATTATGCAATGTATGCGGCGCACGCACAACACATTTCACACGGCAATACACACAAACAAATCAGCCAATTTTGTTGCTCACTTTACGCATGGCAGAAAGACTGAAAGCGCACACGTACATTCATTTTCACAGCTGACAGAACCAGTCTCCCCCTCATACATCACACAGAAATACTCAAACAGCCTGTCTGCATCTTGATAAACATACGCAAACAGCAGAAAACACACATTGGAAAAACACAAAACCCATTTATTGACATACACATGTTCAGCACATCTTCCTTTGACAGCTATTGTGTGCTCTGTTAGCTCCGACGCTGGTCCTGATGGATTAACATGTGATTTGCATTAAGCTTGGTGTAGCATTGAGCTATACATCAAAGAGGAGACTAGTGTTACCTATGCCTTTGTGTTTGAATCTCATATCTTGTGGTGTTGACGCGTGTAATCCACAGCGAATGTACAGACAGTAGTCCCAGTACCTGTTTTCTGGTTCCTAGAAAACACATTTATTGTGATGTGAATCAGTTCAGTATCTGCTTATAATAAACAAACAGGAAATAATAAAAACACATCACTTCCTCTAACAGATTATCGCTATATGGCAACTTCATTCTGAAAAGCTTGTTGCCTCCGGCATACTGCGTTAACAGTGACTAACCCTGACTTTAGCCCGAGGCTGGCATTACTCTCGTTGGTAGCAGAATTAGCTTCCATGTTGCCAGGGTTAATGTTACAGTTGTATCAGTTAACCCTGATCTAACTGATCCATGGAGAGCACGGCTGAGATAAAAGCCTTCAGGCGTATACACTTAGAAAGAAAGGGGTGAACGCAACAATCAATAAAAGTTTACACAGTAATCTGTCATGATTTCCCCATTAAATACACATATTTACCCAATTAGTTACATGTTCTGTTATTACATATCAGATGGATTTCATTTTGTGCCATTTGGTGGATCAGATTTCTTGCTTCAACTGTCCTGACAACCTAATTTCCTAGAGGCATACTTGTTATCTTGTTGGCTTACACAAAGCAAAGCATGTATCATTTATCACTCTGTTTTCTGTTTGTCTATTTTACAGACAAGTTGAGATAACGACATGAACCGAAGGGAATTGCAGGATATGGATAAGAGTGTTCAATTACATCTGCAAATTTGTTGTTTGCATCGCACCAAATAACCATATATTTTATTCGCTACAAACAATTGATCATGATTTAAACTCCTAGCTTGAAACTACTCAGATATCCGTGTGTTAATATAGGTGGTTCAGTAACTGGTCTGAGTGAATTACTCTGTGTAAGGATACACAGTTCTGAGCAAACAAGGTTTAATGTGTTCATTTTTTGAGGTTTAGAGGTTTTATTTTCAAAATATTGAGAGACTTTCCCCCTGCTGTCTTTATGTTAAGCTGAGTTAATGGTCTCCTGAAGCTTCATATTCAGCTATGAGAGCGGTATCAACTCATAGGACTCTCCACAGATGCTTTGTTTAACACAAATCTCATCAGGGAGGTTGTCCTTAGAAGCTGTTTGGAAAAGGTCAGGCACTTCCAAAAAATATTTGGCAGGGGAATAGATTAACTATTTTTCAGCCGGTGTAGGTAGACGGGCGCCCACCATTGAGTCCGGTTCAGCTCGAGGTTTCTGCCTGTTTTGTCTCAGGCAGTTTTTGTCTTGCCACTGTCAGCAAGTAGTTGCTCTTGGGGGAAATGTTGGGTTTTGCTATACAAATAAAGATTGATTGATTGATTTGTCTGTCACAGTCTATCAAGGCCTAACTTCAACCGATCAGATCAACCGTAGAAGAGTGCTATCACCAGAGCTAATACATTGTTTCCACAGAGAAAAGCCTTCACTGCTGTACTCTCCAGTTCTGACATAACAGATTAGCAGCATCTACGCTAACCTCTTGAGGAGCTGCCATAGCTATACCCCAGTCGTAACTACCAGTAAGGACGTTAATTGGTTACACAACTCTGAAGATATATTTGGCTAAATATTTTTCAGCAATGGATAAACAAACAAAATACAACAGATGGCGCATTAATCAACGTTCATACACTGACGGCAGAGGCTGCCATGCAAGGTACTAACCTGCTCCTTCTCATGAGGGGTAATACAGCACTTTCTATCCAAAAAGCCCCTCAGCAACACACACAGACACACACTGTTGGAACCGCCATCCCAAACAATTTGGGGTTTGGTGTCTTGCCCATGTGCCTTCAACACACAGCCAAAGCTGCAACTAAACAATATTCAACATTTTCAAATAAATAAATGTACACTGGAGGGCTATAACTCTCTTTGTCTGGAAAAGAGGAGTTTTGGTTCAGAGGTGACTAAAAATTGTTCTTAATTAATAAAGTTGTAGCAGTGTGACTCACTGTACAGAAGCGAACTGTCCAGTATTTTGCTGCTGTGTAAGTGGGTTTCCTGCTGCAACTATAACAGACCAAAGGGCTGATTGCCTGTCTGGCTGTGTGGGAGGTAATGTGACGGTGCAGTATATCAGCACTGAGACATTACTAACCTCATCAGTGCAAACACTTCTGCTACGGTATTAGTCAGATTTTTTATTTGCCCGCGTTGTCTAAGATATATCTGTCTGTGGCCTTTGCTCCACCAGATATTTGTTTCTTGATATTAAATTCCTCCTGGGTAAAGGTTTCATCAGCTGGCAGTCATTTCCACCGGTTGGAAGAAGTGGCCGCAGTCGAATTACTCTCCTGTGCTTCCACCGACTGCCTGTATTAAAGCTGCATGAAGCACCTCAAGTTTTTTTTTTTCTTTGTGACAGTTTCTGCTGTAGTTCCTTAAGTACTTTTGAGATAATCACATTTTTGTACCGACATTCATGGTCCCCAGAGAATGACTCCTTCTGACTTTCCTTTATTTTTCATGTAGATTTTTGGCAACACATCCTCACACCTAAACGGCTGAATTGGTATAGTGGTTGCTGCAGCGTAGAAAGCAACAACAGTAGCAGACCTTCGTTGATGTTTGGCTAAATTTTGCTAAGAAAACTATTTGTTCTGGGTAAGGCAAGACAAATAAAACATCAGCGTGTTAACGTTGTCAGTGCACTCAAAGAAATGCTGTGCAGGCACAGGCTGGCCATTAGGAGAACCAGGAGCTGGCCAGATGATTGGCCTGGAGTGTCGGGCCAGTAATTAACATGCAAAATGAAATTTGTAAATCAAAGTGAAAACAACTGTAGGCACCTGCATTTAGCCAGAACTGTAGTAGACTTCCTGCCTCCTCCATCTAAATCAAAATAACAATGATAACGGCAAATGGCTGTAACGTGGTTCACACTAAACATTGCAAGCTTTAGCTGCAGTGACAGACTTTATCTGAGTATACAGCTGACCAAACCGAAGAAATGGCAAGCAAAGCAAATCCCACATTTGACAAATGAGGGATGAGCGTTCGAAGTGAAAAGCATTCATTAACCCGGAGAATCTCTGAACCACGGCTGTTGTCATTTTGTCACATCGGTGATATCTCCACCATGATGAATGTGAATCATGCAGCTCTGCCTCGGATGGGTGATGAGTGTCTCCTCCTTCGCAGCAGCAGCATGTTGTGAGAAAAATACTGCCTGCTTGTACATCTACATCTGCAAATAAACCTCTGGATAATCAACTGTGATGTCAGTATTACGGCCTCTGCACGCAAATGTGTGTGTGGAAGTGTTACATTATGCATATGTATGAATGATGAGGGGTGTGTTGTACGTGGGGGAGTATGTACGAATGTCATCACAGTGCGACTGCGTGTTTGTGTGTGTGTGTGTGTGTGTGGCTGTCCACTCTAACCCAATCATCGTCATTGTCTCTTATTAGGATGGTTCAGCACATAAACACACATGCACACACACAAACACACAATTTGACATCACGTTAACGCCAATGTCATGCAAGTTGTAGCCCGTGTGTGAGCAGTTCCTGAGCAGCTCCTCTGCAGCAACTGTGACAAGCCAAAGTTAGTCAGCTCAGAAAGTCTAGCCTGCAGCAGTGTGTGTGTGTGTGTGTGTGTGTGTAGTCAAAATGACATAGGCTATGTGCATTTTCCATTAAAAGTACACGCAATACGCGATACGTGCTACCAGCCTGGATTCACACACACATCACATACACACCGCCCCCTATACTACAACTCTGCTGATGAGGCTTAGTAAATATGGGCTGTGGCCTCAGGCTGTGTGTGTGTGTGTGTGTGTGTGTGTGTGTGTGTGTGTGTGTGGCGTGCGGTGACTCAGGGAATCAGTGTGTGATTTCCCACAGTGAAGCCTTTGTCTTGTCCGTCTGACAGTCGCAGATTTTAATCTCGTCCCTTCATCCTACTTCTTCATACCTGTTTCTCTTTTATCACACGTCCATTCAGTTTCAGTTCATTTTATAGGTGCTTTTGTTTTCCAGGAAATAACAACATAAAAGTACTTTAGTGTATAGTATATAGTATATTTGCTGAAAAGCATCACAAACAGGTTCAGATACTGTCAATTTGTATTATAGTAGTTTTTGAGGAATTTGCACAAGTATCTACCTTTATGTCCAGGAAAAAATACTTCCTGGGATGGTCATGTTTTTCATTTTCTTTAATTTGTGTGTAAAATGCTTCAGTTTATGAACAAAAACTTTCTCCAAACATCATTAACGCTACCATGCAACTTTTACAGCTATAGTCTGACCTATAATTGACATTATTGCAGTAAACTGGATTATTGCGTACTGTAATGAAGGGGAACATTTATTGCCACTCAGCTTCACTTCAGCTACTTTAGCTGAGTTTAATATATTTATATAAGATCGCGCAGGAGTACAAAATGAACATAAATAATGCAGACTGTTCAACTTATTAAGCTATGTATACCTCCAACAGGGCAGCCGGGCCAATCGCAGAGTAGTATTGCAACTTCAACTCCTTTAGAGCACTGAAACAAAAGGCAGGAATGGCTGTATGCAGTAATAATTTCCCATAAGCCCTGTTTAAATGGTCATAAACTCCTATATAACCAATTGGTGAAGATTAATATGAGGACATTCTTAACAATGTAAAATAATAATGAATATAAACTAATGAATATAATTTTAGGAACAGGAAACCTTCAACCCTAATCACAAAAGTGTTAGCATTAGATTAATGGAGACGTCACATTATAGACTCAAAACACCTGTGTGGGTTGGGAGATAATTTCAACCCAATCACCAGAATAAACGTTTCTTGACGTTCAATTGTTGAAGGAGAGGAGAGTGGACTCTGAGTTTATAACATCAATGCTTGGTGCTCACACAGTCAAAGTTGATGCACAGTGTTTCCCCGAACTTTTGATATAAAGATGCCGACCACATTATCATCACCATCTTGTTGCTGCCGTTTACATACACCCTGACGCAGATACAAAAGATGCAGTACGTGTTTATGTATATTTCTATATTAATAACTATATATGTTCTGCAATTTGTGTAGCTGGAAGGTGTTTACAAACATTTACTTTGTTTGTGTAGCCCTATGGAAAATTAGGCCTAGAATATAAAAGTTCATAGATTCATAAATAGAATATGAAAGTTCATAGATTCATAAATAGATTATAAAAGTTCATAGATTCATAAATAGAATAAATAGGATTTAAAATGTTAAAAAATATTCAGAGGTTGCATACTGCATATGGTGTAGAAGAAATAGGATTTCATGGTTAAGTTCAAGTATTTGGCTATTTACTTGAGGCAAAATGTATTTTATTTTCTTAACTATAAAGTTCATGATGATGGAAATGTGTTAAGAATATTTTATTTTGAAAACTAGGAGAAAAGGAAGTCTAATGTACAGTTTTGCTTAATGTTTATTTTCTGAGCCAATCCGATGCGAGGCGAAGGGTCGAGAGGGAGAGAGGAGACGACAGGTTGTGATATATGCTACATAGCACTGCTACAGTTTTACGTGGACAACACGTCCAGTTAGACTTTACTATTGTAAATGTTTGTAGACAGACGGCGAGTGTCTCTTATGAGAACATTGTACAGCAGTGTAGTTGTGTTGTGTTAAGTTAAGTCGGGAAAATCGGACTGAGACACCAAAGTGCAACAGCAAGCTAACGCGGCTAGCGCTAGCTTATTAGCCACGGACAAGTGTAGCCTGCGCGGACACATTGGATATACATCGTCCGGACTGCTAAGTTAACTACATCGAGACCAAAGGACTGAGGTATCCAGCGGACAGCGGAGGACTCAGGTCGCCAGACATCTTGGGTGAGCTGTACTGAGGACATCTCTTCTTTTCCTGGATTGGCGCGCTGTCGGTGAGGGCGGCGGCCATTGTTTCAAGTGTTTCTCTCAGCATTGGAGCGCAGTGGACATCTTGTTTTTTGTGTCAACGATCCCAAGCTTCACATCAGGCCTGCAACGTTTGAACTGGTAAGTCATCGGGTACCCATAGTATTATTTAAGTTAAAAAACTGCCGGCTATAGAGTGTAAAATTGAAGGTTTTTGTTTAAAGGTCTTTGAAACTGAATATTTTGGTTCTGGTTTTCACAAGGAATTTTGAGGTATTGAAGTTCAAATAACTACCAGAGAACTGGAAAAAATACTTTTTTGTTTATTAATTATTGTGTGCAGATGTGTATATTTTTGGTGCTAAGTAAATAGTTAAATATATATCATTGGCAATTGACTGGTTTATTTGAAGTTGAGGCTTAAGGCATATGTTTAGTTCTGGACAAGAGAGGAAACGTTTATTTTAGTACTTTGTGACACTAAAATACAGTGAGTTTAAAGCAGTCATTTAAAGGTGAGTAAGTGTCATTAAATCAGAATATTCTTGCTATGTAGTAGCTATAAGAAGGTCAAAAGACAAAATAAACACACACCTACTGTTAGAGATAACATTTTATTAAAAGAACTCAGGATAGCTACCCCTGTTAATTGCCAGAACAGCAAAGGGGCGCTACATTTGTAACACTGTGTTGTATGATGACGAATAAATTACCTTGTACCTTGTAAGGAAAAGCTCACGTTTTCGCTTAGCGGGGTCCGTTTCCACAAATATGGCTGGAAATTGTCTGTGGTTTCATGCAATGTTGAAACACTGCCTTGAACAGTGGTCTGTGGCTTGCTAGCTGCTAGCTCGCCCAGCTGCATAAATATACATACATTCTGGTGATGGGGCTGGATGATATATTTGACTGAAGACAACTTCAATGCAACCTGTAGGAGATCAGTGTATTCAAGCTTGTCTTCTGTTGCACCAAAAGTTAAATGTTTTACAGCTGAAGTATGTTTGAACTTAGCACATGATGGACTGGCTTGTTAGGACACTAAAAGCACTAAAAGCCAAAGTCAAACGAACAAAACAGAAACTGAAACTCGAATGTGACTCACAGGACAATTTAAGCAAGAAAACCATTCTGACACCTGCAGGTACAGACAATTTCAAGCAGCCTCCTTCTGAGTTGAGTTGAGGTGGTAATGAGACAATAATGATGAGCCATTTTACCACATCTCATTAATCTGTGGGTGACTGGAAGCACAAACAGATGGCTTTTATGAGGTCGGTTATTTCCCAGAGGTCTTGGTCATATTGACTGGAGCAGGATATGACATCCCTTTTATCACAATCTTAATGTGTATATTAGTGCGTGAAATCTTCAGTGAAGAATAACACTAATATTTCCAGCCCCCACCTGAATGACAGTCACTCATTTAGAGATGCAACAGGCATGAAGGTCTTCTACCTGAAACATTTTCAAACTTCAATTAAAACTTTGCCTGCGGTTTGATTTTCAAAGTCACTCTCATGTGTCAAAGTATACTGACGGTCCATCTGCCTGGTCTGGTTTGGTGTTTTTATAGTGGAAATGGTGTCTATCCAGGAGTGCCAGACAGTTTCTTTTAATACAGGATTAAAGCCTGGATGTTGCCCATCATTGTAATCAGATAAACTGAGATTGATTCAACAGGTGTGAGCTGGAGGCAGATATCACCAGCTGTACAAAGAGCACCTGCAAGGGCATTTGTAGCTACCTATTTGAAAGAGAACTAATCAATTCAGTCAAAGTAATCAGGAAATGTCCCTGACTAGCTGAATTTCTGCAATTCCTGTATTGTCCGACCATATTTGACCCTTCAGATTGCTTAGAGACTGCTGGACTCATGTGCCTCCAGGCCCTCTACCAGGACGCAGTGCAAACTGGGATTTTGTCTGTTTCATTGCTCTGCCCTGTCTTGTTTCGACAGCTCTGGCTGTTCTTAAAGCATCCTCGCTCTTTGGTTTTCCTCTTGCATGCCAGCTCTGATGTCGCTCCAGCAGAGGATCTTCCAGAGAGGCCAGATTGTCCCAGAGGCTGCCCCAGGCACTGTGACGACAACGGGGCAGCTCTGCCCGCCAACAGGCCCGCCTCCTGGGAAGCGAGATCCAGACACACAGAGCACACAGACACTCTCGGAGAAGAAAAATGACACTGCCGGGCTTGATAACATGCTGCTCACACACAGAGCCCAGGCTGACACCCCCCTCACGGCAGCATGACATGTTGAATTGTCTCTCTCTGTGTTCAGTACAACCCATGAATCACAGCATAATAATTAAATCACACTCATTCACTGCTACAGTGGTCCACTCAAGGAGAGTCACTCAGTAGGGACAACTGTCTCTTATCCCAGGACATACTGTATACATATGTGGCAGTTACACAATATTCTGATTAATATATTAAATCTAATCTATCCCTTACCATCAAAATTATACCGTAGCTCAGTTAACAGCTGCACTGAGGCCAAAAGCCAATGTTAAAGCTGCACTCATCATTAACTTCATAATAAAAATTGGCCCATGTGACTATGTACATGTAATATATATATATATATATATTAAAGACATAAAATGACTCCACACAGCTTGTCCGGAATAAACAAAGTCTCCAGAGGCCCAGAGGTCCCTCAACACACAGTCAAGCTAGTGCACCCGGTTTTCAGTCTTCAGGCGGGGTGTGCGCTAATGCTTTTAGCTTGGCAGCTACGGTGGAGATCTTGGCTGGGCGTAAATAATGTCTATTCAGATCGATTTGGGATCTTGGAGCTTCAGACACTTGGGTTGTCCTGGACAAGCTGTATGGAGCCTGTTTTTTTTTTCGGTTGTTTACTTACACTTTAAAATAAATCCCTCTACATGGTTGTTTAGGAGAATGTAACACTGTTTTGCTGTGAAGCTCCAGAAATGTTTTGTGGACTGCAAAACTTAATTTCTTCGTTTGTTAGCTACTCAGCCGGGGTTTTGAACCCTTCAAAGTGGAAACAGACCGTCCCCCAGTGTTTCCAAGCGGCGTTATTGTTGCAAAGACAGCCCGATCACTTTACATTTTCCTCAGCGTTGCAACTACCAACAACACAAGACAAAACAAGAGTTTATTCAAATGGTGCCAGGGTGAGTAAATCGCCAGTCAGCCTTCATTTTCTCAAGAGTGGCAGACAGAACAGTGGAGTGAAGGCGAGGTTTATAGGAAACCAATCTAAATGCAGATGGTGTCGTTATTCTATAGCCATTACATTATGCAACATTTACTCCACAATTATATTTAAATCAAGCAATAAGAAAAAGCAAATGCTTCTGTTGTCAGTTAGTCTTGTCTTGGGAATCTCCATCTCCATGTGGGCCTATCACAAGACAGTCCTAACACTAACCTCTACCTAGGTAGAGGGAAGTAAAAACACTGTTAATAGTTGGCAGATGGTTGCAATAATTACCCAATAATGAATGATCAATGGCAACATGAGACATTTAAATTCATCACATCCCTGTTGAGCTGGTTGAGTTGGATGGACTGAATTATCCTCAATGTCATTGAAACTTAATTGCACACTGCAGGTACTATATGCAAATAAAATCCCTGTCAAGGTGGAAGGACTTATTGTTCAAACAACTTTCACAACATTTATTAATTATGGTTTAATATTAACTTGACGTTGTGATTTTAAAAAATAAGGGAAATGTATTTCTCGGGGCAAACGGTTCAACAGAGAAAAGAGGCTGTGAAGGTGTTTTAGAGGATAAATCGAATCACCTTGAGTAACATAACACCTTCAAAGCACTGCGAGAACTCTTCCTGGCAGGTTTGCCCTCATGTTTTTCACATGTTAAGCCTGTTCAAGCCACAGCTTTCCGGCATGACACGCATATCCGGGATCCCTGTGCAGCGTGAAAGAGGTGTGGATAACACGCCCTGAAAAGTGTGTTAGTGTTCGGAGAGCGTCCTTGCCCACAAACATGCAGTGAAATCTGTGACAGGTAGTGGACCGGTGTCAATGCACTCAGCATGTGTGTGAGCTTATGTTTCACACCGGGACCACTGCTGACCTTTTCATGCGTGTAGGTGTGTGAACTGTCAACACTTTGCGATTAGATCGTACTTACGAGGTGTCTCCGGTGGTTGCGTCAGGGCTCCTTGAATAACCCGACCACACGTTTGCGGCTGCTTCTCTTCCTAGATCATCAAATTCATAAGCAGCCATGAGTAAGTGGGAAAAGGTCAGCAATTATGTAAAACTGTATGCCTGTCTAACACATACACGTACACCATGAGACAAATTTCATTTTAATTTGAAGTTTAGCTGTTGGCTTTGTTACCAGCTGGAAGCAAACTCAGCTACAACTGTTCAGGGGATATGAGAACATTGAAACAGAAACTTCATATTGCAGACGGCTGATCTCGCTGTGGGATCCAGCCTTTTTCAAATCTGGCATGACATGAAAACAACATCTTGGCATACAAGGTGATTAATTACTCCATCTTTAACTGACACACTCCAAATCATTCCCTGTGGCTCTACTTTGACAAAAGCTTTAATGATTTTGTTAAAAGCGGCAGGTGCAATATTGTCCAAGCTCCGCCAAAACATCTCATCTGTAACTTTGAAGTTTTTCTTGTTCCTTAACCGACTCTGTCAGACTGTCTGTCTGTCTGTCTGCTGGCAATGTTTCACAGTCCTGAGGTGGCAGCAATGACATTGACACGGCACTAAAAATGTCACCACATCCTTCATCACCTCGGTGTAATTTGCTTTAATAAAAAAGTCTATTTCACCTCAACCTTCGCTCATATTTCTCATCCTTTCTCGACAATTTTTCTAGTACATGATTTTGCAAGGGTCACAGGAATATTGGCAGGGCCAGTGGTGGACTCAGGATGTTTAAGGGGCAGGGGTGGAAAAAAAAAAAGAAAAGAAAAGGGCAAACGTGCAGAAAGTCATGACATATGTATATTATTATAAAGCCACTTCACCACATTTTGTCCACTCTTCCCAAGAGGGCACTTAATCATGTTTTATATACCATAGGACCATCCAAGAGGGTATTTTTTTGATAACATGAAGGCACCAGAGGGGGGGTCACATCTTTACTTATACTGTCCCATAACAGAAATACCAAAACTTTAAATTGTAAATTGTTGAGAATGATTTGTTGAGTGTTCTTAAACCTTTAAAGAATTTTAGGGGGTAAAAAAATCAGTAAAACTCCAGAGGAACTGAGTAAATTAGCCCAAGTCAAAGAGCAAGCAGCTTGAGATACAACGCACATGAGATTTGGAGGTCTCAAATGAGCTGATAAGGGCTCCGATGTTGTGTTAGCGTTCTGATTCAACAGATTCAGACAGATGGATAGCCACAGGCAGATATACAGAAATAGTATGCTGGAGGGAAAGGAAAGGAAAGGCACAGAGACAGACAAAAGAGAGAGAGAGAGAGAAAGAAATGTTGATAGGGAATTGCAATTGTTAGGAAATCTCTCATTTTTTTCAAGATCCAGTAAAGAAATCAACAAAAACTGCTTTAATTGTTTTGTTATGTTGAGTATCTTTATCCTGGCATTGCCTGAAAACATGAATCTCTCCAGATTGTCCAAAACGTAGACTTTAACCAGCTCTGACAGATAAAAAAACAACGGTGCAATTTCTTCTTCTACCTCGTTTTAAAGGAGAAGGGATGGAAATAAGAGGAGCAACAAGCAGTGGGGCAGCCAGACAGCGTCTACTTGAGTGTGTCTGACGCTGACTCATCAAAGATAGAGATAAGAGGACTCAGACTGGGACAATGCTGAAGAGTGGAAACGCACACAAGGCCATACCTGTATACACACACAACACACAACCTTACATCTGCCGAGGACGTGAACTGACTGACCCGGCTGATCTGAGCACGCTGTATATTTCAGAAGCTGTGTTTGAATCTGTTATCCTGCAGCAGTGCAGGTAACTACCTAAATGAAATATAGAATTATTCGGATATAAACAACTCAAACTGCTGAATTTGTACGTGTGTATATACTATTTTTAAAAGTACGTGTCTTATCACGTTCACATTACATGTTTATGACATGACTCTCGTATCAGGAGGTGATAGGGATGGTGGAAGAAGTCAGATGCGTCTCAAGGCAGTGACTTGAATTTAGGACAGCATTTTCATATTCGTAGCGAGACGGCATTGGATATTTTTAAAGAGAACTTGGGACAATTTCCAGCTGTGTTTCTGTGGTTTTACCTTGTGACATCTCAGGCGGCGTCTGTTGTGACCATAATAGGTATTTTAAGCCAAAACACAATCTTTTCCTGACACTAACCAAATGTTTTCTCTGCTGAAATCCAACCAGAGCCCAAAATTGAAAATTTAACATATGTTAAATGTTAAAGTTGCAACATAAAGAACATAAAGTCTCAGCTTATCAAATGTAAAGTTTCAACATATCTGTAGTCTGCAAAATGGACACTGCCAACATTAATTCTGGCACTTAATTTTGACTCATTATTTGCATTTTGAACAGCAGTTATTTACTTTGCAAAACAACCCGAGCATTTCAAGTGTTAAGCCGTTGCTTTTTTCCAGGTTGTCTTCAAGGACACCAGCAGGAATCAACACCCCTGTGGATGCTCACCGCTCTCTCTTGAATTTATCCCAACAAAAAAACATTTTTTGTCTGGGTAAACAAGTCCAACTTCTAAAAAGAGAACATGTATTAATGTTTTAATGCCACTCGACAGTTCTGGTGAAGGTCACTGAATGTTTGAGATCATCATGTTAATGCCACAGTAAAAGTTCTGACTGGGTTGATTTTATCATCATGAGGGATGAAGACATAGTCTGGATTTATTCGGATATTCTGGTGCTGTTCCTTTTTTTGACATTTAATATTTTTGCAGACTCTCAGTAATTACTGCAGACTCACTATCGGACTTTGTGCAGCCACTTCCGAGGTTTCTTTCTTCTTTCTTCTTTCATTTCTTTCCTTTATTACTTCTTGGTCTCATTAACGGCCTCTCGCCAGAGAATATACTTTGTTTGTTCTTATAATAGAGCGGTTTGAAACTCAGCTGTATAATTCCACATATCATATCAAAGACGTATTTGAATTTCCAAAAGTTTATAAGCAATAAATCGTTTTTCGGGGATTGAAGTAAAATAATCCTCAGCAAAATGCTCTACATATCTCAACCTCAGTCCTTCTATTCTTAAAGAAAGCTTTAACATGTCTCAAGATTAATTTAACAGTATTGATTCCTGTCATGCATTAAGTGGAAGGACCGGGAGGAAAGATTTAGCTTAGCTTCACTTAAGGGATCGATACAATTTCATTAATCGCATGTCCTTCCAAAGTTAATTTACTTACACAACCTTTGATCACAGGTAGGCTATAGGTTGAAAGGTTTTTTTTTTCAACCCTGTCAACTAAACTTTGACTGGTAGCTAGTATATTGGTAATATTGATGGGTAAGTGATTGCAAAACAGTGCAAACCTCAACTTTTGTCCTTGAGCAAGAGAATCCAGCAAAGTTGCTGATTATAAGACTGGTAAAACTTTGCAGCTCCAAGGATGAATGTGAAAACTTTTGTGTATTTTAAGCACGTTGAAGATGAAAAGAGCATATATTGTGCTCGGTATAATCTGCCTGGATAAATTCAAAAAGGTTAAAGAAAAACTGAAATTCATCAAGTGTGTGAGAGGCAGCCTGAAGGACAGAAGCTGCTCATGGTTCAATGAAAATGCAAAGAAGAAAGCAAGAGAGTGGGCGCCCTTTCCAACTGTCCCTGAGCAACACGGGACCTTGATTATGGACAATCATTGACATACCTCAACATTATTTCTCTCATCACTGTAGGTTTTTGCTAATCCTCTGTCTTTTTCAGAGATAGGGCTATATTTACAACCAAAAGTGATGTGAGAGCAGTGGAGGCACAAGACAGCGACAGACGATATGCACCTTTGTGAATAAAACAGATGAAGTAAAAGCAATAAAAAGAAAGGAGATTGATCCTTTTTTCATAAAAGCAGACTTGCTTTAGGCTACCAACTGTTTCTCTCTTGAATACCGTTCCTTCTTTTTTACCTAACCTACAATGCACACATCTCTCATCTCTCTCCTATACACATGCAGCCTGGCATAGCCGCAGTGCTCATATATACTCCCATAGTTTTTACACTGTAGCAGCCATAAAAAAAAAAATCACCCATCCTAAATCTTTCCTGCAACTATCTCCCCCCAATTCTGCAGCAGCCTCTGCAGCCTCTTCACACTCAGATGTTGAAGACACGGCTGAATGGGATTTTTCAACACCCGTTGATCAAAGCGCTCCTCCTCAGACCTTTAGTCGCACCTTCTCTCCTCAAGCTACACAGGGAACCACATTGACATTTTCCAAACAATTCATGTCTGCTCATTCAACGTCCTCAATTTTTATATAACTAATGTGTGAAATTTCAGCCAACTAGCTCTGGTGGAACGTGTTTATTAGATGAATACAATGTAGAGAATATGTAGAAAGTAGTTGGTGAATATGATATGATCTTGTCACACCAAATCACAGCTCATGAAGACAAATGAGACATGGAAAAATAGGAATTGGGTGGGGTGGAGCTGCAGATGATCAGTTCAGCAGCAGAATAGCAGAGCAAAGCAGTAATATTGACATCTTTTAATAGACAGCTGGATTGCAAAAGGTAAGTCGGATCTGTAGTGAGTAGAATAAGGTTTGTTTGATTGTAGCAGTGCAATGAGTCTGTCTGAACAGACTTCTTTCTGTTCCTTCAGTTAGCAGAGAAAGTGCTTTAAAGTAAACATGAGCACCTCGAAGAGAGCTGTGAGCAGCGCTGCCAGACGTGTGATGTACGATCAATAAGGCCAAAACATCCATAATGTACGATGATTCGACCATTTTGAGACACTTATATTAATTCAATCAGGAGAGACTTGGTTTTGAATAAGTAAGTAATCATTGCAATGTGCACATCAGATGAGAAATATGAGTCTTTGGCGATTAGGCCCCATCGAGACGTCGATTATATTTTAAGAGGGAGGGTGAAGCAGTGTTTGGGATGGGAAAACCCCTCTGATGGAGCCTAGATGCTGGTGCCGGTGATGGGATGAGATGATGGCTGAGGATGTGATGAGGTGGAGGTGAGGTCGCAACGATTTTGCACTGAAACAACAGCAGAGAGCAGATTTAAAGTTTGATGGCGACGACACGATTGGTTGGTTGTTTTAATCGAGGCAAAATCTGGCTTGGGATAGGATAAAGAGAATTGTGAATGACTGAACATTAAGTTTGAATGAACGTACGCTGAGCTTCATGAGTCGGTTTTACTCTACGCTGTCCGATTTAATTTAATTCCTGACGTGATCAGGATAGCAAAATATAGATCTTATGTCTTACGTGACCTTTCTGCAGCCTGTTGTCGTACGTGACTCACAAGCACGGCTGTCGTTCTCTCCCCGTCCTGCTGCTCGACACTCATTTGAAGTGTCTTGCAGGTACAGCTTGAAATTTCACACCAAGGTATACTGTGTTCAAGTCAAATTATTCTGAAAGCAGCAGTAAGCCCAGTGTTATATTTAATTAGCAGATCTTGACTGGTTTCTTGCAGAATATAAACTTCCAGTCATGCTGTCTTGTAAATTAACTTGGAAGTAGCTGGCTATTAACAAAACTGTTTGGACTCATGGACACCTCCTTCCATGCATCTTAGCTACATCATATCTTTTTTAAAAAGATGTGATGTGGGTAGATTTGTAGGCGCATCAAAAATATGTGTACGTACATGTTTGGTAAAATATCTGACCATGAATAACTTTTGGTTGGTCAACATATTTCTATCATCTTTGTTTTTTTTAATCGATTCAAGGAGAGTTTTCACGGGGCCAAGCTATGTTTTTCAGGAACTCACACAGTTGGAAGCTGCCCAGTACAACCACAAATTGATCTTGTGCAGGTGGGGGGTTAAAAGCTTTGTTCAAGGGCACCTCAGTGGTGGTAATGACGGAGGGGGCAAAAGCTTTTCCTTCCCTTCGCCCCCAGATTTATCATGATCGAGCTGGTGGCCTTCGATCACAGGCAGTCTATGCAAAAAGTGACCCTGAAGAAGCAGATGGTACATTCAGCCAAAGTCAAACTAGAAAAGCAAAAGTTACATTCCATGTTTTTTCAGTGTCTGCTAAAAGAGAGCGTGATCAATATCTCTTAAACTGGGAGCAAGCAAAAATCATTTGTACCGCTAAGGTTTATCAATACAGTTTAAAGAGATGGTGGAGATCTTCATTGACTTCTGTGGGGTGGGAAGAGAAAAGGACAACAACAGAAGAGGAATGAAATATCGTAGCATATTTGTTTATTCACATGTCAGATTTCATTTATTTCTGAAGTTTTTAATAATAATCGTAACCTCATCTACCTTCACCTGAAATTATTTTAAAATTGAGCCTACAAATAACTTTATTTAACTGATATTACAGTTTGTACACTTTATTTAAAGCCACACACAAACATTGTTTTATAGAAGTAAACATTTGATAATACTAGCTACCAATGTTTTTTATGTTCTTATTATAAAACTAGCAAAATTTTGAAAAACAATATAGTTTAAAGGTGGTTTGCCTTTATACTTTTTCCTTTACACAAACTTTAGTGGATTTTGGGAAAAAGCACACACACACACACACACACACACACACACACACACACACACACTCCGAGCGCTGTGGAGAGGATGCACTCGAGCGCTAAGCTGAGCAGATCTGACTCCACTCTCCAGATCAATAGCTTTCTGTGCTCTACACCTCTCTGTTTTAATCTATTACTGACACCCCTGACTGACATCAAACTCTTGAAACTAATGTCTATTGATAACACCGAAAAGCAGAGAAATAATAGAGGGGAGTAGAAAGGCACAGGGTGAAGAAACAAAATAAATACTGTAAGAGAGAGTTGGTTAGAAGACCTCGGGGGGAGGTAAGGAAAATAATAGCAGTGCTGGAGCTGCAGAGAGTGAAGTACAGAAGAAAGGCAGTGCAGATTCCAGCAACTAAACAGAAAGGATGGTGGAGTTGAAAATATGTTGACAGAAATAGAAGAAACTGAATACATTGAGGAGGGGAGACAATTAAGAAACAATGAGAGTGATGGAGGATGAAAGACAAAAGGAGAAGGGTAAAAAAAAAGATTTAAAACATTCATTAATGAAAAATGAACCAACAGGAGGATAAAAATGCATGTTTAACGACACCTTTGTGTTTTTGCTTTTCACTTTGGTGTCAGCTGCAGTCTCCTGCCGTCTGCCTATCACTGGTGTCTGATCATTACAGCCTGATGAGTTGAGACGTCTCTGGGTGTCCGCACTTGGCCTGAAAATGTCATTTACCCTCCCAGAGCTGGATCCTTTTCTAAATCTGTGCGCTTATTACTTTCCACCCACTCCTTCCCCTTTGTCTCTTTTGAATAGCTGATGTGCATTGTGGCTGGATGACATCTACACTAAGAGGAATTAAAGTTTTAACTTTGAGGGGTTTTATGCCAAAATCGAGTTAAGTATGCTGCGTGTCAGTTGATCCCAGCTGAAAACAAAATCAATTGAACACTCTGCTAAGTAATAATTATCTATTCCGTTTCAAGTCTCTTCAAGTTGATTATCATTCCTGATGATGTGAAAGCAAACCAAAAGATCTTGGATATGAACTAATTTAAAAATCCCCCCAAAGTAAATATGATTTGTCATTGCAGTTCAAAAACAATCAAACAAACAAAAAAACGCACACACACTGCTGTAACCTTTTAAAGTCCGTCAGCACACATAGTGCGATAAAAGGCCGCCATGCCACAGTGAATATAAATGCTTTCCTTGAATGTGCCGTATAATATGGGGACCCATATGAAATGTAAAATATGACCGCAGGCAATAACAAGGAGCTGCTGAGCTGGTGATAGCTTTGCAGCCACATCAGATCTTGCTGAATGTACGGACATATTTCAGACGTTCCCCTCATGAGGTGCACTAGTGAGTTGAATCCAGGTGGAAACCTTTAAACCCTCCTGATTTCTTATTCAACTCAGCTCAGAGTATAGCGAGAGAAAGAGGCTGTGAGGAAGAGTTGTGAGTGTGGAGTTGTGGGTTTTGGCGAAAGGGCGAATCAGATTCAGATTTTGTATTTACTCTTGACTAATACATTTTGGTGTGGAGTGCAAACATAAAACAAAACCATTATACAATAGTTAACAAACAGAAAGATTCCCAAGTTATTTAAAGAGAAAGAAAAATGCTCCTAGTTTACATATAATCACTGGTTTATCAGTTGGTCAGACAGATGATTAACAAAGTATTTTGGCTATTTTTACACTCAAACAAAACATGATATTCATCCCCCAGGCAAAACTATGTACAATTTGTAAGGACTCGGTATTTCTTAACAACAGCTTTATGGCGGCCAAATATTGTCACTTTAGTTTTACTACTATTTATGCCTAATTTCCTACAATAATGACACATTTGATCAGTTGCTTTTCGAAGTCCTTCTTTTGTTGGAGCCACGAGGACAGTGTCATCTGCATACGTCAATACCACAAGTCTAACTGTCTATTACAGCATCACCACATATAGCCAATTCACATCCATTTTGCAGCAGATGTTCATCAAGGTCATTTATGAATAAAGATAATGCATCTGGAAGATGTATGAAGTACATCAAGTAGTGGAGCTCTTCACAATTTACATCAACACGAACACATTACAGATTAATACAAACCAACAAGGCGCATACCTGTGGATAAAATTCAAACCTAGTGTGAGGAAAATAAGTGGAGAAAAAGCCTTCTGTTTTAATAATACCCTTTCAAATTACAGCTGAATTTTAAAACATAAACCAAAGAGGTGTAATGAGCAAAAAACGAGCAGTTTCTCTAAACTATCAAGCAGATAATAAAGATAATGAATAGCTGCTAAAATGAGGCGACCTTATGTGACTGTGGCGCTGGGAGCCGTCCCTTTTGGGAGAAAAGACGTGAGACACAGACCCTCCTGCTTCCCAATTATTCCTGGAATAGTTTCCAAAGTCGTTTGAATTGCCCATCGTCCCCTCCCCTCAACACACACACACACACACACACACACACACACACACACACACACAGACAGACACACATACACACGAACACACACAACCTTTTCCTAAACTGACATTTTAATTGGTCCTGAGCCACAGTGAGAAGGAGGGCTGACATGACACTTTAGCTAATGACACAGTCTGTCCTGTTGAGTAGGGATGGACACACACACACGAACACTAATGAGGAACATGGATCTTGTCTAAACTCAGACGCTCAACGAGGATCCAAAGCACTGAAGTTTCTGAAAATGGGAGTTTTTATTCACACAAACAAAGTTTCATCTGACAGGTGTGTGTGCAGGTACATATCCACAGAGAGAGGTCACGCATGCAACAGCACTGCAGCCGACTTCCTTATTCATTTCAACGAGACACGGCGCAGCGGAGGAGCCACAAATGCAGCCACAGGAAGGTGATTTTGACTTTACTTCTGCAGCGTCAAACCCGGCCGGCCAATCAAATATTTAGTAAGCTCACAAACACATCAACCATGTTTCTGGTTGTAATAGGCTACTGTACAATCGGCTTATAGTTTGGGGAAAAAATAAAGATCCAGAATTAGAGGGATTAAACCACTATGCCTGTCCCAAAACAGCCATTGTATTGCTTTACTGTAGTGCTGTTGTCTGCAGTTGTTTCTATGGCTGAGCACCAAGTATTAAAACTTCTCCAGCAAAACACAACTGCATTTGATCCACTACCGCAGCAGCTTTTAAGTCAATCGTGTTGTATTTGAGGTTGTTCAACGTGCCAGATGCCACGAAAACGTTAGTATTATGGCTGTACTACACGCCTGTGGCAGCCATAAATAAATGCGCAAAATGCAGATTACTTCAAGAAACACTGGGAATACGAGGAGCATGACAAAGCACCTCATCAAGCATGGAGGAAAAGTCTGTGTGGCCAACGGCTTCTTCGACACCAGCCCCGGCTTCTCCTCAAGAGGACACGCCAGTTGAGAGCTTCAGTTCAATCAGGAGGGATAAGTGAATTAAGAAAATTGTTCATTATTGCAGATGATATGTGATGATTAAGTCTTGACAGAAAGTCTTTGGTGCTTAGAGTCTACGGGGAGATTTTGTGAATGAAGCCCTGAGCGTGGAGTCCAGACACTGATGGGGGCTGATGACTCTGCTGAGATTGATGAGGCTGATAAGAATGATGAAAAATGAAGCTGGTGAATCTGCGAAGACTGAGTGATGGAGGGCACACATGATAGTTTGACCTGAGAAAGATGAGAACAGCTGATTTCATCCATTTTTAAGTGGTAGAAGAGAGAAAAAAGCTATAAAATGAAGAACTAAGTCTACCTAAGTTTTGATTTGATTGAGCAGCTTTTGATTTTGAAACATATCCTCAACATTCCTTAAAAAAAAAATGTTTTTACTTGTGTATAAAAGCGACTACAACTTGCATTTATTTGTAAAACTCTGTGTAGCAGAATGAAAAAAAAAACCCCTTAAACTTGAGTACTGTTATTATACTGGTATCGTAATTTGTTTTAAGTGATACCCATCCCTAGTTGTACTCATTAACATTTTTGTGTAATCATGTAAATTAACAAATCTTTTCAGCAATTTGGGAAATACTGAGTTCAGTAAGAAGAGTCATACCTGTCATGTGTTTTACTGGGTTTTTGTGTTGTCTTGTGCTCTGCTTCTCCCCTGTCGTGTTTCCTCCCCGGCCTGTTCACACCTGCTCTGCACCACCTTCGTTAGCCCGGCCCTGTTCCCTGTTGTATCAGCTCCTTCCCGGCTCTTTTGTTTCCTCTACACATTCCCCTCACCTGTGTTTCTCCACCTCTCTCCACCTGCACCTCCTCCCCTCACTAGTTGAATTTGTATTTAAGTCGAGTCATTAGTTCAGTCGTTGTCGAGTCATCTATTGTGTAACTGCTGAGCTGTTTGTTTGGGGCCACCGTCTGCGTTCTCAGCGTGACAATACCACTCATTATCAGTTATGGAGATATAGATATGCATAACACAACAACCAGAAGTTGTTGTGTTAATGTCTGATTTTAGGTAAGGGGACGTGATGGCACAATTTCTTGATGAATGACGGGTTATGTACACATTTTGTTGTATTTGTGGGATTTTAGCTATGATGACTCTAATATCTAGAGGTAGACACATGGTATGAGACACTTCAAGCCTGTGTCTTCCTGCTGGCTACCTGCAAAGTTGTGGGCAATATGGGAAAAGCAAACAATAGAAAACTAACTCTAAGTGCTATATCGCAGGCAACTGGACTTGTTTCAGTTTCTTGAAGACTCTCTAACACTGAGTTAAACCTCTCTGTCTGAAATCAGGATCAGAGCCACACAGCCTGCAATGCAAATCACTTTGAACGGGGACCATATTTCTCTTTGTATTTCATTTTCTCCTTATCTGTCCTGAGGGCTTTCTGCCCCATTGAAGGCATGGTGAGAGGCTGATGAATGGACACACCCCCCTGAGCGTGGTCCAGCCCGTTCAACACGACCAGCAGCCAGAAACACTAAGCCAACTGTAATCAATCATCTGATATTTCTCCCTTTTGTATGCATACAGTCATTCATTTCCTTTTCTCCATTAACTTTTCGTAGCTTCACTGCTTTCTAAACTACTCTTTCCTTCCCTCTCGAGTATCATTCTTCTCTTTCTTGCTCTCTTACTCTACTTTATTTTCTTTTCTCCTTCCTTTCTCTCTCTCCGCCTCGCTGTCTGAGTTCATTCACCGCTCTTTCATGACTCACACCCTGCCAGTCATATTTTGCTCCGCTCTAAAAAAAAAAAGGGTTTGTGCTCAAATTATTCCTGTCACTTTTGTGTACAACCATGTGCAACAGATGTGAGTGCCTTCCAGGAGACGCGGTCTTAAAAAATGTGCACCATTATCCCCATTTTTAAATGATTATCTCTCGTCACCCCTCTCTAGGATGGTGGGCTTTTGTAGCATAACTTGGTCTTAAGGCGCTGACAGCACTTTGTGAAGGATGGAGCTAAAACCTTCACGTGTCAGAGAAAGAAATATCTTTGTGCATGTTAACCGAATTAACAAGAAGCCCCAAATATTTAGGAATTTGTATAAGACAGGATTTCATCAAGGTTATCAACTGTGTCCTAATGCAACACGTCTCAAAATTGAGCGTTTTTTAAAGGGAGTCTGGGGATGTTTATCGTCTATATGTTATATTCTTTAATAAATATAGTGTAGATGGTGAAGTACAAACAGCTGCTGGGACATAAGAAGACCCACTTTAGCCACTGAAGCAGACAGGGCACACTTCAGACATGAAAACTTCACAAACTGAGAGTTTTTACAAGGAGAAAAACATCTTGTGTTGTATTCAATGCCGAATTTACAAGAAGGCACCAATGATTTAGTAATTACCGTAGCTGCGTCACAAAGTTTCATATCAGACAACAACTCTTAAAATCTGTCTGGTGATTTGCTTTCACAAATGTCTGCTGCGAACGTTGGCAGGTTAAGAAAGCCCAAACACGTTATTCACTTTACAGTGAACTACATGGAGGTCAGATGGCGTGTAATCTATATAGCAGTCAGTTGTGTAGGCGGTCCTTCAATGTGGCCCAGGATGAACGTGGTCATGTGTCCTAAAACACCTCTGAATGTGTTTGGAGTGATTGGATCTCAAATGTCCTCGATGTGTCTAGGGGGTGTTCACACCTGTACTCAAAGCTGTCTACTTGTGATAGGATCACCCAGGACGCATGCTGATACCAGGTCTGAACAGGCTCTTGTTGCAGGCTTCCTACACTGGAATAAACACTTACAGGGTTGCTAGCGCATCATTTTCTGGTAAGCTGAATTGCCGTGTCCCTCTGTGTGGCAGTGTGAAACATCAAAAAAGGCATCCTGGCGGCCCAAGTTGAAAACATCTCCACTTGAGCAATAAAATAATGCCTACTTTAAAAGCCGCATGAATCCACTTCATGAATGTACGCGGACGATAAGGAAAAGGAGGAAACGGTCCGGAGGAAAATAACAGACTCATTTCAGAACCTCCCAGGAACTGCAATTGTCTCTGAGCAAAAGCTGTCTGTCACACGCACATAAAGAGGCACGCCACACAAATGCGAACACAGGCGGGTGAAAATGTGCTTCAGCCTCTGTGAACTCACGCAGTAAAAATAAAACACAATCATGGGCAGCGAGAAACAAAGTGACAGCGTCGTCCTACAGTATTACTTCATTTATTTTCCTCTTTCAACTCTTCCCCTTCCTCCCAGGAAAGAGCAAACGATAGGTGTGTGCGTGTCTCTGTGTGTGTCACACTGTGGTGAAGGCTTGCCAGCTCCTTGTCCTGACACTTGGGTTTATTCTTAGATATTTGGCTGCTGGAGGGTACAGGGACCTGAGGGGAGGGTGGACACACACAAAACAAGAACACAGACATGCACACACACGCTTACACAAAGGGTTCAGTGCCGTCTGTCATATCCGTTTCTCTCGTTGCGACAGACTTACCTCAGTCAAGCCCAGTCCTCATAACCCAAGGTCGCCACACACACATGAACACACAGAGTTCATGTAAAGGTCCACATATCAGCGTCTATTATCTTTTCCAAAATGATCACTTCCTACGCCATCTTACTCCGTTATTGGACGTCTGATGGTGCCGTTTCATTTTATTGTGATTACTCCTCATTATTCCTTCGTCTCTTTATGTTTTTTTTGAAAATCTGTGTAGTTCTCTACTTTGTCTGGCAAACATCCACATGTCCCAGTTTGGCAAAGACATTGTAGTATTTGGCACAAAGGAATTATTGCTTTCGGACACAAAACGGGACCCATTTTAATTTGGCAAGGAAAACAATTTAATTCCATTTCTGCTGTTCTCTTAGGAACTGAAAAATATCTGTGTTGGGTCTTTATTGACAATTATTCCTTTATCCTTCAGCCAAAGTGACAGCAGCTGAGGTGCAACATCCTTTTCAAGAAGCAGCTATGTAGCATTATGCAACCCTCTTGTGTATCATGACAAATACATCGACCTGTTACCTCGTTGTTACCTTTTACCATATAGAGTAGCACCTTAGCTGTTATAAGACTTTTGTTCACCCACATGTCTAATCTTCTCTTCTTGCTCTGGTGCAATCACTTATAAGTAGGGTGATGTGCAAGAAGAGGGAGAGCGAGAGGGGGAGTGAACATGACAGAAAGACGGAGAGCGACAGCATGATAGAGACGGAAGGAGGAAAAAGGGAGTCGGAGAATGAGCGAAACCCATTACAGCGGGTCTGAGCAGAGATTTATGTCAGCCAGAACTTATTACAGACGAACAGCAGATGAACAAATGCTGGTGAGGGAGAGCCTCGAGGAAAGTCATACATTATTCATCTGACTTCTTCACACAGCTTTCACACTATTCTCCTCTCCTCCTCCAACTTTTCCTTGATTTGTATCTCTTCCTCCCCTTTCCTGACTAATTTCTCTTTCCTTTACCTCCCCTGTGTTTCTGCCCTTTGTTTATTCTCCGTTTATATCTCTCTCCATCTTCATTTTCCTTGATAAAGGACACTTTCCAAGTATCTGCAACCTTCACCGGACACACACATATGCTTTTGTCAGACAATCCCTCGGGATGCTTAGTATGCAGACATGATATAGATGTCCCACAGCCGCCCAAACAGCAAATATCACAGAGCAGACACACTCACTACATCTGCTGAAGAGGAGCATCACTCTCATACCCCGAAGAAACCTTAAGCCTAAAAATACCGAATTTTCCAAAGATGTCTCGATAACAAGGCTCTGATGTTCGACTTCTCCGGGCTGTTCTGTTTCTGCGAGGAAATCAGAGCAGTAGAAAATAATTAAAAACATGCATCACACACACACACACACAACCTAGCCCCGACCTAAGGCTCTGTCTGAGTGCTGTGACCACACTGTATGCAGTGACAAGGTTTGTTTCATGGCTGCCGACAACGAGAGCGTCACGGGGCAGATGACATCACCGCCGAGTCATCAGGGTGAGACGGGGTGTGAGCCTTAAGGCTTACGTTGCATAAGATGTTTTTTAAACGAAAGTAACAGCTCTTTATTTCATGTACTTTCAAGTTAATCAATGTGTCCGTCATGCTTTCTAACACATTTGTATTGTGTTTGGTCACTGGTGTCATACAACAGGAAAGACAGGAAAGCTTGATGGTCACCAAGATGCTCTGCAGCGTCCTGTTCTGCAAAAAGTCCTGAGCTGCAGCTACTGTTTCAGAAGCCTCCGCTTATCCTCTTAGCAATTAAATCTGCATTAATACATTTTGATCCTGAGTGGGTGGACAGACACAGCCCTCACATATTATCAACTGAGAAATCTGTTTTGTCTGTGTCAGCTTATAATTACCTGACTTACACCAACAGCAGACGCTGAGGAACATCGTCAAGCTGTATCAAGTCCAATATTGACTTTCCTTTCAGCTCTGGTTTGGTCTCCACCACTTTCCGAAAGAGAAAGAAGTAAAACATACTTATACTTTCCTTATCCTCCGCTCCTTTTTATTTGTAAGTTTATATGTGCACATTTGTAAATAGATTAATTAAGACTGTAATCAATGTGACTCAAGCTACACCAATGTTTTTATTTTTATTTATTTTTTTGGACAAAACTAGCAATATGTTTTTCTGCAACAGGTTGAAACTTTACACATATTTATGTTGCAACTTTGTGTTTCTTTAGGTTCAGTTTTCTATTTTATGTTGCTTCTGTGCTTATGGTCTCGTTAGGTTCAGGAAAAGATCATGTTTTGGCTTAAAATACCTGTTTTTGTTGTGACAAACATGGTTGGAAGTTGTCCCGAGGTCTCCTTTATAAATATCCAGTGGTGTCACACTTACAAATGTTGAAACACCGTCTCAAAAAATGGTCACAGGCTTGGCAGCGTCTCCTCCGCCTCCGAACATGAAAGTCAGGTCATAAACATGTAATGTGAACATGATGTGACACATTTTGTATATGATATGAATGACACGCTTTAATGTCAACGTTATCAGTGGTTTGCAGAAGCGTTATTCTGGTGACTGTTTGCTGATAATTCTGATGTAAGGTTTTAAATACAGGACTTTTATTTGTTGTAGAGTATTTTCACAGTGTGGTATAAGTACCCTTTACTTAAAGCAACATTACGTCATTTTTTACCTTAAAATAACCAGCCACTCCGCCCCTCCATCACTTGTTTGTGCACTATGTAACTTCAGCGAGAGGGTAGGATCACAGCGTTACATACATGTTTACTTCAAGATACAAGTTTACAACCGACATTGTTATGATGTAATGAGTTTTGTTTGTAGTTAGCACCTACATTATGTCTGACTAATTGTTACAGACCTGGGATTTTAATTTACAACAGCGGTGTTGTGCTCAGAAACTGTCAAATCACACAAAATGCTCATTTGTACATAATGTTGCTTCGAGTAAAGGATCTGAGTAGCTATCCACCACTTCAAAGAACACACACACACACACACACAGACACACACGTGTAATATACATATTTTATGGAGTTGGAAAACATGCGGGGGATGGAGGTGGAAAGAACATACACATGCCATAAAATCTGCCGGGTCGCATATTTTCGCTTGGGTTGCCAGCATAAAGATGACACTGAGAGATTAATAAAACGATTACGATGATGGAAACGTGCAGATTTGTGTTGACAACCAGGCATGTGGTCGCTGTATGCCTGCATGAGGAGCTGAATCTGGACTGGATGTCAGGGAGTTTGTGACACAATGACTTTGACCTTCTCTGGACTAGAAGTCAAGAGGGTTTTAACACCGCCTTGGTTAAAAATAAAAGTCTGAGTTAGAGGTAAATGGTGGTATGATAAAGTATATTTCCTGTGCCAGCTTCTTTTTATCCACCTGATAAACATCTCCTTAAGTGAGCTTTCTTTTCTTAGTGGAGTTTTTGTGCGTTCCCTGTTGAACTGCCTCTTCAAATAATAGATCTACAACAATGTTCTTGCACAGATTAAACCCTTCCTGTCCTTTCAGTTGCTCTACTGTTGATCCGCCTTGGCATTTCTCTGCAGGCGCTCATGAGGCCAGCTGTCACTGACAAACCGGGACCCTTCAGCTACAATATCCAGAAGAGACAAGAGACCAAAGATGGTTGTTCCCCCCCTCCTCCTCTTTCTCCCCGTCTGTACAAGCCTTTTTTTTCAATACGTCACCTTTCAAGGTCACTGGGTGTTCTGTTGTTTTCTCAAGTCAGAACATATTGTACATGTTTTTATTGTAACATACGCTGTTATTGACAGAGGAGCTTGAATCACAACAATCCTGTGCACAACTTTTATCTCCACTTGAGAGTTACTTCTGAATGGAGCGTCGTCCTTGACTGTAAATTGACAATGTACTGCTGGTAACGTCATCCATGTGTGATTGTGAAGCTGACTGATATTTTCTTTTAAAGGAAGTGATTTCCATTGGACATTCGAACAACGTCAGAGCTGAAATCATCTTCTCAGTTTGTGATTTTTGTGAGTGCAGTGATGGTGACAGTGTGAGGCCAGTAGTTCATCACTGGTCCCTCATCAACAGTATCACTGGATCAGCTACTGGACTCACTAATCTGTTTTGTCACAACAAAGCTGATTAGCTCACTTCCAAAGTGCAAAAACAGCTTATTTTTTACCCCCAGGCAGACTTTTCCAGTGATGAAATTATTGCTCTAAAGAGGCAAGTTCAACCACTTCACTTGTTCTTGTCCGAAGAAATTAGTGCAGATAGAAATCATACAGCACTGTACAGATATTAATCTTCCTTTGAGGGTCGGGCTGAGGTCAAGATCACTGTGGGGATGGATGCAGTAAATATTGAACTGAATAAAAGTACACAAAGAGGTTATTGTGCAGCTGGTAGCTATAAAAAGTGTCACTGCAGTGGGTCGAAAAATGAATCTTTTATTACGGCACCTTTAACAAGATGTACCTGTTCACTAGACATGAAATTAAAGTTTAAATGTATCATGTACAGTAAATTTGCAGTCACAGCCCACGTGTTATAATCCAAAAGTAATGACCAGAATTTTAGTTACCAACATAAAATAAATGAAGTCTGAAGAAACAATAGTGTTGACGTCATGTTAAAGATGTCTGTGTAGCAGTTGCCCACCAAACTTAGCATGCTAACCAGCTAGCCCTGGCCCGTCTCGTCTCGTCTCCTAACACCAATTTGTGCCCAAAGAGGCGAGCAAGTCTTAGTCCAGTGAGAAAACAAGTTGAACTCACAACATGTCAGTAAAGGAGATATTTTTAGACCTATTTTTCTTATTAAAAGAAAAATACAAGTTTCTCTCTTTCACTGGACTACGACGAGCTTAATTGCCTCGTTAACTAATCGTAAAACACACAATCAAACTTGATCTAAAGAAAATAAAACCCACCCCCTGTCGTTTACACCTTTATTTTTGTATTTTTTGCAACTCTTTTTGGGGGGTTCTCAAAAGTCAACATACAGCTGGACCTGGGTTAAAGTATTTCTGGTGCAAATATCTAAAAACGTACACCTTTAATCACTTAATGTGAATTTGATCAGTGTGTCACAGACCTGCCTTTGCTGCTCTTAGACTGTGTGTGGTTGTCCAAGCAACTTAAAATACATTAAAACAAATTGTAGATGACACAAATGAATTAATCACAGTTAATTGTGCAGACCACACAGCAACATCATTTTGCACAATAGATCTCATACACATACACACCCGTGATATGGGAATAAGCCAACACACACACACACAAAGACCGACTGTGCAAATACAGAGGCTCTAGTACTGCTAATGTATTCATCATTTTCACACTCTGAAGCTTCTTCCAGGGAGAGGCTGGGAGAAGGAGAGAGGTGAGAGGAAGATATTAAAACAGAACTGGAGAAAAGAAATTAAACAAAAGAGTCTTCAGTAATTCTAGTGGATCCATCAGGCTGCAGCACCGTGGTTAGTTAGATGCTAACGTCAGCATCAAGGTCAAGGCTTCACCAGTTATTATGATTCACCCTGAAGGCAAAATGAATGTTTGTATCATACTTCATGGCACCCATCAAATAGTTGTTGAGCCTTTTCATTCAAACCACAAATGTCAACCTCATGGTGGAGCTGGAGTAAATTTTATCAAAGTCATTAGGATAATCTTCCAAGGACGATGAACGTCCGTATCAAATTTTGTGCCAAGTCGGGTGACATTTTAACCGACCGTTGTTCTTCTGGGAGTCGATCTTGTTCTGCTTTTTTTTTTTCATTTAAATTTTAATTTTCAGTTTCATTGAAACAGAACACTTTGTAGACAAAACTGTGAATCGTTTTTCAAACTTTCATTTTCCAAAAAACATGAAATCATTTCTCACTTCATCACCTGCAAAACACTGCCTGCAGCACATTGTTTAAATGCTTACACACAAAAACTCATTCAAAGTATAATGATAACAAATTCTGTGTGATTCTGCAATATACTGAAGAAAGCCTCCCCACTCTCCCTGATTTTAGTTTTCAGAGAGGGAGAACTGGAGCCGCCCTGACCCTTGAGTCTACCTCTCGCTACACGGTCACTGCTGTTTGTCACGTTTTGTCATCTGTGTCACTGATTGCCCGTTACGTATTATCCTATACGTAGTGTGTGTATTTTCTTCCTTTTACTTTGCCTGCCTCAGGAATAGCCACCCGGGAATAAATTACAATTTTTGAATTGAACTGAACACCCGCAGTAGTGATTTTTTAATTTTTTTTTTATCCATGGTGTTGATGTTTTTTTATTGTTTTGTGGTTTGTTGTTGTTTACTTTAGGATGATCTCAAAAAAAAAAACCATTAGTCTTGCAAAAAAATCATTCAAACTTCAAAGATAACTTCATCCATTATGTAATGCTGAGTTTTTTTTAGATGTACGAGTGACAGATCTCTCTGAGTGAAATTTGTTGCCAGCTTCATGATCGACCGAGCTCATTTTGAGACGTATACGCAGAGTTTTGGTGGTTTGAGCTGTTCAGTTCAGATGCGTGTCGGTAAGGTAGTTATTTCAAACTGGAGTTTCCCTCTTCTGAAATGGCGGCTTGAATCATCATTGCGTTACATTAGATGACGATATAGAGAAGCAAAACAGACATTTATTTATCTGAAAATGTCACAGATTATCCCTTCAAGCAAATTACTGGCAGAGGAGATAAGAGAATCCATTCCTATTAGATGATCTGCCAGAGGGGAGGGAAACTCAACTCTGCCGTTAAGGACAGACTTCGAGTGAGGAAGAGAATAATTGAGTGAATTTAAGAGGAAAGACGAGACAGACAGATGGAGAGAGTTAGCTGAGAATAGTTGCAGTGTTTCAGCGATGACTAACCTGTGTGTAAGTGTGTTTGTGTGTGTGTGTGTGTGTGTGTGTGTGTGTGTTTGTGTGTGTGTGTGTGTGTGTGTGTGTGTGTGTGTGAGCCTCAAACGCTCACAACTGTTTTCCCATCTTTCTGCATCCTCTCTCTTAATCCATCTCTGCATCATCCCCCCCTCCTCCCCGATCTCTTTCCTCCCTCCAGCTTCCTCTCTGTATCTCTGTCCACAGACTGCTGCAGCACACATCATTTATCTGCTATATGAGGCACTTTGCCACTCCGCTCCAATCAGTGCGTGTCCGTGTATGAAAGGATTGCGTAATAGCTTTACAGAAGCAGCAGGAGGGGGTTTAGAAAAGGGATTGAGGATCAAGTGTGTTTCTCATCAGGTTGTTTTGTTATAAAGTGGCTTGGTTACAGTGTGTGTGTGTGTCTGTGTGTGTGTGTTTAGCTTGCTAACATCAATCAAACCATCCCACTGTACCGTCACGCCTTCCTGCTTCCACTCGCCCATCAAATACATGATCCCTCCATTCGTTTGGCAGTTCGACTCTTTCCATTCACGGGTTTATCATTCATCTATCCCATTCATCAGTTTGTCCACTCATCCATCCATTAGTTGAATAAGTGTCCATTTATCATTCCAGCGTCCTCCGTTCTTGCTTCTTCTCAGCCTTTCTTGTATTCTTAGATGTAAAACTGACATTTAATCTCTCTAATTGTGTCTTTATACTCTCAGATGATAGCGGTTGGTGCAATGACAGAATCATAGCTCTCAATTTTCCTCATTTACGCCCTTTGCTGTCTCATTTTCTCCATTGCTCTCACTTCAACTTCCTTTCCTTCCATTGTAAAATCCCTCCTTCTTTGAATAATTGCAGGCATGAGGGAGAAAGCTCAGACACTTCCTTTGCCTTAAACCTTCTTATGAGACACATACTGTATGTGGAGTGTTGAGCCATGACCCAAATGGATATAGAGAATAGAGGATTATAGCGGAGAGAAAGGGGAGCGAAGAGGAGTAGAGAACCATGGCTTGCATTTTTCATTTTGTGCCTCCCACAGAAAGCCATTGTCCTGATTGCCTAAAGCCTTTGTGTCCAACACCAAACACGTTGACTTATCTGCTCTTCCTATTCTTTCTCACATGCCTCTTGCCACCAGCTGCTCAGTGTCCAATGGATATGAACATCTCAATTCATTTAATATCGATGGTCGCTCAGCAGCTTGTGCATACAACAGGCTACCACTTTCACCTATACGGCCACCCGGCCCAGCTACACCTGTTGGTCGTGGAATTACATCATGTTGGGTGTTTCAGATTCGAGTCGCTTAGCGTGCTCGCTTGGTGGAGCATTACATCAATGATCATGTTTTGTTTGCATCATGCACAAAGATCATGTGTGCAGGCTTCCCATTGGTTTAGCACTATCAACAACTGGTGTCTCTAATACACAAAGATGTAGCATTTATCCAACAAAGGCAAAGAAGAAGAAGACTTCGAGATGGATGCTAACAATGCACGTTTAAGATAGTTTTATGAGGAAGAAAGTGCCTTCAACAGCCCGCCCCTGTCAGAAAAAAACTGTGAAAGCAGCTCATTGTGATTCAAACTTCTCTTAGACAGTGACCTCTAGTGGCTGTAGTAATTATTACAGGTGCAAAGGAGGAGGTCAAGGAAGGAAAGGTAGAGTAAAGAGCTGCAAAGTTCACATAAGAAGGAGGTCCTGGAAGGATGGTCAGGTCAAACAAGTACAAGACCTTCACCCAGAAGCTTTTCATGTTCAGTGTGAGAGCAAAGGACCTCGTAGAAGTTTTTTGAATTCATACTCCTATGCTAGAACATTTTAGTGCTTCATTGCATTTGGCTCAACACTTTGATACCATTTGTGTGTTCAGTGAGCCAGGTTTATTTCTACTGTTTATTGTCAGAAACAGTGAGACTCAGAACTGACCTGCAGGCTCTGTGGTGTCTGTTGCTTACAGCAGCTTAAAAAGGTGCTCAGTTGTTTCTGAGTCTATAAAAAACTGAAAAGAGTCAACCTGTCATGATCTCAAGTCACTATGGTAGCCCACAGGGGACAATAGCAGAGTATTGTTAATATTCCTTATTACATAATTGTTTTTTGTTGTTTTTTCACTTTCAAGGTAATTTTATACAGAGCCCTTGTTCATTTGAAACAACTGGGAGGTTTTGGTCTAAATCTAAAACATACGGTAGACAAGAAATCCACTTGCAGATGATGGAAAAAAGGGGATGTTTAATATTTAATACAGGATGACAGGAATCTGAAATGTAATCCGCAGCTGTTACATCTGCCACATGTATTAACTGTAAACATGTACAAGTTGTTGCATCAAGTATTCTGTTTGAAGCGTCTTATTCAGATGTTCTCATTTGAAAAACACGTACAACACACTGATATGGTTATTTTGTTTTGATGTGATTCTGTTGAAATGGACACACGCAAGCGCAGGAATCATACGCACGAATTTTATTGAATTTTATTAAATTAGGCAGTTACAGTTATTTACACATACATATTCATTAGTTAAAGTGCTTTGTAGTATTCTCGACACAAACATGTACTGTGTTGTTGCGACTCAGTTGTGATGTCATGGTCATACACCCACACACACACTTATATACATACTCAGTAATGCAAAACGCTGTGTACTGACGCTAACATGCCACACTGTACTGCGTTGGTATTATGAGGCAGCACTCATGAATTCATCTGTTGAATACATTATCAGGCAGTTTGTAATACTGCTGGTGCTGATTTGGCTCAGAAGTACTCAACAGTGTGTAAAGTGATAAATATGCAGCACTATGTTGCACAAAGAACCGACTCCTTCTGTGATAAAAAGACTTTTTTGGCACAGATAATTGTGCGCTTCAACTCAGTGAGTCACCTTTCAGATTTTAGCAAATGACTGTCTCCTCTTTCCAAGTTGATTAACTTCCAGTTTTTTTTCTGACTGATGATCCTGCAGTGTGAAAACCAACAAGTTGCCTTTTGTGGAAGCCAAGAACAAAAAAGTAGTTGTCATTCATACTATTTAATATGACTGTGCTACAGTGCTGCCAGGGGTCCATTGCTTTTATATAGAGTCACGTGGATGCATCCTTATGTTAAAATCTGGTTTGGATGTGGGATGTTTTCTTTTCTTTTTTTATAAACAAATCTAAGAGAAAATTATGAAAAGCTTTCTGAACGCAGCTTCCTGTGTTTGTGGTCAGTTGGTGACGTTATCTTTGCAGACCAGCGATGGCTGCGGCCACAACAAAACAAACAGAAGGCTCAATCTTGTGACCATCAATTATAAAAACAATAAGTTGATTAAAATAAAGATATACATGGATGTATAACGTATGCCGAATTTACAAGGGGACCCAAATAATTAAGAATTTGTTAAAGTCAGCATTTCAAAAAGTTCATAAAATGTTTTCTAACGCAACAACTCTCAAAATTGAGCAGTTTTATAAGGGAGTCTGGGGAATTTCTCTTCCTCTTCATCTCCTTGCTGTTGTTGACTGCAGTTGCTGTGGCTGCTCTGACCTACAGTTTGTTAGTGTTCAAGTTTGCCATCTGCTGAATATGAAGACAGTTATTGCTTGTGACAGTGTATTGTTTGGCAGGTTAATGAAACAAACAAAACATCTATTTTTGTTGTTCAGAGGAAAAAAGTGTACACATACATGCATGAAAGGCTTTATTTTTCTACTTAACATATATTCTCATCTCATGGGGTATGCATGAACTATAGATTATTGTGGCTTCGTATTGTCTGGTGTTAAAATCTACCCAGCATTATTTATATCCTATCTCAGACCCTCTCTGCTCCGTCCCTCTGTGTCTCAATCTAATGAGAGTAGCGACCTTGAATTCCACTTGATCTTCCTCACTAATCTTCTTTTTGTCGCCTCTTGTTGCCTCCCAGCATCCCGCTGTGAAGTCTGTGTGTGTGTGTTAGGATAAATAGAGGTCCAGAAAAGATATGTTTGTGTGTGAGTGTTTCATTTAGTGGCATTTAGAGGAAGAGAGAGAACAAGGGGTGATGAGGTGATCCTGCACCTGGAGGGATGGGAACATGGGATGGAGGCTTGGAGATTCCTGGAGAAACGCTCCCTCTGGATTTCTCTCTCTGAGATTGCTGAAGTGTCCCCCTCCTCCCTTCAACCTCCCTTGGGAGCTCTAGATAATGGGTAGTTGCCAAGGTCACCAATCCTCCCATCCAATCAGGTTACTTCTGTGTAACTCCTTCTTCCTGCTTCTGAGTAATTTGACCTTCGTGTTGCTCAGGGCAGCCAGCTCACAGCGGCTTGTTGTGATCTCTCTAGTGACATGAAAGTCAGGTCACGAATTGAAATTGGCCGTCAGTGATACTTGAAGTCATGTTGCTGATCCCAGTGTGCTGCTGGCATCTATCTGCTCAACACAAACACAGACAATTAGAGGCTGAAAACACAAACACACATGAAAAGACGGTGGAACAACAGAAAATGACACCATGCTCGTTAAGTTCCTTTCAGCAAACATAATAGATGTGATAAAGAATAATTAAAACTCTATCTTCACCGAACCGGCAGATCTTGGCATAAATCGTGATGTCGGCTTTGTTGACATCAGCATGTCAGATAAGAATAGTGCATTCAATTAACAAAGGTCAATAGACTCAGGACTCCATTGATGCAATTCAAATGCCACATTAAGCTGATGCATACAAATGGCTTTGGAGAACAAATACATGTCACCGCTGTGTGTGTGCAGCTCAGCTGAAGCAAATTGACCAATCAACATGTATTATTATAAAGTCGATATTCAAAACATGTAATATTCTTTAAAGATTCCTTAACAATTTTCCAATAATAACCAAGAAGATCCTCAAAAGAAGTATGCGACGTGGTATTTATTACAGGGGGAAATAAAAACAGTTTAGTGAGTTGGAGCAGTTACATTACATACTTGCGACTCAACCTTTTGTTGAGTTTCTTGTGCAGACTGAAAACGCACATCACCACTTTTTAAGAATGTTGTATTTTTAATTCTTTGGCAATATTTGCTGTTTTTAGACAGCTGGCAGTCGAAGGCTGGGAGAAAAGTACTAAGAGAGAAAACTGAAGGATTCAAGCATTCAGAGGGTTATTTGTTGCCATTTTTTTTATTGTGCGCTTTTAAATGAACTGAACTTATCATTGTACCTTTACGTTAGGGGAGTGTTTATTGTTCTGGTGTGGTGCAGTGCATTGTGGTTGTTGTAGGATTTCTAGGCTTTGAGCAAAAGGTAATACCAGTGCCCCTTTCCTCTGTTTCCTGTGATAATGTAGCAACGATTTCAAAAATATTTGCATCTTTCTACTGCATAGACAGCTCAGCTTTATGAAAAACCGTCTTCACAGTGGTGAAATACTTCTTTATGACATATTCAGCTCCCTAGTGTTTCTCCTCTGGGTCCTGAGGGTTTAACCTTGTGATGTAAAACTCGATTGGATAAAAACAGATATATTGTATTTCCCATTGGATTTCTAGGGTCGAAGGCCATCTAACGACCTGTCTTTGTCAATACGACCGGTTGAAATCAAAACTCTTAAAGGCCAACAGCATCTCGAGATGAATTTCAAATGAGTATTAAGGATCTTATGAACATACCTGGATCTACATACCAACATAAATACAAGCCGAGAACTATTCAGAGAGACACTGGAATGTAAAAGAAGGAGTGTTGGAGAATAAATCAATACTGCAATTGTAAAGAAAATCAGAACGGTTGTCTCATAAGTTTAAATTCTAGACATGGCTCATGGTATAGCACCGTGACTAACAGGAGCCTATAAAGTGTCTTTTTCCCTGTTCACAGTGTGATGTATGATGTAATGCCCGTCTGGATAGGAGTGTCAGCCAACTGTCACGAACAAAACGAAGAAAAGTGATCTGTCCTTATGGATTGAACGAGCTGCAGCACAAACCCTCCATCTGCAGTGCCAGAGGTTTAAATCTGTCTCGTAACATCCCTTTTGTCTTTCATTTCCTCTCCTGCTCAGCTGTATACCAGCCAATAAAGCAAAATCACCATAAAAAAAAAAACAAATCCCAAATTAAGTGCACAGAAAAGAGACCATTAATTTGTCCCCTGTAATGTCTACGCTGATTACACTCCTGTTTCTCCTCCAACCTAACCGCGTGGATAGTCTTTTACACATGAGCGCTTTAATTTAATTGCATTATTTCAGCTTCTTCCCATTATGCTGTTGTATTAGCTGTGTATGATTGCACTCATTCATTTTCCCGGTTCTGCTCCCAAGTGGGAAACCACAAGCTTGACCTTGGGAGGGTGCACTTTGGTTCAGTGGGTTTGGGCATGTAGCCTGTACAGTGTGAGGATGTTAGGGCCTGTGTTATAAACCACCTCCTGTCTCTCTGACTATGGGTCCTCCTTTTAATCTACACTCGACACTGTTGTTACGTCAGTTGCTGAAGCGGAAATATTTCTGCAAGAAAATTACAGTAAAATAATTGTTTTCTGCACTCACAGCTTCCTCTTACATTACAATTATTACAGACACTAAACACTAACGAGCTCTTGCCCAGCTGGGGGTCAAAGGTTGTTACCTTGTTGTCAAAAATATCCTTTATCGTCACCACAAACACAGCTGGATATCATTCTGGGCTCTTCTTTAAAACATCTAGTGGTTTACAAATGTTGGAACACGGAACTGAACTGTGGTCACTGGCTTGTTCTGCCTCACCACTGGATGCTGGAGTATCTTGTTGGTGTTTTTTGCATTTATTTACTTGCTTTCCACTTCTTTCATTTTTCAAAAAGCCTCTGACATGGCCGTCCAGTGCCACTGGACACTCACTGCCTGCCCTGACAACGCCCGACAGCTGACCATCGGCCTGATGTGCAGCGGTCTTAATGCTTTACTACGCACCTCTTTTCAAAAAGTAATATATGCACTTTGGTGGAAAAGAGGCTCTCGTTGCCCCTCTTTGTGTCACCTTCTAACAAAACATCCTCCTGTGTAGTTAAAATAACTGCTGAGAGGATTAAACTGCAAATATAAACAAATCACATATCATGAATACACCTTGACAAATATATTTCTCAGACGCTGCTGGATTGTTCAGACACAGCGTGCAGATTAAGGCGGCTGTAGTCAGTAATGATGAATCTTCATCAGATATTCATTCATTGTGTATTTATCTCTTGCTTTTGTTTTTACTGAATCAAAGACATTTGCCTTTCTGAAGGTATTAAGGTATATTTATTTAGGATCTCTCTCATTCTGTGCAGCACAGGAAGCCTAAATACACAGGTGTTCTTATCTCTGTGTGTTATATAACCTTTATCTTAATGGTAAATCTGATCCTCACTTAGCAGAAGGCACTGCCTATCTGTTTCTCTATAATGAGGAAATCACACACACTCTCTGTCTGATTCTCCCAGGAATATATCTACACACTCACACACACAATCTCTCTCTTTTTTCTTTTCTCTCTCGCACAAAATCCATCACACACTCTGACAGAGGCACACTTTCAACAGACGCACACATATACTGTACAGCCGACTCCCTGTGCCTGTGATAATGAGCTACACCTTCTCTCTGTCATGTTCACTTATATCTCTCGTCACCATACCAGTCCCACGCATTGTGTGTTAGTGTGTGTGTGTGTCTGTGTGTGTGTGTGTGTGTGTGTGTGTCCTCTCAAACTTTTTTCATTCACCTGTTTCTCCCGCTGACTGACAGAACATTTCTATCTTCAATGCAGCAGTAAATTGAGGGAAGTAAAAGCTCCTTTTAAGACCTACAGTGAATAGGAATTTTATTTCCCTGTAGAAAATGAGGAGACACTGCTGACCACGCCAGAGTTTTTTTTTCTGATCCGGGCCTTATATAAACAAATCATGACCAGATTATTAAAGAATTTCTCTCTATGTCCATCTTTTTTGTTGCTGTGGAAGAAAAGCCAGCCTCCCACGCAGCCTGAAACATCCTTCAATCTTGTTTGTCGCTGGAAAAAGTGGTTCAGTCCTTTTTCTGAGAAGTTCAACCTTCCCAAGCGTTTGAAAGCACTCTGCTCTGCTGTAACTGTGCTTGTTTGAGAGCACTGACCTTTTGTGTGTTCTGGAGGTGCTTTAATGTACAAAAGTTGAGAGAAGTGGCTGTTTTTGAAAAATGATTTCATGTCATAAGAGAGGAAACGGCATATAAAATAATAGACCTGGTGTTCCATGGGAGAAAAATATGGCAGATAATAGCTGGTTTTTAACGACAATGTGCAGCTTGAGTGATTTAACGTTGGTCTGGCACATTAGCATTAATAGCCATTAAGCTGTAAAGATTTATTATTTTATTTTAGCTCAAATATAAGCTTAAGTTTTGAAATTACGGGTTTCTTGAAGAAGAAAAAGTAGAAGGGGAAGTGGATGGAAACGAGAAAAAGAGAGAAAAATAGCATAATTTTCCTAATCTTTACAACCACTTAATCATAGCTGTAATGGAGGTTAATTCCTGAGGCTAACAGACATGTAATGTCAACTTTGCATGCTGTCAATTACAGAGAAATGGAAAGTGGAGAAGAGGCAGAGAGGAAGTAAAAGGAGAGAGACATTATGCAGTATAGGACAGAAGAAAGTTAGAAAATATGGCATAGAGGCATACAGAGGAAATAGAGAGGAAATAATGTGAAAACAGTCGCTGAAAGCTTTTTAACAACCGTCTGCAGTATTAATGGAAATTAACTGAATTAAAGCAGCCACTGAATCGTCTGCGTTTTGTGAATTGTGGCGTAAAAATTATTGTAGCAGAAACCCAGTGAGAGAAAGAGCTACAAATCAGAATCACACCAAGGCTGGCAGTTTACTCCAAAACAAATCAAACCTGGCATGTTAATAGCGGTGGGTTTGCATCAAAAATGAAACAATGCTTTTGGCTTCAGTCAGTGCATTGTGTGCAGGCCGGACATCTGAATAAATCCAGGATTTTATGGCGGCATTCACTGCCCCACAGTACACAGTCAAATGACAAATGGCTTCATGGCATGAGCCCTACCTCTGAAGAGATTGCTACCACACAAACAAATCTGATGTTGAAGTGAGTGGAGTACATTTGTTTGCTTGCTGAGAGCACCAATTCAACACCTCAAATTAAATTTTAGGTCCACTGCAGTCCTACAGTGAAGTCTCAAAGATGCAATGTTTATTTTACTATCTCACCTCTGAGATCTGCTGATATTTTCTTGGGGCATCTGTACGCTTCAATTGAAATGCTTGTCAGATGGCAACAGCATCAGAAGTCAGGTATGCAGAGGTAATTGTCATGGTGTCTTCTGGGTTTTTGTGGTGTCTTTTGCTGTTTCCCTCCTATTTTCTTGCTTTCCTCCCCAGTCTGCTTTCCCTCCACACCTGGACTGCATCTCCCTCATTAGCCCAGCAGTGTTCCCAGTTTTCTCCAGCCTATCAGCTTAGATCGTGTTTCTCTGCCTCACACCACCTGTACCTCATCCCCTCGTTAGTTCAGTTTGTATTGAAGTCCGGAGTGTAGGCAGGAAGGCAGTTATATGTGCAGACAGACTGTTGCTAGGCCTAGCGTTTCATACAGCCTGAACATGATTGGATCATATTAGAGGACAGCAACAGCCAGAATTCGAGGACAGCAACAGCCACTGATATTGGATTATTATTCAGATTGTTATTGCTTAAAAAATGCTTGTAGAATAACCTACCAACCCTAGATTTAACTACTCTATCAATTGACTCTCTTTGACTTAAAGACCCTCCGCTGGCCTGGCTGGCTGACTGTTCGACTGTCTGGCTGTTTGCTTCTCTGGCTGATGACTGACAACTGCCTGGCAGACTCATTTATATTCTACCTGCCAATTTCTTCTTCTTGCCTCTCTGCCTACCTACCATCTGTCATCCCCGCTGCTTTCTATTGAAGGAAAAAGAAGAAATAGCACCAGTGAACATGCCACTCTCGACAAACAGTGTAATGCCGCCTTCTTCCGCACCGACCAGAGATAAATGTCACACTTTAGTTTCACCTGTAGCTGATCGTTCTCCCACCTTTTAAAACAATACTACTATTGATGTTCAAAATGTGAGGCAAAAATGGATGCAGTGCGCAGAAAAAGTTGACAAATACAGGGTGCTCCTTTTTCAGTCTTGAAAATTTGGAGCAAAGAAGCGAAGATCTACATTACAAAATACTTAAAAATCCCTTTTTTCCCCATGAGTTCTAGTAATAAATCTGTCAACACATCCAATTTGCCCTGTCTTCCTCCAGACATCTGACTGTCCACTGCAGGAAAATGACAGCACTCATGTTCACCTTGTCAAAATAGCTCTCAGTAAACAACATCTTTACTTTCATTGCCAAAAGTAGACAAGTGATGTTTTTAAACATGAGGGGGGGTTTGGATTTCACAGTGGCAGCGTTGTACAAAGTGTTTGACTTCAACTATGGAGACTGTTTCATGTCCTGTCTCCTTACCAACAGTCAACACTGGTATCCTAGCAGCTGAACCCGAGGAAACCGTCGACTTTGTTGCTGTTTTTTAATCCATAAGCACCTATTATACCAAGTTTGTAGGAGGACTTTTCAGAGTTAGACAGACATTAGATTGCATTAGATTGGATTAGTTAATTTCCAGAATTCTCAAAGATTAAAAAGGCAGGACACCACCACCACAGACGATGTCAGACAGACGATGTCAGACAGACGATGACAGACAGACAATGGCAAAAACAAAATATAAACAATTTCAAGATCCTTTTGGCGAGCAGCCGGTTACAGATAGTTAACAAAATTCAAGTTCTATCTAGCCCAGACGTCTAAATGATTTTGTTTTGTGCTTGCTGGGTCAAAAATCAACTATCTCACAAATAAGTGCTTTAAGGTTACAGGAATATTGGAACAATGTTCGGAAGTCTCTCTCTTAACCTGCTTATTGTTGTGATGTTGGTCACTGAGGTTTGTTCCAACGTAAAACCAATCATTCTTTCTCTGTATCACTTAGATACCACATACAACGTATATGATCAGAAGTGCTTACTAATGGGTCCCTGTAAATTGTGTAGAGTCTGGTGGTCTAGATCAGCAGCCAAGCAGGTTTTATATTTCTAAATGCTATTTTCTCTCTCCCTAAAATCTAAGTTTTTATTGGCCAAAGGCTGGACAATACTATATTAAAAATTTGCCTCACTAAATCCCACACACTTATTGACAAAAACCACGGAGTGAGTTCTCTTCACCCATTACTACTGAATGGCAAAACTTGGCAAACGTTGCTCGTTGCTAAGGAAGAGACTTCCACAGTCCTGTTTACCGTCTCTCAGGTCGGCTTCCGCTCAGTTCTGCAGCATCCAGTTACAACCTCCCATCGCCCTCAAGCTTCTGCTTTTTATGCACTTCCCAACACACAACACACACCGCTCTTGAGTCGACTTCACAATGAGGACAGGATGTGCTGCGCATGAAGCCAAGGACGAAGTGTGTTGCCATGGATGCATTTTTCCTTTGCAAACATAATAACCCAGAGAAGGTTGACCAAGTTAGAGAAAGTCTTTTCTTTGTTAAACAACATTCTGCTGAAATAAGCGATGGCAGCTGACCTGTTAAACCGGTCAGCACTCAGTTTTCCACACTGAACAGGGGGCACCCAAAATAGCTCCTTCCACCTCTGTTGAGGTATTTTGTACAATGATTTGTGTCCAATAAATCAAGGCAGAATGGAGGGACAGAGAAAGAGCCATATGTACACAAGAGTCTTGATAATAGTTTTATAACTGCATTTCCTCGTGATGACAGCGCGTCAGCTGGTCATCTCTCTGTGGAGTGACAGCCGGATCATGAGGAGTAATTGCTGCTCTACTCAACTTCACACCAAATCATTTCGCCAGTCGGTCTCATCTGATATCATTGTAATGTAATGACATTTAGGACTTTGTCATCGAGCCGCTCCGCACTGCAAATTAAGTGGTGTTAGTTTAACGTCTTAATCCTGGGAAGATTAAAAAGGCTAATCGTGCAGAGGAAACGGTCCTATGGTGAAATTGTGATTACATACAGAGCGACGTAAATAACAGGGGATGCATGGGAGAAAAAATCCATCCTACAATGGATTTTGCCGTTCTTATAAATGTTTTGAATGTGTGTGTGTGTGTTTTGTGTGTGAATGAGACAGAGAATCATTTTCCTTAATGAGTCTTTCTATGTGCACTGAAGCCGCCCAGCGCTGCAGTGAGTCAACGCTGCTTCTTTAGTTAAAGGAGCAGCGACAGAAATGCCACAACACGTCAAGAGAATTATGAATGAGCGTGCGCTCCGCGGCAAATCGTGCACAACTCATGAACGCAGGTACACACACGAACATGAACACGCAGAAACACGAGGAGCAGCGAATGTAGCTGAACGCTGACAAGCAGACAGCCAACAAATACACAGATAATGAGTGCATGTGCACAGATGTGTTTATACGTCACCTGAAGCCTGTCAAGTTGCAAATGGGGCTCCTCTTATGTTATGTCGGTTGGATGCATGTTTGACATATATTATTTGTTTGACATGCTTGTGTCAGCCATGCCTGGTAGTTTTTTGATTCGGCCTAGAGGGAGCGTGTCATGACTACAAGCACTTACATTCTTTGTGTAATTGTTTTAACTAACCAAGGGATGGCAGGGAAAGCACAGGTGTTAGTAATTAAATGAATGGTGGCTGAAAAATGGCTCGAAAGCAGGAAAAGCAAAGGTGTGACCGATATGGTTACCGATAGACAGCCGATTTATTGTGATTTTCATCTTTTTAAAGTACCTTTTTCTGTGCCGAGTTGGCGGCCATGTTGGTGACGACAAACTCCAACAGTCTTGGCTTGAAAAATTATCTTTTAAATTGACAAACATCATATGAGTGATTCATGACACCATTCAAGCGGGATAAAAAAAGTATTTGTCTCTCTCCATTCACTACCAAACAAAGTTTTTTTCCGAAATACAGTCCCATGGCGTCCACTGGAAGTTGTGTGATTTCGGCTCTCTATGTCTCCACTCCAATTAAGTTCCTCAGTAAGCCATGTCAGTGATAAAGCATGCACAATACCAGAGCCTTGGAAGTAGCTCAGTTAAATGGAATGCAGCCATTATAATATCCACCTGTGCTTTTCCTGCTTTGCCAAGTCAAAATGTGTGCCCTGAAAAGGGTCTATTATATTTTCTGGCTCACTGTGATAACTGCATTGGCAAACTGGGAATGAACAGGACGAGCAAGTCTTAATGTTATCAACAACAACTGTTATTTCTCACTGTGACACAGCTGTTAAAAAGGTCTGTTTCCTCATTAGCCTGGTGCAGACATACACTGGTATTTTAAAAAAGGGGTTTTACACATATATACATACAAACAGGAAGCAGATTGTATACTTAGTTACAGTAAATACTACGAACGTGGCAGGGAGATGTGACTTTTCTACACACAATCCTCCTGGATAATGCTATTTTTATTAAAACATTGTCAGCAGCCGTTTTTGTCACAGTGGTCCATCATTTTATCAACATTGTGCATTTGTTTCTTTCTTAATATAGACAATACAAGATCAGTTCAGTCAATTTACAGACTAAAATAGTCCACCATATCACAATAGGCAGTCCGAGTTCACATTGACAAAAAATGCACCAGAATAGGAAGTGAACGTGGGCGTCTGCGTCATCGCCCGTCCAGATGTAAACGCTCAAAGCAGAGTTTCTGAAAGTCTTCACCCTGGAAGAAATGCTTCAAAGGTCAGTTTTCAGTTAAGTTAAAATGCTGTTTCCATGTGTACAAAAGGTCGAAACACATGGAAAAAAACTAGGTCATAACAACTACCTGCCTACCTTCCACCTCCCACCACCTACAGTACATGTGGACAGGGCCTAACTCTCCCTGTCATTACTGTAGCTCTTTTTCACTGAAGACATTTTGACATCACAGGTATAAACAATAAAATAATGATGGCTAAATGCCTTTTAGCTTTTCTAGTTTCAGGGTCCTGGTATTGTACATTGTTGCTCACTTTCACACTGTCACGGCAGTAGATGAATGATCCAGTGTTAATGTAATCACTGTGACTCGACTGTAGAAGTTCCCTCTTTGTCTTGCAGTAGTCTCCAGTGTTTCCCGCCCTCAGTTCATCACTTGATTCCCACACCAATCTGCACACCTGCTCCCAGCAGATATACCTGCCACTACGCCCCCAGCTCCCTGCCCGTCTGTCTATCGTACGATCATATTTAGCGTCCAGGCTTCTTGTTACTTGTTCCCTGTTCCCAACTGCCTGTTACAACACTTGCAATCTGCTCGGACTGTTTTCCTGCCTGCCTTCACCCGGACTGAACTCCTCTTAACAAACCCATCTTTGAATCATCGACACGATAAACTTTCCTGCACTTTGCCTGCCCAGCGTTTGACTCCATTAAGTTTCAGTCTATTACCTGCAACGTTGAACTTTTACAGCTGCCTTTATAACCCAAAGGGTTCTCACTGCTATTTACTATTACTCACTCCACCAATCCAACCACCTCCTTAAGTGCTGAAGGTTTTGGTATTTATGAGGTCTTCACTTCAGCAGAGTTCAAACTTTATTTTTATTTCTGTGAGAGTTAGTCAATTTCTTCAGCAGACGAACGATGTTTTTATACTCTGAAATTAAAACGTAGATGTAGATTTTTGCGGTGGACTAAACTAGTGAGTTTAGTTCATGTTTCTACAAAGTTCGCCACAGGTTCAGATGCATGTGCATCCTTGCAAAAATCACTGTCATCAAGTGCAGACTTTGCTTCAGGATAAAATCATTTCCATTTGTTTATTCATGGTTTTCTGCTCAAATCATACTTAAGATCAAAATTGATCCTGTAAGTGTGTTTTATGAATGAAGCTTCTGTTCACAACGCCCTCGGGGCTTGTTGATTTACTGGCCTGTGGAAAAGAATTCAAAATGAATCATCTTACTTATCTGTTGAACCCAAAAAGAGAACGATGCTGTATCTGAAAGGTGAATATAAAAATCCACTTTAAAAAGTTGTAAAACGTTTGTTTAGAGGGGCCCTGATGGCAGCTGTGAAAAATCTGTCTTACAATTACTTTTAACACAAATAATTAATTCAAACACAAAGATGAATGCAAACATCCAACCTCAGCAGTGATCTATAGGCTGCAACTTGCAATTTTGCCAAAGATGAAAGAAGAAGGGACACAGAGTGTTGTCGATCTTCTCTAAATATTCCCGCTGGGACGTGGGAGGAGTGGAAACCAGGGATGCAGCAGAGGAAAGATAGGGAGTCAGATGGGGGGAAAGAGAAAGAGATCAACCCTGTGTTTTGAACTTTACCAACTCCACATCCACCGGGGAAAAGGACAGACAGAAAGAAAGAGAGACGGAAAGAGAGGAGGTGAGAGGAGGAATAAACAGGCAGAAACCTGAGAGACACAAATCTACTGGGACTTCCAGTCCTCAGTCATGGAGAACAACACCTCCAACAAACAGAGGCACAACATCTGGGCTAATCACTGCTTCCACTGTGTGTCTGTATATGTGTCTGTATGTGTGTGTGTGTGCCTTTACATCTTTCTGCCTCTTCACATAAGTATGTATCGCTTCACCTGCCTCATTATTTATGCATACAATTTCTGAGTCAGTTTGTGTGTAAACCTGTTTGTTTACCTATATGTGTGTCCCCTCTGCTCCTGCTGTGTCCCTCACACATCTGGGTGCATTCAAGTGTGTCTCTGTGCTCATGAGAATGCCTCATTTGTCCATATTCTGGTATGTACGATATGTTCAGTGTGTGCATGTTGCCAGGTTGTTGTTGATGCATCCGTGTGCATTTGTGCTTGACGGTATTGACTCATACTGTATGCGTGCATAACTTTTATTGTAGTGTTTATAAAAGCAGTGTTTGCATTTGAAACCAAAGTTTGTCTCTTTGTTTATGTATAAATATTATCCTACTGTTGTCATATTGCTTACTACAATTGTGTGTCTATTTGTAATGTGGATGTGTCTGTGTTCATCTTTGTGTGTGACCTTGCTGGTGTTTATTTGCACCTAGTTGCCAGCAGTTTGTGTGCTAGTCTATACACCCACAGTTTATGTGTACTTATTTGTGTGTGTCTTTCTCCAGGCACAAATGTTTGGCAAAATGTTTTGTGTTGTGGCATGCAAGTGTAACATTTACCATGACGGGTTTCCTTTTCAGAAAAGGGGAACGTGTACAGGAGTGTTTGGTTGAGCATAGGAAGAGCAATGGTGACTATACTCAGAGCGGAGAGGTGTTGGCGATCGGATCAGAGGGAAAGTTGACCAGTGAAGTTGTCTGGTGACAGTAGATGTGCAGTGCAGGTTATAGTTTACCCACTAACAAACTCTATAGCTCCTCAGTACCTGGAAATTTGGGTAGATTGACAGCTATCACTATCCCTGTTAATATCCATGCTATCGCTATCCCTGCTAATATCCATGCTATTGCTGTCCCTGTTAATATCCATGCTATTGCTATCCCTGCTGATATCAATGCCATCATGGGAGCTGCTGTAAATCACCTCCATCCCTTGTCTTCAAACTGACTTCCAGCTGTTAGGTCCAGTCCAGTGCCCAGCCATGTTCACGCTCAGGCTGCTAAACTCAGCTGAAGCGAGCACAGTCGCCTGTGGTCACCCCTGTGATCTGAGGTCCTGGTCCAGGCTAACTCCACAGCTAACTGAGGCATGAGCTTCTTAACTAACTGACCGTACCTAGTTACAGCCAAAGACTGCAGGCTTGTACTCTGGTGATATGCTGCTCACTATATTTTTGGAGTAACCTTCCAATTCTGGCCATATTTTACAAAATATACCATTAAGGTACTGTAGTGGAAGTGTCTATGGACTGTTGTTTTGCTAAAGAAGATATTTGTTAAAACCCTTTTTCAGTTTGAAGTGAAATAATGATCATGTTGAAAGGGAATTTCGGGCCTTTGTTTCACCATCTGCTGGCACCAGAAATTCTCTTTGCTCAGTTTGTTTGTGGAAGAATAGTGCTGACTTCCTAACCATGACCCAACCCTAACAACTAAAGTAATCCAGCAGAAAACAAAAGTCCTGCTGGCTCACAGTGTAGAGGTCAATACTGGCACTGTCTTTTCAGTTCGCTTGTTATTTCCAATATCTCAAAATGGTTTATTTGTTTCCTACACACAGCAACTTTAACAATAGACTATTAGAAATGATCATCTGAAGTCTGATCAAAGAGAGGAAGTCTGTCTGTCTGTCTGCAGTAACTTGCAAATTGCAAAGTGAATGTGAAATGTTACCTGTCTCATCTGGCAGTGGCAGCACACTGATGGATAAACTCAATTGCCCGACACATCTTCAAAATGACACCTTTCACCAGCCTGCGATACGAATAGGAAATGATTGGAGGACCTGCAATCTCCTCTACCCTTTATCTCCTCTGATTTGAAAGTATGAAAGCTCCTCTGCCCTCCATATGTTTTTCTCACTGACCAATTTTTGTTTGCAGCCGCTGTCTCTGATCTCACCGTCATCCTTCCCTCTTTCTCCATTTGTGACAGATATGAGCTCATGTCTTCAACGGCTCGGCTCAGAGGTCATACAGACAAGTGGTCGTTAACACGGGCACAATGTACACCCCGGGCTCAGTCCAGACACGGGTCAGCATGTACTCAACAACAGAACAATCACAGAAAACATGTTTATGTGAAAAGAGCAACAATTGCTCTGTGTTAGATTTCTCTCTGGGCAAATTGTCTGTGTGATGACTGATGTGTAGTTAAAAAAAACAACAGCACAAAGCAGAAACACAGACTTTAAGTAACAGTTGACCCAAAATGTAGTACACCATTGGAGATATGGGTACATAATGAGGACAGAGGGGGCTTTTTTAACTTTAAGGGGTAGTCACCATAATTATGTAATTTTTGTTGAAAGTAAATGAATATACCAATGCAGTATGCACACACTTCTACATACACAACAATATTAATGTCATTATATTATACATTTTTAAAAGAAAAGTCAATGAAAATGTCGGCTGAATGGGAGTCTTACACCGTCTCGGAGAAAGATCAGTGATTTGCAGGTTATTGCAGCGACATTTGCTGTCGTGATCTCCTTGGTGAGTCTTTTAAGTGGAGGCTCACACAGACCATGGAGTGAAGACACTCTTGGCAGCAAAGAGGCTGTAAACAAATGCTTTACTCTAATGAAGTCCAGTCCCATTTTTCTGCATCGTGACCTCACTGGATCCCGGATACAAGGACTGCTGCTATGATGTTTAACGACACGCACCAGCAGCACTTGACGCACAACTGATGGACAGGCGACTGCCGGAGCCGGAGATGAGACGCCTGTTAGAGAGAGCTGATCACCCACAGAGCAAGAGGGCGCGGAGGGACGGGGCCCGGTCCAATCTCTGCATGACATGTTTGTGGAGGTTCTGGAGGAAAGCTTGATGAGGGCATTACAGCAACTTATTGTTCACGGTTAACGTAGATATTACATCAATTTGTGTTTCTCAAAAATATTGTTTTTGTTTGGCTGTGTACTGAAAAATTCTCCTCATGGTTGAGTCGGTTGTATTTCCACATTGATGCATCCCTAATAATGACATGTATGATTTACAGTGCTTATATAATATTAAATGTTCTGGACAAAATTACATTGATCTCATGTTTATATGTATGTGTCTTATATGTTTTGTTTGGAGGTTGGACAAGTGTCCTTCAGCTCTATATGCTGGAATTGATTTTGCTGTTTTAATGACATGTGACAGATAATCAACTCCAACATCCATCTCAAGGTGAAAAGATGCTTGTTACAGCTTTAACACGTACTGAGGAAATGGAAAAATAAATAAATAAAAAAACATGGTGTCAGTAGTTTGGTTTTCTTTCTGGAGAGAGTAGGACAGTGGGAGCAGATTTTCTAATTTACAACAACACAGGGATTCCAGTTAGATTGGCGATGGGTGAGGACTCACACAAACACACACACACACACACACACACACACACACACACACACACACACACACACACACACACACACACACAAACAAACACACACGCACAAGGGAAAACATTCATGCTGAGGAGCAAATGCACATCTTGACCACATGAAATCTCAAGGAAGGACAGAAATTAAAGTGTGGATTGCTCTTCATGCTTCACACTGAGCTACATGTAATACACACTGACGCCTGCCATGTTTACTTTTCCTCCTTCTCCACAAATTTAAAGCTCATCTTGGACTAAAAAAATAAGATCAGAGATCGTCGCAAATTTCCCTTCTAGCATCGCTCGACTGCTCTCCCTCTTTTATTCTCCTCGTCTCTTTCCCCCCATTCATTGCAGAGCGGTATCTGCATTTGACAGACACAGCTGGAAGTGAAGTCCTAAAAAACACACACACGCAAACCAATTTTGTCCCTCCATGCTTACCATGCGTAACACCATGGGAATCGCACAGACAGCTCTGTGATGTTGCACACGCCACATCCTGTTTAAATGAGCCATGGGGGAGCACGGTATCACAGCACAACTGTCATACTGAATAAATAAATACACACAATCATTTCACACATTTATTAACATGTACAGGCATGTGCCAACATCTGCTCAGGCGTATTAGCAGAAATATGTTTTTGTGTAGAAACAGTGTCTATAAAATGAAATTGTACTGTTACTGCACGTGTGTCTGTACATCTGTATGTTTCCCTCCATCGGTATGAGTGCACATATTCATGCTGCGTGTTCATCCACCGTTACACCTGTGTTTCTAAATGTGGTTTGTGACGGGAGCGTGCACGTGCGCGTTCATTCATGTGCATCCGTGTGCAAGGTCAGCCATAATGAAGACTATTAATTAAGAAATCCATTGCTGCCAAGGTCTGTTTGGCAATTAATATTGGATTATCTGACTCCGGGGAGGACCCTGCCCTCCTGCTGCCTGATGTGCGCTGCAGAAGTATACATAAGTAAACCCTTTGAGCAGCACGGCTCACAGAATCTTTTTGGTTACGAGAGCATCTCATACCTTTACTTAGTTTCCTTTTATTTCATGCAGTTTGTGTGTCACTGATTACCATCTGCTGTAACTGGAGGAAACACACTATGCAAAATATCTTTCCGCAGCGGTCCTCTGGAGCCCTGAATAAAGTGTGTGCACATATATCACAGGTTGTACGGTAAAACTCAAACTGACTCTCACAAGGATAAAAGCACAAGAACACACACACCCGGATCTTTGACAGCCACTGCAGGCGAAGCCCTTAGCAGTGAGGGTTAGTGACAGTCTTGCCCGATGCGAGCCAAGTCGTCTTTACATCTGTTATCTCTCTCTCTCAGTCACACACACACATACACAAACACACATATCGAGGGGTGATTAGGGTCAGTGACAGGGTGCAAGCAAAGCCCTTTCTCTTCTTACTTTGTGTCTCTCTCCCTACCATTGCCTCCCTCTGTCCTACATCGTCACCCCGAGGTGTTTAGGGCCAGTGACAGGGGCCCCTGAGGGCCAAAAGCCTGTCGGACAGTGACAAGTGACCGTTGACAGCCTGTCCCAAAGGCACCGACCCATTCAAATACACACCACACTCGTATGTTTGCCTCTTTCCGTACACTGTCATCTTTCTCTTTTTTTTTCTCTGATCTCACTTTGGCTTTGCCTTTTTCTTCTCTCTTTCTCTACTTTCCCCCTCTTTCTCTGACTCAAACTGCTGATCCAGGCAGTTCCTCCAGAGTTGGTTGTCCCAGGCAGCCCTCAGCTGCTCTGTAAGCCCAGGGCTGGCAGCTTACACTGGGGAGTTAAACGGTTTCGACCGCCCCTGAAGCCCTGGAGGTTTGGGACGAGGCAGGGCCGCAGTGTTGGTAGGTTGATGTGTTGGAAGTCCAGCTGGAAGGTTGGTCTAAAAAAATGCAGGGTCTGACATGTGAATATATTCAAGCTGGTACAGAATTTTTTTGATAAAGGCCTGAAGACCCAGTTCAGTCGGTCAGAGGCTTAGAATAAAGAAATAACGAACAGCTGTGAAAAACAGCTGAAACCTTTGGAAGGATTGGCTGGATGACAGTTAGCATTAATCCATTAACTAAGTGTTGATTAAGGCATCTATTAAACTCCCTGGTTAAAGTAGTGCATTGAGTTTTGGTTATTTTAAGAAATATTCATTTTCAAAGTGGTGTTTGATTTTCTGCTTATTTCCTTGTCTTTCAGGAGAATAAACACCCAAAGTCACATTTGATTTTGCTCTGATCCAGAGCCGTTTACCCGTGGGAGGAGAACTTTTGGGATTAACGAGTGGATTTATCTTCACTCCTGTTCATCAACCTGACTGCAGCAGCGATCGGCAGAGGTGACCTCCATTGACGGGTGTTTACATACTGTAATACTGACTACTGATTAGAGCCAGAGGGGAAATGTTCTTTACTTTATGAACGTTACTGAGAGGAGATGGGAAAAGAAGAGAGAGAATTGCAGTCGTGGTGAGTGCTGAATATGTCCTTTCGTTGCTCGATAACGTTAGTTTGCAGTACGGCTAATGAACAGTAAAGTGATCTGGCTGAACAAGAAACCTAAGTCACTCGAATAAATACAAACGATCGCCTCGATTGTGGTGAACTCACAGAACCTTATTAAAAATCAAGCTAAGCTCCAGTAAAGTTTCCAGTGGCCAAATATAACATAGTTTGATGCTTTCACTCATCATATAGCTTTAATGAAGAACCGGGGGAAAAAAATAAACAATAAAATATTGACAAACATGGTGGAAAATGATAGTTTTGTAACTTCCTTAACGGTGAAGTGAAAGAGAACTGGATTTTAGACGGTTAAACAAGCAACAATTTTGCTTTCCTTTTAAAGGAGAAAGACACGTCTGTGACCCACAACAATACTGCTTACAACATCATCTATATCCAATTAACGAGAGAGTCCCGTCGAACAGATCAGCAGTGATAAAACCTCAGCAGAACATTTTCCATCTGCGTTATTTAATAGGATGTAAATATCAAAAATCCAACAGTAAGCAACCTTCTGATCCCTCTTCCTCTACACTAACTCCGAATGGATTATGAATAATTAATGTTTGGCTACTTTTAGACAAGGGCTGTCAAAACATCTATTGATGTAAGATAATTTAACATGCACGCGCACTCTTAGAGTCAAAAACAGAGACACAAAACAAACACTGCCATTGATAAATGTTGGACAGCGGTTTGAAGCAGCTTCGTGTATAAATCTGAGAATTACTTGGTTACAGCATCAATAACAAAGAACTCACAAAGCTTTAAATCACACACACACAAGGGGTTTGTACATTACACCTTGCTAAATTAACAATAGAGGAATTTCAAAAAGATTGCATCCCCCTCCTCCTGTTGAGATAAAATCAGCTCACCTTTTGAATTATTTTATTGAAGTAGGTATTCAACTATTGCTTTATATATTTCTTGGAAAAACGAATGGTTAAGTTTAATTTTGGAACGAAGGACTTCATTTGATTTGACAGAAAAAAACTAACTTTATGTAGTTTGAGAGTCGAGCTACAGTGGGATCGAAGCAAGCTACAGATATGTAATCATAATATGTATATTTATATACAATTCATGTTGCAGACATACTGTACTTTCTGGCAGAATGACACCCTTATGTAGACAAAATAGCTTCTTGAGAAAGCAAAAGCGTAACTCAGATTAATAAAGAAACCCTCTGCTGATATTCAGCCTTACAGAACGAAAGAGAAATACTGGTGACATCAGCGCGGATGCTGGTTGGCTGCGAACGGACTCCAGGGAGGCTTTAACGGATATGAACACATCTCACATATACAATTATCAGCATAATAATCTTTACCATATGAACAAGGCATGCAGTGACAGCTAGACTGTAGTATTAGCATGTAAGCTCTGCCTTCCAAATCCCTCGCTGAGCCATTTCAGCTGAAGCCTGCAGTAATAAGAGTATCTGATCTGATCTGAAGACAAAGGCTGCACCCACACTGCATGTCTTCGTTCCTGAAGAGTTGCTTATATCTGATTTTTCTGCATGACTGTCCGTGTCTATTCTTGGATGTAACTCAGATCTGATAACAATATGAACTGACGGCAAAACTGAAAAGACAGAAGAGCAGTGAGTAAACATGTCACCTATTTTTGTACCTGTGCCCCTTCATTTCCTCACATTTTATTCACAGCATTTGTCTTAGAGCGTAGACTGAACTGAGGAGTCTTTACAAATGCCAGTCAAGTGTTTCACCTTCTTGTCATGCCGGCTAGCGCTGGCTGAGTCATACTGCCAAATTGACAGTTGGCATTGATGGTCACACTGACCACTTCAGATTCAAGCCTCCGTGTATAATAGTCATTTTATTTAATTTTCATTTGGGATACACGGCCTACGAGTGGAGGTACGTGTTTGTCTCACTCACCTTCTGATGCAACTCTTTAAAAGCTGTGTGAGCAAATGAGGTATGTGTTTGAAACTGGAAGTGGTGTCACTTTTTTCAGCTCAACTCTTTCTAGTTTTTAGCATGACAGTTGTGTTCGCTGGTTGGCAGACGGGAGCAGTGGCGTGACCGCGACATTTCACCTGAGTGGATTCCCTTCCAGCCCAGGGAGAGGAAGGCCTCCAGAGCATCTGAGCACAACCTCTTTCCAGAGCTAACATTGTGAGGTGGAGGTCAGAGCAGCAGGACACCCGAAAACAGTCAACCTACACTGGTGGGAAGCAGCAGCAGGCACGGCTTTCAAGATGGTGCTGCAGCAGCATGAGCTGGATTGTTGTCAGACAGGGTTGGGTAGCAGTTAGAGAGGCTTCAGAAACTCTTTTCTAACCGAGAACGACCACATCGGTCAGGATGACTAATCATTTGGTGTCGAACAAGAGGAAGGCCGCGGACCTGCAGTGGGGTCCCACAGAGCTGAGTCCTTGAGGGCTGCAGTGAAGTCACATCTTTGAAGCTGGACAGAGTATCTTTTTTTCTGCAGTTCGTCAGAGAGCTGTTGGATATTCTCCTTAAGGTCAGCAATCTTTTTGTCTGCTCTCTTGAGTAGCACATCCTCCTCACAGGGCATATTTGGTGAGCGGTTCTGGCTAGCTAGCCCCCAGGCTAAAAACAACAAACCAGCTGTGATGGACAATAATGGTAAAATACATTAAAACAGTTCCAGCTGTGGGTTTAAAACGTTAAAAATATAACTTAAAGACAGCTAACAAAGCTACAAACAACAACCGCTTAACCTGTGTATCACAGGTTCCCCAGAGAAATAACATTGTTTTGAAAGCTACAATGGTTAATAAGAGATAGATATGAATTGGACAACAGTAACCATTGTCAGTGCATCAATGCCTTTGAAACAGATGGCAAAACGTATATTGGGAAAGTGTCGTAGTCACACTCAGCTAATTATACAAAAGTGCTTTTGAGTGTCTAGAAGAAGACAGCAGGTCAAACTGTATTAAGGTGATGTCTCTGGAAAAAAAGAAAACACACTCAATGGGAAAATGAAAATATGAAGAACTACTTAAGAAGTGTATATGATAACAAACATACCGACACTTTATAAGCATCCCATTTTCAACGCAGCAATTCAGCTGATGATCTAAGCAGCTCTGACCAAGAGGAAGACTTTGTGTGCTCTGCCAGAGTTTTTATTTAAGAAAAGGGATTATGTCTTCTAATGTTAAATGGCTTGCAGACAGGAAACAAAATGAATCACTACTGTGTTTCACATTTCCTCTCTTTGTGTCCAATGAAAGTTACTTTACCTTCTTTCACAATCCGGCTCACCACAAAACAGTCTGTTGGCTTTTTTATCTGTTGTCACATGTCCGTTCTTTCCCACAGCCGCAGCTGATAATAATAACTGAAACTAAACTGTCTGGGTGTTGGGAGTATATCTCAGCGAGCGTGCATTACTTAAGAACTTGCTGACACACAATGTCTGAAACTGTAGACTTGTCCTAAGTTATGCATTACTGCAAGAAAATGATGATTAATGCACCACAATATTCCTCTAAACTTGATAAATATCAGTAGCAGCAAAAACTTTAGTTTTTGGCTTGTTTTTAAATGTGTATTTCCCTTGTGATGAATAAAGCATCTTTGTAATATTGTTCAGTCGGTTAAAAGTAGATTCTGCTCATGTCAAACATAAAATAAATAAATATTTAAGTGTCAGAAAGTGGGGCAGTGCAGGATGGGAGTTCTTACACGTGTTCAGTTGCTCAGATATTCACGCTGAGTACCGCTGAGCTCCTTAACATTTCAGGAAACCCCCGACACCTTCAAAACACCAAGATACAATGCACCTTGCAAGTTTTATTCTTCTGGCTTTTCCTGTTCAGAAGATTTCATGCTGGTGTTCCTGACCCCAGATTGAAAACCGCTGGCAGTTTAAGCCACAAGCTTGCGGGTGATGAGCTCCTTAAGTGCTCTTCCAGTCTGCCAGCTCAGTGCAGTATTGAGGAGGTCCGAGCCAACAGTAGCAGTTAGCTGAGCCTTTATTTATGAAAGGGGATTTGCTCTCCTCATGTTAAGTAGCTGGCAGAACAGCCGCCAAAGCAAATCACTAATACTTCCTTCCTCCCTCTATCCCACTCTGTTTTTAGGAGCTTGAAAACTAAAGGGCGTTGGGTAGCAGCCCAGCAGGGTTTTGGCCGCTGTCTATATACTCTTTACATTACAGACCGCATTCATATTCTGACTCATACTGTATGAACAGTGCAGCAGAAACAGGCTGCAGACAAGTGCAGTGGTGAAACTTTCCCTGCCAGCTTAAATTTTAATCTGACTCTTCTCATCTTCTCCCTCACTCTCTCTGCTCATGGTATTGTACAGTAAGTTGTTGCTAAAGTAGCAACTAGTAATCATACGCTTTATAAACTCCTCTGTACTTTGCAAACCTCAAAGTCTAATCCTCACTGTCCCAGCCTTTCTGTATGTCTCCTTTCATTTTAAGTATATCTTCTCATTAAAAACAGCATCTTGGGGGAATAGCTGCAGGACGACAGGGTTGCACGTACCCATTCGCTCTCTCCTTGGAACTATTGCTCGCACTCTACAATGTCCTGCTCCACTGATCATTGAGCTGCTGGGGTTTAAGTGCTTGGCTCAAGGGCAGGTCAATAGTTATTGACTGGGAGGTTACTGTACGTTCACTGCCCCCGCTCAGGTTTTCTCCAAACGTTTCATGAAATCCAACAGGGCAAAACAGTCACAAGCTAAAAGAGAGATGTGTATTCGTGTATATTAATGCATGTGTGAATCGCAGACACTCCTTACCAGTAAATTAAATAGTTTATGGTTGAGAGTAAATATCACAGATGAAGATATCCATCTCAAAATGTGTAAAAGTGTAATATGTGCAAAGATTTGGTTCTAAAATAAATTCTCAAAGACTGATTGCAGTAACATGGTGACCGATAAATTATTTATTTCCCTTCTCGACCCCTTCCTCGACCTGTTTCACTGTACAGACAGAGCTGCCAAGTAAGAGGTTTTGACCTCAGGTGGTCCCTGACAGGCAGGATAGTTCTCCAAATCCCCACGAGAATACAAAAGGTCAAGAAACCATCGATGAAAATCGTTATTCTACAAATAGCTTACACTACAATACCATGACTGTCCTAATGATGGATTCAATCCTGTGTCCAGTCCTGAAAAAGTCTAAAAACCAAGTAGAAAAACAGTGTCTGGTGAAGGGAAAACAAAATAATGACACTGTATTTTTCACACGATAATGCATTATAATGGTGATTATAATGTATATCAACAATGACAGTTATGATACAATATGATCTTTGCAGTAACAGTTGACTTTATCAGTCATGATACAGTGTTTTACAATGTGTTATGATTATTGTTGTAATGATTGCTTACAGCTAAATGCATACAATCACACATAAGTATGTTTATAATGCATTATAGACATCAGCATCATAATGAGTTATATATCATTGTGAATATCCATGAGTTCTTGTTATATGATTATATGGCACTTATTGATATGGGCTTCATAGAAAGTGTTCCCCATTTGTGTCTGGTGAAAACTAACAATCATGTTATAGCTTGTGATGAGGAATAACACCTCTGTTGCTGGAGAAAAGGGTGTTTTAAGCCTTTCTTTAAACTCGATTTTTTACTTTTTGTGTTGAATATCCGGATTAGTGACTTCAACGAAAGCTGACAATAAATCCCACACACAAAAAGTTTGGTAACAAAAACAGAAAGTGTTCAGACCTGTGTGTTGTGAGAGTTAAAGAGTTAAAACAGCAATATGCAACTATTTTACATTGAAACACAAGCTTGAAATTCATTTTGCCGTTACAGTGGAACGGTGTTTCTGTCTCTTCTACTCTGCGTCCAAATCACTTGTATTCACACTATGTAACTTGGTCCGGTGGGTAGGATCTCTCGGCATCTGGATCATATTATCTGAAGAAAACGTTTCTGGTCTTTCTTCCCTTCTGTTCTGCCAACTCTGTGATCTACTGAGCTTCTGGATGGACGGATAGGTTTACTTGTTGCTAAAGAAACTGCTAAATGCTGCTAATGGTGACATTACATCATGACAGCGGTATTATACTTAGAAACTGTGGGGGGTGCTAAATCGCCCAGAATACCAATTTACTACTCAATGTTGCTTTAACCTCACCCACAAAGAGTTCATGACCTCAGACCGTCAGAGGCAGACAGCTGTGTTGTGGCTATACATACCTGTAGGCGTTCTCTTAAAACTTCTCATCAGGGTATTTATGCTGACATGTACAGCCATTAACACACACTGCTTCAACAGTGGCTTAAATCTCTGAACAACCGTGTGTACAGGAGTGTGTTTGTGTGTTTACAGAGGGAAAAATATGCTTGTTTTTCTTTCTCTTTAGCAAGTGTTTAATCCTACACATACATTACCATTCAGGAACACAACAAACATTGGTTACATAACGGTGCACTGTCTGTGGGTTTGACTGTTTCATGTTTGTTGATATTGCCAATCGAGGACTCGAAGCATACTTGTAAGTTGTGTTGATTCAAATCCTAGTGTAGGTGTGTGTATGTGTGTGGGAACCAAATTTCATTCGAATGACTTTATTTGTATTTTGACACCATAAAACAGGTACCCCTGCTGTACTTATCTTGGCTTTAGTGTCAAGTCACAGCTTTCACAGGCTCTCCAGGCTCTGGCAGGCCCTTCTGCGCCCTGTCTGAGTGAAGTGAAAGGTGAAATATGCAGGTAAAACTAATGCGAAATGTTTGCTTTAGTGCCTCGCCTCCAGGTTTGGCGTACATAAAGGCTTTACACTGTTTGTCAGCTTCCAGATTTACTGTTTGCGTAATTCCTCCCAAAACAGTGATTGTCATTTCGATTTGCAGCTGCTATGAGGCAAGGCGAGGCTTTCGAGTATTGGATTTCTCCACATGGAAAAGTGGGCAACATCTTTTCTAGTGCCTTTCTTTAAACAAAAGTATACAGTGTTTGCAGAAGTTAAAGGTATGACTCACCTCTTTTCATCTGTGTGTATTTTTTCTCATAACATTGTACTACCGGGGCTAACTACACCCTGCAAAACAAATCAATATTGCTTCTTTATTTCTATGCCTTCTAAATGTGCAATCGACTGGCGAGAACGCTGACTTTTTGCCTGCAACTTGTAAGCCTCAGATTAGTTTTCCATTTAAAATGTAAGCCAGAGACAGTTTTCAACCAACTAATGCAGCTAACATTAATTAGCTAGCTACCTGCAGCTCTTCTGGCTGAAGAGTTGCTGTATTTCAGCCAGTAAAATCACAGCCCACTCGCCAGAATAAAACGGGATGGTTAAAGTTTCTGAAACGCTCTGATACATTCATATTTCTACATGTCATACAGACTATATTTACATTTCTGCATTACATGTCATATCACATTCACTATACACACACATGAGCTGATTTTCATGTCGAGGTGGAAGGGAAAGTGGTGGCATTACAGCTTGGTGTGTAAAAATCCTGAATATTTTTGATGTCGGTAAATTTTTGTGGTCACAACATTAAATTGAAAATTGAACCTAAACAAATGTGAAGTTTTAACATATTCATAATTTGCAAAATTGTACATTTTCGACATTTATTCTGGCAAATACTCTGAGATGTAAAATCAACACTTGCCAATTAAAAATAAGAAGCTTGTTATTGTTACTTCTTCCTGAGGTCAAACGCCAGATGTTGATATTTCATTAAAAGAAAGATGCTTGGTGGTGGATGAAAAATATTACAGCTCCTACACTGTCTGGAAGTACAATAAACAGTTGAAACATTAAATACAACAGTCTCGCATCAATTTACAGCTTGTTAGCACAGTGAAGTGTTGATCCCACAAATCTCTCCTGCCGCAGTCCAAGTCGTCAAGTATCTTTGCTCTGCTATGTTGAAATGACTGCTACTTCTCAATTGCTGAAAACCGCAGCACAAAAGCCTTTGTTTTTCTCATCAGAGGAAGGGAAAAGCGTTGGATGTGGCTGTTTTTTTTTTGTTTTTTTTAAAAGGCCCTAATGTTGTGTTTTTGTTTGTGTGGACACAACATAGTGGCTATTATGTAGAAACAGTGTAGGTGAAGGAAGGTGGGAGGTATGCCTCAAACATGGAACTGCCTGCCAACACAAACACAATGCAGTTCTGGCATATGTAGAAACATATGCACGTGTAGACAATAATGCGGAGGTAAAAGCAGGGACTCAAACATTAAAGCTCTTCATGAACAAGGACACTGAAGCATGGACGACCGAGGTAATGATGCTCATTGGAACAATGCTTGTTTTCATGGCCATTTAAAACCAATGTAAAGCGGGTTTTTATGTTTCAGTCAGATGAACAATCTCATTTTCTGACATTCAAACTCGCTGACTAATGTGATGCTCTCTGTTTGTCTGCTTACATGCACAATTTGCGTGAGACTGTACATGATTCATATGTTTGTATCTGTGGGTCTATTGTCTGTGTGAACACTTGCCTGTATGTGTGCGTGGCTGTGTGTACATTGCTTTTACAGTAGAAAATCATATTCATAGGGGTTTAATGTAGTATAAGCAGCGCTCTCGTTGCCTAGAGTCACGGGAAGGCCTGAGCATATATAATGACAAGCTTGGCTGTTTTATAAGCTATAGAGGTGGAACTGGAGGGTAAATATAAATTACAGTCAGTAGACAAATGACAGGAATGCTCACAAGAAAAAGCACAGCATTAATCAAAAATGTTCATCCTTCCAGCTGCTATTGTTCTTTCTCTTCTATGGATACAGGACATAAAGTGCACATTTCTAATTTGCACTCTGGCAAATACATCTGAAATGTTTCTCTCATTCATTACAGTATGCCTCTTGGATCAACAAGGACAGCTGGTTTAGAAAGCCGAGGGTTAAAACTCTACAAGAGCAGTCTTCTTGAAAGCCTCGGGATGCAATTTAAGCCAGTGCTGGCCATTTTATTACAGCAGACAAATTCCACTTCACACTCACTGCGGTGATTCATATCCAAAAACTGGCTGGTCTTTTATAACGAGAGGAGACAGGCATTGCAATGTTTCTATCTATAATTCTCTGTGCCTGAAACTCTTTTATAAGTCAAAGCTGTAACTGTCTTTAAAATCCAGCTCTTACAAACCACAGCACCGGTGAGAAGAAGGTTCCACACAAAAAAATGTCATGTTGCAGGTAAAAATCAGAGACACACACAACATATAATTCATTTTGTTGGATTGTTAATCCTCCTATTTTTGCTGGTCAAATCTATCCCCACTCCTATAGTGAGAATGACAAGCAGTAAAAGAGAAGAGGAAGCAGGAAAGCTATAGAGAGACGACATTCAGTAAGTCTAGTCTGACTAGACAACTATGACTGCACACACACACACACACACACACACTAAAGTGCCACTTTAGCTTCTAAGTAAACTCAGATTGGATTGAATTCAGTAGATAAATCTTCAACGCAATTTTAGAAATGCAAAGCCAATACAACCCCCCACACCCCTGAGTGCTCTGGTAGTCTGCTGGGCACTAGAAGCAGACGGGGATCAGTGGACCACCATGAATCTACTGTTAAATCACAAATGAGACAAGAAATAGCTAGCATAGTATTTTCTAACTGTATATTCATTGGTTGTCAGGTGTTAATGGGTCGTGTCTCTGGTCGTATTGTGGTTGGTTTATAAAACAAACAGCACGCAACGGAGCTGATGCAGCGGATTGTGAGCTGTAGTTTCCCCAGTAAACACACCAACCTATTAGCTGGGCTACTAAGCAGACCAGTGGCAGGGCAACCCAGCCGCAGCATTGTGGGCACATGTCTGCTCTACTTGGCTGATCAGTCAATGTGAGAGGAGCAGCAGAGGACCAAGAAAGTGGCTGAAGAGGTCAGTGTCTTTACTGAGGAAACTACAGCTCATCAGAACCTCAAGAAAAACACAGTACCACGACACTGAGAGTTAATGGTCTGAGACAAATGTAAAGAGTGTAACCAACGAACACAATCAATCATAGGTGGAGTAGGGCAGGTGTTGCAAGAAAACCAGTGGGATCCATAATAAAGAGTTACTTTTTCTGCTTTAGGTCACATAAGTTTGGCATCACTGTTTTAAGTTGTATGCACACACTTTGATCACTGCATTGTTAACATGTCTGAGCATGCATGTTACTTCAATACAAAATAAAGACATCGCAATTGTATGATGTGCCGAGTTTTGTTTGGATATAGAAATATTACATTATATATGACAAATTGTTACAGAAACCTGGGATTTGTATTAACAACGTGTTGCACTCAGAAAGTGTGGGGGATGCACACAAAATAAACATTTCTTCATAATGTTGTTTTAACTTACAGGCATCTGTGCTTGGGTCGACAGATGTGTCAGCCTATCACACCCATGTGGTGGCTGCTCAGAGCTCAGCTCTACCCGGGCCTCACCACTGCTCAGATATAGATTTTCTGGCTCTACTGACTAATCCAAAAACTCCTCTCCAAGCAGTAAAGCCAAAGGGCTTCAAAATATCTCCTCAGAAACCAGTAGATGACCTCTCTGTCTGGTAGTGTCACACAAACATGAAAACGCTGGAAGCACAAGGAATGAATCGCAATAATGTTTGTGTAACACTGCCAACTGAATAAAATGCTCCATTTGCATTTAATCTGTTGTGTCATTACATTTAGTTTGCATGCCTACTAGCACAGCATGATAATTTACAATAGCTGTAGCGACCTATCTCACAGTGACTGTATCTAGGTATGCTTGTCACGTAGTTAGTTATCTTTCTGACCTTTAAACACCATTAACGCAGTGACTGAATGAAATTACAAAGCTGTTGAACACCTGTGTTTTTTCTTTCATTTACACAGATTCAGATTCAAGGCTTCACTTTCCCTCTTCCTCTCTCCATCTTTGGTACTTTCTCTCCATCTTCTCTCCCTTCTTTGTTTTTTCATCTCCATCTTCTGTGTCTGCGCACCTTCCTTCTTGTTCTCATTTTTCCCTCCCTGTCTTTCTTTCTCCTGATGTCTTATTGTCCCTCTTTCGCTTGCAGAAACAGGTTTGCTAGAAAAGCAGAACTCTCTCTCATCATCTTGCCAGCTCGCTCGCTCTGTAGTGTTTTCTGTTGCCTGTGGATGCAACAACACAGGACTGATGCAGCAGTCGGCTGCTTTCTGCATCCTCAGCAACATCACAGATGCAACACGCTGAGGATCACTGGTCTGACTGGAGAGTGTGTGCTCTGTGTGCACGGTACAGTGTGTGTTGGAGAAAGACAGAGGGAGTGAAGGACGAAGGAGACAAGGAAATGGAGTGAGAGAGGAGAAATAATAGGCAAGACAATTGAGACAAGACCATGAGTGTCATGAGCAATTAAAGGTGCAGCAGCCAAACATAAAGTGTAGTAGTCGGGAGTGAAAAGAAGTCCTGCATGCCCAAGATAGGTGTTTGTTCTGTGTTGCTATCTGAACCAATCCATACCTGCTTCATTATCAAACACACACACACTTTTTTTTCTTTACTTGCTTGTCTTTATCTTGCAGGCACACCTGCAGCCTGCTGATATTCAGCAGAGAAGAAAAACGTTTTGAAGTTATTAGAAATTCTTACATAAAGTTGTAGAATCAAAGCTAAGGATTTAAAAACATGAATAGATGCCCTCTAACAATATGTGTTGCTCTCTCTCTCCCCTCTCTCCCGCGCAGCAGGTACAGGAGAAAGCAGTTAACTTTTTTTTATGCTGCGCTTTCTGTTTTTTTCTCTCCTCTTCACTGGCTTTAAAAAGTGGGGCAACTCCACAGAAATGCAGCAAAACAGAGAGGGAGAGGCGCGCCGTGGAGGGAGAGTGGAAGAAAAAAGTGAATGAGAGAGTAACAGATGAACAAAGGAGAGACGGAGAGAAACAAACGGCTAGCTGACTCAACCCCATCCAGTGGGCTCATTTCCAATTAGCATGCTCGTTAACCCCACACTTGTACAGCTTGTTTAATCATTTCCTACGGGGAGACGTCTTGTCAGTCACAATACATTCAGCAAATTCTTACGAAGCTGCGGAGGACACTTGAACACTCGCACGGCACTGCAGTGCAGCCTGCAGCAGTGCACAGTTTGGTGGTTCCCTGGTGCTTCAGCAGGATGCTGTGTATACATGATAAACAACCATTGAAGTTGACATAGAAACCCTATTATTTGAAACTGCATTTATATAATGCTTATTAAAAGTGCTTTATAGTTCACACACGTTCACACAGATGGCGGCCAAGGTGCCCTGTAAGGTGCTGGACTAATATAAGGGCGCAATCTGGGGTTCAGTAACTGGCTCAAGGACACTTGGACATGTCGACAGGGAGGAGCCAGGCGTCAACCCTCCCTGGGATGAATGGACGACCTTCTCTACCTGCTGAGCCAAAGCCACCCTATTAAAATGGAAATTGTGTCTTGGCTTCTGGTTAGGTCGCAGGGCCACATAATCCACTCACCACAGAAAGGTTCAGGGAAGCAGCTGTGCGCTGCCCTTTCAGCAACGTGCAGTTACCAGACATACATTTACCGAAATAACCAGTTAGTCTTCATACAAGTCTTTTCTCTGGGAAAGTAAAACACAATCTTGTCTGAAAACGCTTCTCACCTTTCTAAGGTGTTTTGCACCTTTGGCTTGTTCAAGAACAAACTTTATCGAGCGACATACACTTTTTCTATTTTACATTAAAAGTGATGAAGGATGAAGTGGTTGGTTTGACAAATGGAGGTCTGGTTAACACCTCTGATAAAGTGGCAGGAGCCTCTGGTCTTTCTCCTGTTGTAAAGAGTTTTGTTATTATGATAACCTTGGTGTTCCTCAGTGCAAGACTCACCCGAATCATTTGGACCAACTTTTAAATGGTAAGTTTAATGTTGCTCCATATCTTGAATCTATATCTCACTGCATGTTGCCTTTACACTACATCTGTCTAAGGATATACAGAGGCACAGTGCAGTATTTGCAAATTTTAGGGTCATGGGTCGGCATAATTTTGTACTGAGGTTTTAACCAGGAGCTGTTCATGCCCATCTAAGCATTGGAAGTGCTTGAACTACCAGTTACCAAACATTTTTTCGATGCACAAAATGCGCTGTGTTTCACTTCCAAGACCCTGGAAAGACAAAACTCCACTCCTCCTATTTCCACATGCAAGCAATCCTCTTTTACTCATTGACATTCATTGACAGTTGGTGGCAAATGTAACAATGCACCAGCAAAAGGCAGATATATAGCTGATGGAAATATTCATTGGACAATGCAGGTTTATATTCGATAACTGATTTTGAAAAGCTTCTTTTCCCTGTTGGTGTGGCCAAGAAATTGAGCTGGCTTTTCTTTTCCAAAGCCTGTGCTGTTTGAAGTGTTGTGCTCAATGTTACTTGGACAATAATGACTGCATTCCTATGAGTCTCTAGAAGCAGTAAGTTGTGCACCGAACTGTGTTTGGGACGACGTGTCTGTCACGCATCCAAGTCAGATTTACACTAGGAGCATAGAGTTTACAGTACCGTCTTTTCAAACATGTCCACAGTCACATTGTAAAGAACACTTTTAAGTGTTTGAACAAAACTCTGGCTGAGTTGTGTGCTTGGTTCTTAAATAAATGTTCATGTTAGTCCCTGTTTAAAGGGAACATTGCGATAAACCTTTGGAGGAAAAATTACTCCAAGTAATAAGCAGGCTGTGACCAGTACACCTGCTGAGTGTGTAGGCAGGCTGTCTTACGTGATCAGGCCCTTGTGTGACATTTACAAGCAAACTATTCTATAATTTAGTGCTCTTTGCAATTCTGCTGTTGTGTTCAAATGCGCTCGGCCCCTAAAAAGTTTAGGGCCCAGTTGAAACGGGGACAGAACAGCAGACAAATAGCCTTCTGTGAATTTTCTTCCTCTCCGTGAGTAGTCTAGTTCCCAGGTCCAAAAGAAATGTGTCGGCACAGCGCCAGAGAGGCAGCGAGGACAGCACTGCGTTTAAAACTCAAAGTGATGCTGGTGGGGATTATAAAACGGCCACTTCTGGTCTTCAGTTCTGATTGGCAGAGTCTCATTTAAGACCATGCAGGATCCCAGTAAACACCCCAATGTGACGGCATAATAGCCTTTCCCACTGTGCCTAACAACACCTCTGAGTGCTTCTTTCTCTGGAAATGACCGTGTGTTATGGCTCATTGCTTCATGTTTGGATGGACATGATGTATTTTGAAAAGGCCGGTGAAATGAAAGGAGCCGTATTAAAAAGATAAAGAACACAGTGGGCTCTCTGGTGTTAAAGATAAATCCGTGCAGGATGGCCATGATTCTTCATTGCTGTAATTAAATGCAAATTATTTCTACATGCTAGACCCTCGTCTTCACATATACATCAGTGTCTTTTACTAGATACAAGACCAAAATTAAAGGTTTATGAATGTCTTTTCTTATCAACAAATGTTATTGTTATCATTTTAAATGGATTCCTTTGGTCTCAACTACAGCGAGAGCCAGATGAAGCCCATCAACACACACTTCAATAAGATATTGCACTTTAAAATAAACTCACACTTGACTGTTGATAATTGAGGACGGCAAATTAATTGTAAAATAAGAGATGCACCTAATTATCATATTGTGAGGACTGCATCAAATTAAAGTCTAACAAGTTATCAGGACTGTCCTCACCAGAAGTGATTGTTTGCCAATACAGAACATGCACAAGTGGTTTCAGCAAAGCTTTAAGCATGTAATTACGTCCATATTGGATGATTTTGCACCTCGCAGTTTACTTCGAACAATTTTTAGAGCCAATGTTGGGAGTAGAGTGTCCTTTATGTAGGGAGGTGGAAAGTAAGTAGGGGATGTTTGACTGCCATGCATTGAACACAATCTTTTAGGCTCAACACTATTCTTATGGTCTTGTCAGATTTAGGCAGAAGACCAATTGGTTAGGGTGATTGAAAACATCATGTCTTGGCTTAAAATACCTGTTTTGGTCACCATACACCCACTGGAGATTTACCAAGGAAAACGGACAGTTTAACCCCCACAAACATGGCTGTACATTTTACTGAGATCACCTTAAAATATTCAGTGTATTCACACTTACAAATGTTGAAAGGCTGTCTTGAACTATGGTCACTGTCCTGCCAGTCTTCTCGCCTTTAACTCCACAGTAGAAACTTGCAGAAACATTTTGTACCAGTGACTGGGCTCTGAGGTGATCTTTCACTAACATTAACCAAATTATCTACTTAAATATACAGTTTATGGAAAACCAAATTAACAGTCCCTTTGGTTCAGAGAAAATTGGTTCACAGAATGATGAACTACTCCCACTTATGCATCTCAATTAAGAACAAACTGTTTGAAAATGCCACCTTGGAAGAACTGCAACTGTTACACAAGATGTAAAATGTCATCATATCTCATTATTCTTCTGTCCGCCTTTTACTTACAAATTCACTCCTGTTCCTTCTCTATAATGTACCATTTCATGTGTTATGATGGCATGAGGGCTTTTCAGCCAAATGCCTGCTATTAAATCCATTTGGAGAAACTTGTATATACATACTTGAGAGTTCAGGACCCAGACTAGGAGCACTCATTCCCACGGTGCTCAGCATCAGCTTTGCAAAGTACTGGTCATGACTCTTACTGTTGCTACGACACATTGTAAACAACATAAATATTTTTGAAACACTTTGCAGCTGCAGGACATTTATTTTTATCACCTATAGAGTATCTAATACTGGGGATGATGAAAATATGTCAATACAAAACTATCAGGCTCAGAAAAAATCAAATTTTACTGCCTTGAGGTCTCATTCTCCCACTATTTAGATCAGTCAGCTCATTCAGCACATTACATTTTCTAAAGTGTTCACATCCTATACATAAGGAACATTTTATATCATAAAGACTATAATCTTTCATGGACAATGGCTCTTTTAGGTCCATAAATAGCTATAAAAGTAACTGTTAAGTCCTCTTCAGAAACTAAACCCCAACACTTGGCTGCCTGAGCAAATAAAGCAGGTTTATGATTGCTCTAATGAACCTGCTAAGTGGTCGCAAGTAGGAGGTTGCGGTTTTCCTCAACAGCTAGCAGGTGTGAATGTGTAGAACTGGATGAATGGGATTGACGTGCTCAGTAAACCACCCCTGGATGCAATTTAATGTGTCTAGTTCCCCGGAGACAAAAGTAGAACACGTGATATTTTGAACTGTGATGAGCTAAACTAGTTTAAAATGCCATTAGATTGCCAACACCTCAAGCAAAACTAATCTTAAATTATTTCTTCTGCTCTGAGACTCCTAAATACCAAGTGAGCGCCCTGCCTCCCACACCATATTGTGCTGTTTATCAAATTATTTCCATTGTGAGCAGTAATGGACTGAACAAAGTGAAAGAGGCCCCTGGATTTAATATTTAAGCTTTGTCTGTCAGACAGGTGAGGAGAATATTGAAGAGTGAAAAACTGAGATGAGTTTATATAAAACGTAGGGTTGAGTGCTCATTTGTAGATATAGCATATTTGTTTTGGGGATTTAGGCAGTAAACATAGCACGATTTTTACTTGCCACTGGGTGAAACAATGCTAATTAAATAGGCTAAGTAAGATAACTTATAACATCCAATATCAACAATTGAGTCTGGGTTTACCAACTGCTTTGAATGGAAATAAAAAAATTACAAGATAATTTTAGCTTGTTAACGTTAGCCTGCATTAGTTATAGTGAAAGGATTTAATTTTTCAGCAAACAGCTGCCGCTCTACATACCCTTGTTTTCCATGTGAAGGCTCCACGGTCAAGTTAGGCACAAAAAACTACATGCAACATCTGGTTGGACTTTCAAAATAAAGTTTACTGACAAACATTTCACATTGTTTAACGTATTGTTTTAAAACTGCTATTAATGGTGTCAAATGGTCACTGTTTGGTTAGGTTAATGCAAAGAAAACTACTTGGTTAGGTTTAGGAAAACACCCAGTTTTGTGTGGAAATACTTTTCAGTCATGTCACTTACATAAATTATGTTAATACTTTACTAACTTACCCAATATTACTTAAAAACGCTTCACTGTCAAATATCAAGTTAATTCTTTTTCGATGAATTAAGATTCCCTGAAGTCTTTTGCGTTAAAATCATTATAATTTCGCAACTTAACTAAAGTGAAATGAGACCACAACAAATAAAACAACATCCTGTTTGCTGTAGAGGTACAACATGTTTATTTTGCTTATGAAATAAACTTCTCATTTTAAGTGGGAGGATTATTTTTAAAAGTTTCCAGACTCATTTGCAGCCTGGGATCAATAAAGTCTTAGAGAAGAGGGTTATTAGAGAAGAAGCTACACCTGGAGATGCTGTACATTATAAATAAGAAATCTCATTAGGGATGTTCTCATAGGTAAACTGGAGTGTTTTGCAGAAAAACAATTGGTTTATCAGTCGCTGCAGTCTACACAGTTTGGCCTACAATATGTTGTTTGCTGTACTGGTCAGTAATGTCTAGTCAGCATGTCATCCGATCATTGGTTGTATATTCAGTGTTTACTTCAAAGTCGGAACTTGTAACTTGTGTCTGCTGCCAGCATGGCCTCATTCTTCTTGGATGTCTCTAAACAAACACACCTGGAGATGTAGTGAGTATAACCAGCATGGCCCACAGCATCATATTCAACAGCCTGCGAGTGGAATACACTGTTACACTCCCTAACTCTGCTTTTTAAATGTCAAGCTACTTCAGATTATCTCCATTTTATCTGCTTATATGGTAAAATGTATTTCTCACATTTCTTTATGTGTTAAGCACTGATTTCTCTCGCAAAACACTTTCACAATCTTTCCTGCCAAAGTGCTGATTAAAATTGCTAATCGATATGATGATTAATCAGCCACAGTGTTATATTCACGACTAGATAATTTTTAAATGAGGCCATCAAGAGTCCCGATCACTGGAAGGTTTAGTCTCGCTACACTTATCGGAGAGACGGTACTCTTTGCTATTTCATGCTCACAGGAAATTTCTCTTTAAAGAGACATGCCAAGTCAGACTACTTAGGAGGTCTGTAATCAATTAATGCACTTCACGGTGAGAGATGTGGGTCCTTTTTAATCTGATAACGGAGAAGTTGCTAAAGTATAAGTGCCCGGAATGATCAATATCAGAAAGATTAAAGATCACAGAACAAGAATGATGAAGGAGAATGTAAACTTCAGGCCCAAAACTCTATGTCATCAATGAGATGATGGAAGTGAGTTTGGTGAAACCTTTGTAAGAATTGAATATCATGGTGTAAGTGTTTTCTTCTGAAATGTACAGTATGTGATACGAGGAATTTACAACATTAAGCATGGTACACTTCACCTGTTTCATCAAACTCCCTTCTTTTATGGCACGTGTTCGATTGCACCATACAAACCGATTGGTTGTTGCAGCTGGTGGGATTTCATCCCAAGAAGGTGTTAAGTTTTACCTAATGTCTTGTGTCTTCAGTTACAGGAATGATTGAAATGGGGAAACATTGATCCAGGATCTCAAACCAACCATTGTCTGTCCTCTGGCAACCCCCACCAGCTGCATTTTGAGTGCAGCATGGTGCACCGCTGCCGGACAGCTGGAGTTGCGAGACCGAGGACTTCCTGCGATAATTACATAATCACGCACAATCGCAGTTATAGGTATGTGTTATAAACACAACAACAATAAGTGTTCCCAACCGAAGGATTAGAAGAAGTGCTTGGATTTGTCTCTTTTTTGCGATTGTTTGTGCTGGCAACAACACAGAGTGTTATATTATGAAAATTAACCAGATGTTATGTTGTTGTTTGTGCTGAATGCGGCTGAATTGTCCAGCCGTGCGCTGGCATCCAACATCCGGCAGAAATAAAAGCCCTGCGTATCTGCTCCGGAGGGGTCTTGATGAGATGTCATCAGTTCTGGCATTAATGCCTCTTTTAAGATCAACAAATTCTGCTGCCAGCTCAAGACAATAATCCGCAATCTGCCGTATAGCTTAGTCCAACAGGTCTCAAGATGTAATGAACAGGTACACAGGGATTAACAACACCAACACACAGAATTACATTAGACACACATGAACAGCAGGGACGTGTAGGTTGCTGTAAAGATTTTTTTCAGCACCAGTGAGCATGCGTTTTCGTATAGATCAGCTTACATTTACGTTTCCTAATCAATCACTGAATGGCTCTGTGCTCTCAGCGGACAGGTTCTAAATTACTGATTCATAAATATTAACTAAATGTTACTGCATCTGAACCATTGTTTACATCAGCAGTAAAGCCCAGACTCACAGGACATTAAGTCAGCCACATACATCCAGCAGTGGAAAAAAGACTTACAAAGAGACAGACACAACCAAATTAATTTATAATCTGATAGCAAGAAATCTCTCTCTTTCTGGATGTATGTATGTATGTTATTTGTATATCTGGAGAACCGCTTGTCCGCTCTACTTAACACTTGGCCGGTCTGTTGCAGAGGACCCTCTCATGTGATCTAATGGGGAAGCAGACATAAACAACACAAAGATTAGCGTGGTGCGACAATTTGCTGTTGTTACGTGTTGCAGGATGAGTGGGAAGACATGATCAACACAGGTTTTCTATTCTTCAGTGAGAACTGGAGGTGAGATTTTAAGTTTCTATCAACCGTAGTATGCTAGCCAACATTAGCCTCAAGGGCTAAGATGTTTACTGTTGCTAGGCAGCACTGTCAGCTGCTCCAGGATGCCCCTCTCATTGGTTCTTGTGGTCAAATGTAATCATACAGATTTTAAATATCAAACCCCTCACATTAGCACATAATCTGTACCGAACAGCATATTTTGACTGGGCGCTGCACTAGTAATTACTAATAATTGCAATAATATTTTAGAGAGATCGGTTAAATCTGTTCAGACGATTGTTCCATAAACTCTTTGGGGGAAAGTCTTGTTGGATTAGTTTCGGACACATTTCATTGGAACAGTCATTAATTCATATTCAGTTATCATGACTTGGTATTCCTTATATGAGGCTGCATGGCAGAAGACATTTTGAAGAAATATGACTTTGTTGACAGCTTGAGCTTCACCTCTCTTTGCAATGTCACACACCAGGTGTTATGCATTAGCTTTGCATAAGGTACTGCAGCACAGCAGAACTTATGGGGGGAAAAAGACACCACTAGAATCATAAAACATGTAATACATGTTATATTTACAAGTATTTTGTAATACAACTTTAAATAGCTCATATACACTGAGCCACAGTCGCGTGTGTGATCAAAGCCTGACTGTACGAATGCAGAATGCGATTACTTTACAGTACAGAGAGAGCTGCAGGCTTTATGAGGAACACAACCTCTGTGTGCGAGTGTGTGTGTGTGTGTGTGTGTGTGTGTGTGTGTGTGTGTGTGTGTGTGTGTGTATGTGTGTGCAGAATGACCGGAAACATCACATAGACATGTCCACTGTGATTAGCACTTGTGTAAATGTCAACCTTGTTTGTAGTGCAGGTAATGAACAAAGCTCTGGATCTTAAGGGGGGGGAGAGAAAAACAGAGCCAGAGAGCGAGGAGAGAGGGAATTGAAAAAAAGAAAGGAGTGGAAAAGGTGGACATGAGATGAAGCAAAGACAGAAAATATAAAGTGTAGGAGGGAGGGGAGGGCTGAGCGAAGAATGAATGTTTGGTGAGATAAGAGCAGAGGAAAATGTAGGAGAGGAAGGGCGAGTGAGAAGAGGAAGCAGAAGGAGAGGAGGAAGGAGAGGAGAGGTGAGGATAGAAAAAGGAAAATGAAGGGGAAAAGTTGGAGGAAGCAAAGGAGGGAGGAGGAGAGAAATACAGGGAAGGTGATTGATGTTCTTCAAATATGCAACAACAGCGAACATTGCCCAAATGTGTTTCTGGTTTTTGTGTGTGGTCCAAAAACAGCAAAAACCACAAGAAAGTGATTATAGATCATAGATTATGGCGTCAAAAAAAAAAGGGGTCAGAAACAATCTTGGTCCCTTTTTTCATTCTTTTCTTCATTTCTTTTCTTCTTTCTCCCATTATTCATGTGTTCCTTCCTGCTGTTGCTCATTTATTCAGTCTTTTGTTCCTGTCTCCGTCATTTTTCTTCCTCTATTTTCTCCCCTTTATTTCTTTGTTTCTGTTTTGATGTCATACTGCATTTGTTCATTGTAATCATCGGTGCATTTAATCCTTTATTCCTTTCTCTCGATCAATTTGTCATTTTGTCCTTTTGTCATTTCTTCCAGCTCTCCTGCACCTGCTTCTTTTTTCTCATCGTTCATGTTTTTTTTCTTTCTTTCTATCTTTCTGTCTTTCTTTCTTTGTATCAACAGCAAATAAACCAAGTAATTCAGAGTTCTCACAAGCTTTTCTTGTAGCTCAAGCATGTTTCATCTCTTCCTGCCCTCCTGTATCAGCTCTATTGTTAAACTGGGCTGCACTGCACCTGCACTGCATCAATCTCTTCTCACTTTTCTGCCTCTGCTCTCCTCTCTTTCGATCTGATCTGATCTTTTCTTTTCTGCCCTGCTCAGCTCCACTCTGCTCATTTCACATCATCACCCTTGTGGTTTTTTTTTTTTTTTTTTTCACTGCCTATTTTTTTCTGATTGGTTTTATTGGAATACACAGAGGCACTGTAGGTCGATCCTGATCTGAGTTTGTATTTCTTGTCTGCCCATCTCGATGATTTGATTTCGGGAACCCTGCAGGTGTCATTTGTCTGTGATCGTGGTTTAAAAACAGAACAGCTACTGCAACATTTACTGAATTGTCTATATCAAGCACTGTGAGCCTATATGCACCACTTCTTTTAAAATGTACACATGAATAATTGAATATGAAGACGTTGTCAGTCTTCATGCATATGTTGATTGAATGGGAAGTTTAGAAATGATTCCTCCATCACAACTGACCCTGCGGCTGCTCTGTGATTTCCTTCTTCGTGTCATCTTTCTGTGAAGCTGTTCTGCTTCTGCTGCAGGATAGCAGGCTATTTGTTTTTAACAATGACACCAGGCACTTCCTCACCTTCTAAACTGCTGGGTTCTTCTTTTTACGAGCCGTGACAGCAGGGCTGGTATTGTTTTAACCTTGCGAGTCTGTATGTGTGTCATCATGGCAAAATGTTCTCCTGGAGACACCTATTGTAGCAGGAACTCAATAAGCACATGCATATTGTTATTTGCAAGGTGTTAATTGTCTGTTTGAGTGTGTCATCGTGATAGCATCAAAGATAGTCAGGAAAATTTACAGTTGTTGTGTGAGTTTGAGCAAAGGCGCTGGAATTATGACAGTACAAGGATGGTTAAGGATGCAACAGTTCACCTGTTTTGCCAAACTGACTTTTGCATTTTGCGTTTGCAGCTGCCGTGATCCGTTTAGAAGATGTTTTTTCTTGAGCATCACTTTAGAGAGGAGATGGTGAAAGGTTAGCCGGAGAAGTCTGACTCAGTGGGCGGTCGGGTGGTTGGATGTAAGATGGGGTTCACTCCCTGTTTGTGACCAAGCATCAGAGTGATTTGTTTTTATGTTACAAGTTAACAGACTTAAATGATATAACTTTCGTTACAAGACTGAATGTAGTTATTTTTAACTCAAAGTATGAGCATTTCCTTTACCTAACCAAGTATTTTTTGCACCAGTATTTCATAATATGGAAACTGTTTGTCAGCAACCTTTATTTTGAAAGCGTAACTGGATGTTGTAGGGAGCCCTTCATGTGCATAAATGACACTAGAGGGGTTGTTAGAGCGTCTTACTTTGAAGCTTAAGGCCACTGAACAGTATGCAAGTGGCCTTAAGGATGGAAACCACAGCTTTAAGATGTTTCATTAATAATAAAGCTGTTAGCTTTTAAAACAAGAGGGAACTTGAACTTATTTAAAAATAGCTGTCTTGGATATCTTAGATCTTTAGCAGCCAGCGGGGGAAACTATAACTGTTTCAATAAAGATAATGCATGGAGATGAGCTCTGCAAATCATCCTGATGGCCCTTCACTTTACCTACTCTTGCTCTGCTCTCTCATGCTCTATTTGTGTCTTCATCCTCTCTCATCTTTTCATGCACACTATCATCTAATCTATTGTAATGCATGAGTATTAAAATGTACTCAGCTAAACTTCAGTGTATTGTTATGCAGTACTGTATGTGTAATGCTCTGCTCTGTGTCATCCCGTTCCACTGAGTACTATTTTATTTTGTACTGCTCTGTTTTCACTGAAGCCTAAGGCTACTGGAAAGGAGAAGAGAGGAGAACGGAGGGAGGAGAAGAGGGAAAAGAGAGAAGCCCAGGGCTATTTTTTTTTTTTTTTTTTTTTAGCTCAGCTCCCCCGCCCACCCAAAAATAGTTCCCTTATTTTAAGCTGCCCCCAATAACAGAGGAGTGGCTCCAGGTGAGAGAGAGAGGGAGAGATTGTTCTTGTGAAGTTCATGTGGTACAAATATGAAAGACAAATGTGGGATGTTTTCAGTGTGTAATTATTAATCATATCATAATTAGATTTATACTACTAATATGATAACATGGACAAATAAGACCTTGGATATCATTGGTGGCCTCACACCAGAGGGGAAATGGTTCATTAGTGCTGGGGATGTTGTTAAAGGGGACACGATTGACAAATTCATTGAAGTTTCACACCCATCCCCTTCTTCTTATCACCAAAACCTGTTTGCTCTGTGAGAACAGCCCAATCATCCTGCAGATATCTGATCTTTGTCAGTTTATCACTATCACTATGCTCCAGCAAGCATGTTACACTCCCTCCCTCATCATTAAAAAAGTGTGTAAAGAGGGGTTGTTATGTAGCAGACTTGCAAAGCTTGAGATCTCAGCAAGAGGGAGGAGTTCTGGGGGTACTACCCCCAAATGATTTGGAGGGGACACGGTGCAACAGTAAACCAAACTACACCCTGTACAGTGCCAGAAACAGGTTATGATAACAAAAAAAAAACAAGAATCTCCCGTGAAAATCGTGAGGGTTGGCGACAGCTGACACACACCAACACACACAGACATATCTGAGTGGGGTAGCAACACCTGTGTTGTTTCAGAGCAAATAAAGCTTGACCCGATCACCAGAATAAACATTGACAATGTGCTTCTCTGCAAACCGCAGATATGTTAAAACTTTACGCTCTGGTGAAGTTTAGGCACAAAAAACACTTGGTTGGGATGAGGAGAAGATCATGTTTTAGCTTTAAATACCTTTTTGTCGCAGTAAACGTGGCTTGAAATTATCCTGAGCTCTCCTTAAAGATATCCAGTGGTTTCGGCACTTCCAAATGTTGACACACAGTCTCAAACTGCGCAGCGTAGACATCAGGAAAGAGGGGCAAATGAGCATATGTGTGTGTGTGTGTGTGTGTGTGTGTGTGTGTGTGTGTGTGTTGCATAACAGTTTCCTCCCTGAGGTCTAGTGTACCCATTAAAAGTGTAATCAAAGGTGAAGGTTCATGTTCTCTGAAACGACCCACGCTGCTCCCTTAAATGACCTGGTTACTGCACCATCGGCTCAAAGAAAGAAGTCTCTCATCCTGGAGAGTCACAAACCACTGATGCCTTTTTCAGATTTGCAGCCAAGGTTCAAATATATCATCGGATGTCTCCTGACCAACTGCATGACTAAGCAGCTTCCCTCTGATTTCCTGGCATAGAGAAAAAGAGGAAAAGGAAGATGTGCACTGTAGATATGTACGTGAGGTTTGTGTGTGTGTGTGTGTGTGTGTGTGTGTGTGTGTGTGTGTGTGTGTGTGTGATTTCTGTCAGTATCTAAGGACACAGCAGACTGCAGGCTTGTCTCTCCTCACAGCTGATGTCTGAAACTCTCCCCTCATACATTTCACCTCTGTTACCGTTTTCCTCTCCTGACATTTCAGACTAATCCAGTTCGGCAGACTGATCATCGCTGCCCTGCAGAAACTTCACCACTCAGCAAGGACAAGCTTTCAGCAGATCTGCTCATTTTATTTTTCTCGTGAATTCCCACATGTTCTTTTATTTTTAAAGCCTTTCTTTTCTTCTTCTTTTTTTTGTTTTTAATGCAACTGGAGCTTATCAAACAGCCGCGATATTGAACAGTGTCAGTCAGTTGTGCATGGTGGGAAATCTTCAATCTAAACTCCACTGTCCACATATTTGTGTTTGTTTATCGAGAATTTGTCGGGTGGGGTGTTTTACTTTTGACCACTGCTAAACTTAGACAACATGACACCAGCGGCAGTGTCTTGGCATGTTGTTGCACCTGTTCTGAAACAATCAACTCACAACAGGTGCCCAAACCTCCAGTAAGGAGGGAACCACAGTCGTGCTTGCTCAAGTCAAACAAGAAATTGCAGTCCATGTGGTTTTTTTTGGTTCACATCACCAACAAGGAACACTGGTTGTATTTTAAATTACCTACCTGACACTGACTTGACTGCCGTGACCAATAATAGCAGGTTTAAATATAACAAGATCTGTTTTTGAATAATTTTGGCAAATATGAAGCATATGAAAGTTTTTTAATTGGATGTCCCATTGTTAATGGTGGGTGCTTTTTGAAAACTTTCAAAATAAATGATTTAAAAAAACACTAATTTAGGTGTTTTTTCATATCTGGCTACGTAATTGGTTCCGACCAGGGAAATATTTCAGTCATGATTAATACAAAACAGCATCGACTGTGGCACCAAATGGAAATGAAACCCCCTGTTTCTAAACTCTGTGGGGTTTGTGACCACTTCTATAAAAGGTTTAAAGGGTAACTCCACCAATTTTACACATTAAAATATGTTTACAGGTATGTTTACTATTTTATTTGTGAAAAAAGTGTTACAACGCTTATAGCTGCATGTAATCTACTAAATTGCCTCCAATGATTTCACTCAGTGGCTAAATTGCATTGTGGGTAATGTAGGCACCAAATTATCAAAATGGATACAGCAGAACCACCTTCTTCTTCTTTCAAAACCTGGTGCCTACTGTACATTACCCATAATGCAACTTAGACACTGAATTACATCATTGGATATAATTCATCAGATTACATGCAGCTTCCTCTGGAGCCAGAAGAGGCTTTATACTACTTTTTCACATATGCAGCAGGACTCCCGAAGACATGTAAACAAACTTGGATGTGTAAAATTGGTGGAGTTACCCTTTAACTGTGATGACTACAACCATGCCACCACTTTTCCCTTGTTTGTGTTTCTTGTGTTTTCCCCGTCCTTCTGTGTTCTGAGGTTCCCATATTTTGTTTTCTCTTGTAAGCTGTCAGCCTCTGTGGCAGTGAACGTCTCAGCCACCCCGAATTGTGTATTCAAATTATATCTTCTTTTTTTTTCAAGTATCTAATCAAGTATCTCCTGTGTCCCAGGATCACCACCTGCCTGCCTGCCAGATCAATCATCTCTGTCTCCAACTCTGCTCAGCTCACACTGCCAGTCCTCTCAGCTCGAGCATGCTCGAGCCACCCACTGCCTCACCGTTCTCTGCTGCAGTCTGGACTCCCTCTGATCATCGTTTTCATATTCAACTTTGTTTAATAAATCTTTATTCAACTTTTCTTCATTTTACTTAATTTAACTTTCATCCTGAGTCGGGTTCTGCTTTTGGGTACACCTGTTTGAGCATAGCAACAAACAACATCACTCTATGAACTCCCACGTTTGTTCATAGTTTACATGGGGAACATGTAATTTCAGAGTTTGAACAAACAACGAATATGTTTCTCAGTCTCTCTACTGTTCACAAAATTGGATAAAGTAGGGGAACCCAGCAGTAAAAAGTTTGCAAAATGCATCTTAGTATTGTTCAAAATGGAGCTTGAAGCTGATGCTTAAATTGCACCTTTTTGGGTCCGTGTTCCTCTTTTGTGGCCACTCTCATCTGACAAGTGGCTCGGTTTATTTTGGGCATAAGAGGCAACTCACAGACATCAGGCTCCATTGAGGTTGTGTCCACAAATGCAGCTATCTTCCAGTTGCACCTGATTAATCAAGATTGTTTTAATAAGTTGATTATGCAATTAATGTCTGTCATAATACCCGAGGCGCAACCAAAATATTCCACAGTCATGACCCATAGATATCATCATTAAGTGGCTAAAACACTGTTGTTGGCCCCTTCTTGACCTGCATGCTGCTTCTGTGAGGGCTTCATATCCTCTTTTCTGGCTGCACCGACATCACCGTTTTATTGTATTGTTAAATGTGCATTGTTGCTGCAAAGACTCGAATATTCGTCTGAGAGAGGAGCGAGGTGTAGAGCGGGTCAAAGTTGGGTGAACATGTCAAACACGTTATGCACGCCGTCTCAGACAACCAGCTGACACCGTCTGGCCTGCGAGAGCTGGAGCACGAGAGCGTGTGTGAGAGAGAAGATATGCAGAGTTACTCAGCGTTACGGTTGTAGACGTCCCCTTTGGCGAGATTACTCACCTCAAGCCTGCTCCAGCCAACGCGTGTGTGTGGCTGCGTGTGTGTGTGTGTGTTTGCCTGTAAATGTAATTGTCACGAAAACACAGGATGACATATTGAACATCACTGTAGCATGTAGAGAATCGCTGGCTTTCCATCAATGTACATGCAGCGCTGGGTTTGCTGGTACAGCCTGAGGATGTTGCGTGTTCAGTAAAGCATACATGCAGATCACATGTGTCTATCAAGTAGATGTGTCATTATCAGCTCCATCTACTCTCACTGGTTGATGTGGTATCAGCATGCTGGCTTATTAGTGGCACCACGATAAAAAGAGATGAATGGAAGATGGTTCGTCTGTTATGTTTTCCCGACGTCCGTCCCGTGTCTCCAGTGTTCCTCGTGTTCCTCAAGTTCCTAACCTGCGTTCCCAGTGCTTCTTTGATTTGTACTTTATCTAGTTTTTTGTATTTTTTTTGTACTTCTTTCATTCTTGGATTGTTCCCCTGCCTGCTCCTAACACAATCCAATAGATGGTCACATATTACACTGATTTTAACCTCCTTGCACAAGGTGATCGCTCCTTTCAGTCAGCAGCCCCCGAGCTTTGGAAAAGTCTCTGAAAGATCTCTGGATTACGTGGACTCTTTTATAAAGCAGTTAAAAACCTTCCTTTTTAGGCATTTGGGTAGAACATTAGGTTTTATGTTTTACTCCTTTGTTTTTTCAGCTCTCCCTCTATATTTTCTGTAGTATTTTATCTTGCATTTTTATCTATTTGTTTGTTTTTATTTTATTTTTACTTTGTTTGACTGTGAAGCTTGTCATGATGGTGTTTGTGAAAGGTGCTACATAAATAAAATTTGCTTGCTTGCTTTTATTCGTGTTGCTTTTTGTTTTCAACCTTTCACTGGGTGCCTTTTGTATTTGCATCTTGGCTTTTATGGACTTGAGATTTTGGACATTAACTAATTAAAGCTTGCTTTTTATTTTGCAACCTGCCTGCCCTGAGTGTTTTGCAGTTGTACTTCATTCATCCTTTTGCAAATAGTGACAAAGACAAGTATAGATTTTTAAATAAGCTGCAAAACCACAAACAGAAAGTAGACCACACTCGATAATGGATTCATGTTTTGTTACCTAATGTACCTTCATTCATCAATACTATACAAATATCATCATTAAATCTGAATTTCAGCTGCATTTGACTAATTTGACAAGCTTATATATATATAATTTAAAGACAATCCACAGCCGTAGTGTGTTTACATGTGCATGTCAAACAGGCTTGCAGACACACTCAATACAGTCAATAAAACAACCAGAGGAGAGCAACAGATGGGAAACATAGGTGTTTACACAAGGGATGCTAGGGACATATTACCATCACTATTTAAAATGGCTGACTTTGCTTAGAATCAGTCATGTTAGGTCGATCCTAACAAATGACTTTGGTGAGCTCTTTCTCTGATATTAAAAAAGTACGACTTCTACTTGTGCTCTCTTCAGAGTACTTTTGTAATATCAACTCCTGTGCCCTTATGATGCACTGTTATGCACAATTTTTCCCACTGTAATTGTCTGCTCTGACCTCACACCGCTCCTCCCACATTGTCTAAAAGACCATTTAAAAAATGTTTTTTCATCCGAGCCCTAATGTTCCCACCACATTTCACCCTTGGGTGGGACTGACCTGGGTCAGAACGAAGGCCAGTAACAAGACAGATATTATCAAGATTACATTTTGTGCAGAAGGTGAGAGGGATGGAATGAAATGTGGAAACTCTGAAACAACATTTATTATATATGGAACAGTAAATTACCAATATATATGGAAGCTCAGGTTTGCAAGGTGAAATGGTAAAGCTTCGTTGATATAGCCGGTACAAAGTCATGCTGACTTTTCCAAAGTAATTGGCGAGGCTGCTGGCGTTAAACGAGATTGGGCTCGAAGTGGTTGGCAAATCTTCCCTCTTACTTTTACACCTGCGTCTGTGTTTGCTGTGGGTTTGCAGCACCAACTGCGAATTTGGACAAAATTTTGATCAAATTGAAAACAACGGACAGTTCTTGGAGTTTCACACAACGATAGAAGGAATCTCCAATGGACTGATACGTATTACTGTAAATAAACTATACGTTATATTAACATAGTCGATTCATACTTCTAAAGGCGCTCTATGTAACAATTTGTAGCATTTCACGTGTATTTATCACTCTTTTACTGCGGATTGTAACGTGATGTGAAAAATGAGACCTTCCCCGTCTCTCTTTATGAAGGACTCGGGTGAGATTTTCCACAACAGTTCAAAGGTTGTGACTTGATATACGTTCTCGAGTGCCTCCCTCTGTGCCGCTAACAGAGAGTGACAGTAACTATGGTTAGTTTAGAAATGGAGTCCGCTAACATAAACAAAGAGCCCCTTTAATAGATTGAATAAAGATAATATAGTCAAAAAGTATCATCACCCTTTACACCAAACTTATTCAAGCTCTCTGCCTTTGCTCTGATGATAATTTAACCATAACTGTCCACTTATAAACACTTTATGTAACATGTTATGTAGTAGTTGTCTACTTTAGGATTGCAGTTTGAGTAAAAAAGCCCATTAGTGGCTTTTAACCTCAGTTGAGGTGTCCAGAGAAATTACCGCACTGAGTTTTAATATGAGCTGTAAGATGCTGCTGGAGGACAATGTCTTAACACTGCTGAATATTCCCCCTCTGGCTGTTTATGCATCATTGTGCACCATTGTGATGTTAAAATGATGTGTGTGCTTGTGTGAACACAGGTGTGTGTGGGAGTGTGTTTGTTAGCGAGGGAGCAAGACTTCAGAGAATGTGAGGATCCTATTCTTTGTGCGTGTGTGTGCGCTCTCTTTGTAACTGCATGATATATTGCCATCTTTAGCAGAAGGTCTTTCCCATATTTTATTCTGCCAAAACCAAATTATACTAAAATGTAAATGATCCTGTTTCAAAACAGCAGTCTCCTATTATCATAATCACGGCGAAAGTCGAATAAAATGCATCCCTGCGGAGATGCAGCACGCTCCTCAGCCTCTATTCACAAAGGATTGTGCACCTCTATTACCCAGTTATACGGAAATTCACCCTGAAACACAAATGATTTGTTGTTTTTGTTGATGTCATAGTTGGAATAAGACAAAAGTGATCTCTTGACTTTATGATTGCTTGCAAAACAGCTGCATAGACAGGACTCTTGGTCATAAATACTCTTGTTGAGTAGTGCAGGAAATGATTTTATGAATTATGACACAACAAAACATATCTGATAGATGTGCTGGAGTGGATGCTTCCTTTTTTAAATTTAAAGTCACTTTATACAGTGTTTGACTTCCTGTGCTCAAGTTGCATCACTCTCCTCCAAAATGTCCTTCTAACCATACAATATATTGAGTTCATGTCGACTGCACAGCCCTCGCTAGGCTCCTATAGTGTTAGCATGGCTGTTTGATTGACAGTTATGAGAATGGCTGTGTGCTAAGAAGGCACCCCGGGGTGAAGCTCCTCTGAATTATGAATTAATGGGCTGAAGCTCTTACCTCCCTGTGTCAACTTCACATCTGCAGAGGGCTGTGGCATTTCCTCTCTCTCTCTCTATCTGTCTCTCGCTTCCTCTTTCTCAGTTCAGTTACTCTGAAATATGCTTTCTCATCATGACAGAAGTGAAGCCAGTTCAATTTCGACACTATCATTCAGTGAGAAAATGACCTACTTCTTGCTGATTCCACCTACTTTGATATATTAATTAGAAAATTAATTGCATGAATGAAAAACACTGAAAAGGAAAGAGGTTTCTGAGTTGCATCTGTATTACTTTGAAAATGTAGTCGGTTACTGAATGTGAATAACATGGCATTTCTTTTGTAATTAGTAATGTAATCAACTGATTACTTTGTGTTCGGATTACTTTTGGATCACTTCAAAATCAAACACTGAAAATACTGCATCGATTGCTAAAAAAGATGGCTGCAGCCACAAAAATGTTATTTCCAGGAATCTTCTTTTTTCACTTTTTAAACAGCTCAAAATTTCTCAAAAGAAAATTACCCTCATTAAAACAGTACAGGCGCAAACAACAGGTGCACTGTGTGTAATCTACAACGTGTGGGATGATTATGTGTTTCTTTTGAGTAACTTTCTGTTGCTGCAGCTTTTGATAACATGGACAACTTACTCAAAATATTCATAAAGACGTGATCAAAAATGTAATCCGGTAATCCTTGACAAGGGAACTATAATCCTGTTACACATCTTTGGTGCCACTTATTTTTTGTGGAATCTGATAAAGTGCTGATATTTATTTATTTACTTAGATATTTAATTTATTAAAACAAATTATTGCAATTTATCAGAATTTTATTAAACAACGTTAAGAGTGGAGGGCAAAGGAACCATTTCATTGTACCTGTTTCTTTAACTACGCATACGACTATACATGGCTTGACTTGGGCATCACACTCCCCTCGTGATGGTTTTCATTATTTCAGATCGTAGAAGCACAATGCTGATCCATTTTCACTTAAACAGAGCAAATCATACTAGGACCCCTAATATTCTATGTAGTTCAGCGAAAACTTTTCCCAGTGTTACAAAAATTAACCTTTTATCAGCAGTCTTTCATCTGTTCATCATTGATCAAGGAAGGCTTGCATTTGTAGACAGCTTCAAAAAGTACTTTTACAATGACGTGCTTTACATTAGAAATGAAAAAGTTACTAATGAACACTTAATAAAAGATCGTCTTCTCTCCAAAAATCCAACCCTTAGTTGCATCTCCATCGATTAGCTTCATGCCGTCTTGTTCCCTGGTCGCCTTGCGTGTCTGATTTTCCAGTGTTTTCCCCATCCCATGTCAACAGCCTGCCAGGCCTTCAGCAAATCACCCTCGAAAACCATTTACTTGCCAAGAGAATTTGTGGGATCTTGGCTCGTCATCTGTCAGGGATATCAACTAATGGCCCCTGTAGGTTCACAAGTGTTACTTATGGTTTCAAGGGCCCTCGTCAGGTCTTCTGCAGCGCCCTCCGCCTCCCCAGCAGACGTTCAGTTTCCCCATTCGGTAGCTCAGCCTCTCTAACCTTATTAACCAGCTGTTCACTTCCTCAGTCAGCTACCTTATCTGATTCCCTGCTGCCCCACTTGTTTCCTTTTTAATGCTTACCTCCCAACCTTCTGACAGCTAGCTTGCCCTCTGCCTCACAACTGGGGAACCTTCCATCCGTCTCCCAATCTATTAGTTTTCCTTCTGCCACACTATGAATTAGCTTCCAGCTTCCAGTTTCCTTCCTCTGCTTCTCCGTCTGTCTGTCTCTATCTCTGTCTGTTTGTTTATCTGCAGAAGCTTCTAGTTGTCTCTTCACGTGTGGCACAACCTAAACCTTTATCTGACATCTAGCTTGTTTCTTTCCATAATTTAGAGTTTACTCCAGTTTCCCCTTCAGAGACTTTTTTGCCAGCGCAATCTGCCTCTATTACTATCCCATACCCTCTTTTTGTTTACCCTGCCTTTTCTAAACTCGGCCTACAAAACGTGTAATATCACATTCACATTATGTGTTTCTTGACCTGACAATCACATCATACGTAGACACGATCTTTTCCAAACCCTAACTAAGTGGTCGTTGTTGCCTAAACCTAACCAGCTCATAAGCACAGCGTTGTCACGAGTTAAAATTTAAGCTATCATTATCATCCCGCGCCCTTTGGTCTCCCCTCCAAACCCCGTCCTCCAGCATTTAACCCCTCCGACCGAGGTCAGCCTGTTTCATTCTCTTGTGGTCCAGCTCTTTATCCAATGATCCTAAAGAAATCTCTGTGGACCGACTCCTGAGCAGCCTTTTACACTCGACCACATTCACTGCACCTGTGCTTGTTACAACCAGAGGCAGATGAATTGGTTGCCCATCTGCTACCTGCCTCTTTACGTGAACTCACAGAGGTTGAAGGGCCTTTGCCATTGTCAGTGTAGGGAACGTTGCACATTACCTCTCTTTACTCAACTGTCCTCAATTTCCTGCTCAGAGATGGCTGGCTTGTGTAACCCTGGTCTGTCATTCAACTTGGAGAGACATTGTGAGGCTTCCTTCTTCGATATTCACTCTCAGACTCTTTCTCCTCCCATTCCCAGTGTGTGTTCTGGCCAATAGTTGCCCTCAATGAATGTCCCTCCTTAAGAGGTCACCTGACCCAGTCACCTGCCTGTACAGCTGCTCCTCATGCACAATCAGTAAACATACCGTTTCTATTTGACCATCAGTACTTCTCTGTCCTCTACCAGGTAGTCCTCAGTGTTTGCGTTTGGTTCTTCATTCCTGTTACCCGTAACCGGAAATATGACTGCATGTCCACTGAAAACCTGAGTCAGCTCATCAGCGCTTAAAAACATTTATGCTGAGAAAAACTGGTCGGAAAAAGTTCTGATTCAAATGAATTGTTTTTTTCTGTCTCCTGATGGATTTGAAAGAGGTGGTAATGTAATGAAATCACAGCTGAGCAAACAACAGCGCTCTCAGTCACCAGTGAGGTGAGCTCTACTGTTAAAAGCAACTGATTCGGGCCGTGATGTCGCCGTGTTATTCCCAGAACATCATAAGTAATAATCACTGCAACTTACCAATCTCGTGTCGTGACGTCAGTGATGTTGACTCTCACTCAGTAGATCGGGTTTTGTGTCCTGTTTACGTCTTATTTTTACACAAAGTTCACTTATTGTTAGTTTCTTTTTAGTTTGGGGAAGAAAAGTCCTTTGTTAGGTTAAGGAAACATGTTAAGAGGTTTTAAATATCCTTTCATGACGTTAATCACGTGTTAATAAAGATAACTTCTCTTCGGTGTGGATTTTCCCAGTCTTTTACCCAACTATGACATTACAAAAAAACATGATCGTTGTGTTTTCTTGTGATGCTCTCCAGGTACAACAACAACACAGTCTCAGACTGTGCGCTGCACCCGTGTTGGTTTGTGTATAAATACTTGGTATACTACTATACTACTACTATACTTTAAATAGTGTTTCCTGCCCCCTGCTGGCCTAAAATGACGTTGCTTACATAGCGATTTTGAAAAAAGGGTTAGGTTAAAAGGGATTTTAAGTTTTCCCAATCTAAAAGTTTTTTCCTGTATTTCTTTCTTTCAATCTTTCTCCTTCGCTTTCTGTGATGTAATGCTGACGAGCGTGTTGTATGAATGTGAATGGATTTGTAATGGATGAGGTGGAGGCAAACATGTTTGCTCTACCATGTCCATTATCTTTTTTTTATATATCGGTCCAGTCAAGGCTGCATTACTGCATGTACATATTGTTGACATTGTTCTAGTGCGCTCAGTCTTTCGGTGTCATATCTGTTGTTAAACTCACAATTTTGAAAAGCCAGTTCCTCCTGATGAGGTTTTTTTCAGGAGTATGTAGAGCTATTGTATTGGACCAGTTGTTCTACTACAAGTGTTGCTGGAGCGACAGCGGCGAGAGGTAACTACCTTTTAACAGGCAGAAACGTGGAACAGAACCGGACTTAATGGTGGGTGGCCATCTGTCCGGACCGGTTGGGTTGTTGTTTGACCACTGCAACTGTATTTTTGTGGGTTGGGCATGACATGAACATAAAACATCAATCAATCAATCTAAACTCATTCAGAATGGTCCCTATTTGACATTTGAATGGACACTGGCCGACCAATCAGACTCAAGCTGTTTCATGGACATTGATTAACTGAATTAAAACCACGCATTAACCCGAAAAAGTGGGTAAACCGAGCAGCCTATTTAAGTGAGAGAAAGAGGATGAGTGTGTGTGTGTGTGTGTGTGTGTGTGTGTGAGAGAGAGAGAGAGAGAGAGAGAGTGACAAGCGAGATATATGTGTATAGACACACACACAGCAGAGAGAGGAGGAGGAGGAGGAGGAGGAGGGCGTGCTGATCCTCAGTCGGTGTGTGAAGGAACAGACGAAGTAGAGACCTGCTCACACACAGACACACACACACACACACACTCTCTCTCTCTCTCTCTCCCTCTCTCAAACACACACACGCGCACACTCACCCCCTCTCTCTCCCCTTTTTCTCTTGCGCTCGCAGCGAGAGGGGACGCGAAGGGAAGAATGAGGAAGAAGTCCGCCGTGCTGCGCGCCTCGTCCCAACAAATGCGGGTTTGCTGATAAAGCGCCGCTCCGGTCATCCGATCATACAGGTCTCACAGGTCACGCTGTATGGAAACGAGGAGTCGGCAACACCAGAAAACAACAGCAACAAATAAAACGCTGTCAGTGCATGGGAATCCGGACTCCCCTTCCCGTCTTTTGTGCGTCTCGCTCGCTGGATACGCCGCCTTGGCTGGCGTATAAGAGCTCCCTGCGTCTCCATTACCATTCCCCACTACTGGCTTACCTCTACTACTACTCCTCCTCCTTTCACTCCTTGTACCGCTACTATTATTAGTAGAGCTACAGTGCTGCTTTTACTACTGACTGACATCTCCGGATTGTTGTACACTCTCTGGATAAAGAAGGTAAGATTGTGCCGTTTTTTTTCTGCGGGAATGCTGATGCGAATGATGAATGCTGGGGGTCTTTGCGTGCACTAGACTGCATTGTCTGGGGAAGGCAAGTTTTTTTTTTTTGGAGGGAGGTGGAGTGAATGGGACAGTCGCCTCATGGAGCCCCAGATTGGAGCTCGGAAGCACCATGCGTCGGAAGGGTTTGGATGCGATGTGGAGACGATGTTTCCTCCTGTCATCCTCCCGCGCCACGCTCTCCACACTGCGCCTTTCCTCCTCTTTGATTCACAGATTTATAGACAGAGTGGTGGACCGCTGGTTTTGGCATCATGGGTGCGGTGGAAGGTGTTTGTCACTTGTTTTTTAATCAGCTGGGAGGCTGATTTCTTTTCGCCTCGGGGGCTTTTTTTTTTTTTTTTTTTTTTTTGCCCTTCACTCCCACCCTCGTTCCCTGCTGTCCTCTCCCTTCCTCCCATGTTTAAGTCCGACCGCCTGCCTCGCTTATTTCTAGAGGAATAATAATTACGGATGCAGAGCACGTTCAGATAACCGGGCTCGCACCTTTTTATAGGCTTTCAATGTGGAAGTTGGGTGGCAAACATGCGCAGTCCAGGCTGAATTTCCCCTTAGAGATGCTAATCCTTGCAGAGGATGAATGATCCAGAGGCTCTGAAGCGCACTGAGATCCACATTTACGCAATTGTGCACGTCCCACCCCCCCATCCTTTGCGCCAAACTGTGCAGCGCAGCCGGGGCTGATGGAGTGCCTTTGCACATCAGGGCAGAGTCCGGACCCCGCCGTTGAGTTTGGCTGGTTTTAATTCAGACTGGATTTTTCAGTCTTAAATGTAATCTAAAGCTTGTTCTATCATCTGCCTGCTGCGTTTGTAAAATGTTATAAAAAGAGAAATGAAACCATGGCAGAGCTTCACACAGCAGCTAACTGTTCCTGTAAACCCGGCGCAGATAACATTAGAGGAGGCAGCCTTTCATTCTCCTGATGTGACACTACAAACGCTTCTTCTTGTGAGGAGTGCTTGGCACATCAGGCAGGTACCATCAAGGCTTTCCAGACAATCTTTTCCAGCTGACTTCAGTCGGAGCTTTATGGGCATGACACAGAGAAACTGTAGCTGGTGGTATTAAATATTTATTTATGACAATGAAACACTGAAACGCAGCCAGATGTCTTTACTGCTTTTATTTACCTCCCAGCAGTGCTGCTGCAGTTGGTTATTGATGAAGCAGGAGATGTCCTAATGATGCAGTGGCCAGGCTTCGTCTCAGGCGTCACAATGAAAAGAGGTTCAGATCAGCAGATTTGATGTATTTGCCACTAAAAACTGACCTTTTTCCATATTTGACGCCAGATTCAGGCCGGCTCTCTGTGGGTCTGCATCAATCAGTGGTTAGGCTTGTCCTTATGAGGAGTATACCACACACACACACACACACACACACACACACACACACACACACACACACACACAGGCACACAAGTTTCTGCAGACATGTAGCTGCTATATGCTGGGTCACTATGTTGTAAATAAGTCAGTGGTTAGGAGGCTGAGGAGGCTGAGCTCATAGCTGGAAGAGGCAGATTTAGCATGGCACGGTGGTGTCTGTACGGTATGCGATGTGACAGGTCGGGGCCCATTACAAAAACTCCAATTACACATTCCTCATCTTTCTTCTTTCTCTTGTGTCATTACTGGAAACGTCTTATTCCCATCATGAGATAGAGTTTGCTGCCAGGCATATTGAGTGAAACGTCGGCTTCTCTTTTTTTTTTTTTTCTGTCTGGGGGGTTTTCTCCAAAATGTTTTAGTTTGAATTATTAATGCAAAATGATGCATGAATATTTTTGCAGATGTAAGAGGAAAAACTCAACACTGTAGTATCCTCAATATGAGGCTGAAACAGGATCAGTTTAAGATTTATCTCACAAATGTTATGTTCCCACACACCAAACGGTTCTTTTGGCACAAGCGACCCTGTGTACTCTAGTTTACAGTAAACAGGGTCCTGGTCGCCTGATGCTCCTGCTAATGTAAAGTGAAGAGAAGAATTTCAATGGAAAATGCAAAACAGCTGCTGAAAACCAACCAGTCCCTTGAAGTTAATGCCATTTTACAATCCAGTTTCAATAATGTATGCTTTATTGTTTTTGTCTAATCATAATAAACCTTTTTATACGACAAAACACAGATAAAATACTTTAATTCCTAAAAATAACAACCAAAATTACTGGAATAAACCTTGCATATCACATTCTGAATACTGTACTGTATGTAGTCAAGGCAGATTATGCTAAAAGCTGCCATTGTGATCTCCTCAGCATATCATTCAATAGCTAATAAGCTAATAGGTGGCCGCCAACGTCAAACCCTGATGAAGAGTTCAGCTATTAGAAATCAATATGCAAATTGATGTGTGGTCTGCTAATTTACCATCCATCCCGGGTTAATCATATGACACGTGCGACCCGACTGTTAATACGTTCGTGTCCTGCTACATTGCAACGCGTGTCAACTCTTGTCAGGTTAATTTCAGATGATACAATAACACATAACGATTCCTGCAAATCTTATTGACTTCTCTGTAATTCAGGCAACGTGCGAACAACAGTCGAACCTCTGTTAAAGGTCCGACTTAAATCATGCTAATAAATCACTATCATGGTAATCTTAGTAAAAGCATTGTAAACAAATAAGTCACTTAGATTGGCAGCCTTTATTGGCCAGTACTCTGCTTTTGATGGTGTGCAGAGATGCTTTACCCTCAGAGCACAAAAACAGAAGGCCACTGTTCTGCCAGGGTCAACGCAGCCAAACTCTGTATCTGTAATCTCTAAGTGTCATGTGTTTATTCCTGATAAACAGAACCATTTAACTCAATCATAAAAAAAGATCAGTGTTGACTGGAAAAATTGTCTATTTCTGGAAAGCAGCCTCTGTTTCATCCTTGACGTATTACTGCTGCTACCACTTGTTTCCACCATTGATGGAAAAAGAAGATATAAAACAGCTTTTAACGCAATAAACTAAATACTGTGTATCTCAATATGTTGAAATCTCCTCAAAACCACTTCATAAGTGCTCAGACTTGGCAACAAAATCAAATATCATGATATTTTAGACCAAATACTGGTCTGGTACTATTGGAGATTTTGTGATAAACTATCACTGGTGATGTCACTATGATGATGATAAGTAGGTTAAGTCAAGCATTAGATCAAGTGAACAGTCTGGTAGGCTCAGAAAATCACATCACTTTATGGAAATGCAGCCTTTAAAACCAGGAAACCACAATCTAGGACGATATATAGTCTCATATCACAATAACAATATAATATTAATACGAGGCGCAGCCCTCACATGTACCACTTTAAACATATGAATGACTGAATAGTGGTTAAGGGATTGTACATTGTAGGCACAGCCCCCCACATTTAACAAGCTCAGTGATAAAATATAGATGAAACCAAGCATGCATAACATAGTATGATGAAAACCACTTATTTAAGTCAAATCAGTTGGTTTGTATAGCATATACAATTATTTATCTCAGAGTGCTTTACAGTCCATACAACTGTTACAGCTCCCTTTTTCTTTAGACTTTGTTTCGATGAGGAAAAACTCGAGCATCCAACAAAAAAGTCCAACATTAAGTCTTCTTGCTCTGTTTTGGTCTCCACCATCTCCTACTGGAAATACCTGACTCTCCAGGTGCCGTGTGCTCTGCTTTGTTTACCAGCTTCCTCCGTCAGCAGTTTGATGTATATAGTGGGTTTATCAGAACTTTTTTCCGCTGATAACAGCTGCCTCCTCAGGGTTGATGACAGCAGCGCAAGTGAACCAAAACAGCAAAGTCACGAGTCGTAAAAACCAAACACTCTGTAGAACTGTAGGAACACATGCCAGGTAATATAATTATCTGTGGATTAATCACTATGACAGGTACAGTTCGTTATTCTCAAATGTTTTTTTGGGGTTGAGAGTCAGAAGGCCATGGGGAAAAAACCATGACGCCTTTGAAAAGGCTTTGACAGTTTGCCAGTGGTATGTAACATGTTTTTGTTGAATGCAGAAGAAAAGTTCCATGTTTTGAGAAAGACTGATGAAAGAAATGCTCAGTGAGTTACAGATGGTGATATCTCTGCCCATGAGCCGTTTATAACGGTTACACCACCCCACCCTGGAAGGAGGTGGTTAAGGATGATTGCTGACGCCTTTGGCTAGTTGTTCTCCGATGAATGAAAGGAGCACTGCAGATAAGGGGAATGATTTATTTGACTTTTAAGTTTTCTAATGATTTCTTTCCTGTTCGTTTCAGAGCTCACATCACTCTCGCGTCCCTCGTGACAGACACGCAGAAAAATGTTGATGGAAAGATAGACAGTAGGAAACAGTCCTGCGTATTGCGGTGCCTGTGTAATCATCCCCTCCACTCCAAGTGTAATAATATGACAAGGCATGTTGGCTGGAGGATCGGCTGCAAGGCAGATCCAGGCTAAAAGAGCTCAACACCGCCCTAATGACAGTAAACGCAGATCATTAATCTTCAATTGTTCGCAGGGGCTGGTGTGTATCTGTGTGTTGCTCTTGCTCTCACACACACATTCGCACACAGTGAAATAGCCCTTCCGTTTTCTTTAGCGAGGAGCACGTTCGGTGACCTCTTTCTTCTGTCTCTCATTCTCTTTTCCTCGAGACATCTTCCTCTGTTTCACATCTTTTTCTCTGTAGATCCCGCCCTCTCCCCCATACTGTTTACTCTTCTTTATTTCTTTGTCTCTCTTTCACTGACAGTTTTACATTTTTAATCATCACCTCTTGCCCCGCAGTGAGGAAAATGCATCTCGGACAGGCTTCTCCTCAGAGGCATTTCTTTGTGCTCTCCTGCAACACGCAGGTTTTATTTTCGTTGCTCATGGTCAGCTTTCTACTCGTCTTTATTTTGTCATTTCCCTGCATCATTGAGTCTCTGAACATCAGTGGTTTATGCAGAAAGCAGGGTCATGTCGCTCTCTTTTCTCTGTTGCCTCTTGGTCTAATCAGCCGCATCTTTTGTACCTTCGGGTGCTGCCTACAGAGGCTCCTGGGGAATGACAGTATTAGGGCAGAGAGAGAACATCTTGCCTCAGTGCAGCACATGTTTTTGGTTTTCTTAACTTTATGTATTACGCTTTTGTTTTGGCCTGTGGGAAGGAGGATTCAGTGGTCCTGTTTTTGTGTGTATGTGTGTGTGTGTGTGTGCATTGGCTTGTCTCATGTTGTGCTCCTCTTGACATGGAGCCAAGTTTTTGAGGTCATAACACGAGGGAAAATCATGGCGGCGATACTCTGAAACCTGATATTTCAATTACCAAATCCAAAATAGCAGCCACTGTTCAGCGACTAAGCCTCTGTGGTGTGAACAGCAGGCACGTAAACAAACACCCTCGAGTTTGGGGCAGATACTAACCAGAGTATCAATTTTTCCTTTATCAAATAGCAGGTAATGATTTTAATGCAGGGGGAGAACAACTGCAGTCAGTTATATCTGCAGGATGTATTTTGCCGTCCTACAACAGAACGGAACTATAAACAGAGCAGGTAATTATCTGAAGTGTAATCTCCTGATAAACTCTGAAGCAATCAGGATTGTGTAAGCAAGGCTTATCAAGGATTGGCGTTCATGAGGATGAATTTTAAGCAAAGCCGGTGAGAAGAAACGGAGCGAGGGACAGAAACTAGAGCATGGACTCATGATTTTATTTCCCAAAACAGTTGGGAAAAGAAATACACAGGAACTGGTGCTCAGGTGCTCTTTGCAATGCACCTCAACCTCCATTTGTTTGTCTGAGAACTGTGAAAGCTGCCGTAATACCAAAATACTAATTTGCCCATTCATTTTCTTTTCTCATTTATCCTGTTCACGGTCACAGGCCCATCAAAACAGCTCCAATTAAAATTAATCAACCATCGATCCAGTCGTCCATTTAGATAGTTACCGAGGAAAAATGGGGATAATGAGCAATAAAGGCTGTGAGTTGTAATTAAAAAGCATAGTCAAAGACATGGTCTGCCAAGCATTAATGCACCTCTTGAGGAGAGTTTACCTGCACAGTATCCAAAGATCAATATTTACAATGGCACACAGAAGAGCGCATACTTCCGCCAAGGCCTGGCGGTCCCCGTTTGTACTCAAAGATCATCATCTGTTCATGAGGTTCGAGGCATTATTTCCTGAGAAATTAACGAAAATGGCAAAAACACGCAATCTCACAATGTTAAAGTGAGAAACAGTTTTTGGATCCATCCCTTAATCCAGACACCAAAACTAAAGGGGGTCTATCCTGGGCCGAGACCCCTCCATCCAAGCTTCGTGGAAGTCCGTTTCGTAGTTTCTGTAACCAACAAACAGACACGGGTGAAAACATAGCGTCCTTGATTAAATAATAATCTGCAATTTGTACTGATTTAACAATATAACGTGTTACTTGGTAAGCGTTAGACGTGTTGTTAGGTGTTATTTTTGCCTTTGGATGGATGCACGCTACCTGTTTGCAGGATTTATGCTAGGCTAAAGCTAAACAGCTTGAGGCTTTAGCTCCATATTCAATGAGCAAATTTGTCTTGGGCGATATCCCAAATTTTCTATCAGGATATTGTCCCACCCCGATATCGCAATCGACGATATTATCATCTTTCGTTAAAGGCGATGTGTAGCCTCATTCAAATCTCTAAGCTCTACAATTTCACCTCCTTTAAACCCTGAATATTGTTGCTGGCATTCTTCCAGGAAACTAAATCCTCCACGCTGTATGTTGAAGTGTCGCATGCATGCCGCTACATCAGGCCAGTTCACCTCTGCCTGCTTGGTCTTATTACCACCTCGTCAAATATCAAACTATGCCTCAGCTGCAAGCCAAAGATGCCATAACAGCCATTCAGTATACAGTATTGTGAAAAATATGGCAAGTGACTACAAATAGGGCGATATTTGATCATATCTATCAGCCCAAGCCTACAGCAGATACAAGGGTTGTGTTAGTCTTCTCTAAAGTGTATTTCTTCAAAACTTTTATTTCTTGATTGATTTCTTTCTTCAGAATTGAATAAACGACATAACTTTATAGTCATGCAGCATATGTGCTGTATGAAATAACTTGAAGGTTATGGTGAAATGACATGCCATTCATTCCATTTAAACACCATGAATGGCTTTGAGGCTGTGCTGACGCAAGTACACAGTGTGAAAGCCCACAACCTCCATCTTCTTTTTCATATTAAAGTCTTCTTTAGATTCTTTACCTCTCACAGCTAACTTGAAGGATGTTGGATTTTTTTATTTGCATTACATTTGCAATGATACATTTAAATAGATTTTTGCACATGTTCATTCATTTCTGATTCACTTTAAATATTAAGATGTCATGGGCCTCATCAACTGTTGTAGAGAAGCAACAGAAAACACATTTTATTGTCTGGAGGACAGCTGGCATGGAGAGCATCCTCTTTAGCCCTAGGCCCGCTCGAAAAATGACATCTTTAAGTGAAATCAACCAAATCCCAGAGCACACTGAATTATTGATCACTTGGAAATGCCACACAAAGCCTTGTGTGACCACACAAGAAGGCCATACAAGGCAAAGAGCTGCTGGATCCCATTAGCCAGGAGGAAAATGTTTGGTTATGGGCTTACTGAATTGTAGTTTAATTAAGTAGACATGTAATTTTGTTTCAAAATGATTTGAATGGAAGTCTCTCACATCACAGCTGAGCCAACTGAGTACATACAAACACAGCAGTCAAGCTGAACGTCACACTCAACCCAAATATTTAAATTCACCAGTAGTGGACTGATTGTGCATTACACGGGAACTGATTTATACAGCGAGTACCTGTCAACAACATTAGGCACACGTACTTTGTACAGTTTGTACAATATATGAATGAACACTCACACATTGATTATATTCCCCCTGTGGAAATGGATTCTGTGTTGTTCATTTAGTGTCAGGGCCCTACGGCTCCCGCACTCGCTGCTTGTAATGAGAGAGAAAATGTGATTCATAATGTTACAGGATTTACAGTTTCGTCTATAATGAGTATTGTCGCAGGAAGAAAAGCAGGAAAGTACTGATGTAACTATTGATGTCGGGGTAAATTGTGCTGCGATTGCATGTAAGAGCGTGAACAGTTAATTATCGGGAAATGGATGCTGGCATGCAGGGATGTGGAAGAAGCTTGTTTGAGGAGACTTCTAAGCTGATCTTTGTTTCAGGTCTTGGTTCTTGTTATTGATCCCCGCTTAAAGGGATTACTACTCCCGTGTGTGCAGCAGCGCTTTCACTAAAAGTTCAACAAATTGGTAGAAGTTTGTTCCTCGGTACGTGTCTGTACAGATTCATAGAGGGGGCTAACATGATGTGTGCTGGCCAGATGAAGTCGCTCTGTGTTGTGGGGAAAATGAAACATGTTGTGGGGTCAGAAGATAATCTAGTCAGAAACGTATGCTGACAGTTTCTTTGATGCTCTTGCTGTCTGCTGCCTAGAAGACCAACACACAGGACTGGTGTCAGGCCACACTAGCTTGGTCTTGTTAAGTCTAGGGTCAACAAGTCTCTAAAGATGTGTATAAAATAAATAAGGCATTCTTCTGGTTTTGAAAATCAAGAACCCAGTCACCATCACAGACTTGGTGATATGCAGTTGTTAAAATCAACATTACAATCCCAAAAATGTCAAAATCCAAATACCCAAAGTATCAGTTTTGGGATTGTAGGTCAGGTCGGCCACTATCCATAGCATCAAAACTTGAGTTGGGAATGACACTCAAAAATCACCGTCTCCCTATAAAGACATTCATGGTCCCCAGAAGATAAACCCCCCGACTATGGTGGTACCCTGGCTATGCTCCTTACAAAATCCAAACAAATATTGGATGCCTGGCCAGTAAATATGATACATTAATGTTCCCTCCAACCTGCCAATATGTACATGTCCACAGATAATATTGGCTCTATATAATCTCTATTAACGGACCTTTTTCATGCACAGAACCATGTACATTGTACCACATAGGGTAAAAAATGACATTCATTGTCCGCATTGCTTGTAGGCGTATCATCTCAACAGAGAATACATGGGCGAACACATTCAACATCTGTCTTGACGCTCTGTTATTCTGTAAGTGTTGCAGCACTGAAAGGACTATTTGCATTTTCTTTTTAGTCTCTAAAACCTCAGGGGAGGATGTGTGTGTGTGTGTGTGTGTGTGTGTGTGTGTGTGTGTGTGTGTGTCAGAGAAAGTTTTTGCTTTTCTGGACTCAACCACATCCCTTTCCCTTCGTCTGCTTCCTTTGTCCTTTTAAAGACCACCGATGCACCCCGGCTCCCTGTGCTCTGGGAATTGATTTTAAATCCCTGCTGATTACTTAAGTAACTGTAAAGTTACAGTACTGCGTAGTCAGGCTCCGAGTTATGTAACGATCCCCTGTGAGCCACCATGCAGCCACTGGTTGTCAGACAGGGATCTCCAGCTAGCACACACTGAATCCCCAGGCAAAAAAAGTATCGTAGCAGTTTATATACTGCTAATTTGCAACAGCAGACATTTGAAAGAAACTGATTCACTTTTCTGTTTTCTGGACATGTTGCTGCTTTTCATCCTTTTCATTAAATCACATTGTAACGTTTAATATTATATTATTGCTCTGCCTGAAAGCATACCTTCATACATAAAGCAAAGAGTTTGTGAGCACTCTGTGCATGCTTTAATCTCATAACCATACAAATTATATACAGACGGAGTATTCTCCCCGTGGAAAACGACCCAACAATGTGCAATTAGCTTGTTATATGTGGTAACTGCACTGAATGTGTTGTGCTACAGGGACACGTTTACTTCAGTGAAATTGATTCTAAGATGTTTTTCTTTCGACATTTAATTTGGCCTCTTTTTTATGTTTGTGTAAGAAGCAATCACATTGAGAGTGAACAACTGATTTAAAGTCTCAGTGTTGGGATTGTGTGGTCTCTCATCTGAGAGTGGCCTATTTAAAGCAAAAATCCTCCTCACTGCACTTAAAATGCTGCCACGATAGTTGTCAGTGATTGCGTTTCTTCTTGTGTTTGTTGTTTTCAGTGATTCCACCAGTTAACATTGTAGAAGAGACAGCCCAGTGAGCAAAAAGTGGTCTAGATCACGTCTTTTAGACATCATTTATGGACATCCAAGACGTCTAAAAGACGTCCTCTGGGGAGCCAGAATGAAAGTTTTTTATACGTCTTTTCTGGACGTTGTATAGATGTTTATATGGCCATGGGAAGATGCATACAGTGTCTCTTAGCCATGCTGTCTCTCCACCCCAAATGGCATCTTTTTTCATTGGTCTTTTTTCAGTGTTTCTTATCAACTGATTATGGGCTGGCCAGATGTCTTTTGTCAATGTCGTTTATCGACTAATTCTGGCTGTCAGTGGACGTCCAGATCATATCCACTGACATCCAGAATTAGTTGAGAATAGACGTTCATACTGGCTGTCTAGATTATGGCCTGACTGGACGTCATTTATCGACTAATTCTGGCTGTCAATGGACGTCCAGATCATGGCCTGGCCTGGCGGACATGATATCAACCTGTTTTGGATGGCTTTGCCTGCTCAGTGGGAGAGGACCAATGTCTACATCCACAGTAATAGACCAGAATGCACACAACTGCAACAAGGCAAACATCTGAGATCACTGACTGAAAAACTAAATGAAATGAAGTTGAATATATTGTACATCAAACCAGTTTAGTGATGAAATACTTGATTCACTAGTTGATTTGCTAGCTTTTTGTCAATCTTTGTTTCCTCCATGGTCAGTTATGCATCATATTGACTCTTTTTTTTTCTTTTTTAATTAGTAATTTAAATGTTAGATTGTCAGTCAAATGTATAATCCGCTGCAGAGATGTAGATTGAAAATGTTTCACGTTGTCTAATGTTAGTGATAGGTGGCAAATGTCCCGCCCAGGGTGCAAAAATCTTTTCCCATTGATCTGCTTGTTGGTCCTCATCAGGTGTGACAGGTGAGGTGTGAAAGCACCCTCATAGCATTTCTTTTAGTTTAGTTTGACACTAGAAGGCTGTTTTCAACCTGGTCCAAAAACTGTGACAGATTGATACAAGTTGTTTATTTTAGAGGCTATTGTGTATGTTGTGCATTCCTAATTTCTTTTGCAGCCTTCGCTATCCTATCAGCCAGTTTTAGAAGTACAATTTTGAAAACATTACCTTCAAATGAAACCTGTTTCACTGAAATAAGTCAACCGGACTGTTATCAGAGAGAGCCACTCCTGGCAAGAGGATCAGCGGGGTATAGTGGCTGAGAGATTTCAGAGGCTGCTCCTTGGAAATCTATACTGCTGAGCTCAGGAGCTAAAGTTTACCTTTGGTGTGGTTATTTGAACTCCTTGCCCCCAAACAGCCAAGCAAAACATCTCATCTGAAAGACGTTTTTATTTTTGTGGTGTTGTGTTCTAAAGGGTTCTTCGTGCCTCAAAGGGAACGCGGCTGTTTATTTTTGCATTTTCTGTGAAACACCGAGTGTTGTTTAGAGAGCAAGCAGGCTGCTCAAGTCTGCAGAGGTGACGTTAATGTGTCGGCGGTGTTTTTTCCAACAGATGCAGATTTGACCTTTCACTGCTTCGGTGTTTACTGGTGGTCAAACAAATATATAAATCAAAGTTGTTACCTAGGAAATCACTCACCACATTCATCATGCCTGTGACGGTCTAATCTGAATTCTTCCCTCTCCTCCTCTGTTCTCTCTTAAGGTTCAACATCTTCATTAATCGTCACTCCACAGCACTGGTGGATTGGACGTCAACATGGGCCGCTGGGATCACTCCTCTCTCCTGTCCCCTGGCCTGAGGCTAGCAGTTGTCACAGCGATTCTCCTCCTCAAGCTCCATCCCTCATTGGCCGGCGCTCCTCCTGACCATAGTTTGGGTGGCTCTGTTTTAGCGGTGGCCACAAATAAAACTGAATGCAGCAAGCCTGAACCATGTGAAAAGGGGGTGATCCTACCTATTTGGGAGCCCCAAAACCCATCATTTGGTGACAAGGTGGCCCGGGCAACAGTTTACTTTGTGGCTTTGGTCTACATGTTCCTAGGTGTGTCGATCATTGCGGATCGTTTCATGGCTTCAATAGAGGTCATCACATCACAGGAAAAGGAGATCACCATCAAGAAACCCAATGGCGAAACCACCACCACCACTGTTCGGATCTGGAATGAGACTGTCTCCAATCTCACCCTCATGGCTCTGGGCTCTTCAGCTCCTGAAATCCTGCTGTCCGTCATTGAAGTCGTAGGTCATGGGTTCCATGCTGGCTCGCTGGGCCCCTCCACTATCGTGGGTTCTGCTGCGTTCAACATGTTTGTCATCATCGGGCTTTGTGTGTACGTCGTGCCCGATGGCGAGACGAGGAAGGTCAAGCACCTCCGCGTCTTCTTCGTCACAGCCACCTGGAGTATCTTCGCTTACATCTGGCTCTACCTGATCCTGTCCGTGATCTCGCCTGGCGTTGTGCAGGTGTGGGAAGGGCTGCTCACGTTCTTCTTCTTCCCCATCTGTGTGTTGTTCGCCTGGGTGGCCGACCGCCGCCTGCTGTTCTACAAGTATGTGTACAAGCGCTACCGCACTGGCAAGCAGCGTGGCATGATTATCGAGACAGAGGGAGATCGTCCACTTCCTTCCAAGGTATGGATTAACACTACAACTATGGGCTCATCTCAACTTATTCTGTGATCCATCCTCCATCCACGTTTTGTAATCCTGCTGACAAACCAACCAACAAACCAACAGACATGGAGGAAAACTTAACCTCTTCAGCTGAGATAATTAAAATTATGATAATTGTATTTATGGACCAAGTCCAATCTAAGGTTTGAATTTCTGAAGATAACATTTCTTCATTAGTGTTTTATAAATAATTTAACAGTCATGTCGGGAACTCTCTCTTTTCCAGAGGCACATCAGTTAGAGAGCAGCCAAGTAGAAATTAATTAAGTTGTCCTCATCCAAACACAGGGCAGGAAAAACAAAGGAGCAGATAAGGCGCTCTATGTAGGCGGAAATGGGTTCAAGAGTAATGTATATCTGAAACAATTATCTATATTATTAAATGGAATCCTGCCAAGGTAACCTCATCTCACGAAGCATATTACTGCAAACACACACACACACACACCACAACACAAGTATTGTCACTTTTAATTTGACTACTATCTGGTACTTTGTGTGATGTAGCATTCAACGCATTGCACAAATCTAATTTAATTCCGAGTTTTATGGTGTTGGGTACATTTATTCACCACTCAGTTAATTTAGTCTCACGTTATCTCTAACTTTCATTTCTCTCATTCTCATTGTGCTCCAGTAGTACTTGAAGAGCATTTCAAGTTTGGGCTAAAAGAAATCATTGAATCAAACCCAACAGCGTCCCTGAGGGGGGGGGCCTAATAATTTAGATTTAAATTGCCATCTTTCTTGAAGAGCCAAAGGACATTTCATCAATAAAACTTTACTCAAAGAAAACAAGCTGTCAATTAACAACAGAATGACCTCTTCACTCTGAGAGGAACAGATGGCTTACATTTTGTTAAGATGTCTAATAAAAACTGATTCTAGTGTCTTCTTGTAGTCACAATAATGTGGGTTGTTTTGAAAAACAAATAATCTCTCAGAAAGAGTCAACTTTTGACCTCAGCTGAGCTGAATCTTCCCAAGATGAATCTCTACCAACAAATATTTGAATTACCGTAGAATCTGTAGGCGAGGGACAGGATTTTATAATTAGAGGTGTTGTGGTATCTGTTTGTAGTCGGTGCGGCTCAGCTAAACACAATGGCCGGAGGGCAATCTCAGAAACTAACTGCTATCTTAGCTTTTTATTACCTTTTTAACTGAGTGTAAATTGGCTACTGCTGAAACAATGTGGTCATCGATGTTGTCTCTCAACTCCAACCCCATTCTCACATTTCAATAAATAACTGTAAATAATGACCAGAGTGTGGAGAAGAGAAAGTCTTGGTGAATAAATCTGAAATGTTATTGGCTGATATGTGTTCTGAGATTGTCTCAAGCTAAACTCTATGGTAAAAACAAAACAGATTATTCTTTAACATATTAAAAATCTTGAAACTGATCACAGGCTTAAACTTTAAAGGTTCAATTTGTAAAATTGTTGAGTCATTCCCAACTCATCAAATACTGATGGGTACTGCTTTGGGTTGGTAGGTCAGACTGGAGATCGGCCCAAAGTGTAAGTATTTAATGAGTTGGAAATCAACGATATTACAAATTGGACCTTTAAAACCTTAATAGTAGGAAAACATGTTGAATGCAAGGGGCACAATATGCTTTAACAAAACCAGGGAATGCACCGTTGAGTCCGGCTCTGTTTGATGTTTCTGCCTGTTAAAAGGCAGTTGTTTCTCGCTACTGTTGCCAAATGCTTGCTCATGGGGGAAATGTTGGGTCTCTGTAAATAAATTAATCAAGGAGTGTGGTCTAGACCTGCTCAATTTGGAAAATGTCATGAGATGACTTTTGTCGTGAATAGGTGCTATACAAATAAAAATTGATTGACTGATTGAATGATTTATTGATTGACCTGTAACTTAGGATAGGACTTACCTTCACCAAGAAACTATACATTTCTGCCTACTGATTAAACTGCATTCTTTTCCGTTAAAAGGTGGACATTGAGATGGATGGGAAGATGCTGAACTCTCACGGTGTTGACTTCCTGGATGGTCCGCTGGGTTTGGATATAGATGAGAAGGATCTGGACGAGGAGGAGACCCGCAGAGACATGGCCAAGATCCTGAAGGAGCTCAAACAGAAACACCCTGACAAAGAGGTGGGTAACAAAGTCAATAAAACACCGTCAGAAAAACACCATCACACCACTGCTGCTTCTGCTGGGGTTGTTTTTCTCACTGTTGTTTACTTTGATGGGAAACGAAATGACAGAATAAGCAGCAGCAGATGACGCACTTTCTGTTTGCATCCATTATTACAGTGATTACGGTGATGAATGCAGCACAAGGTATCATTACAACCTCTCAGATTAATTTGATAATGGTACATCTAAAATAAGGAAACTGCAAAGGAAAGTGAACACCCATTAAATCAATATGTAAATCAAAAAATAAAAACAAATACTCAAATCCTGACATTGGCAGTCTGGCTGGCTGTCTTTCCGGAAAATCTTATGGCATCTGCTTACATCATCATACAATAAAGCACAGTTATAAGATATTACATCTGTGTACTCAGGCAGATTGACAGAGATAATAAATATAAACAGATTAGAGTAAGTTCCTCAAAGTATAATTGTTTCACATGAAGATAACAGTGGATCTGGACAAATTTTTTTTAGGTCATTTTGTTTTTCAACCACTTTATCTATCTTTGCAGTCCTCAGATTTTCAAAAACAATGATATATTGTCGTCGTCAAATATGGCTTGAAGATATTTGCTCAGTGCTCATCTTATTCCTTGGACAAGGTTTAACACTAAAGAGCTGCAATCATTAAGACAAGCTGCTGAAATGGCTCTTTTATGTGCATGAGAGCCTCCTAAAATAGGTTTTTACGCTTTTGCCCTCATCTCTATATGGATTAACAATGAGGCTGATTAACCTGTTGTCCAAATCAAGCAGGAGCAATACATTAACATCAGGTGCTTTGACATTGCTGTCTTACATCTTATACTGTCGGTAGGGCTACTAAAATAATAGTTGTTGTGGATACCAAAGCTCATAAAATGGTTGTAGAAGTAATTCACTGATCTCCTCCAATATTTTTGCTGATAAGAGAGGGATACTTGTGGGGCGAGGAAAAAATGGAAAAGAAGGAACAGTGGAAAAAAAACCTTGGGATCGACCCAGGAATTCAGAGCCGTTCTCAAGGATATCCAAGTAGGATGGATAAGTGCTGTCATGTGAGCATGGACCTGGATCCTCTCATTGAAGGAGGACCTCTCTTTTTGTGAAATTACCAAGCTGTTCATGTTTCATTGGGCACATCATGTACCGCTGTGTAACACTTCAATAATCTGATAATTATTTATCAGTATAACTCAATTACAGAAGTTGTTGATGGAAATTTCACTGCTGTTTTTTCTGTATGACTCATTGTAAGATCTCTGGTCTTTGACTGACTCTAAAGTTGGATTCAGCCACATGACACACCATCGAATCGCATTTATTCAGACAAGCTACTTGAACTCTAATGATTCAGCCAGACACGCTGTTTTTTTAACAATGGTTTCTTATTTATGCAGACAAATTGACAGAATAGACATTCTTTCCCACAATAGAAGATGTATCACCAGCTGTCTGGGTGTCTAGATTTATTGTGTCCACTGACCATGCTGAAGAAAACATTTTACCCTGTTTTTATGTACCTTCATGTTTTTCTGTTACCAGGTGGAACAACTCATTGAGCTTGCCAACTACCAAGTCCTGAGCCAGCAGCAGAAGAGCCGTGCTTTCTATCGATGCCAGGCCACCCGGCTGATGACAGGTGCTGGCAACATCCTGAAGAAACACGCAGCCGATCAGGCACGAAAGGCCGTCAGCATGCACGAGGTTCGCTCTGATGCTGGTGATAACGACCCCATCTCCAAGATCCTCTTTGAGCCCGGTTCTTACCAGTGCCTTGAGAATTGCGGCACAGTGGCGGTGAACGTGTTGCGACGTGGTGGCGATTTGGGCAAAACGGTTTCTGTGGAGTATCGGACGGAAGACGGCACGGCCAACGCTGGCTCGGACTACGAGTTCACTGAAGGCGTGGTGGTCTTCAAGCCTGGTGAGACACTGAAGGAGATCCGCGTGGGTATCATTGACGATGACATCTTTGAAGAGGATGAAAACTTCCTGATTCACCTTTCCAATGTCAAGGTGTTGACATCAGAAGGCGAGGAGCCCGAGGAAGGCGAGTCAGCTAATCACGTCGACTCAGTGGCGTGTCTCGGCTTACCCTCCACAGCGACCGTTACCATCTTTGACGACGACCACGCCGGTATCTTTACGTTTGAGGAGCCTGTATGCCATGTGAGCGAGAGTGTTGGCACCATGGAGGTGAAGGTGCTGAGAACGTCGGGGGCTCGCGGCGTGGTCATGCTGCCGTACAAGACGGTGGAGGGAACAGCACGAGGCGGCGGGGAGGACTTCGAAGACAGTCATGGCGTGCTGGAATTTCAGAACGACGAAATCTTGTGAGTAACCTGAAAATTGATTCATACTGATAAATGTTAAATGTATTTATGCAGATATTTATCAGCTTTACTGTCATTTTCTGCATGTTTTTCTTGATTACTTTTCACGCTTTTTGTCAGTGTGATGTGCAAATGTTATTGCTGGGGATGTGAGAAAGTGCGGGTGTGAGTGTGATGTGGTGGTCACGATGAGCGGCGAGGCGGACTGCTCATTGGGGGACTGCAAAATCAACAATTCCCCACCCCTTGATACCTTGTATCCTCTACTTTGACACATTCAATCTCTTCTTTTATCTTCATCAGTCTGTTCCTTCCTCTTTACTCTGGATTCTGCTGCTGTCTTTTATGGGTTTTTATTGATTCCTATAATCTATATTGCTGTAGAGTCAGCACAGTAGGTTTAGCTGTAAGTCACATGAGCCTAGAAGCTGTGAAACTGGGCTGTTTGTTGGATGGTAAACGGTTTGAATTATAAGTGGACAGAATGTCAGGACATGGAGATTGAATGAGAAGGGATGAGGCGTCCTTAAGCAAGGCATTTAATGGAAAACCAGGAGGTGCTGGTTGCTGGAAACAGGACATTAATTAAATTAGCAGCAGGGAATCAGGGGCATGCTATGAAGGAGCATCCATCTAGTCAACTTAATTTGGATACACAAGGGCTTTTTAAAGAAAATGCCAGTTGCCCTTTTAGGTGGCTTTATACTGTGTGAGAACATCCCAGAGCAACCACTCACGCAGCCAGCTCGAGGCTTTTCTGTTGTCATTCCTGTGTGAAAAGAACTTAATACTCCATTTAAGGATCCCCGCTGTGAAATGCCGCAGCTTGAGTTCAAGGCTGCTCTTAGCCAAACGAAGAGGCCTTATTATCTGATGGTGACTCACGGTGAGGTCCGTGATTGCTATTTGACCACGTTTCAGGAGGCCTTTTACCACACTGGTGATTTTGCTCACAGCCAGCTGCTGTACTCTTCATCCTGACCCACTCACACCGCGGGGAATTAGCTAGCAGCTCCAGCTACCAGCCAAATGTTTGTACAATGCTGTGCACTCTGGCTTGGTACCAAACCTGATTTCAAAGTCCTCTTTTGTTCTTTGACTCTTTTATTGTGACAACTATTGCTGTGAATACATAGGCCTACTTGTGTGCCTTTGTTTGTTTAATTGGTCATTACTCAACTGTAGCTGCTAATATGGGAGACTGACTCAAAAGTTGACTCAGATGTTGACAGTACTGTAGACTTGATAGGGAATGGGTTCAAAATAACAGCATCCATTAAATGTCGATAATTAGTATACTTTCTTGTATGTTAAATTGTCTTAAGCGTGTTAATGGTAAATTTAAGCTTGTAGCTCACAGTATCATTGTGTTGCACCTGTTGTGGTTGATCCAGTGTTGTAATGACCACCATCAGATGGATTCCTGTGTTGATGTGTTTGGTTGTGTGTTGTTACCATGCAACATTTCAAATGCTGCTGTCAATGTTGCTCTTTTTCTGTGAAGCTGAAATGTTTTTCAACCTGCTTCGACATACACGCATATATGCACACACGTAGAGATAATTAGATGCACAATCTGATGTTCTGATAATGAGAGGTGACATATATGTTGTTATTTATGTTTTTTCATAAAAAAAACTCAACCTTGTGAGCGTAATGATTGTTTTCTGTAAAGCTCAAGGTGGGCTTCTGGTGTCTCTCCCATTCTTTTTCTCTAACACACATGGCAGGGTGGGTGTGTTCACAATGTCAACACAAATTACTGTTTGCAGTAAAGCCTTCCCATGGTGGCCTGTAGGCCTGTTGGGCTCGTAGCTTTAGTGAGACTATAATAAACATCACAGCTTTAGCAGTTGGTCTTTTTACTATTTGGACCATGTGCTGGTTTTTGGGAGTTGTAAGCAGGCTTGGAGAATACATTGGGCCGTTTGGACCAACTTAATTTCACATAATATTGGCTACATGAATACAGTATCTTTTTCAAACTCAAGTCTCTCATAGTACTAATCCATTGACCTTCTCACCCACCCTGTCCCACCATGGCTTCTTGAGCTTCTTAATATCAAATGTACTACATTAGTTTTGGGATTATTACCCATGCCAAGGAGGTTAAGTTTCACCTATATCCATTTCTTTGTTTGTTGGTCAGTGTGCGCTCTACATGAGGGCCATCTTTTTTATGTTATGATCCCATAGTCCAAACCCTGAAAGGTTTCTGTTATTTTTGTACACTTGCTCACTTCCCACCATTGGTTAATTTGCACCCATAACTGTCGATGGAGAGGCGATCTGTCTACTACCATTTTTGTCTTTTTGTCATAAGATCTTTGGGAGGGAAATGTTTCTTGAGCCAGGTTGGAAACTGCTGCTGCCGCTGTGGCCCCTTTAAAGTCAGAGATACTGAATGTAACATGAAAGAACAGAAATAAACAAGTCTTAACTTGGTTTAGATATGCCGAGTAGAAGAGATGTAGAGCTCCAGCTTTTTTGCTGGAACGTATCAGTTGTTAGCTGCGATAGATTGCCTTGGAAACCAAGTTTGCTTACAGTGCTTGTTTGGAAATGTTCAGATTGTTTGTGAGGAAGAAGGGTTGTAATGACTTGAAACAAAGCGTGCTGTCATAATGAATGAATGGCAGTGATGCTGTCCTAGTAACAGTAGTCTAAAACTCACTCCCTTTCTTCTGTTTTTGGTCAGATTTGAAGCAGATGTCTGCAGGGCTGGCTCTCTCAGCCTGTGGCAGACTACATAGTTTCCATAGCGTATAGCTCTTACAGCCAGGACTAAGTGGGTTTTAATAACACTTTGTCCAAATCAAATGATGGACTGTCCTTCCGGCTATCATGGTTACTGTGTGTGTATTCTCATGTGTATGTGTGTGTTTCCTAGGGAAAAGACCCAGAGGTGGAGCACTATGGATATAAACTACTAGTGGCTGAAATGAAAAGCATTTAAACTATGACTACATGAACGTTGGAAAGGGGACATTCTTACCAAAAAAATTAGAAGGGTGATTCCCACGCAGCGTCCTTCAACCACTTAATCTCTAACGAAGCCTCTAAATCATCTCTGTTGAATGTTTTGTGTGATCTTAAATAGTTCAAAATAGTAGACATTTCTCAAATAGTAGCCTAATTATATTGATATAAATAGACGATGGGGATATTTTTGGGTGTTTTAACCTACAAATCATGGGTGCATTGAAATGCAAAATGATACTGGTTGCCATCCTTTAGTGGTATACAGCAAGGTACTTATACATAATATATATATATAATATAATATAGGCAAATGCTGGCTTTTGCATTGTCTTCTGGGGTTAAAGTTTTACACTACAGAAAGATGGTTGTGTTGTTGACATACTATAATACAAGCACAGTAAGCAAACATATAACTTTTAGCACAAATACACAGTAAAGAGTATTCGCTAAGTAAACTGCCACATGGCATAGCATTTATAGCCTAAACTAATTAGCGGTGCTTGTCCCAAGATAGGATAGAAAATATGAATTCCCATAGAAATACACAGTGTATGTCATCAATGTGCCACCAGGGCCCCGAGTGTGTCCCTACAGGGAAAAGCAGAGGACATTTTTACTGCAGAAAAAGGAATTACAAAATAGCTGATCTAAATTGGACTTGCTCCGGGCTAATTCTACCCTGATTCTGTTTCTCAGAGAGAGAGAGAGGGAGAGATGGAGGGTACACTTATAGATAAACGACTGTGAATGGAGGCAGTGATGGGAGGAGGGACAGCAGAGAATGATGAAGTGGACACAGAGGGGAGCGAGGGAGAGAGAAAAGTTTAGACCTCTTAAAAGTTTTGGACTTTTCCTTATTTACCGTCTCTGCTTTTTTTTCCTTCCCATTTCACCTCCCCCCATATCCCCTTACATTTCTCTTTCTCTTCGTCCACGAGGGGCCCTGTGCAATTTGTCTCCAGAATAGTTTTCGAGGTCTCGCCGGCGCGTTCTTTGAGAGATCGAAAGGTGCGTGTGTGGGAGAGGGAGATGAAGAGAGTGAGAGAAATGGGGAGACCGCACAGACAACTCCACAGCACTCAGCAGTGTCAAATTATCTTGGTTTCTGTCTTCAATGCAGTGTGTCACTGAAAATACCAGCTCAGTCCTACATGGTTGAGTCTATGAGAGTGTGTGTGGGTGTGTGTGTGTGGGTGTACTCTGCTATCCACCTTGTGGTGTAATGCACCGATACGGACGGCAGCTTTTGACAAGGCATATTCAACAACTGTCTTTAAAAATGACGCTGCCATTTAGTGTTAGCTGAAACCATTAGAACTAATGCTACCTCAACTACTACTTATGCTCCTAAACTAACTAAGAATTGCATAAATTGATGTCATGGTAAGTTGTGTAGCCAATATGACTTGATTTAATGTTGCATGTTTGTCAGCCTTCATGAAATGATGACTGTCCAAAGGAAATGTCTTTAGGTTGCTGCAGGATTGATGTATTTTGATAGGCTAACCCAGAAGTTAGCATTTATCTCTAATGACAACTGAATGATTTTATGTCCTTTCAGAAAAACAAAAGGTTTTAACCTCAATATTGGACTAAATAACCGAAACCTTTCTCCACTATAGTGTTCACACTACAAACTAGCATCATCATATCTGTCACATGATGAGCAGTTTTATCCAGAGCACCTTCCAGCACCCTGAGTGGCTCTACTTTTATTATAGATGGTCCTGATGGAATTACCAGACCACTTAATAAAAAATAGGTCAGCAATTCAACTTCTTTTTTCCGTAGCTGTTGCATTAAAACTGTATTTTTAGACAGAGAGAAGGACAGCCAGGTTTAATAAGTCCAGTGTCATGTCGGTTAGCAAAATGTACAATCACCTCACGCTGTAGGGTTCATTAGTTATCAATGAGGCAGAGTTTCCGGGGCAGCGAGCCCATGTTTCACACATACAGGCACATTAAGGTCAAAACAGAGCATGCAGGTGGATGCACACAAATAGACCCATATGTACACACACGTGCAGACTGATACAGGTACTTGCACACGACATGCACAAACCAGAACACAAGTTTTGACTTTTTACTCTGTAACTTTTTGACCCCCTTAGGTAGTAAATAAATGGATCTCACACACGCACACACACAAATGCACACAAACACAGAGCCAATTATGCAATTTCCATAAACAGGCAGCCAGTGGAGAATCATGGTAGAGTCGAGAATCAAATTAGGCTCCCTCCTACACTGAACACACTCAAACACACACTCAAACACACACACACTTAAACACACACAGAGCAGACTGGAACTTCACACTCCAATAACCAGCACAGATTGGCCTTTTGAGATGCATGCTTCAGAGCCATAGGAATGTGGGTTGTGTGTACTTGCAATCATACATATTTTTGCATATGAGTGAGCATGCTTTTTTCTAAAAAAAAATTGTCATCATGCAGCTAGAAGTTGATTTCCATTTATCAGGCTTCGCTCCTTTAGTTTCCCAGTAGGGCTCATGGTTCCCTTGGTTGAGTGGTTTTTAAAAGTATTCAGACTCCACTTTTAATACGTCAGCTTGACCAATTTATGACTGCTGATTACATGAATATGCACCATTTCTCTGTATTTCTCTACAGTGGGAAATACTTTTCCCAAATCTAAGTGGTAACATCTCATCCACCTTTCCTCATTTTTAACAAGCAGCTTTTATTATTGTCGTGGAAAAATGACTGTTAAGAGCAGCCAGAGTTTGTAAGTGTTTTTTGTTGGCTATTGAATTATACTAGTTGAATTAATTGAATGTTCTGTCTTTAAAAATTGATCAGCAGTGCTGTTTTTAATAGAGCCAGGCTCAGGTTTACTGATTATCCAGCTGTGACTGCAGCCAACAAATGAGTCTTTCACCCCATTTACACCTGGTAAAATGCGATCTGTATTCAGACACATAATCCAGAAACACATCAATGCAAGGTGTAAATGTGTCATGATCACAGCATGAGCAGATCTGGCTGACTATAAATGGAGGTAGTAAACGCAATCCTACAATGTGCTGGCATCTGTATAAAACAAAACATTGTTTTAGCAAACATAAAATTCCAAGCTAGCAAGCAAGAAGGCTAAAAGAGACAGGCCTCTAATTAACTTACTGGTTTTATATCTATCTTACATGCCATGAAAGTGCCAAAAGATGGGGCTGATTTGCTGCCAGCTCTGCAGGACCGAGATCTGATCTCAATGAAGATAAGAAGAACCCATTCAACATACCACACGCAAGCGGAAAGGCAAGATTGGATCGTTTATTATCTGGATGATGTAGATTTCGTTTAGTCTTCAGCGTTTATGGGTCTCTCTCTCCTGGAAAGTATTCAGCGTGTTGCAAACACAGATAAAGAAGTGTGAAGAATGAGAGTTTCAAGAGAAGCCAGCTCATTTTCTCACCTCCGCACAGCTGACAAATCGCGACTTTAGGTGGCTGTGATAGCTGGATGCACTCGACGCAAGTGTGACGTCGTAAAGTTCTGGAGGAAACGGGTTTCAACCGTCCGACAGGCACATTTGAAGCCTTTTCAATCCTAAACGTCAATCTCACAAAGACCCACACAAACGCTAAAAACATCCTACACGTAACATCCGACTCCACTGGAAAAAAATCTAATGTTTTGATATAATTGTGTGTGTACAAACAGTAACGAAAAAATAATTTCAGCCAAAACACATACTGTACACTCAAACACTCCTTCGCACACTCATATCAGTTAGGCATTAGATGGTAATGAGCCTTGATGAGGTTGCAGGTCATGATCGGCACACGTACACACTCCATCCTTCTGTGACAGCAGTATCATTAGCAGAAAAACACCGAATTAATTAGCAGAGGAAGATAACAAGTGTTGTGGGAGAGCCACATTTATAATGGACAGATGATTAAAACTGTGTGAGTGGGTCTGTGTTTGTACGTGTTTTGCATTGATTTGCATTTGTTTCAATAAATTCTTCTGTGGCGGCGCACAATGAGGCGAGCGTAAACTAATATCCGCTCGAAGCTTTTTTTTCTCCCCACATTTACCTTCAATTAGCAGGCCGACACAAACACACAGATGAGGAGCGAAGGTTGTGTTCTCGAGCTACATCGTTACAACATCTCTTGTGGCAGGAGACCCGCACCTGTTACTGTTTGTGTGTCTGCAGGAACATGTATTGCTGCGTCTTTGTTGACTAATAGCATGAAAACAACTGTGCTTTACTGACGGAAAACAATTAAAGGAACAGTTCACCCGGCAATGAGAATTCAGTCGTTATCTTCTCACCCCCATGCAGATGGAAACTCAGGTGAAGTTTCATAGTCCACAAAATATTTCTGGAGCTTCACAGTAAAACACTGTGTCAGCATTGTCCTAAGCAACTGAGGTAGATAGGGACTTGTGAAAAAACTACAAAAGCAAAAAGATTAAATGGCTCCATACAGCAAGAAAGGTGCCTTTATCTTAGCAGCTACATTGAAGAACAACAACATATTTTTAAATACATTTGGGAACTCTGAGCTTCTAGAGATTTAGGATTATGCTGAATAAAGTGTATGGAGCCATTTTATGCTTTTTTTGTTTGTTTCCGTTTTAAAAAAGGTCCCCATCTACTTCATTTGTTTAATGAAGTTTTACATTTGTTTTAGTAATCTCGTAACGTTTCCTGGTAACACCTTGACAAAGTTCTGTTCTTGCTTTGCTTAGACTTTAGACTTCACACACTTAAATTATTTATACGTATTAATTGCAGGCACGGGACGATATTATCCACATAATCATCACGATATGCTTCAAACCCTTAAAACGGCTCTAAAACAAACTGGAATCACTTTGACCTTCAGTGTTTTTAAGGAACAAATGCTTTTATTGTGTCGCAGATCTGGTGATATGTTAAAATGAATCAAGAAATCGATCCAGGACTCTACAGCTTTCTCAAGTCACTCTAAGAGGATATCGATTATCCTGATAATTTAAATTTACGACAAACAACTTGAGTGTTTTTATCGCAATCCACAATAAAATCTTTAATTTTCCCATCTCTGATTAATTTAAAAGATCAATAAATCAAATTGATAATGAAAATGAGAGCTACAGCTACAGAGAAGAAACATGAGAGAGTAGAGGCTAACATCACGTCTTGGGATTTCCTCATCAAGCTTTTATTTCAGGCAGCCTGCCGAGACTTTCCTCATGAAGTAGAGTGCAATCAATGTTTCGAAATCCCCTGTCAGGATCATTAAGTAATTGTTTGTTTTATTTCTTTTGTTGAGTTATTTCACTGTATAATACACTAAATCGGTGCCAGCCCCCGTTGCTCGAACAGAACATTGATTTAATCTTCATTTTAAATGGACGAGACCGCGTCGTGCCATTTTTCAGTCGTGTGAGAATTAGCCTATTCATTCTTCTTTACTCCAGCGGATAACAGGATAAAGGGGGAGGAGGGAGAGAGGAAGAGGAGAGAAGAAGGGAGGGCAGGTCAGCAGCTTGACAAATGAGGCCTAACCAGCTGCCTCCACAAAACACCATCGCCTTGACAACTGCTGGGGTGGCAGGAGAGAGAGCGAGAGAGGGCAAAAAGAGAGGATGAGAAACAGCCGGAGAAGGGATGCAGAGGGGACGAGTGATAAAAGGCATGAGAGTGTGAGAGAGGGTGGTCCGGTGGAGAGGGATGGAGAGGAGGAGAGAGATGTATAGACACAGAGACCAGCTGGGAAACTGTATCTGCTCGTTACTTGTTCTTCTCGCTGCCAGATGTGCCCTCTGATTATGTAAATTGTTCGCAGTTACTGATTTTGATCTATCAGTGTGGAGCAAGAGGGCACGAGTCATTTCGCAATAATGCGTGAGAATGCTTTTCGCTGCTTATCGCTGCTTGACGCATTGTTAAAGTAGCACCACATGACATTTTGTAATAGTCAAATTCAAAGGAAAGGAAGTCGCGGTTCCTCCCACACTCTCTGATTCACAGGTGACGTCTTGGGAAACGCAGAGCGAGAACATGACGCTAACTTCCAACTTGTTCACCATCCCATTCACTGATTTAGCTCCCATTCAGGGTTATCCCATTATACAGCCACACCCATTTCTCAGCGACGGCTCGGTTTACAATTCCTCTGCACAGCTTGGGAATTCAGCCCCCTGAAACCAGTACGGGCGGTTCAACCAGCTGAGGGCAGATTTTTCTTTTTGTCTTTGACGTCTGACTTTGTAGCTGGGAGCTGTGGATCTTGCTCACTAAGGCTTTCAGAGAGGAAGGTGGGACTGCCGGATAACAAAGCCTTGTGTGTAAATCTCAGAGGGAGAACAAAAGGCTGAAAGGTCCGCATGCGCTCAAACAAACACACATTGAATGTCAGTGCTGTTCGTCAAGGCTTTTATTGTGAAAAGCCACAAGATAAAGCTTTATCTCACATCAGAAGATGTTTGACTTACAGGATTATTCAACAAGGATTGACCCACTTTGATTCGTTTTACGGGACCAGAATCAATGATTCAACGATCACTTGACTTGATTCTTTGTTTTCTATATTATTGTCGGATTTTAAGATATAACATGTAACATTTCTCAACCCAATCACCAAAGTACATTTTTGCTGTCTGTTCTTTATGTTGCAACTTAATGTTTGTTAAGGTTGGATTATCTAATTTTTTTCTTGTCACAGTGATGTACTTAGATCTGCGCACATAAACCATTTGGTTAGAGTTAGGAAAACGCCACGGTTTGGCTTAAAATACCTTTTTACCACTTTGCTGGCCTTGATCACAGATGGAGATGTTAGCTGGTGCAAATGAGACTAAATAAGGTGAATAAACGGCCAGTCCTCATTAGAAAAACAATCATATACAGAGGTCAACTGTGCCAACAGCAAAGTACAAAGTCAGGTGAACGGCAGATAAACACAGTAATCTACTGGCAGAAATTATATATATCCACAAAGATCTAAATCTGATCATGAGATCAAATGTCCAGATTTAGAAATGTTTTATTGCCAAGAACTAAAACTTATTTTTTCTTATGATTGTCTTGATTCAAACCTGTGGCATCTCCGCATGTACAGCACGGCTCTTTGCCTGGTGCTACAAGGGAAGCGCTTTAATAACAGTGCTGGCGTATTCCCCGGCCTGTCTGCCTGTCTGCCCTAAGTAGTTTTAATGGATGACTACGAGCAGGCTAATACTATTATGCTGATGTTAATTTTTTGGCGAGCAGGGCCTGTGATATTGGAACTGAATCTCACCGGGTTATTTATCCTCAGCGGTAGTCACACAGACACCGCAGAGGCAGGAAGACAGCCAAATATGTGTCTGTGTGTGCGTGTGTGTGTGAGTATGAAATTGGCAGGTCAAGTGAAACAGATGTACCATTATTGCTTATGCCCTGGATTATTTCAATTGCGTGTGTTAATTGTCTTATGTTAGGAGTTCTGCTACCTGAAACCTGATAGTTTGGTGAAGACACAGGTCAGGTCGTGTTCACGTGTGGTTATTTTGGGGTTGTGTGTCGTGTTTCAGCTAGGACACAATGACCGGCGGGAAAACAGAGCAGACTGGCAGGAGCGTAGCTTGTGTGTTAGCTTGGTGAGCTAATGGTCATGGAGGATATCAAGACGCAGGGAGAAACACACTAATACCCCACAAATCTATGTCGTATGACTTCTGATGATGACAGGCCTCCAGAAAATGAGGAACAAACTTCAGAGAGGAGGTTAATCACTGATTTATTTTTATCAACAGGTTGTTTGTCCCTCAAATTTGGATGGGAAAGGCTCCTGTTCATCAGTCTCATCAGCAATATTTGGTGGGACACAATATTATCAGCCCTGTCAATGTCGTTAACCTACTTTCTGAAGTGTGTTCTTTCATTTTCTGGATGCGTTTCTTCATCAGAAGTCATATGAAGTAGATATGTTGGGTTTAAGTGTGCTTCTCCATGTATCTCCCATAGACTTCAATACAGCTGACACCCCAATCTGACACCAAAACGAGATTCGGTGACGTAATGACCCGTCCTTCTTTTTTAGCTTCTTTGAAACAAAAACTTGATGAAGAGATTCCCTCCCAAAATCCCCAGTAATCCTGGGAAGGCTGCAACATGACCTCATATGACCACTTAGCTTTCACGCCTCATCAAAGTTTTGCTGTGGATTAGACTATCTGAACTGTCAGGTTCAGAAAGAAACAAGTTCAGGGTTTACCAGCCATGTTTATCAGTCCAATTTTGATGAAAAAGTAAAGCTATTCCAATAAGTATCATGGGAACAAACTTTCTGTGTGCCCAAAGCAAGCACACATCTTTCTCTTTACCTTAAAATATCACATTGGGTCAGGCCTCAGTCGGGTCGGGACCTGGAGATGTTGATAAATGCCGGCTTCACGTCTCAGTTTTATGCCAGTTCAGACTCTTACTGAGTTAGTTGAACTATATTTTAGTGAGAAAGACTTCATCCTCTACAACAAACTCCAGTGTGTCTGTGTGTTAGTGCATGTTTTCAATTTGCTCATTAACACCTGTTCGGCATGCAGCACACACCGGCTTTACTTGTTCTTTCCCCCCTCGTCCTCTCTTCTCGGCATGCCCTCCTATTAGTGCAGTGTTGCTGCGGGTAACCGCGGCAATGGCTGGTGCAGTATGCGGTCAAACGCTGCCAGTTGTAGTAAAAGCTCAGACCATTTCACGCTCTGCTGGCCCCCTCTTTCTATCTCTCTCTTTCTCTCTGCTGCCTTTTTGTACCGCACTGACAGAGTGAAGAGGAGAGAGGGAGGGAGAGAGAGAAATCAATGAATGTAAAGAAAAAGTGGACTGATAAAGGAAAGACCACAGAGCGATGAATGGAGGAGAGAGAGGTGGAAAAAAGGGAAGGAGACTAGCAGAGGACAAAGAGAGAAATAAAGATGAAGAGAGCCACAGAGCAGCAGTATATGTTTCTATATTTTCACTCCCTCTTCTCCACCCACAGTCTATTGTGCTCCCCACTGTATCTATTCATCTTTAGCGTCTATGCTAAAGACAATGTGTACTAATGAGACATGGATTGAGACAACATGTGACCCATTTCATTTCAGTGATATTGTCAAAAATAAACAAATCAATAAACATGCTCCTATGTTTGGTTTGTCACCAGAGGCTGTATTTGCTGTGCAGAGCAGCAGCACACCACAGTGCTTCTAAAATCAATGAAATTATGCAAATTTTGTCAATAATAAAGTTTATTTTGTTCATGTTAAGTAGCTCTGCTCTGGTTAGGTTTTAGGCACAAGAACCACTTGGTTAGGGTTAGAAAAAACTTCATGTTTGGCAGCCTTCAAAAATGTAATTTTTTTGTTGCCCCAAATATGGCAGGAAATTGTCCCAAGGTGTCCTTACTTGTCACACTTACAGATGTTTAAGTGCTGTGGTCCATTATCAAACACATCCAGTGGTTGCTCATGGACAAACCTGTAACTCTACCCTTGTCCCCTCCGCATCCCGATGTGAAAGTAATATGACGGATATTGTAAAAACATGTCAATACGGTACGTAGCCTCTGTGTTTTCAGAAACGTTAACTGCCAACATTTTGTCCCGGCAACTGGAAGGTCGGCAACTTTAATCCAAATTGATGGACTGATGAAAATGACTACTTGTCCAATAGCTTGGTTTTGATTAAATACATGCAAACCTAATGGCAAACGCTAATCAGCAAATAGTAGCATGCTAACACGCTAAATCAAGATGTTACGCTGGTAAATGATCTACCTTCCTCCTTCCTTTTCCCGTGTTGCTCAGGAAAGAGAGTGACTGAACAACTCTGCTTTGTACGTTAATAAGCTATTCTCTTCTCACTCTATCTCCTTCTTCACCTCGCTCCATCCTTCTCCCTCACTGTGACAAACACAGACATCGGCTTGCAGTGAGATCCAGCAACACAAATCAGTCTGCCACAACATAATCACACATGATAGCTGATGGATTGGACCTCTCACCTGGGATTCTGCTCCGTCTGTCTTTGTATCATAGGGGAGCTAGAAGGATTTCTCATCCGACTCTTTCTTCATGCACCTCCTGTGACCATTTTATGTTTACAGCATGTTACCATAGCCAGCAGAGTATCAGTCAGTTAGCCACAAGGGGAACTTTTTCCAAAAAAGGATGAGACCGGTGTTTGGCCACTTTGGACTAACGCTGGCACAGATGTGGTAGATGATGTAAGAAGTCCAGTGTTTGGACAGATGTGATACACGACTGTAGAGGGGCTGTTGCACTGAGGGGAAAGAAAATGACTGAGTTAGCACTTAAGTAGAACAACCGACATGTATTCAGTATCCTTGTAAGGTGAGTTGAAAGAAAATTGCATCAACACACTTAAAGACAAATGAATGTCTCAACCATAGACTGTGAAAATTTTGAAATTCAACAGCCTGGGTGGGAAGGTAGATGATAACACCATGATAAAATGTGTTGCCACTGGCCTAAAGGTTCGGAGGAGTGGCTTTGTATTTGGTAGATCGCCAGGTCGAATCCCCAAATGAGCAGTGTGACAATGTGGGCGGGTGAGTTGTCAACATCTATCGATGAGGATCCTCCTTTAGTAATTAGTCTCCCATGTGTCCAGCAGCAGAGGCCCGCAGGTGTCTCGGGAGGCTCCGCATGTGAATTTGCAAAAATTTACATCATCATTGTCGTGGGAAAGCAGCAGAAAGTGTCCTGCGTGTGCTTGAATATATAAGGTTAAGGAAATCTGTTTAGGGAATCCTCAGGTACGTGTAGTTTGTGTTTATGTTGTTTTCTTTTCTCAAACATGCGTTATAAATTAAATATTTAACATTTCAGCTCTTCTCTCATTGCTCCCATTGAACCAAACCTCTTTTGTTTCTGATTTCACTCAGGCTGCTGAGGGAATATTCTGTTAATGAGAGCAGCAGAGAAATGCACAGCGACGCTAATGAGCCACAGGCTTGTGGAAAGTGAGGCAAAAAAGTCTGCACACTCGAGACAACATTGTATACGGAGCCATTAGTCATGCTAACAGTCTCAACACGGCGACGTCGAACTTTTATTTTTTATTTGTTTAATAAATAATTCAGTTGGACCTCTTAATGTTTTGCTAGCCATCAACATTCCGCTCAAGTAGATGATATCTCGTTATCATGTTTACCCGAGAATCTGAATGTGTATTTTATTAGCAGTTGTGCATGTGTGTCATTTGTAAGCAGTAATTTGGCTACTCCATCGCCAGAATAAATGTTGGCAAAGTTTGTTTCAGCTAACCACAGATACCACGGATGAAACTTTACATTTCTTTATTTGCAACAATGATGTGCTAATGGTCTGGTTAGGTTCAGGCACAAAAATCACTTCGTGTCAGGGTTCGGAAAAGATCATGTTTTGGTTTAAAATACCTGTACTGGTCTCCACAAACACAGCCGGAGATGCCCCGAGGGCTTGTTACAAACAAACACGTTCTCAGTGGCCTTAAGCTTCAAACTTTGGTGCTCCACCTAACCCTCGCTTTGAAGCCAAGGGCTATCGACTGTGTTTGATTCATCGGGAATGAAAATGGGCTGAAAACACCCACAGACATGACTGAAGATGTCACGTCTTCCCATTGAAAAAAATTGTGTCACACTTCAAAATGTTGAATTTCCATGGTCCCTTGTTAGTAAATATCCAGTAGTTTCACGCTTACAGTTGTTGAAACACAGTCTTGAACTGTGGTCACTGGCTTGGCAACCTTAACACTTTACTCTACCACTATCCCCTCGAAAGTCATGTCATAAACATGTGATGTGAACATGACATGACACGTTTTGTAGAAACTGAATCTGGTTTCCACTTTTCCTGGATCAAACTGTTTTAAAGTCTTTAAGTCTTTCTGTGCCGATCTGACTTTCCGCTGGATGACACGTTCTGTATGCAAATCCCATGAAGCACACGTGCAGACACATATGTATTAAATCTCTATCCTCGCTGTTGAGCTGCTGCCATTTCCCCCCTCCGTGACGTGTTTTTGCGGGCACATCTTGACAAACAGGTGAACAAAGCAACGTTAGCAGAGTGAAGTACGACGTCGGGGGGACGAACGGCGAGGAGAGCCAAGAGCTGCGATAACCAAGTGGAAGTTAAACTGATTTGTGGTGCTTAGTGGCCTGATTCACTGCAATGGATTTGATGCAAGAGAGTGAGTCCTGCCTGGAGCTTTGCTGAGGATGTATGTGATAGCAGTCACACTGGGGGATAGTGACACACACACACACACACACACACACACAGACACACACATACTCACACACTGAATCCCTGTGCTTCTGATTGCTGCATTGGTTGCTGCATGGAGAGATAGACACTCACAACAAGTGCCACGCTCCCTGTTGGACAGTGAAGAACACACACACACACACACACACACACACACACACACACTCTTGCTGCAGCAGCTGCAGTGTAAGCTAATCTGTACGAGCTCCAGCGTGCAGAATCCCTGGCTTACAGAGATCTGATACCGATTCATCTGTCTCTCTTTTTCATCTCTTTCTCTCCCTCTGTCTCTCTGTAGTGTTCAAAGCTGCAAATATATTACATCCACACGCCTCCCTCAATGAAACAGGCTGATCAGGAGAATCCAGGCTCTGATCTTTGATTGATTTCACCTATTAAATCCACTTCACATCATGAGCGGGGGATTTAGGTGAAGGGGAGGAGGCGGCTTAGATATTTTTTAAAGCTGCGAGACACCAAAATCTGCGATTGTGTCTTTGTGTTGCCTTTTACGATTTAAAACCCCAGGTCGCAAGTGGTGCACAGCGCTATTTCCATTTGCCGTGGAAGGATCTGTGTGGTCTGCATTTGAGGAAAAAGCACTGGCGGTTTGGAAGAAAGGGTGCTGTATATCAATCGCGGATTGCAGTTTTAAGAAGCAATATCCCTCGACGGTGGAAAGGCCTTGTCATGCCTCTAGATGAATTTTCCACGTAATCTATGATGACATGATGTCCTGGCTTGCAGGGGACGATGTCTGGATTTGATGCTTAGTCACTGGCTTCGACAGCTGGTAGGATACACAGATCAGTCACAGTGTCCTTTTTTGTCTCTTATGTGTCCTTTTTCACAACTTTTGCAGTCACTCATGAACGTCTCAGGTTGTGTAGTTTGAGGTTTTAACTGTTGATCGAAGAGATTAAAACCCATGAAGGAGTATGTGAGCAGGCTCGTCTTTTAAACCTGCATGTTTTTTTTTCTTCTTCTACACATGTTTCGAAGGCATGTAGGTGTGCAAAAGCGTCTTTTTTCCAAATTACCAGCAGCCATGCATGACTCAGATTCCGGTCTCTCTCCGCTCTCTCTCTCCCACTGCACACAACAACACAATCTGGCCGCTGCAGGCGCCAAGCTACCTATGGCTTTATTCAAAAACATTAAAATGTCATGATGAACTGGAAAACAAGCTTCCCGTAAGACTGCAGTTTCCAATTTAATAAACTGTTCACATGAAAAGATTGTTAGATATTCATTGTGTGATAAGAAGTGAGTGATGATGTGTGTGTTTTTGAGGGTTGGCGATTTTTAACAATCCGTCTGGTGACCTCACACAGATGTGCTGTGATAAGGCCACCACTGGACGGCTGCTTCCTGCCACTCTCGCTTCCGTTTGGCTTGAAGCCGCCAAAAAGCACATCAATGACTGAAAAAAAGCTTGAATTGCAAATAAGGCAATGTAATAGGCCATCAGCGAGAGATCAGCCCTGGTTAAAACATCTGGTTTCAACCCCAAAAACAGTCTGAAGCCGAAACCAACCATGTGCAGAAGTGACGTAAAAATCTTGGGATCTTAAAGTTCAACATTTTGAATACATTTATTTGCTTTCTTGCAGAGAACGAGTTGAAAAGATTGATAACACTCTCATGTCCAGACTATAACTCAACACCAGTGTATATTACTGCAATTTTACAATTCTTAATGTTGCAACTTTACGTTGCTTTTGGCTTGGTTAGGGTTAGGAAAAGATCATGTTTGGGGTTAAATTACCTGCCTTGGTCGCCACGAACATGACAGGAAATTATCCCTAGGTCTCCTTAAAGTGGTTAAAATGCCATTTCAAACTGCAATTAGTCGCTTGGCAGCCTTCTCGCTTAACATTGTTACAGTCATTTTCTAGCAACTGTGCATCGACTGTGTGAACAATGGAAAATTTCCAGTCGTGTTTGTTGTGACCAAGACCGGATATTTTCAAGTCGGCCCATGTCCAGCCTAGTTTGTGGCAAGTATTTTAACCCAAACTAAGATGTTTTCCTAACCCTAACCAAGTGCTTTTTGTGCCTAAACCCAAGCATAAGCACTGCATTGACATGACTACAGAAAAATAAAAAAAATTACCTTAACATTTGTAAAGTTATGAAGCTATAGCCAGCAGCTGGTTAGCTTTCTTAATACTGGAAACAGGACAGAAAAGCTAGCCAAAAAATCAGAAGAAAGCAAAATAAAGTATTAACAATTGCTTTAACTACCCCCCTCTCATAAAAATAAAGAGGATAAAGAGCATTCGAACACATTGGACACATAAAAATGATTACAGCCAATGTGGCACTCTGAGACCTTTTGGCCACAGAGTCCTGTGTCACATCTGTGTGTTGTGATGTGGCACTGACAGCTTTTCTCTGACATTGCTGTTCGCCCCGAGCTGGTCTTCAAACTGCAAAGTGTACAAAAGCCTGTAGACAAATTTTGTGTGCATGTATGTCCACCAACACACTGGCTGAAGCTATGTTTAGCTTTCTGTCACAAACTCGCTTCTAGCTGAAGTTCACTGGCTGCAAACATCCCCACATATAGATAATTCATCTTGCAGAGAGTAAAAGTGGGAACCTGTTAAATCAAATTAACACTACCAGCTTTAACACTGACCTGATGTGTGAGAGAGAGACTTAGCATGTAGCATGATCGTGTATGCACGGTCTATAAATATGTGGGCCTGTGTGTTTATATGTGTGCGTACTGTGAGTTTGTGTATGAATAAGAAGGTATGTGTTCAGAATATGCAACAGATAAATTATACATAATTTGTTAATGTCAGCATGGGTCCTGTGGGATCCAACCCCACTGAGCTCTCCCGCGATCCCAGGAATTAGAGTATAATTTGGGAATTCCAGCTGGGAACTGACTGGCAGCCTTTCCCGACCTGGAATATCATAGTAGAGACTCAGCGAAGAGGGATTTAATGTGTGCACGTGTGAGCTCCTTGGTTATCCAATGGTGTGGTTATCATATGAATTGAACCGAAGCTTAGACTTTATAATTTCTCCTCCGTGCTATACATGTGATCACACACACTTCTTCTGGGGGTTTAACCTCGGCAGTGAGGCAAAGAGTTTGAATCTGAATGTAAAGGCACATTATCTTAACAAGCTAGTTTCAATTAAGTCATTGTTTTCTTAAAACAAATATGTGGCAG